>NC_060140.1:556779056-557467389 GCF_021461385.2 Schistocerca piceifrons
CCACAATGTTAGAGTACTGAGAGGAGTAGACACAGGCTCAGACCATTATATGGTTAAAATTAAAATCAAATTCACACTGTTAAAGAAGATGACCGGAAAAACTAATAAAATAAAAAGGAGGTTTGACCCACATCAGCTAATTAAAAATAATAAGTACCAACAAATAACACAAACCATCAAATTAACAGATGATCTAGAACAACTAGTGCCTAATCTTAAAAAAGAAGCAGAGAATCTAGCTCCCTTGAATCCACAAAAGAAACATGCATGGTGGACATCAGAATGTGACAAATTCCATGAAGATAGACACCAAGCATGGTTAAAGTTTCAAACACATAAAAGTGAAGAAAATGCCATCAACCTAAAAAATGAAAGAAAAAAATTCACTCAAAATATTAGAAGAATCAAGAGAGGATTTCATAAGGATATTATAAAGTCTATAGAAGGTAATTATCATAAAACCAACTCCAGGAACTACTACAAAATCTTTGGGAAACAACTACAACAATATGAGGCCCGTACACTAATACTGAAAGATGAAGATGGAAGAATGACACACAGTAACAAGGAAAATGCAGAAATCATGGCAAAAGCATTTTACAAACTCCTGAATTGCGAGGAACCCAAAGAACCCTTACAAATCAACATAAATACCCCAATAAAAACCAAACCTAACAAACTAGACCCTCCAACTTTCCAAGAAGTAGAAGAAATTCTTAAAGAAGAAAAAAATTATAAGGCATGTGGAGAAGATCAGGTTTTTGTTGAAATGTGGAAATATGCAAGTGACATAGTCAAGACCTCCTTACACATGGCTCTAACAAAAATTTGGGTAACAGAACAATTTCCCGAACATTGGACCACAGCTATCATCCACCCACTACACAAAAAGCGAGATAAGAGCAACCCAGACAACTACAGAGGCATCTCCCTCCTAGATTGCACATATAAAATTCTATCCAAGATCCTATATGAAAGAATCAAGGAGCAATTAGAACAGGAGTTAGGGGACTATCAGGGAGGTTTCAGACCATGGAGAAGCTGTGCAGAGCAGATAATTAGTTTAAATTTGATTATGGCATACTACAAGAAACGGAACAAACCTCTGGCAATAACATTTGTAGATTTTAAGAAGGCATATCACTGTCTCCACAGACCTTCAGTATTAAAAATTTTAAGAATTATGGATTCCATCCAAAACTAATTAAAATAATACAACTCACTCTAACCAACACCAAATCAAAAGTGAAGTTTAGAGGAGAAATTTCGAAACCATTTCTCATAAAAACAGGCTTAAGACAAGGTGACTGCCTATCACCAATACTTTTCAACTGTGCACTGGAATACATAATGAGAGAATAGTACAAGGACAATCCAAAGAGGATAAGAATTGGAAGTGCAAAAGATGATATTAGCTTAAACTGCTTGAGATTCGCTGATGATCTTGCTCTCTTAGCCAACACCGTTCAAGAAGCCAGGCAACAAGTGAAATCACTACAAGAAATAGCAGAGAAAGTAGGCCTTAGAATATCATTTGAAAAAACGGAGATTATGCTAACTGATCCACCACTTGCAAACAAAATTACAATAGGAGAACAGGAAATCAAAATTGTTGATAAATTTAAATATTTAGGCGAAATAATAACATACAATCAAAATGAGAAGCCATCATGGCAAAAGAATAAAAAACTGAACTATGCAAATTACATTACCAAAACTACATACAACAAAAAAAACCTATCTATAGATGCAAAATTAAAACACTGTAAAACAGTTACACAACCAGAAATAACATATGCAGCTGAAACTATCTTCAAAACAACTAATACAGCTGAAATTGACAGAATACTAAAAATAGAAAGAAGAATAATTAGGACATGTATAAATAAACAGTATAAAGTAAATGGACATTGGAGAATAGCATCAAATGAAACAGTATATAAGAAAATAGAACCAGTCATGAGCACAATCAGGAAGATACGCATCTCATTCTTTGGACATCTGATGAGAACTCCAGAAAATAGAATTAGTAAAAAAATAATACAAAAATTGTGGAATAGCAAGAGCTACATTAAATGGATCACAGAAATTAAGGAAGATATAAAAGAACTTCAAATTACTGTAGATGACCTAAAAAACAAGACAGAGAAAACCAGAATACTGCAAGACCCGCAAACCAGACTACAAATAAAATCAATAAAAGGAGTACTGGAAGAGTTGTCTCAGATGAAGAAAGAAAGAAAATATCTGAAAGAATGAAGAAATATTGGGCAGACAGAAGAGCAAAACACCTTTCATATAAGAATAGCCTCTAACAATTATATTACCTAAATATATTAAGTTATTGTCGAACCAAATTGTATCCATGTGTAAAAACTTGTTTAGAACTTTGTATTTTTGACCACAGTGTCCAATGAAGGCCATAAAATAAATAATAAATAAAAAAGCGTATGTTTCCTTAGTATACATAATTGCACAGAGAAGATACGTAAATGAGTATTTATAGATTATTTACGGATCAAAATTCCCTCATGCCTATTTACAGATTTGAAAGTCATAATTTCTTTCCCCCAACTAACTTTTAATAAATAGCACGATACGTAAACTATACATTTTGTGCTATCAATTGGCACTGTTCCTTAAATTTATTCATACCCATCACAGAGGAACGAAAATATGAATACTACACTCCTGGAAATGGAAAAAAGAACACATTGACACCGGTGTGTCAGACCCACCATACTTGCTCCGGACACTGCGAGAGGGCTGTACAAGCAATGATCACACGCACGGCACAGCGGACACACCAGGAACCGCGGTGTTGGCCGTCGAATGGCGCTAGCTGCGCAGCATTTGTGCACCGCCGCCGTCAGTGTCAGCTAGTTTGCCGTGGCATACGGAGCTCCATCGCAGTCTTTAACACTGGTAGCATGCCGCGACAGCGTGGACGTGAACCGTATGTGCAGTTGACGGACTTTGAGCGAGGGCGTATAGTGGGCATGCGGGAGGCCGGGTGGACGTACCGCCGAATTGCTCAACACGTGGGGCGTGAGGTCTCCACAGTACATCGATGTTGTCGCCAGTGGTCGGCGGAAGGTGCACGTGCCCGTCGACCTGGGACCGGACCGCAGCGACGCACGGATGCACGCCAAGACCGTAGGATCCTACGCAGTGCCGTAGGGGACCGCACCGCCACTTCCCAGCAAATTAGGGACACTGTTGCTCCTGGGGTATCGGCGAGGACCATTCGCAACCGTCTCCATGAAGCTGGGCTACGGTCCCGCACACCGTTATGCCGTCTTCGGCTCACGCCCCAACATCGTGCAGCCCGCCTCCAGTGGTGTCGCGACAGGCGTGAAGGGAGGGACGAATGGAGACGTGTCGTCTTCAGCGATGAGAGTCGCTTCTGCCTTGGTGCCAATGATGGTCGTATGCGTGTTTGGCGCCGTGCAGGTGAGCGCCACAATCAGGACTGCATACGACCGAGGCACACAGGGCCAACACCCGGCATCATGGTGTGGGGAGCGATCTCCTACACTGGCCGTACACCACTGGTGATCGTCGAGGGGACACTGAATAGTGCACGGTACATCCAAACCGTCATCGAACCCATCGTTCTACCATTCTTAGACCGGCAAGGGAACTTGCTGTTCCAACAGGACAATGCACGTCCGCATGTATCCCGTGCCACCCAACGTGCTCTAGAAGGTGTAAGTCAACTACCCTGGCCAGCAAGATCTCCGGATCTGTCCCCCATTGAGCATGTTTGGGACTGGATGAAGCGTCGTCTCACGCGGTCTGCACGTCCAGCACGAACGCTGGTCCAACTGAGGCGCCAGGTGGAAATGGCATGGCAAGCCGTTCCACAGGACTACATCCAGCATCTCTACGATCGTCTCCATGGGAGAATAGCAGCCTGCATTGCTGCGAAAGGTGGATATACACTGTACTAGTGCCGGCATTGTGCATGCTCTGTTGCCTGTGTCTATGTGCCTGTGGTTCTGTCAGTGTGATCATGTGATGTATCTGACCCCAGGAATGTGTCAATAAAGTTTCCCCTTCCTGGGACAATGAATTCACGGTGTTCTTATTTCAATTTCCAGGAGTGTATTAAAACCTTCAGCTTTTTTCCTGTAAGGAAATTAACTATCACGTTATAAAGACCAAAATGTCTTTAGTAAACAAACTGGAAAAAGCTACTTGAGGGAGCTGGTATCTCATATTCTTTGTGTCTTCAAAAATTCTGATCTATGGTGATTAAATTTGGGACAAGAGAACAAGATGTGATTTACTCGTGCTTCCGAATCAAAATCAAACTCAAATGCAAGGGAAACATAACTGTTGATTCTTTATATACTCGTAAAGGTAGTTACAGAGTCAGATGGAAAAAGTAAGTAAGCTGTTTGTTATGTCAAAAATAATCGCCGCAACTGTTAATACATTTTTCCACCTGTCTGACAAGACTGTAAAACCCTTCATTGGAAAATGTTTGGTTTGCCTACGGAACCACGATTGTACCGGGCAGTGCATCTCTTCGTCGGAAGAAAGTTGACAGCTACGAATGTCTTTGTTCAGGCCTTCAAAAATATGGAAATCGCATGGGGCGAGATCGGGACTATATGAAGGATGTGTAAGGCCTTCCCAGCGAAAGGTCTACAGCGTACTGGAAACAACCTCGACAACATGCAGGCGGGCCTGTTGCGGAACTGTTAACTTGATTACTCCAACACTGCTACAGTCTCCGCCGAAAAAAGTAAAGACTTTTAAATAGTTTAAAGATGTTATTGAGTTGGATTAGAGAGCATAGGAACGCACAGCCTTTACATTCCTACAATTTTGGTTCAAATGGCCCTGAGCACTATGGGACTTAACATCTGAGGTCATCAGTCCCCTAGAACTTAGAACTACTTAACCTAACTAACCTAAGGACATCACATACATCCATGCCTGAAGTAGGATTCGAACCTGCGACTGTAGCGGTCACGCGGTTCCAGACTGAAGCGCCTAGAACCGCTCGTCCACCACGGCCGGCTCCTATAATTTTGAATCCATCGTTATACACGGTGTGATTTTTTTCTCCTTGTACAAACTCTAGGTGTTCATAGATGACAGGATGTTGTTGTTGTGGTCTTCAATCCAGAGACTGGTTTGATGCAGCTCTCCATGCTACTCTATCCTGTGCAAGCTTCTTCATCTCCCCGTACCTACTGCAACCTACATCCTTCTGAATCTGTATAGTGTATTCATCTCTTGTTCTCCTTCTACGATTTTTACCCTCCGCGCTGCCCTCCAATACTAAATCGGTGATCCCTTGACGTCTCAGAATACGTCCTACCAACCGATCCCTTCTTCTAGTCAAGTTGTGCCACAAATTTCTTGTCTCCCCAAATCTATTCAATACCTCCTCATTAATTATGTGATCTATCCATCTAATCTTCAGCATTCATCAGTAGCACCACATTTCGAAAGCTTCTATTCTCTTTTTCTCTACACTATTTATCGTCCACGTTTCACTTCCATACATGGCTACGCTCCATACAAATACTTTCAGAAAAGACTTCCTGACACTTAAATCTATACTATATGTTAACAAATTTCTCTTCTTCAGAAACTCTTTCCTTGTCATTAACTGTCTACATTTTATATCCTCCCTACTTTGATCATCATCAGTTATTTTGCTCCCCAAATAACAAAACTCATTTACTACTTTAAGCGTCTCATTTTCTAATCTAGTACCCTCAGCATCGCCCGATTTAATTCGAGTACTTTCCATTATCCTCGTCTTACTTTTGTTGATGTTCATCTTATATCCTCCTTTCAAGACACTGTCCATTCCATTCAGCTGCTCTTCCAGGTTCTTTGCTGTCTCTGATAGAATTACAATGTCATCGGTGAACCTCAAAGTTTTTATTTCTTCTCCATGGATTTTACTTCTGTTTCCTTTACTGCTTGCTCAATATGCAGATTGAATAACATCGGGGATAGGCTACAACCCTGTCTCACTCCCTTCCCAACTACTGCTTCCCTTTCATGCGCCTTGACTCTTATAACTGCGATCTGGTTTTTGTACGAATTGTAGAAAGCCTTTCGCTCCCAACATTTTACCCCTGCCACCTTCAGAATCTCAAAGAGAGTATTCCAGTCAACATTGTCAAAAGCTTACTCTAAGTCTACAAATGCTAGAAACATAGGTTTGCCATTCCTTAATCTACACTCCTGGAAATGGAAAAAAGAACACATTGACACCGGTGTGTCAGACCCACCATACTTGCTCCGGACACTGCGAGAGGGCTGTACAAGCAATGATCACACGCACGGCACAGCGAACACATCAGGAACCGCGGTGTTGGCCGTCGAATGGCGCTAGCTGCGCAGCATTTGTTCACCGCCGCCGTCAGTGTCAGCCAGTTTGCCGTGGCATACGGAGCTCCATCGCAGTCTTTAACACTGGTAGCATGCCGCGACAGCGTGGACGTGAACCGTATGTGCAGTTGACGGACTTTGAGCGAGGGCGTATAGTGGGCATGCGGGAGGCCGGGTGGACGTACCGCCGAATTGCTCAACACGTGGGGCGTGAGGTCACCACAGTACACCGATGTTGTCGCCAGTGGTCGGCGGAAGGTGCACGTGCCCGTCGACCTGGGACCGGACCGCAGCGACGCACGGATGCACGCCAAGACCGTAGGATCCTACGCAGTGCCGTAGGGGACCGCACCGCCACTTCCCAGCAAATTAGGGACACTGTTGCTCCTGGGGTATCGGCGAGGACCATTCGCAACCGTCTCCATGAAGCTGGGCTACGGTCCCGCACACCGTTAGGCCGTCTTCCGCTCACGCCGCAACATCGTGCAGCCCGCCTCCAGTGGTGTCGCGACAGGCGTGAATGGAGGGACGAATGGAGACGTGTCGTCTTCAGCGATGAGAGTCGCTTCTACCTTGGTGCCAATGATGGTCGTATGCGTGTTTGGCGCCGTGCAGGTGAGCGCCACAATCAGGACTGCATACGACCGAGGCACACAGGGCCAACACCCGGCATCATGGTGTGGGGAGCGATCTCCTACACTGGCCGTACACCACTGGTGATCGTCGAGGGGACACTGAATAGTGCACGGTACATCCAAACCGTCATCGAACCCATCGTTCTACCATTCCTAGACCGGCAAGGGAACCTGCTGTTCCAACAGGACAATGCACGTCCGCATGTATCCCGTGCCACCCAACGTGCTCTAGAAGGTGTAAGTCAACTACCCTGGCCAGCAAGATCTCCGGATCTGTCCCCCATTGAGCATGTTTGGGACTGGATGAAGCGTCGTCTCACGCGGTCTGCACGTCCAGCACGAACGCTGGTCCAACTGAGGCGCCAGGTGGAAATGGCATGGCAAGCCGTTCCACAGGACTACATTCAGCAACTCTACGATCGTCTCCATGGGAGAATAGCAGCCTGCATTGCTGCGAAAGGTGGATATACACTGTACTAGTGCCGACATTGTGCATGCTTTGTTGCCTGTGTCTATGTGCCTGTGGTTCTGGCAGTGTGATCATGTGATGTATCTGACCCCAGGAATGTGTCAATAAAGTTTCCCCTTCCTGGGACAATGAATTCACGGTGTTCTTATTTCAATTTCCAGGAGTGTATTTTCTAAGTAGGTCGTAGGGTCAGTATTGCCTCAGGTGTTCCAACATTTCAACGGAATCCAAACTGATCTTCCCCGAGGTCGGCTTCTACCAGTTTTTCCATTCGTCTGTAAAGAATTCGTGTTAGTATTTTGGAGCTGTGGCTTATTAAACTGATAGTTCGGAAATTTTCACATCTGTTAACACCTGCTTTCTTTATTATATTCTTCTTGAGGTTTGAGGGTATTTCGCCTGTCTCATGCATCTTGCTCACCAGATGGTAGAGTTTTGTCATGGCTGGCTCTCCCAAGGCTATCAGTAGTTCTAATGGAATGTTGTCTACTCCCGGGGCCTTGTTTCGACTTAGGTCTTTCAGGGCTCTGTGAAACTCTTCACGCAGTATCATATCCCCCATTTCATCTTCCTCTACATCCTCTTCCATTTCCATAATATTGTCGTCAAGAACATCACCCTTGTACAGACCCTCTATAAATTCTTTCCACCTTTCTGTTTTCACTTCTTTGCTTAGAACTGGGTTTCCATCTTAGCTCTTGATATTCATGCTAGTGGTTCTCTTTTCTCCAAAGGCCTCTTTAATTCTCCTGTAGGCAATATCTATCTTACCCCTAGTGAGACAAGCCTCTACATCCTTACATTTGTCCTCTAGCCATCCCTGCGTAGCCGTTTTGCACTTTCTGTCGATCTCATTTTTGAGACGTTTGTATTCCTTTTTGCCTGCTTCATTTACTGCATTTTTGTACTTTCTCCTATCATCAATTAAATTCAGTATCTCTTTTCTTACCCAAGGATTCTATTTGCTCTCGTCTTTTTACCTACTTGATCCTCTACTGCCTTCACTATTTTATCACACAAAGCTACCCATTCTTTTTCGACTTTATTTCTTTCCCCCATTCTTGTCAATCGTTCCCTAATGCCCTCCCTGAAGCTCTCTAAAAACTCCGGTTCTTTTAGTTTATCCAGGTCCCATCTCCTTAAATTACGACCTTTTTGCAATTTCTTCACTTTTAATCTACAGTTCATAACCAATAGATTGTGGTCAGAGTCCACATCTGCCCCTGGAAATGTCTTACAATTTAAAACCTGGTTCCTAAATCTCTGTCTTACCATTATATAATCTATCTGAATCCTATCAGTATATCCAGGCTTCTTTCATGTATACAACCGTATTTTATGATTCTTGAACCAAGTGTTAGCTGTAATTAAGTTATGCTCTGTCAAAATTCTACCAGGCGGCTTCCTCTTTCATTCCTTACCGCCATTCCATATTCACCTACTACATTTCCTTCTCTTCCTTCCTTTTCCTACTATCGAATTCCAGTCAACCGGGACTATTAAATTTACATCTCTCTTCACTGTCTGAATAATTTCTTTTATCTCATCATACATTTCACCAATCTCTTCGTCATCCTGACTTAGTCGACACATAAACTTGAACTACTGTGGTAGGCGTGGGCTTCGTATCTATCTTGGCCATAATAATGCGTTCACTATGCTGTTTGTAGTAGCTTACCGGCATTTCTACTTTTTTAAATTCATTATTAAAAGTATTCCTGCATTACCCCTATTTGATTTTGTATTTATAACCCATGAACCATGGACCTTGCCGTTGGTGGGCAGGCTTGCGTGCCTCAGCGATACAGATAGCCTTACCGTAGGCGCAACCACAACGGAGGGGTATCTGTTGAGAGGCCAGACAAACGTGTGGTTCCTGAAGAAGGGAATCGCCTTTTCAGTAGTTGCAGGGGCAACAGTCTGGATGATTGACTGATCTGGCCTTGTAACACTAACCAAAACGGCCTTGTTGAGCTGGTACTGCGAACGGCTGAAAGCAAGGGGAAACTACGGCCCTAATTTTTCCCGAGGGTATGCAGCTTTACTGTATGGTTAAATGATGATGGCGTCCTCCTGGGTAAAGCGTTACTGAGGTAAAATAGTCCCCCATTTGGATCTCTGGGCGGGGACTACTCAAGGGGACGTCGTTATATAGAGAAAGAAAACTGGCGTTCTATGGATCGGAGCGTGGAATGTCAGATCCCTTAATCGGCAGGTAGGTTAGAAAATTTAAAAAGGGAAATGGATGGGTTAAAGTTAGATATAGTGGTAATTAGTGAAGTTCGGTGGCAGGAGGAACAAGACTTGTAGTCGGGTGAGTACAGGGTAATAAACACAAAATCAAATCGGGGTAATGCAGTAGTAGGTTTAATAATGAATAGGAAAATAGGAATGCGGGTAAGCTACTACAAACAGCATAGTGAACGCATTATTGTGGCCAAGATAGATACGAAGCCCACACCTACCACAGTAGTACAAGTTTATATTCCAACTAGCTCTGCAGATGACGAAGAAATTGAAGAAATGTATGATGAAATAAAAGAAATTATTCAGGTAGTGAAGGGAGATGAAAATTTAATAGTCATGGGTGACTGGAATTCGTCAGTAGGAAAAGGGATAGAAGGAAACGTAGTAGGTGAATATGGATTGGGGGTAAGAAACGAAAGAGGAAGCCGCCTGGTAGAATTTTGCACAGAGCACAACCTAATCATAGCTAACACTTGGTTCAAGAATCACAAAAGAAGATTGTATACATGGAAGAAGCCTGGAGATGCTGACAGGTTTCAGATAGAGTATATAATGGTAAGACAGTGATTTAGGAACCGGGTTTTAAATTGTAAGACATTACCAGGGGCAGATGTGGACTCTGACCACAATCTATTTGTTATGAACTGTAGATTAAAACTGAAGAAACTGTTAAAAGGTGGAAATTTAAGGAGATGGGACCTGGATGAACTGACTAAACCAGAGGTTGTTCAGAGTTTCAGGGAGAGCATAAGGGAACAATTGACAAGAATGGGGGAAAGAAATACAGTAGAAGAAGAGTGGGTAGCTTCGAGGGATGAAGTGGTGAAGGCAGCAGAGGATCAAGTAGGTAAAAAGACGAGAGCTAGTAGAAATCCTTGGGTAACAGAAGAAATATTGAATTTAATTGACGAAAGGAGAAAATATAAAACTGCAGTAAATGAAGCAAGCAAAAAGGGATACAAACGTCTCAAAAATGAGATCGACTGGAAGTGCAAAATGGCTAAGCAGGGATGGCTAGAGGACAAAAAAAAAAAAAAAAAAAAAAAGGTTCAAATGGCTCTGAGCACTATGGGACTTAACATCTATGGTCATCAGTCCCCTAGAACTTAGAACTACTTAAACCTAACTAACCTAAGGACGTCACACTACACCCAGTCATCACAAGGCAGAGAAAATCCCTGACCCCGCCGGGAATCGAGCCCGGGAACCCGGGCGTGGGAAGCGAGAACGCTACTGCACGACCACGAGCTGCGGACGCTAGAGGACAAATGTAAGTATGTAGAGGCTTATCTCACTAGGGGTAAGATAGATACTGCCTACAGGAAAATTAAAAAGACCTTTGGAGAAAAGAGAGCCACTTGTATGAATATCAAGAGCTCAGATGGGAACCCAGTTATAAGCAAAGAATGGAAAGCAGAAAGGTGGAAGGAGTATATAGAGGGTCTATACAAGGCGATGTACTTGAGGACAATTATGGAAATGGAAGAGGATGTAGATGAAGATGAAATGGGAGATATGATACTGCGTGAAGAGTTTGACAGAGCACTGAAAGACCTGAGTCGCAACAAAGCTCCAGGAGTAGACAACATTCCATTAGAACTACTGACAGCCTTGGGAGAGCCAGTCCTGACAAAACGCTACCATCTGGTGAGCAAGATGTATGAGACAGGCGAAATACCCTCAGACTTCAAGAAGAATATAACAATTCCAATTCCAAAGAAAGCAGGTGTTGACAGATGTGAAAATTACCGAACTATCAGTTTAATAAGTCACGGCTGCATAATACTAACACGAATTCTTTACAGACGAATGGAAAAACTAGTAGAAGCCGACCTCGGGGAAGATCAGTTTGGATTCCGTAGAAATATTGCAACACGTGAGGCAATACCGACCCTACGACTTAACTTAGAAGCTAGATTAAGGAAAGGCAAATCAACGTTCCTAGCATTTGTAGACTTAGAGAAAGCTTTTGACAATGTTGCTGGAATACTCTCTTTCAAATTCTGAAGGTGGCAGGGGTAAAATACAGGGAGCGCAAAGCTATTTTCAACTTGTACAGAAACCAGATGGCAGTTATAAGAGTCGAGGGACATCAAAGGGAAGCAGTGATTGGGAACATCAACAAAAGAAAAACAAGGATAATGGAATGTAGTCGAATTAAGTCGGGTGATGCTGAGGGAATTAGATTAGGAAATGAGACACTTAAAGTAGTAAAGGAGTTCTGCTATTTGGGGAGCAAATTAACTGATGATGGTCGAAGTAGAGAGGATATATAATGTAGACTGACAATGGCAAGGAAAGCATTTCTGAAGAAGAGAAATTTGTTAACATCGAGTATAGGTTTAAGTGTCAGTAAGTCGTTTCTGAAAGTATTTGTATGGAGTGTAGCCATGTATGGAAGTGAAACATGGACGATAAATAGTTTGGACAAGAAGGGAATAGAAGCTTTCGAAATGTGGTGCTACAGAAGAATGCTAAAGATTAGATGGGTAGATCACATAACTAATGAGGAGGTATTGAATAGAATTGGGGAGAAGAGAAGTTTGTGGTACAGCTTGACTAGAAGAAGGGATCGGTTGGTAGGACATGTTCTGAGGCATCGAGGGATCACCAGTTTAGTACTGGAGGGCAGCGTGGAGGGTAAAAATCGTAGAGGGAGACAAAGAGATGAATACACTAAGCAGATTCAGAAGGATGTAGGTTGCAGTAGGTACTGGGAGATGAAAAAGCTTGCACAGGATAGAGTAGCATGGAGAGCTGCATCAAACCAGTCTCAGGACTGAAGACTGCAACAACAACAACAACAACCCTGTATTCACCTGACCAAAAGTCTTGTTCCTCCTGCGACCGAACTTCACTAATTCCCACTATATCTAACATTAACCCATCCATTTCCATTTTTAAAATATCTAACCTACCTGCCCGATTAAGGGACCTGAGGTTTCACGCTCCGACCCGTAGAACTCCAGTTTTCTTTCTCCTGATAACAACGTCGTCCTGAGTAGTCCCTGCCCGGAGATCCGAATGGGGGACTGTTTTACCTTCCGAATATTTTACCCAAGGGGACGCCATCATCACTTAACCATACAGTAAAGCTGCATGCCCTCGGAAAAAATGACGGCTGTAGTTTCCCCTTGCTTTCAGCCGTTCGCAGTACTATCAGAGCAAGGCCTTTTTGGTTAGTGTTACAAGGCCAGATCAGTCAATCATCCAGACTGTAGCCCCTGCAACTACTGAAAAGGCTGCTGCCCTTCTTCAGGAACCACACGTTTGTCTGACCTCTCAACAGATACCCCTCCGTTGTGGTCGCACCTATGGTACGGCTATCCGTTTCGCTGAGGCAGTCGAGCCTCCCCACCAACGGCAAGGTTCATGGTTCATAGAGGGGGAAGGGGGTGGATGATAGGAAATGGAACAAAAAAGGTCTAATGAACGTATGTCCGGAAATGCATGGCTTCCGTCTTAGAGACCATTTATCGAATCATACCTTGTTACAGTGGTTGCGGTCTAATACGTGCTGTACTATGCCGCCACAATTACAGTATGTGTTGAAAATGTTTACGATGTACCTCAACGCATGCGTGTACGCGCCGTAGCATGTTCTGTCTCACCCGTTCACACCGGCCAGGCTGCATCCGAACACTGTAAAAGGCAGTACGAATACGCTGCTCCAGTGCCTCCACATATGGAATGGGATCTGCATACATGATACATTTTAGATGGACATATAACCAGAAATCGCACGGGTTGAGATCCGGTGAACGAGCAGGTCATGGAACTGGAGCCCCTCGTCCGATCCACCGACCAGGGAAGACACGATTGTGATGCGTCCGGACGTTAACGGCGAAGTGGGCTGGAGCACCATCATTCTTATCATCAATGACACTTCTTCCAGAAAGGGAAGCAAAGTCAACCGCAAGAAACGCTGATAATTTCGGCCTGGTGGGCGACGTGGAAGGAAAACTGTCTCGAAATACGGTCACCAACTCTCGCATCCCACACATTCCGGCTGCACCGACGCTGTCACCATACCATGGGGGCTCTGCATACTATCCCACAGATGACTGTTATGAAAGTTGAAGATACCATTGCGCGTAAAGGTGGTCCTATCTGTGAACTGGATGGATGACACAAGTCCCGGAATCGTGAGTGTCTGGTGAAGAAACAAGTGACAAAAATGCTCCCGATATTGAAAATTTGTCGCTGGTAAGCCTTGCACACGATTTAAGCGATAAGATTAGTAACAATTCTACATCTACATCTACATTGATACTCCGCAAGCCACCCAACGGTGTGTGGCGGAGGGCACTTTACGTGCCACTGTCATTACCTCCCTTTCCTGTTCCAGTCGCGTATGGTTCGCGGGAAGAACGACTGTCTGAAAGCCTCCGTGCGCGCTCTAATCTCTCTAATTTTACATTCGTGATCTCCTCGGGAGGTATAAGTAGGGGGAAGCAATATATTCGATACCTCATCCAGAAACGCACCCTCTCGAAACCTGGACAGCAAGCTACACCGCGATGCAGAGCGCCTCTCTTGCAGAGTCTGCCACTTGAGTTTATTAAACATCTCCGTAACGCTATCACGGTTACCAAATAACCCGGTGACGAAACGCGCCGCTCTTCTTTGGATCTTTTCTATCTCCTCCGTCAACCCGACCTGGTACGGATCCCACACTGATGAGCAATACTCAAGTATAGGTCGAACGAGTGTTTTGTAAGCCACCTCCTTTGTTGATGGACTACATTTTCTAAGCACTCTCCCAATGAATCTCAACCTGGTACCCGCCCTACCAACAATCAATTTTATATGATCATTCCACTTCAAATCGTTCCGTACGCATACTCCCAGATATTTTACAGAAGTAACTGCTACCAGTGTTTGTTCCGCTATCATATAATCATACAATAAAGGATCCTTCTTTCTATGTATTCGCAATACATTACATTTGTCTATGTTAAGGGTCAGTTGCCACTCCCTGCACCAAGTGCCTATCCGCTGCAGATCTTCCTGTATTTCGCTACAATTTTCTAATGCAGCAACTTCTCTGTATACTACAGCATCATCCGCGAAAAGCCGCATGGAACTTCCGACACTATCTACTAAGTCATTTATATATATTGTGAAAAGCAATGGTCCCATAACACTCCCCTGTGGCACGCCAGAGGTTACTTTAGCGTCTGTAGACGTCTCTCCATTGATAACAACATGCTGTGTTCTGTTTGCTAAAAACTCTTCAATCCAGCCACACAGCTGGTCTGATATTCCGTAGGCTCTTACTTTGTTTATCAGGCGACAGTGCGGAACTGTATCGAACGCCTTCCGGAAGTCAAGAAAAATAGCATCTACCTGGGAGCCTGTATCTAATATTTTCTGGGTCTCATGAACAAATAAGGCGAGTTGGGTCTCACACGATCGCTGTTTCCGGAATCCATGTTGATTCCTACATAGTAGATTCTGGGTTTCCAGAAATGACATGATACGCGAGCAAAAAACATGTTCTAAAATTCTACAAGAGATCGACGTAAGAGATATAGGTCTATAGTTTTGCGCATCTGCTCGACGACCCTTCTTGAAGACTGGGACTATCTGTGCTCTTTTCCAATCATTTGGAACCCTCCGTTCCTCTAGAGACTTGCGGTACACGGCTGTTAGAAGGGGGGCAAGTTCTTTCGCGTACTCTGTGTAGAATCGAATTGGTATCCCGTCAGGTCCAGTGGACTTTCCTCTATTGAGTGATTCCAGTTGCTTTTCTATTCCTTGGACACTTATTTCAATATCAGCCATTTTTTCGTTTGTGCGAGGATTTAGAGAAGGAACTGCAGTGCGATCTTCCTCTGTGAAACAGCTTTGGAAAAAGGTGTTTAGTATTTCAGCTTTACGCGTGTCATCCTCTGTTTCAATGCCATCATCATCCCGTAGTGTCTGGATATGCTGTTTCGAGCCACTTACTGATTTAACGTAAGACCAGAACTTCCTAGGATTTTCTGTCAAGTCGGTACATAGAATTTTACTTTCGAATTCAATGAACGCTTCACGCATAGCCCTCCTTACGCTAACTTTGACATCGTTTAGCTTCTGTTTGTCTGAGAGGTTTTGGCTGCGTTTAAACTTGGAGTGGAGCTCTCTTTTCTTTCGCAGTAGTTTCCTAACTTTGTTGTTGTACCACGGTGGGTTTTTCCCGTCCCTCACAGTTTTACTCGGCACGTACCTGTCTAAAACGCATTTTACGATTGCCTTGAACTTTTTCCATAAACACTCAACATTGTCAGTGTCGGAACAGAAATTTTCGTTTTGATCTGTTAGGTAGTCTGAAATCTGCCTTCTATTACTCTTGCTAAACAGATAAACCTTCCTCCCTTTTTTTATATTCCTATTAACTTCCATATTCAGGGATGCTGCAACGGCCTTATGATCACTGATTCCCTGTTCTGTACATACAGAGTCGAAAAGTTCGGGTCTGTTTGTTATCAGTAGGTCCAATATGTTATCTCCACGAGTCGGTTCTCTGTTTAATTGCTCGAGGTAATTTTCGGATAGTGCACTCAGTATAATGTCACTCGATGCTCTGTCCCTACCACCCGTCCTAAACATCTGAGTGTCCCAGTCTATATCTGGTAAATTGAAATCTCCACCTAAGACTATAACATGCTGAGAAAATTTATGTGAAATGTATTCCAAATTTTCTCTCAGTTGTTCTGCCACTAATGCTGCTGAGTCGGGAGGTCGGTAAAAGGAGCCAATTATTAACCTAGTTCGGTTGTTTAGTGTAACCTCCACCCATAATAGTTCACAGGAACTATCCACTTCTACTTCACTACAGGATAAACTACTACTAACAGCGACGAACACTCCACCACCGGTTGCATGCAATCTATCCTTTCTAAACACCGTCTGTACCTTTGTAAAAATTTCGGCAGAATTTATCTCTGGCTTAAGCCAGCTTTCTGTACCTATAACGATAATATTCCACACGGTCGTCTGGCTTGCCCTGTACTGCGGCGCCAACTGCCTGGTACTGACATGGCGGTCGCCTTCCACAGTGTTAACCAGATTTTCCTCCAAGTCTGGCGTCCGAACATTTCGTATAGTCCCTCATGATTTCCTCTTTCCTGGAACGACCCTGTCTCAGACAAACGGCGAGACACTGTTGCAGACATTGAGTGCTGGGGTCGTTTCGGCGTGGATAGGTCTCCGGATACAACCTTGCTGCTCGCCTCACATTGCCATTTGCCTTTCCGTAAGCATAAACCATGTCGGCAGGCTCTCGATTCGAATACGGAACCATTGTGACCAACGCTGTATCACATTCACTACAAGGTGAGTCAGCAAGAGAAATGAATGGGACACTACATGACCGATTAGTACAGCAGGAGAGGGCGTTAGGACATGACGTACGGGGAACAGTACCACCCTCTAAAAAGAAACCATGCGTACTGTAACTGTGGCTGCATGGTACAGCGCGTATTAGACTGCAGTCTCTGTAACAAAGTATCCTTGAGTAAATGCTCCCTAGCACGTAAATCATGCATTTCCGGACATAAGTTCATTAGACCTTTTTTGTTCCGTAACCTCTCATCTATCAATCCATAGAGCTTGTACACGGCGGAAAAAAATAATCCTGTAAAAAAATAGAACCAAGCCACCGAGCTTCGAAACGATTAAATCTGCGGTATACATTAACACTCACAGAGCTTGTCATAACAGACTGCAGTCTGGCAGCTGATTGTGTCAAGATCATATTCCAATAAAGGGAAATGCGGAGAGCATCCTATAGGACGTACGACAAGAAACCAAATGTCAAAGCTGGTGAAGACGGCCGAAATTTTAATGCTTCTCTTGGGGGCAATCCGTAATTGGTAAATTCAGTCTCTACTTTCATAGACAAGACTATCTATAAAGCCCATGCCTTGAATAAAAAATATATCTGGCATCTTCTGACGTCTAGTCCTATATCTTTCCTGCCTCCACTAAAAGGGCGTTTATAGGCGTCGAACACGTTGCTACAAGACAGTCACGAATGGCTATGTACTAATAAGTATCTAGTTTGGTGAGATAAATCCTAGGCGCTCTGTGATACAGCATACAGCCGTAGTCCACACGAGATTGAATGATCAAATGGTTCAAATGGCTCTGAGCACTATGGAACTTAACATCTGTGGTCATCAGTCCCCTAGAACTTAGAACTACTTAAACCTAACTAACCTAAGGACATCACACACATCCATGCCCGAGGCAGGATTCGAACCTGCGACCGTAGCGGTCACGCGGTTCCAGATTGAAGCGCCTAGAACCGCACGGCCACACCGGCCGGCTTCGCGCTTATTAACAACAGATTTTGTGTGAGGCGACCTGCTGAGTCGAGAGTCAAATATTATTTCGAGGAATCTAGCATGATATTTTATCTAGAAAGACCACATTCTACATGTGGCGTGACCAAAAATGCGAGCAGCATTCATTTTGTAAAAAGTACTATCACCAGTTTCTCAGCCATTATACAACCATTCATCCATGTGTCCTATAGTAATGAGTAATTCTATTTTGGGCAGAAGAAACGAGTGTGCAATTGAATAAACGCACACATCTTCTGCATAATGTAACTTTTAGTGGAAATGAGGTTGTTCGTTCTAAAGCATAAGAGGCTTCAAATTGCACCATATTGGAAAGCCCTGTGCAACAAAAAATAAAAACCGAGCATGTTTCCTTTGAATCTGATGTACATTATTCTTTGATAGACCAGGTTACAGATACCATGTATTACCTATAAGAAATACAGAAATCCGTTAGCTTTCTGTTTTGTAAATGAAAACGCCTTCTATTGCTACACTGTATTTTATTTTCCCAGACGCGTTTCGCCCCTTTTCACCTTAAGGTATCATCAGTGGGATCTTAATAAAAAAAATGGTTCAAATGGCGCTGAGCACTATGGGACTTAACATCTGAGATCATCAGTCCCCTAGAACTTACAACTACTTAAACCTAAGTAACCGAAGGACATCACAAACATCCATGCCCGAGGCATGATTCGAACCTGCGACCGTAGCGGTCGCGCAGTTCCAGACTGTAGCTCCAGAACCGCTCGGCCACCAGAGGCCGGCTAGAAAGGTGTTGCGACCTCCATGTGACCAGATGAGAGGAAACACCGATGACAATTAAAAACAAGAAGTACCGTAAGAAATCATTTACTTACATAAAAAGCGAGAAATGAACTATTTTCTAATAAAAAAATACATATAAAAACAAAAGTATATCATAACAGTGTCATTATAGATCCCATTGATGATGCCTTAAAGTGAAAAACGGCGAAACGCGTATGGGAAAATAAAATACAGTGCAGCAGGAGAAGCCGGCCTTTGTAGTCGAGCGGTTCTAGGCGCTTCAGTTCGCAACCACGCGACTGCTGCGGTCACAGGTTCGAATCCTGCCTCGGGCATGGATGTGTGTGATGTCATTAGGTTAGTTAGGTTTAAGTAGTTCTAAGTTCTAGGGGACTGATGACCTCAGATGTTAAGTCCCATAGTGCTCAGAGCCAGCAGGAGAAGGCGTTTTTATTTACAAAACAGATATTTATGTGTTTGCTGCGGAGGATGGCCATGCAAATAAACTGGTTATCCGTTATCTTGTTCAAGAGAATCGGTATATGCACGTGATAATAAGCTCCTCAAAGTCAACACTTAAAAAAGTGCTGTGGTGATCTCCATAGCATGCGTACACATATTGCCTTTGCTTGACCTGTATTGACTCCGATGTATTAAATTACTGTTTTCAAGCCATCATTCCGTTTTCATTTTAATCATTCGCTGCAGCGTGTTTGCTACACATGACGACGTCGGTCGACACTCTTTTTTTCCAGTTTACTGGGTTTCCGGACGCGCTCATTATGACGATACGAACGTAAGGGAAACACAAACCTAGTCGGCGAGCGGGGAAAATCTCCGAGCGGCTCCGAATCGAACCCGGACCCCTCCGATTATAGGTCACCGCTCTGATTGCGGAGCTACCGAAGGAATATCTGGATCTTTCCCATTTTTCAAAACTGAAATTATATCTTTCGTCTTACATGTATCAAATAGATCCTGTTTCGTTCAAAACTGGTTAAAAATTAACAAATGTAAATCTCTTGCTTCCATAGGCAGACTCTCTAGGACACCATAGGCAACTTAACGACCGGGCAGCACCAGCTGATCCACTATTTTTATTAACGATTAATGAAAACCGCTTCAGTTGTATTATTATATATTTATTGTGTGACGGCCGACTTCGTCTCTTCGAATGTCAGGCTGCCTGCAGATTAACAAAGCAGGAAATTAGGCTAAAGCTACAGCATCTTAACGAATAAAATAGGCGATTCACACCGAGAACAGGCTTATACTAAATCCTCACCGAGTTGTGCTGAAGTAATGACATAAATGGTCTGGTTGTCGTATGAAATGTTAAAGACCAAATTCGAGAACGCTGGACGTAAAAATTCTGCCTACCACCTGCCGAAAGTACGGCGATAAGACACAGCAAGCTGCTTACAGAAAGCGTCGAGACAGGGCAGCGTCCGAACACAAAATAACATGTAAACTGGGTACAGGTAAACATGTAAACATAATGTTTTGTCTCTATCGAGTGCGATACTTGACTGACGAAACCTTACGTACAGAACTAACGTTAAATCTTGCTGAATTAATGAAAATAACTGAAAAGTAGAACAGAACAAAGAATTGACAACACAATAACAAGGGAACAGATGGCAGTGTTTATACCAAACTATATCGTCATTTTCATATATGAGAATAAGTGAATAATTATATAGCACAGCTGTAGAATAATCATGTAAAATATATCTGGAATCATAATGTTGTTCACATAGAAGTTATTAGTAACGTTGCGACAAGAGATACGTTGTCTTTTAAGTGCTGTGTCTGCTGGCCATACTTACGCCAAACGGTTGGTAGACATTACATACGACAGCCAGAGCATTTATGTCTTAACTTCAGCACAACTCGGTGAGGATTTAGTAAAAGTTATTATCAGTGATAATTGCCTACTTTATTCGTTTGCCCATTTTCCTGTTTTGTGTGACTATAGGCAACATGAAGATGTTCAGAGAAACGAAACAGGTACTAGCACAATAAATTTGTAATAATACATCTGAAGTGGTATTCACAACCGTTAAAATTAATTTCAGCTGTGTGTTCAACATGATCAAGATCATGCAGCACCAATGCAATCAAATCTGGTAGCATATAAGATTATACACAGAATTTTCGGCTGGGTTAGCCTCTCATTTAACCATAATATATCGGATATCCATCCAACAAAAACTCTACCCAGTAGCTGGAAGAAAAGCACAGGTCACATTCGTTTACAGTCCGCCCCAGTAGCTGAGTGGTCAGCGTGACGGATTGCCGTCCTCTGGGCCCGGGTTCGATTCCCGGCTGTGTCGGAGATTTTCTCCGCTCAGGGACTGGGTGTTGTGTTGTGTTCATCATCATTTCATCCCCATCCGGCGTGCAGGTCGCCCAATGTGGCGCCGAATGTAATAAGACCTGCGATATGGCGGCCGGACCTGCCCCGCGAGGGGCCTCCCGGCCAATGACGCCAAACGCTCATTTCATTTCCATTCGTTTACAACAATGGTAGCGTAAGTGATCCACAAAACAACCTTCCAGTATCTTTAGCACACATCCAGTACACAATCTTAGAACAATCCGCCTCCAATGCTGACTGGTCAGAGCGGCAGAATGCAAGGAGAGAGGCCCACGTTCGATTCCCAGCAGGGCCGGAGATTTTCTCCGCCTGAAACTGGATGTTGTCTACATCATAATTAAATCCTCATCGACACGCAAGTCGCCGAAGCCGCCGTCACGGTAACTCAGCGTGTTCGGTCAGAGGGTTAGCTGCCCTCTGTAACAAAAAAAAAACGGAGTTAATGGATCAACAACGAACTGAAACGGGTGTCTTGCGACGTCCGCACCTAGCAGATGAAACGAACAAAATGAGATAAAAAAAAGTGGCGTCAACTAAAAAGACCCGCGCCAGGCGCCCGGCCTACCCGACGGGAGGCCCTCGCCACACGTTTCATCTCAGAACATATTCTGATCTCACACCACACGTAACGTTGTATTCCAGACAGAATGATCTCAGCCATACCAATTAGCGCGCGTTTCTAAAATATCGACGATACGAAACCAAATTCACGCTTTTCTCACATAACACCCTGAAAGCCATGGATCACGGTAGCCAGGTAGATGCAATATTTTTTGACTTCTGGAAAGCATTTGAATTAGTGCCACACAGCGGTCCTTAAGAACAATAAAATCATATAGGGTGTCCAAAGGAAATTTGTAATGAACAGAAGATTTCTTGCTGGGAGGACACAACATATTATCTTGGATGAAGAGTCATGGATCGATTTCAGGCATGTCTTTGAGGAGTGTGATGGGACCCTTGCTGTTTACTTTTTATGTTGATGGCCTAACTAACAATATTAATGGTAAACTCAGACTTGTCGCAGGTGATGTAGTTATCTATAATGAACTGCTGTCTGAAAAAAGCTGCAGCAATATTCAGTCACATCTTGATATGATTTCAAAGTGGTGGTGAATTTGACAGGTAGTTATAGACGTTCATAAATTTAACATCGTGCACCTCTCGCAACGTTAAATCGTATTATCCAATGACTATAACATTAACGATCCATATTTGGCATCAGTCAACTCATACAAATACCTGTGCTACACTTTGTAGGGATATGAAGTGGAATGATCACATAGGTTCAGTAGTAAAAGCGGCTGACAGACTTCAATTCATTGTTAGGATACTGAAGGAACGTAATATTCATAAAGAACATTGCTCACTAAACACCATGCTAGACCACAGTTCAAATACGTGGGATCCATAGCAAATAGGGTTATCAGGGGATACTGGAAGTATACAGAGAAAAGCAGCATGGATGGCCACAGGTTTCTTTGCTTCATGGGAGAGTCACATGTTTGTCCAGAAATAAAGCAGTAACAACATAGTCAACTTTAGCGTCAATTATTTGGCTAATTTTACGCTTTTCTTGGAGTTATGAACACTGTGCTAGGTATATGTGTGAAACATGGCATTTAAGTGACTAACATTCACAATCAATCTCGTATGGTGAATGAATTTCTGAGTTTCATAGTGTTTTGAAGCACGGAATTTCTCTTCCTGTTTAAATGTCGCAACCACGAACATCTTGAAAAAGTTATGTAACAACAAAAAAATATTTTTTTGGGACATTTTCACTAATCATTCATAGACACTGTGACCTACCTTTGTATTCTCCTTCCGGATGTTGGATGTATGAGCCAAATATGTCCAAAACGCCGTATTATCCATTGGTTTTTTATTGAAACTCACTGCTTTTATAACAGAGAATGCATCTGTATTTTTAGTGCGAGCATAAATTCAGTAATGGTCCTGGCTTTATTAATCGGATAACGTACAGCCATTCAATTATCTTCAGTAATATTCTTATCACTATTTATGATGTCATAAACTTTAACATCGCTGTCCCCTGAACTCTTAACATTTCACTTTACCCTACAGCTACGAAATCAGTTTACTGTAATATTGTAGAATTCGTTAACCATTTATTTATCTCAGTGAGCGAACTTACAAGCCGCTCTTATTATCAAACGACGTAATTTTACGGGTTCCATCTAACGGAGATGTTACAGAATTTAATTAGCAATATGAATGACACCTTATGAGGTATCTGCTAGAACTTATGAAGGGCTGTAATACTTCTTTTACAAGTAACTGACAAACCACACTTAACTGTGTTACTCTATAGAAAACACATGTGCGACTACAAAGAACTTTAAATTTTTTGGAATAGCAAGGATATTTTGAATTCTTTTGTGATTTATTATGGAAATGTTAATTAATGAACTTTGAATACTTTTTCTTTGCTCATCATTTTCTTATTAAATGCTCTCTTCCATTAGTACATCCACAGCTGTATTCCGCAAACCACATTATGGTTAGTGGCGGAGGATACTTTGTGTACCACAGTCATTTCCTCCCGCCTTTGTTCCAACAGCGAGTGGTCTTCGCTAAGGCTCTGTGGGAGCTCGAGTCTCCTAATAATTTCAGCTTCGTGGTCTTTTCGCAAGTAGGAGGAATCAATATATCGGTTACTCTTCAAGAGACGCACACTATGGCAGTTTTAACTGCAAACCATAACGTGATGCACAAATTTTCTTTTGTAGTGTCTGCCACTGTGGTTGGCTGAGCAACTCCGCGCTACCTAAATGAATCTATAAAGAAACGTGCTGCTCTTCTTTGGATCTTGCCTATTTGGTGTATTAATCCCGTCTGGTATGGGTCGTACACTGACAGGCAGTAATCAAGTACGGGGTGTTCATAATTAAAGTCCCAGTTTGGAAACGCAGTAGAAAGACAACCACTGCTCAGAATGACGTCACATTTGAACAGCGTATTACTGAAGTAGGGGGAAACGTCATGGCACAAAAAAAAAAATCGAGAATTTTTACCAATAGATGGCGCTGTAAGTATCTAAACGTAAATGTGGTCGGCCACAAATCAGAGAAGAATCGTAATACGACTGCTGCAGTTCGAGTAGCACATTACACCATCTGTACTGTTCATTGTACGTGACTGCAGAAGACAGTTGTGGCACTGTTAGGAAAGCTCGTCCTCCACGGCAAGGTCATACCACGTCGAATGGGAAAAATCAGGTGTAATTGTCCTGAGGCTAAAAATCATATCAAAAGTAGAATGAAAAAGGTTTTAACTGTCCTGCGGTGAAAAACAGCATAAAAGTCAAAATGACATCGGTTTCTAGCCGTCGTGAGACTGACGCAACTCTAGAGAACATAGTGACCATAGTATCCAGTCTGCAAATCCACATTCTCTTTTTGTTCACTGAACTAAATGTTTCTACACTCTATTTACTCACTGGGATACAAGAGCTCCGTTTATAAACAAAAGGTTTGACTTCTGATTCAATTACAATTTTTAGAAAATTCACACACAAAACATATAATATTCGTGATAATAATAATAATAATAATAATGTCTCTATCATAAAGAGCACTAAGAGCAGTTCAGAGGCGACCTCTACGGTAAGTTCCCATTAAATGATCTTTCGCCCTGACTTTTAATAATCAAAGTTAATTACTCGCCACACAAGTGGCGCATGATTTTGTTAACATTAGGAGCGACATAGAAACAGTTACTTCTTAGCGATCCAGGACGCTGTAAGTCCTCGCGAGTTCACTTCCTGTTTGTACCGAAAATATCCGTGTAGTTGCAGCCTGGCTGTAACGTCACCCGCGGGAGCGCGTAAACCGGCGTTTGACTGACGGTGACCATATGGTAGCTGGGTGCGAAGTGAAGTCGTAGTATCACTGAAGACGCAGACGCAGCAGCTGGACGAGCCTCCTAAGCTCGGCCTGGAGCAGGCTATGCACAGTGCGCAGTTCCTGAGCTACCTGGTAGGATCGGGATTTGTGACCTGACGGATTGTCCTAACAGTTGATTTGTGTTTGTCCTGAGTCTTCTAGGAAGCGGATCACTCATTCAGCAGTTCCGGCGAACGTGTTGTTGGCCGGTTGTGTGGTTGGTGCCCCAGGTCTCTGATGAGCCTCTTGCGGGAGACTCCCGCTTTCTCGTAGAACTGGCGTGCTGTGGACTAGAAGCGGTCCCTCAGCAGCAGGATGCCTGTATCTTCATGTAGCTATTGCGTGGCGTAACTCCTGAGTAGGTACAGGGCGGTTCAAGCACCCTCTTTTGGGCCCTTTGCAGGGTGACCATCTTGGGTCAGCGGCACTGGCCCACACTACGGTCACGTACTCCAGCACTGGGGGTATCAGTGTGAGGTAAAGCGTAATGCTGTGGTAAGGGGGCAGGGTCGACGCCGGGTTCAGCAGAGGGTATAAGGTGCGGTGGCGCCCTATAGCCCTCTCCCTTATCCAAAGAATGATAGGGCGTTGGTCTCGCTTGACGCCGAGGTAATCCGCAGTCTTGGTCCACGGGATGGGGCCTCGCTCGATGGTGAGTGGCGCAAGGTCCGGGTGTATTCTCCTTTAAGTAAAGGCGACCGCCTGGCTTTTGGCGGGATTGAACTTGAGGGGCCACTTAGTGTACCAAGCCCGCAGTGCCTCACAGCCGAGCTGCAGATGGCGTCCCACGGTGTGAGCGTTCATGCTACAGTGAACAGGGCAGAGTCGTCAGCATAGAGAGCTAACTCCACTCTGTCCACCCGCGACGCGTCAACCGTGTAAAGGGAAAACGGCATGGGGGCCAGCGCAGACTCCCGAGGCACCACAGCTCGGATAGGCCGGACGGTGGTTGTCACTGCTTCTCTGGCGTATTTGTATATGGGCGCAGCGGACAGTCGAAGGGAACACCTGCCCTCATCCGCTCTGTCCCCAAGTAGCGGCAGCTAAATGCCCGCTTTCTCAGGGACACATCAATTTACATAACACTGTTGTCTATCAATTTACAGTTTTCGTAATTTTTATATGAGTGGATTTAAGTAGGCCTTAGCCACAGAAAAAGTCTTAGCTCCCGTACATATAAACTTTGCCGTCTAGAATGTTTAGAACAGAACTGACAGTAGAACATTACCTCGGAACTACATCTTTGAGAGTCCTTGTATAGATAGTTATTTACATCAAAGTACTGAAACTTGTTATATCTTCATTATTTAATAAATGTCATCACGTGCCATTGCCAGTCTACATTTTATATCTTCTCTACTTCGACCATCATCAGTTATTTTGCTCCCCGAATAGCAAAACTCCTTTACTACTTTAAGTGTCTCATTTCCTAATCCAATTCCCTCAGCATCACCCGACTTAATTCGACTACATTCTATTATCCTCGTTTTGCTTTTGTTGATGTTCATCTTATACCCTCCTTTCAAGACACTGTCCATTCCGTTCAACTGCTCTTGCAAGTCCTTTGCTGTCTCTGACAGAATTACAATCTCATCGGCGTACCTCAAAGTTTTTATTTCTTCTCCATGGATTTTAATGCCTACTCCAAACGTTTCTTTTGTTTCCTTTACTGCTTGCTCAATATACAGGTTAAATAGCATTGGGGAGAGGCTACAACCTTGTCTCACTCCCTTCCCAACCACTGCTTCCCTTTGATGTCCCTCGACTCTTATAACTGCCATCTGGTTTCTGTACAAATTGTAAATAGCCTTTCGCTCCCTGTATTTTACCCCTGCCACCTTCAGAATTTGAAAGAGAATATTCCAGTCAACATTGTCAAAAGGTTTCTCTAAGTCAATAAATGCTAGAAACGTAGGTTTGCCTTTCCTTAATCTTTCTTCTAAGATAATCATTAATATAACAGATCCTTAATCTACTACAAATAAGGAAGTTTGTGTTCCAAATTTAGTTTTCAGTAAATTACTTGAAACTTTTAGAGGTGGCTTAATGGGGTCCCATTGTTTATGTTTTTATATCGAACTGAAGCTTCATACGAATTTTTTTGATTCTAAGTCTAATATTTAGCAGCTTCATGTTTAGGTAAAAACGTGGATTCCGACCAAAAATTGATCCGACCAAGTTGAAAGTTGTAACAGTTGATTTTGACATAACGGTACATTTGCACATTCTGAGCAATTTTTGGCTTTCTAGCTTTATTATTAAACACCAGTTGTCTTAAATTTAAAACGATGCATTTAGGGAACATATTCATCTGATCACTCTGAGATTTGACAATTTAAACATTAATATACTGAAACATGTGTTGACAAAGTTTGGAAAAGTTTCTTCAATTTTTAATTTCATTCTTAAATTATTGTGCAATACTTGTATGCTACGGACAGGTGCGTTATGATAATGTGGCGCTACTAACAGTGAACTGGGGTAAGTCCCAGCACATTCGCTTGCCCCTGTATCTCTTAAATGATACAGCCCTTGTTTTGCCACATTGTCCACTGCTTTCTGCCACAAGTTGAAATGTAAGAACAGCATGTTGTACAAGAGATTGGGAATCACGTTCAGAATGCATTGCACAATACTTACAGTTCAGCTATGTTCATAATTGAAGCAAGGAACGCATCTTTCAGATAACCACACAGCCAGAAGTCACACGGAATATGATTAGCTGATCAGGCTGTAGAGAAATGATGGCTAATATTTTGCATTTCTGAAGTGCCTCTGTAGCAGCCGCATCACTGGCTGTGCAATGTGCAGAAGACTGTCATCTTGCATAAAAATGGCCCTATCCACACGTCCTCGCTGCTGAAGGGCTGGAATGACGTAGGTGTGCAGAAGACTCTAATAGCGTTTACCAGTGACGGTACACGTAACAAGGCCTGCAGGTCTCATCTCCTCGAAAAAAAAAACCGCCCTATTCTAAACGGTGCCATCAGTCCACCCCACATAGTCACCTTTACAGAAATGAGTTGCACTGGGTGACATGGCGTGGATGTTCCGTTGCCCATATTCCGCATTTCTGCATATGGATACGTCCTTGGAGATGGAAACGGGAGCAGTGGGACAAAATGGTTTCTGCTCCACATTCAATTGTTGGCAGATGTATTCAAGTTGGCGGCGATGACGTCATCCAAGATAGCGGTGTGTAGACTTCGCAACAGAGCATGGCATCGTCCAAGATGGCGCCTGTGATGTGATCCAAGACGGCGGATTTTGACGGGAAGATAGGTCAACTGGGCTACCTCCACTAACCTAAGCCCCCCACCCCCGCTCCCTTCCCTCCTTGAAAAATGGTGGGAAGTTCAAATTTCAACAGGATAATGTATCACACCTCTACTAACCTAAGAAAATCGTGGGAAGATAGGTCACTGGGGCTATCCCCACTAACCTAAGTCACCCAGCTACCACCTCTTCCTAGGAACTGACGCCAAGTTTGAATTTTAGTGGTAAAGAAAGGTCGGTTCACGTATCTCTACTTAGCTAAGAAAATGGTGTGAGAGAAAGGACACTTGGACTACCTCCAATAACGTAAGTCACCCGACCGCCACCTCCTCCTAGAGATTTGTGGGAAAAGGACTCAGCCTGCACTGGGCTGCCGGAGAGAGGAAGGAGTGTATTTTATTTATTTTGGAACTATTTAGGGATGGACTATATTTATCACAGTGATACAGAACACACGCTCTGAGATGCCACAGAGCATACCGACCTGCAAACTACTCCTAAATAACTCATGTATAATGTCCTGCAGATACACTTGCTAATTGTAAACTGTCAAAATAACGCACTGCACAACCTACAGACATACAAACCACTCGTAAATAGTGCAATACATTTACGTCCAGAGAGCCAAACAACTAGAAAATTGTAAAATAATAATTCATCTAAAAGACACTGCAAACATGGTTGTTAATCGTCAACTGTCGATATCATGCACCATTCTTTATTTAAACAATTAGAGACAGCACCACCATCCAGTGTGTTGGCCAGGAGGTCCACACTACAACTGACCTAGTTCCCAGTAACACCACCAGAGGGCGCTGTAGTCGAATCCGTGACATAATCCAGGATGGTAGCCATGATGTGAGCTGTTGACCCAAGTTCCATCATCCACAAGGGTAGCATATGTCGTGTTCACCATGTGGTCTAGTACCCAGAGGGCGCTGTCGTCCAAGATGGCGGCAAACAGTATGTTCACCATGTGGTTTGGTATGCAGTACCGTCGCCAGAGTACGCTGTCTTCCGTGACATCACCCAAGATGTTAGCAAGCAGTGTATTCACCACGTGGTCTAGGACACAGCCAGAGCATGGTCCCATTACGTAATCAAAGATCATTGCTCACAGCAGGTGAAAGACGCGTCTCCCCTCGCCCCACCTGTAATCAAGCGCTGCATCACCCCTCGCCCCACCTGTAATCAAGCGCTGAGAGAGAGATGTTGTAATATTTCCTCTTTCCACACCATCCTAACATACTACGCCATACAGTGTGTATTCCAAATAGCTTCTTCACTCACAGTATGAATTATTTAGCTGTAAATTGATAAATTGTCATAGGCTCAGCTGTCCTCGAGGTACTGGAAGCATATGAATCGTTCAGCTTTCAGTCACTAGGGGTGCTAGTGAGTCCATCCCCAAAATGCTCAACACCCATTGGTTCACGCTGAGATCACGTGATACTACGTCATCACATCTATATAAGGAATCACTCTCCAGCACTCTTTCTCATTTGTCCGTTGTTCATTCCTGCATTTGTTCATGTGTGTCTTTGCGTGGTCGCTATTTCATTTACCAGTTCAAATGTGAAGAGAGTTCACCCCAGCACCTCAGAGTCTACTGGCAAAAGACTCAGAGTTCAGGATATGGGATTACCAAGTGAGTAGATAATTTCTATTTTGAATGTGAATTTTCGTGTTTATGTTAAATTTGTCTTATTAATTAAATCTCCTTGTTACAGTGCAACTTGCGGATTTTATCCTGGAGTGTGGCGAGCGAGCTGGACTGCACCAGGTTCCGGAAGTCCAGCATCCTGTGTTCGATGCACCATCTGAATTGCCTTGTCAGTATAACTGTCATTCTAATTTGTACTTCTTCTTCTTTTATATTAGCTATTAAAAATTTGCTCTTATTTCATACTTCTTGTTTTTTTTGTTTCTAGATCACTTAAGACAAATTCAAATCGAGTTGGAGGTAGAGCTGGATGCTGCTCCACATAGGACTGCCGAACTACATAACTGTGTTCGGCCCCCAGCTGTAGATAGCTGAGAACATCTTTCACGTAAGTATAGAGAAAAATATCCATGTGTGTGATCTTTCAGTGTAACTCCGCATTCAAAATAAATAAAATTATATCTCATCCTGTTACAGGAACAGCTCTAGATGATCTCGATTTAATAGACAGGCAGCTGGAGGCTGTTCATCAGCGGATGAGGGATCAGCCTCTAGAAAATAGTAATGAGATGGCCAGGCAGCATACTTGTAAGTATAAAAAAAAGATTAACTGGTGCTGGTAGTAGTAATATAGGAAGTTTTTTCCTCTAAGAAATCAATTTATATATCTCATTTTTTCTAGGCAATGATCAACAAGATAAATCACACCTATACGAAAATTGCGATGATTTTTTTGAGGGGTCTTTGGAGTCATTTGACCAATAGTTTATTCCATGGAGCCAGAGCGAAAAAGGTAATTACTCACAATGTACTTATTTATTTTATTCCTACTTGTTCTTCTTCTACAGCAGTCGCGCCTCAACATGGTGTCACAAGCGTACCGGAGTCGGCTAAACACTCATCAAAGTGGGGTCCGGAAAGGCACGTGTCCCCTATCAGGGCACCACTAGTCACTCTGCAGGAAGCGCAAGCCGCATCTGCCACAGCCGCTGCATTGGACCGATCCCCACTCTGGGCTGCTCTCACTGGGGACTGGCCGGTACCCCGGCTGCCACCGCTACCCCATCGCTCAGACCTCCATGGGCCGCCTCTCGCAGCAGCTTGATTCATCATCAGCATCTCCTTCTGCACTGTCACATGAGGTACAGCACATACAAACTAGTTCTAGTTATAATAGTATTAGTGAAGATCCTGCGGCTAGTGGCAGTTCTCTCCCCTGTCTTTTTACTGAAAGACATCAAGTCAGAGACACCATACAACAGTTGCAGTACTGGGTGACTGCCAACGTCTTTGGGGAGTGAGTCTAATTCACCAGGATCGAAAACCCGGCAGAAGAGTACCGCGATCCTGTTGTATTTCTAAGTGCAGGCCTTCCTGTCATGGGAACAGAGCTCCTCAAGGTAGTCAATGATGCACGGTATCCCGCCATTAAACGCAGTGCTGTGCTTTCATTGAATTATCGCACCCCCCCCCCCCCCCTTAAGTTGAGTCTGGTGTTGAAGAGATAAGTATCCATTATCTTTGGGGCGGAAATGGCGTGATAACGCAGAGCACATCAATCACTGAGTGGTTTCGTAAATCCACCTTCAGTGCTATATTAGGCCGGTTTTCAGAGATGGAAGTGAAAGGCTCAGCAGAATTCTACACCTGGACATCCATGCACATGTATACGATCCGATAAATGCAGGGTATAGCTATATCAAGCTCCCTAAAGATATAGGTAACAAGCATGCATGCATTAATGTCGAAAATAGAAAAGATCATGCTTGTTTTGCATGGTCAATCCTGGCTTGCAAAAGAAAAGTATGATCGAAGGGATAATCTTGAGCGTCCCATTACATACAATGTACGTGATAATATTCGTTCGTGTTATAACTTTGATGGTATAGAGTTACCCGTCAAGATCCAGGACATACCTAAATTTGAGGCCCAGAATACTGGCATATCGATTCATGTTTATGGCCTGGAGAAGAAAAGCAAGTCAGATGAGCAAGACAAGCACATTGTCGTCGACCCCTTCCATTTCTCAAAATTTTCCGGTGAGTGTGAGCTGCATGTAAACATGCTGCTCTTCTCTGAAGGTGATAATTATCACTATGTTTGGATCAAGGACATGTCCCGACTCCTTTCCTCCCAACTATCAACTAATCGTCGTCCAAAACATATTTGTTTAAGGTGCCTCAATTATTTCACCTCAGACAAGATATTAGCTACGCATCTAGTATATTGCGCTTCCAAGGAACCGGTAAGTGTTAGTATGCCTAATGAGGATAACAAATTCATATAGTTTAAGAATGCTCACCACCAGGAGCGATGCCCGTTTGGATTGGATTGTATGCCGACTTTGAATGCCTCCTCGCTCCTGTGACCCACTGTGAAGACAACCCTACAACCACACACACCACCTTCACAGAAAAACACGTACCATATGCGGCAGTGTACCAAATCGTATCGTCATATGTGTCCAACCCTAACCAATACAAATCTTACATCAGGGACTGTCCTGTGGTTTGGTTGCTCTCTGAGCTTGAAAAATTTTCACGGGATGTTGATACACTTTATAGCGGCAATATTCCCATGACCATATCGAGGAAGAATAAAGATTTGTATCATAACGCCACTTATTGTCATATTAGTGGGCTGTCTTTAGACTAAAAAGTGGAAACTCCTTGTAGGGACCAGTGTCATCTTACGGGGAAGTTCCACGGAGCAGCTCACAATGCATGCAATTTGAAGTACCAGGTACCTAGGCACATACCTGTTTTCTTCCACAATTTATGTGGGTGTGATACCAACTTTCTTTTTGAGCAGTTGGCTGATTTCGGTTTAGAGAAAGAAGAAGCATCAGGTCAGCGTCCTACCTGAGAGCATCGAGAAGTATATTTCATTCTCCAAACAAATGTTGCCAAGAATTAAGCTCCGTTTCCTTGATACACTATGTTTTATGCAGGCACCACTCCAGAAACTTGTTGAAACTCTACCTCGAGGGGATATGCATACCATTTGAGCTGCATTTCCCGACAAGAAAGAGTTTCAACGTGCGACTAGTAAGGGGGTTTTCCCATATGAGTATGTGGATAGTATGGCGAAACTCAGCGAAACCAGGCTACCTAACATAACTGCATTCTCCAGCAACCTCACAGGCGAGACCATAACGAATGCATAGTATGAGCATGCTGTGAATGTCTGGCGGGTATTCAATATTTCCGCTTTACATGGATACAGATTTGCGCTTGCTTGCAGACGTTTTCGAGAAATTCCGGAGTCTGTCTATGACCACATATTCTCTGGATCCCACCTTTTATTACACAACACCTGGGTTGTCTTGGGACGCAATGCTCAAGAAAACTAAGTGCAGCATCGAATTATAGACCGATCCTGACATGCTTCTTTGCTTTGAGTGAGGGATCCATGGGGGGCTTTGCCAAAGTGTCCATATGCACACTAAAGCAAATAACCTATCGATGGGAGACTGGTTCAGTGCCTCCCTTTACTCAAGTTATATAATGTACCTCGACGTGAATAGCTTACACAGGCATGCCATGCAGCAATCCCTTCCGATTGGCGAGTTCCGATGGCTGTCTGGAGAGGAATGCAAGGGATTAGTTGGAAAAATTATTGGGGGTATGGCAGCTGAATCTGATGTAGGGTATATGGTAGAGGCAGAACTCACCTACCCTATTAGTTTGCATGATGCGCATACCAATTTGGTACTGAGCCCAGAGCAACTAGTTGCAACAAATTGCAGAAAAAATGACTCTTCCTCAGGAATGCCAGAATTTGGAAGGAAGCTGTGACTAATGTTGTTTACAAGCTTAGACTTGGTGCACCATTTCTGGTTTCACAACCTGAGAAGATTAATGGGACGCAATCTGCCTCAGTATGATGTATACAAATGTAGATGGTATTTAGGTTCTTTTTATCTACACATGGCTGGTGTTCACTGTGAAACCTGTATTTTCTTGACCCTGCCTGGTAGCATTGTGCTCTAACTCCAGGACGTTTTTTGGCATCACTGCTGCTGGTGTAAGAGAAGTCTGAACTGAAAAAATTTTGGTATTTATTTAACCCGTTCATAGGCACATTTTTTTGTTGTGATTCAGTAAAGCTTTTTATAACTGCATTAAAATTGTAATCAACTGACAACATTTGTTTTGATAATTTTATTTTTATGACATAGAATCAAAAACTACAGTGCTATCTAAATCTTCCTAAGCCTTGCATAAGCTTATACTGATACCTCTTCTTTAGTCTTTTTCTTCTTTTTGTTTATCTCAGCTTCTTGAGATCTCTTGTGAAGAGACACGATACAATTAATTTCGTAGTGGTGTAGGACACTCAAAATGAAGTTACACAACAGTTAATAATTTAACTTCTGAAACTGCCAGTTTATTGGCATTTATAGAAAGGAAAACACTCTCATACTCTCATGTGGTCAGCAAACTTCGTGTAACATTTTGTGTGTTTAATGGGAATTACTACGTCGGAAATCGATCTAATGAATTAATTAAGTTGGCTTACAGTGTTCCTAGGCAACGTAATCAACAAGGTGATAACTATATCAATTAAAACTGGACCTCGATATTTTGAATAAACTTTCCGTTCATTTTTTGTCAAAATCAGCACTTGTCTCAAAATTAATTTCCAACTTCGTGCATTAAGTCCAATCGCATTTGTAACTATTGTACACGATTTACTGGACAGCTCGATCACACGCTGGTGTGTACGTATTTCAAATCGAGTGCGCAGGTTTCAGTTTTCTGTAATGGGCTAAACGACTCTTGTGTAATAACGTGATGTGTCATGACCACAAAATAAAATTCACCACATACGTCAGCGAACTGTACACGTGCACTTTTGGCGCTCTAAGTGATAAATCGTCTCAGAGTAAAAGCCGCACATAAATTCACACTTTTTTCATGCATACAAAATTCAAAACACCTTTATATTAAACAAATAAATTATGGCATGTAATTACTAATTAAACATTTCCAATTCTGAATAAACTTCAAGAACTTGTATTCCATAATCAATAAAATATTATTGCCCGAGAGAAATGATTAGTTTGCTAAAATGGATTCAGATTAGTCAATTCGTGTCTGGATGATAACGTCACGAATCGACCCTTGCTTGGAATGAACGAAATACCTGTGCTGAAAAATACTGACCGTTGAGTAATTTACTGACTTCTATAACAAATTTGGTGCCCCTTGCACTGACCCCCAATCTGTAATGTTGTGATAAGAGCGAAGATGTTACAGGATTCACTGGAGCATGCTAGGGTTGTGTACTGTGTACATACCTTAGTTCAGTCATCCCAAGACCCATACCACAAGTTGTAACATACACTTCACACCAAATTTTACATGAATAATTGTAAATGGGGGCCTAAGAGAAATTTCCCATTTAACCATTTAAATGATTCTCCAGAAGTCAATGAATTTGTTCGAATTTCACTTTCTAACACGATGTACTTCACACACACTATACAACACACACACAACGCTTCACTATTTGGTGAGAAGTCCTTTCAACTGGTTGCGCAAGGCAGGGATTGCAACCAGTTCCGACAGAAAATGGATCGAACTGTGACCTCCACCGAACCGTATACGCAGCTATAGTCGGCTCAGTCATCATCTTATTTCTTGCGTTTCAAGCGAGCTGCATACAGTGTAGTGTCGAAGACATATTAGCTGGTAACATCATCTCTGCTTCTCCACTATGTGTCTTGTGATTCTCTCTGCAGCAAGTGTTGTGTCTTTACCTGATATTGTTTGTCAACCAACACTCAATTTCAACAACTGGTTTTCTTCTTATTATGTTTTCCATATTAAAACGTCGATTAGACACTTACATCAGCTTCCTTTCCATCCCTTTTTCAGATTTCCTTTAGCTTTGATCATGCCCATTACACATACATGAAATATACTTTCTACAATTAATACGTATGAAATTCCTTCTACAATTCATAAACATAAAATACTTATGCCTCTAGGGCGGCATTTTTTTAAACTTAACTAACCACCTTGAAGACCGTTAATCTTGCTTTCTCTTGTTCTTCAGTCTATTAACTGCTTCTTGCTCTTTTCAGAAATTACCTTTTCTGTGAATTTTTTCATTTTAATCTTCTTAAATTGTATTATTGTGGTATGTTTGCCATAACACATTCATTCTATTTAATAAAAATTGAATAAAATAATCCTTGTAACTATATGTAAAAAATGAACAAAGTAATACATCTTGTAGCTCATCCTGTGGTTGAAGTCTAATATTGGTGTCCTGTTAGTAATACTCTACTCATTCTCCTTTCCTTCATTATCTCTTCATAAATGGTACAGATCTTCTCATTGGTAATATATTTTTTATCTCTGTGTGGTAGAATAAACCTTTTGTCACATCAGAATTACAGTCAGCAAGTATATAACTTCCTTCGTGGGGATTTTGTATTTTTCTGTATGGTCCAGTATATAAATATTGCTATTTCTTATTTAACTTTTTCTTTATCGAGGCCTTTGGATGGTTTCTCACCAATATTTCTTCTCCAACAGCATAGGTTATTACCTTCACATTTTATCGAATTTTGCCTTTCATAATTTAGCTTGATGTTGTAGATTTAAGTAAACTTTCTTCGAGATGTCCTCCTTAGTGGGAGTGTCCCCTTCAATTTGTGGCCATTCCTTTAGCCAGTCTTGAGAATCATTCTTGCCATACATCACTTGGTTGGGCGAATATCTTGTAGAAGCATGAGGCAAGTCGTTATAAATCCTTTCAAATTCCGATAAACACTTGACCCATTTGTGATGTTTGTGTATGGTATAGGTACGTAGAAATCAATTTAATTCACAGAACAATCTTTCAACTGAATTCCCACAGGGATAAAAATGTGATATTTGTATATGATAAATACTGTATTCCTTCATAGTCTCTCTCCAGATTCTGCTGGTGTAATAGCCAGCATTGTCTGTCAATATCATCTTCGGTTTTCCAATCTCTGTTATGAAATCATTGACAAATTTCTTTCACATAGGACGCACATGTAGATTCCTCAAAGGATACAATTTCACATACTTCGATAAAATATCGTAGAACGCCACAATATACTTAAATCTTCTACGAGTAGTATGACATGGTCCACACACTTCACAAGATATCAATGTCAAAGTTGGTGTGGAACGATTGGATGTAATTCAATTTTTAGGCAATGGCTTATGGGTTTAGTTTTCTGGCAAATCTTACAATTCTTTAGAATGTCACTAGCCAAGCGTTCTAAGTTCGGATGGTAGCAATATTGGGCTAACTTGGCTTTGCATTTTAAAGATCCAGTGTTCCAACTCCAGTTGTGTATACCACAGTAAAGATTCCAGATGTTCCTTTGGATCGTCATGAGTTTTTCTACGAAATACTATATTAGATTGTAAAGTCTATAGACTACCAGAATAATTCCTAGCTCCTTGGCTAATTACATGTTGAATAGATTTCCAACAAGGATCTTGTTCCTACAACTGCGACATATTGTGACACAACTTTGAAATTTGTTTCTCACAAAATGCAATAGACAGATTCATTACTTTGAAATCTAAAATCTGTTCCTCAAATTCTTTGTCATCCTGTTTTCTAGGGAAACGAGATAGAGCATCTGCTGCAACGTTGTCCTTCCCTTTTATATATTGCACTGAAATGTTATATTCTTGAAGTAACAAGGCCCATCTGGTTAACTTTGATTCAAACATACTTCCTGTTAAAATATGGTCACAAAATATTGTTCTTTTCCCATGGACAAAATATCTAAACTTTTAAAGTGCCTATACCACAGCTAGTACCTCTAACTCTGTGGTACAGTATACCATTTCACATTTAGAGAGCGTTCTACTTGCGAATCCTATAATCTTAATGGTATTCATATCTTGAGGATCACGCATTTGGAAAAGCGTAGTGCCTAGGCCTGTTTCAGAAGCATCGGTGGCAATGCAAAAATCCTGTTCAAGTTTTGGATGATGTAACAACGGGGCATTAACTAAAGAGTTTCGAATTTTGACAAACGCTTGGCTACACTCTGGGGTCCATTTCCACATAATGTTCTTTCGCAATAACTTTAATAAACGTTCTTGGCTGATTAATTGATTAGGCAAAAATAGGAAGAAAATGAGGCTAATCTCATGAAATATTTTAATTCATTTTTATTCTTAGGATAGGGACACTCTTTGATAGCACTCATTTTCTTAGGATTCAGCATAATACAGTCAGGCATATTTATATGTCCTAGCAACTTCACTTGACTTCTAGTGAATCTAATTTTCATTAAATTTACTGTTACTCCATAGTCTAAGAATTTCACAAATACTTTTTCAAGCAGATAGAGATGCTTCTCCCATGTTTTGGTAGCGATCAATAAGTTGTCCACATACAAGGTAACTCCATCGAGCAAATCTTGTCCAAGTACAGTGTCTAGTGCCGATATAAATACACTTTCACTAATATTTAGTACAAATGGCATAACAATGAACTGGTAACTTCTGCCCATAACTTCTCATATAAAGGGATGTCAGGAAGTGGGCACCACAGAATTTCTGAATTAACTCATCCAAATTCTCAGGTCTTGTCTGTACCAGTATGATTATCTTGTTTATCTCTCTGGCGTCTAGAACTAATCTTACGTCACCATTCACTTTGAGGACTGCCAAAAGAGGGCTACAGTATTCAGCATGAGAGGGCTCTATAATACCTCACTCTAACATTTTGTTAATTTCTTTCTTAACTGCCTCTCTCTTTGATCAAGGAACAGAACAGGAAGTGTGACAAAAAGATTCGTGTGGATATGTCTTAATGTCGTACTCAAAACCTTTGATTATTCCGGGATGTTTGCTAAATATGGGCAGATAATTACTTAACAAGCAACACAAAACTTCTCGTTGACTTGCAGATAGGTATTCGGATTCAGAGATTTTCTCCTGAAGTGTAACTTGACTCATTTCTTCTCCAGTATATTCAATATAGAAAATATCACCAATTAAATTATAGTCAATGCCAATACAGATAACCATTAACTTGATGCAATACTGATACGGGACTGTTCTGCCCTTTATCATAGAGCCTGTCATAATGTCGCCTTCAGAGTCCAAGGTACATGTTCCTTCTTTTAAATTGATGACTGCTCCAGAATTACACAAAAAATCTAGACCCTAAACACATGGTACGGTCATTCTTGCAACAAAAAAAACGGTACTTTCTATTGAAGCCCCCCACATTATGATGTTGACCCACGCCTGCTTTGAGATCGTTTGCTCTTTTGCACTAAATTCTCTAGATACAGTACATCCAGTAACAGGAAATGTAAGCACTTTTGCTCCTCGACTAATTTGTTTAAAACAATCTTGCGTCATTACGCTAATAGTTGCTCCAGTACCAATCAAAATTTCAACACCAATACCATTTTGAACTACTGCCTGCAAAATTCATCCACTCTTATTCGAAATGTAAGGTGTTTCTTCAATAAGTTCCTCCCTTGGATCCAAATCATCATTATACCTCAGTACAGTCACTTTAAAATGATGCCTGCCCTCCTCATCCTCTCCAATCATCCTAGGAAGGCTTTCAGGGACCAGTTATAGTTTAATCTTTCAGTAGATGTTATATTTTGTGGTTCATGTACTTCAACAATACGTACAGTATGGTCAGAATTTGGTAGTTGCTCCCTTCGTGACTTCATTGCTCTGTTACCAAGTGGTATCTGTCTTGTGGTTGTTGTGCTTGTAGGGCTACATTTGCATCTACCCATTGAACTTCAGGTGTCGAAGGGTCTTCTGAGTATATAGCATGTTTGTGTGAATTACCACACTGATTATTCGAATCATTCTGTCTGCATTTGCGATTTGGTTTTCCTGTACTAATCTGATTTACCTGATTATTATTATTTCCATAGGTTTTTTTAGTATAATAGGTGTTACATTTATATTAATTATTATTATTGGCTTTACTATAGCCATAAGATGTTGCTTGTCATCCTTCATGTAGCATAGGTTTAGTATTTCTATCTCAGTTGTCATTATTATTACTACACTCCTGGAAATGGAAAAAAGAACACATTGACACCGGTGTGTCAGACCCACCATACTTGCTCCGGAAACTGCGAGAGGACTGTACAAGCAATGATCACACGCACGGCACAGCGGACACACCAGGAACCGCGGTGTTGGCCGTCGAATGGCGCTAACTGCGCAGCATTTGTGCACCGCCGCCGTCAGTGTCAGCCAGTTTGCCGTGGCATACGGAGCTCCATCGCAGTCTTTAACACTGGTAGCATGCCGCGACAGCGTGGACGTGAACCGTATGTGCAGTTGACGGACTTTGAGCGAGGGCGTATAGTGGGCATGCGGGAGGCCGGGTGGACGTACCGCCGAATTGCTCAACACGTGGGGCGTGAGGTCTCCACAGCACATCGATGTTGTCGCCAGTGGTCGGCGGAAGGTGCACGTGCCCATCGACCTGGGACCGGACCGCAGCGACGCACGGATGCACGCCAAGACCGTAGGATCCTACGCAGTGCCGTAGGGGACCGCACCGCTACTTCCCAGCAAATTAGGGACACTGTTGCTCCTGGGGTATCGGCGAGGACCATTCGCAACCGTCTCCATGAAGCTGGGCTACGGTCCCGCACACCGTTAGGCCGTCTTCCGCTCACGCCCCAACATCGTGCAGCCCGCCTCCAGTGGTGTCGCGACAGGTGTGAATGGAGGGACGAATGGAGACGTGTCGTCTTCAGCGATGAGAGTCGCTTCTGCCTTGGTGCCAATGATGGTCGTATGCGTGTTTGGCGCCGTGCAGGAGAGCGCCACAATCAGGACTGCATACGACCGAGGCACACAGGGCCAACACCCGGCATCATGGTGTGGGGAGCGATCTCCTACACTGGCCGTACACCACTGGTGATCGTCGAGGGGACACTGAATAGTGCACGGTACATCCAAACCGTCATCGAACCCATCGTTCTACCATTCCTAGACCGGCAAGGGAACTTGCTGTTCCAACAGGACAATGCACGTCCGCTTGTATCCCGTGCCACCCAACGTGCTCTAGAAGGTGTAAGTCAACTACCCTGGCCAGCAAGATCTCCGGATCTGTCCCCCATTGAGCATGTTTGGGACTGGATGAAGCGTCGTCTCACGCGGTCTGCACGTCCAGCACGAACGCTGGTCCAACTGAGGCGCCAGGTGGAAATGGCATGGCAAGCCGTTCCACAGGACTACATCCAGCATCTCTACGATCGTCTCCATGGGAGAATAGCAGCCTGCATTGCTGCGAAAGGTGGATATACACTGTACTAGTGCCGACATTGTGCATGCTCTGTTGCCTGTGTCTATGTGCCTGTGGTTCTGTCAGTGTGATCATGTGATGTATCTGACCCCAGGAATGTGTCAATGAAGTTTCCCCATCCTGGGACAATGAATTCACGGTGTTGTTATTTCAATTTCCAGGAGTGTATTACATTGTGAGGTGACATTTGATTATTATTCCATACCTTTACAATCGCACATATCATATGACCTTATTACATAGGGACATTCCCTCCATGTCGAAAACATTTTAAAAATACAAAAGGAAGTTTTGCGTTTAATAAACCAACTCAAACTTTTCAATAAGTTACCAGTCTTTGCTTGGACCATGGATATAATTAGTTTTAATAGATCACCCTTTTTATGATACTAAAGGATACTTTGATTTACCAGATTATTATATTAACTTTTAAAAACTGTTACTTTTAATTGTATTATTATGTACTGCATAAACTTTGTAGAAGTAATATTTAATGCTACACATTGTACTACTGTGCATTGTATATACTTGATCTTGTATCAAATTGATGAAACCCATATAATTGTGAAATGATTTGTGTCTGAATAAAGATTCTTGATACCCGGGCATCTTCTAGTATCATATCGATTGAATCAACCACAGACAGGAATTGTTCCCCATCATAGTCAGGGACATTTGTAAGTTTCTCATGTATATGAATAGGTAATCTTCCTTTCAAAATACGTATCACTTCTCTATGGGAAACAGGATCACTTCAGTACCTCGTTTTATTAATGTATTTTTCGAAATACTGTCTTAATGAACCTCATTTACAATTATAAAATTCTGGTTGATACACCTCCTTCTGTAGCCTCTGCTGCTGCTCGACCAGTATTTCGCTAAGAAAAGTTGTTCAAAGTCCGCGCATGTATTACAATTCTCACTCACTTCGGCAGTCCATAGTGCTGCTTCACCTGTGATCTTGGACACATTGAATGGAAGTCTATCATGTTCAGACCAACTGCGAGGAAAAATACGCTTAAAATTGTTGATAAAAATTTTTGGCTGAATGTCATCTTTTTCAGTTAAAAAGGTAAGAAACTGTCTACTTTTGAATATGCTTCTCTGAACCTTTAAAGACGACAAGTACTCCCTTTGGACAAAAGTGTCAGATTCATTTCCATAACAGTCACAACATTTATCAGGTGTAATCCCTCAACATTTACATTTTACACTCCTGGAAATGGAAAAAAGAACACATTGACACCGGTGTGTCAGACCCACCATACTTGCTCCGGACACTGCGAGAGGGCTGTACAAGCAATGATCACACGCACGGCACAGCGGACACATCAGGAACCGCGGTGTTGGCCGTCGAATGGCGCTAGCTGTGCAGCATTTGTGCACCGCCGCCGTCAGTGTCAGCCAGTTTGCCGTGGCATACGGAGCTCCATCGCAGTCTTTAACACTGGTAGCATGCGGCGACAGCGTGGACGTGAACCGTATGTGCAGTTGACGGACTTTGAGCGAGGGCGTATAGTGGGCATGCGGGAGGCCGGGTGGACGTACCGCCGAATTGCTCAACACGTGGGGCATGAGGTCTCCACAGTACATCGATGTTGTCGCCAGTGGTCGGCGGAAGGTGCACGTGCCCGTCGACCTGGGACCGGACCGCAGCGACGCACGGATGCACGCCAAGTCCGTAGGATCCTACGCAGTGCCGTAGGGGACCGCACCGCCACTTCCCAGGAAATTAGGGACACTGTTGCTCCTGGGGTATCGGCGAGGACCATTCGCAACCGTCTCCATGAAGCTGGGCTACGGTCCCGCACACCGTTAGGCCGTCTTCCGCTCACGCCCCAACATCGTGCAGCCCGCCTCCAGTGGTGTCGCGACAGGCGTGAATGGAGGGACGAATGGAGACGTGTCGTCTTCAGCGATGAGAGTCGCTTCTGCCTTGGTGCCAATGATGGTCGTATGCGTGTTTGGCGCCGTGCAGGTGAGCGCCACAATCAGGACTGCATACGACCGAGGCACACAGGGCCAACACCCGGCATCATGGTGTGGGGAGCGATCTCCTTCACTGGCCGTACACCACTGGTGATCGTCGAGGGGACACTGAATAGTGCACGGTACATCCAAACCGTCATCGAACCCATCGTTCTACCATTCCTAGACCGGCAAGGGAACTTGCTGTTCCAACAGGACAATGCACGTCCGCATGTATCCCGTGCCACCCAACGTGCTCTAGAAGGTGTAAGTCAACTACCCTGGCCAGCAAGATCTCCGGATCTGTCCCCCATTGAGCAAGTCTGGGACTGGATGAAGCGTCGTCTCACGCGGTCTGCACGTCCAGCACGAACGCTGGTCCAACTGAGGCGCCAGGTGGAAATGGCATGGCAAGCCGTTCCACAGGACTACATTCAGCAACTCTACGATCGTCTCCATGGGAGAATAGCAGCCTGCATTGCTGCGAAAGGTGGATATACACTGTACTAGTGCCGACATTGTGCATGCTTTGTTGCCTGTGTCTATGTGCCTGTGGTTCTGGCAGTGTGATCATGTGATGTATCTGACCCCAGGAATGTGTCAATAAAGTTTCCCCTTCCTGGGACAATGAATTCACGGTGTTCTTATTTCAATTTCCAGGAGTGTACTTCACTACAGGATTTATTATTCCTAAGCCTGTCTTTGGAATAGTTTCTTTAGTCAACACATTTCATGAAGATTTTTGTTCTAATTCTGACAATTTTTAATTTGTATCTCTCAGCCACTTAGGTAATTCTTCAGTTACTTTTATAGCATGAAACTCACTAGTAAATAGCTTGACAAGTTCATCATTTTCCATCTGTTTTTCCTTAACTACCATAAAATAGTATTACTTGAAACATTTTCGAATTTCTTCAGCATCTAGCTTCCTCAATTTTACAGAAACAATGAGTTAATGAATTTTAAAGTACAGGTGACATTGCAGTGAAGATCATGCTGGCAGAAAAAAAGTATTTCTTAAATTTCTGTATGCTGATTTTTTAAAAACATGTTGGTGTTTCAAGTTCCCCGTGGGAGGGTGTTATTTGAAACACCTATGCTTTTACACTGAAAACTTGCAGTTTTGCAAGTATGAACTACTGTGGGGTGTTTCCAATGATGAACTAATTACAAAAGGAGATATGTGATATATTTTCATCTGTCAGAAATACAAAATAGGGTACAAATTGTAAACAGTAATGAAAAATTCTTGTTGTTGTTGTTGTTGTTGGTGTTGTGGTCTTCAGTCCTGAGACTCGTTTGATGTAGCTCTACATGCTACTCTATCCTATGCAAGTTTCTTCATCTCCCAGTACCTACTGCAGCCTACATCCTTCTGAATCTGCTTAGTGTATTCATCTCTTGGTCTCCCTCTACGATTTTTACCCTCCACCTTGCCCTCCAGTACTAAATTGGTGATCCCTTGATGCCTCAGAACATGACCTACCAACCGATCCCTTCTTCTAGTCAAGTTGTGCCACAAACTCCTCTTCCCCCCAACCCTATTCAGTACTTCTTCATTAGTTATGTGATCTACCCATCTAATCGTCAGCATTCTTCTGTAGCACCACATTTCTAAAGCTTGGATTCTCTTCTTGTCTAAACTATTTATCATGCACGTTTCACTTCCATACATGGCTACACTCCATACAAAGACTTTCAGAAACGACTGCCTGACACTTATATCTATACTCGATGTTAACAAATTTCTCTTCTTCAGAAACGCTTTCCTTGCCATTGCCAGTCTACATTTTATATCCTCTCTACTTCGACCATCATCAGTTATTTTACTCCCCAAATAGCAAAATTCCTTTACTACTTTAAGTGTCATTTCCTAATCTAATTCCCTCAGCAGCACCCGACTTAATTTGACTGCACTCCATTAGCCTTGTTTTTCTTTTGATGATGTTCATCTTATACCCTCCTTTCAAGACACTGTCCATTCCGTTCAACTGCTCTTGCAAGTCCTTTGCTGTCTCTGACAGAATTACAATGTCATCGGCGAACCTCAAAGTTTTTATTTCTTCTCCATGGATTTTAATACGTGCTCTGAACTTTTGTTTTCTTTGGTGCTTACTCAATATATAGATTGAATAGCATCGGAGAGATGCTACAACCCTGTCTCACTCCCTTCCCAACCACTGCTTCCCTTTCATGTCTCTTGACACTTATAACTGGCATATGCTTTATGTACAAATTGTGAATAGCCTTTCGCTCCCTGTATTTTACCCCTGCCACCTTGAGAATTTGAAAGAGAGTATTCCAGTCAACATTGTCAAAAGGTTTCTATAAGTCTACAAATGCTAGAAATGTAGGTTTGCCTTTCCTTAATCTTTCTTCTAAGATAAGTCGTAGGGTCAGTATTGCAACTGAGTCAATTTTAGCTTGCAAGGTGTCGTGATTTTTATGAACAATAGTTTGCAGTACTTTTATGGCTGCTTCGTGATTCTGTAATGCATTTTCACGACTCGAAAATATAGGTTGAAAATGCTCACAAATTTGTGTTTTTACGTCATTACAGACTTTTTGACATTTAGATTCGATTTTAAGTAACTCAGCAATTTAATCTTTACGAGTCTGTTCAAACGTTTGCTCAATTGTGTTTAACTTTGGAAGATTTTGTTCCATTGTGTCTAACTTGTGTACCTGTTGCTGTGTTCGTTCCTGATTTTGTTCCATTCGTTGCATGCATTGCAAAAACAATGTATTATTGTCTGGAACTTGTTCCTTTGTGCTTATTGGCAGTGCATAACAGGCAATATTCGCATTTTGAAAGACAGAAAATGTGTCTTGACGTGATTGAGAAACTGGTAATGACGCAAAACCTGAATCTGCAGTATTTGCAAAATTTTGTCCTGTCTTTTCGGATTCCTGAGGCGAGCTGTTGCCGACCGATCGATCGACAATGTTTCCCTGTTCATTAATTGTTTCACTGCCTACACCATTATTTGCCGCCTGGTCCATTTCCCTATGCACAATTACCAAATTACTACTTTGAATGTCTGTTAACCCATTACACAGTGGTGCTGATAAGTTACGCTCGTCGTCACTATCATTTTTCAATTTACATTGGAGCCTAGTGTTACGTTTTTCACACGCCATAATTATCACGTATATCTCATGCTAACAAGAAAAGCACAATTTGAAGGGCAAAAATAAGAATACACATTAACATAGCACTAAAAATAATATCTAGTTAATCGCAGGCGCAGCTGCTAAATATTTGGTGCAAATATACACGCATGCCACAACTGTTGTACTGTACAACAATGAAAGAATACAACGACAAAGGAGATTCTCTCTTCAATTACGTCCTAGCAATAAACAAAAGCTACCCTAATTACACAAACTACAAGAAAAAATCAGAAGGTTCCAGTGAGGTATCCTCGGCTAAGGGTCGACATATGAAACCTCCCCTCAGGAAAATTTATGAATGATTGTGCTGATAAGCCTCTTACATTATTTGATTTTCAAACAGATGAGCAAAACTGAACGTACTCAGACATTTCTCTCATTACTTATTCTGATCATCACTAAACTGACACAATATTTTTAGCGCAACGCGATCTGACTTTCAATAATCCCTACAAAAGAATGGACGTGACTAACAATAACCTATACCTTTCGTGAATCACTTACCTCACAAAAATCTTCGTTACTCGAACTACTGCAATACAGCGAGCGCCACTACTGCCAGCTAAATAAAAGATTCAAACTACTGGCATAGTTAGCAAATAAAAGATTTTGATAGAGAACAAACAATGCACTTACCTTAATAGTGTTCAAAAGTCATGATATGTATATCAGTTCATGACGTCCAGTCTTACGAATTTACTGTCTCTGATGGACACACGTCCAGATCATCCGCTCTCAAAACTCCTCCATCTCTCTCTCCACATTCACCACTGCTGGCGGCTCACCTCCAACTGCGCAACGCTACGCGCTGTTCACATCCAACTGCCCAACACTACAATAGCAAATATTACAACAATGCCAACCAGCCATAGACTGCACACGTCACAGCCAGTGAATTTCATACAGAGCGCTACGTGACGTTACTAACATAAAAACCTAAACAGCCTACTTACAATTGCTCCAAAAAGTTCTTTCGAAACACTTCTTCAGTATTCTCTCAGTATTACCTGCATTACTATTTTATCATATGGCTATGTGCGGTGCTGTACTTTGGAAGAACCAAACTTTAGAGTAAATTTTAACCATTTCTCCCAGTGCAGTCAGATCTTTTAGCTACAGTATGAACTCTACTTCCTGTGTGGGTCCCTAACTCTTCATTATTATTCGCAGTCTTGACACTCTATGGTGGGGATGCACCTAAAAAACTTCCCCAACAAATTCATAGTCCAGACAAATCTCCTCGACATACGAAAAATTGTGTGATCAACGTTGTCAACGACGCAGACACATTTATATAGACCTTCAGACTTCCTTAACACGCTCGTTTTCTAACCACTGCCTCCTTCCCATACTGCGCGCCTCCTCGTTTGTTTTCCCACCCCTTCAGCTCCTTTTGATGAGACTGCGATCACTTAACCTTTAATATGCCTCGATGACCTTGAATGATGCTGCTTTCATATGTGTGTGCGTCAGCCTACCGCATACTCGCCCCCAAACACTGTAATTTGCGTACTTTAACTAACAATGCACTCATCATATCGCTATCATCGATCCTCTCTCCCTCCATATACGTCAAAAGTTCATAACTTTATTTCTCAGTGTCACATTTATTATAAGCCGAAAAGAAACTTGTTGAAATTACCTAGCATTTATTTCCTAAAAAAATTTTCTCAATAAGCTGCTTAAAAGTCATAACAACACTCAGAAGAAGTACATCACATTAATCCAGCATCAAAATTGTTATTAAAACAAACACTTAATCAAAACTGACAAAGATAATACACATAAAAAATCCACCATAAAACTTTATTTACCTGATCATTAACATGGACCATCACCAAAGAGGTCTATGTGACCATTTGTGAGATACAGGTTATTTCAGACAACTTCGTCCTCATTATCGTAGTCGTCGCATCTGCCGTCGTTCACGGGCTGGTTTGCGGGCACTAAGCCCTTGGCCGACTTCCGTCATTCGTTATCGTCATTTCGTGGGTGTTTGGGGCGCAGCTATCTGCGCACCCTGCATCTCCTGGTTGTTATCCCGTGGGTCTTTGACTCAGCACTCGAAACTGTTCCTGTTGCCGTTACCGTTACTCCAATTATTCCAGTTCGGCTTTTTATGGTTGTGTAGTTGACGAGCACGAGATCAGAATCTATTGTATTATCTCCCATTGGAGTTCCATTGCGGTGTCACGGGAGATTGCTCTTACAAGATGCGTTGTTCCAGCTCTTGTTAATGTTCTCCAACCCTTGCAGCAATGATTTAAGGGCCTCCTCAGTTTCCCCACAGTGACCTGTCAGAGATGTCTGATGCGACTGCAGCAATTTGCCGTAGCACGTCTGAATGGAGTCAGTTGTCGCAAATGGCTGGTCTACGAACCGGTTCTTTTGCTCCATTCTTTCAAAATGCTTTACAGGACTCTGCATGCCTGAATTAACAAACGTTTTTCCTATAGTCATCCTGTCTTTCATATGAGCCTGGGCCTCCATTGACCAGTAGGTCTCTAAGAATTTGACTCTGAAGGAATCACAGGTATGTGCTACTGTCTACATTTTATTGATGACTTCCCCCCCAAGGTAGCTGCAGAAAAATTCTAATTAGTATTTTACGAGCCATGTGGAAGGAACGCAGCCGGTAATCGAACTTTTTTGCCCAAGCTTTACGATTACAATTTTACTATTATTACAAAAAACCTGAAAATTTGGCAGCTTTAAAAAGGAGTGGTGCTCAGATGCTTCTACTTCTGATGACTTCAGGGTTTCATGGGAAGCGCTATACAGCTCGAAGCATTCTCCACTCAAGTGTCCACAGCAGAACACACCTACTGCTCTCCGGAAATTGATTTGGGTTGCCGCCGTCTGTACCTTCCAGTGTAGATGGTAAGCTACTGTCTATTGGGATGGTATCTCCTTGCGCTCCCTACCGCAGTGCATTTTCGTGCAATAATAAATGTTTTCTTACCAATTCTTCGTCACTAAACCCAGGAAAAAACATATATGCAGTTTAGAAGTTGTAAGAGATTTCCCGCCAGATTATACTTAAGATATGATGAAAATTAAATACAAGATGTTGACAGACTTAAATCCTTGGGTTTAAGATCGATAATATATTCAACTGGGAAAAGGTTACCACAGAACTGCCGAAGCGCCTAAAAATGTCTGTTTGGAATTAGAATGTTGTCAGATGAAAGTGATATAAAAAAATAACATACATATCTTATTTCCGTCCCATAACGCAGTATGGGATTATTTAAGGTAACTTGTCAAGCGAAGCGAAATTTTTCCAAGTCTAAAAATGTGTGCAAGGAATTGTTTCTGTTGCGATCTCAAGAACGTCCTGGAGAGACCTGTTTTGGAAATTAGGAATGCCAAATTAGGGATACCAACTACTGCTTCCTTAATAAAATTTGTCATTCAAAATATATCTCTTCGTCATACCAACAGCTCAGTTCACGTTATTAATACTAGAAATAATAATAATCTTTACAGAGATTTAAAGACACTTACATTGTTTCAGAACGGTTATAACATATCCTTCCACACTGGCAAAATGGAAATTGAGAAAAATATTTAGCTATAACGAAAATATATGCAATGCAGTTAAGAAGGGTTTACCTCGAGAAAGACACAAGTGCGATGGCACGATGTGGTTACTAGTTTAACACTCATCATAAAACTTGTTGTCATTTGTTTGACTTCCTTCAGCTTTAGTATCGCACGTCTGCCATCGCTATTTGATGTCCCCTCAATGTATCAGGGCCTGGTGGCTGCTGTGCGTCGTCACTATTTGAAAGCACTGATCGTGAAAATATAGTATGTTACCTTCCATGCACAAAGTGGAAAAAAGTATGAAATTGGGCTTTGTAGAGAAATAATGCAAAGTTTCAACTTCGTATGAACGTAATGGTAAGACGACCCGACGCGATAAGCCGTTTTGCTTCTAAGCAATGTGTGTGCAGTCCTGAGACACAGACCTGAAATGTTTAACCTCATAAACCTGATTAAAACCCATGATGCCAAAGGATTCTACGGATGACGGCAGAGACATTTACGAGAGACTGCATAAATATGCATTAATGAATCAGAGAAGAAGAAGTGAAGATCAGAAGAGCAAGTCCACGCTTCCTTACTTTTGTTATAAATGAAACGAAAATCTTTTAGATATAGTGTTCACCAGTTTCCGCTGTCGTAATCTGCGAATTAAATAATCTTATGACTGACATTAAATTTATCTTTGAAAGTTACAAAAAAAGTAAAAATTTAACGTTTCCTTATAAGATATCCTTCACTGCCCCTTGACTTCCGGAAGTTATGGTTCGCAGGCATCTCATTCCAGAATGCAACTGAAGTTAACTAATAGCAGTGGGCCACAGTCTTTTAATTCAATTACAAATGTTTCATTTCGACTGCATTCTGTTGCACAAATCAACAGAAATGACTTTGAAGTCATTTTCACTATTTTTCAATTGTCTCAATAAATATGTAAAGGTTTTTTAAATTACCGCTACCAGTCACAAACTCTGTTAACTATTGTATTATTTATTTATTTTGCGACATTTTTCGAGGGAATACCTCATCTTCAGGCTAAATGGCATTACAAAACAATTTCACAATCAGATTATACTGATCTTTTCGTAAATGCTGTGGTTATCCTGTGGAAGAAGAGAAAACGCTCATCACAGCGAGACTGCCACGCCAGAAGAACAAAGTGAGTGACCGTTACAAAACATTTTCATGCAAACATCTGTCCAGCTTCCAAAGTGACGTCGCCCTAAGTTTTCTCTTCTTCCGCGTGATAACCGCAGCATTTATGAAAAGATTATGTAACATCAGTGTGATCTTATTGTGAAATTGTTTTTGTAATGCCATTTAGTCTGAATATAAGGTATTCCCTCGAAACATTTCGCAAAATAAATAAATAATACAGTAGTTATCAAAGTTTGTGACTGGTAGCGGTAATTTAAAAACCTTCACATAAACAGAAATGACGTTTTGTTCACCAGATTTTGAGCGTTTATTGGCTCACTTAGTAAGTCCGGTATTGCATTAGCTGAAATCCGAATGTATTTTGTTTTGTCCATCAAAACCGGTCGCGGATCGCGGGAAAACGGACCGGAAAAACCCCGAACTGAATCTTTGGACTCTTTTGTCTCGAACAAGTTCCGATTACATAGTTTTGGAATAACAGATGCAATTACATAATATTGACAGATGCTCTACCACAACTCAGTTGGCTGAAACAGGAGGAAATATTTTAATATCAGAGTCAAAAAATATCGTATACAATGTTTTGTTGAAATTCTTTTGGTACATTGCTACTTTTTATCATACTTCACTGTTTACGCCTATAATTTTTAATGAATTCAATAGTTCTCGTACGGTGTTATATTAAAATTTTCGCAGTCGCAGTCTGTAATTCATATGCATGACAATACGACTGTGTTAGGGAATCTTGTTTTCAGTTTCGGAGAACAGTTTTTTTTATTATTGTGATCTGTCGTCTAAAATCCCAACTCGTTGACGTGCAGTGAACTCCAGGGTTATGTGGCTTGCCGTGACGTCAGAAAGGCAATGTTCCCTCAGTCAGCTGGAATTGGAGCAACCGCTCAGTCGCGTTCCACCGTCTACAGTACCGCTCGATAGATTTCTCCAACCAGGTGGAAAGGTCGCGCATCGGGGCTGGTTACGTGCAGCATTTGTACGCCAATATCAGCTCTCTACAGCACACAGTTTGTCTTATCATACACGAAGAAGAATATTACTATACAACGTTTCTTTGCTCAACAATAGTTTAAAATAACTGCTTTTATTCATCCAGTTCGTATTCATCCAGTTCGTATTGGTTACTGGGAATTTTTGCTTTGAATGTATATTAAAAGTCAATGTCTTTTCATCTTTAGTTTTACGCCAACAGTTTTTTGTAGTTATGGCGTGGTGTTAGCCCTTTTATACATCTACAGCTTCATCTACATGATTACTCTGCAAGTCACAATTAAGTGCCTGGCAGAGGGTTCATCGAAACACCTTTAGGCTACTTCTCTACCGCTCAACTCTCGAACAGCGAGCGGGAAAAACGAACACTAAAATATTTCCATGCGAGCTCTGATATCTCTTATTTTATTATGATGAGCATTCCTCCCTATGGAGGTGGGCACCAACAAAATATTTTCACACCCTGAGGAGAAAGTCGTGGACAGAAATTTCATGAGAAGATCGTGGCGCAGCGAAAAACGCCTTTGTTTTAATGACTGCTTCCCCAATTCGTGTATTATATCAGTGTCACTCTTTCCCCTATTTCGTGACAATATAAAACGAGCTGCTCTTCTTAGAACTATTTCAATGTCCTGCATCAATCTTATCTGATGGGGATTCCACACTGCGCAGCAATACTCCAGGAGAGGGGTAGACACGTATAGTGCAAACAATCTCTTCAATAGACCTGTTACATTTTCTAAGTGTTCTGCCAATAAATCGCAGTCTTTCGTTTCTTTTCCCCACAACAATATCTATGTGATCTTTCCAGTTTTGCCGGCCGCGGTGGTCTAGCGGTTCTAGGCGCGCAGTCCGGAACCGCGCGACTGCTACAGTCGCAGGTTCGAATCCTGCCTCGGGCATGGATGTGTGTAATGTCCTTAGGTTAGTTAGGTTTAAGTAGTTCTAAGTTCTAGGGGACTGATGACCACAGATGTTAAGTCCCATAGTGCTCAGAGCCATTTGAACCATTTTTTTCCAGTTTAAGTAATTAGTAACTTTAATCCCAAAGTATTTAGCTGAGTTTACAGCCTTTAGATTTGTGTGATTTATAGTGTAATTAAAATATAGCGGATTCTTGCTAGTGTTGTGTGGATGACTTCACATTTTCCGTGAAATAGTCATTTGCCACTTTGTGTGCCATACAGATATCTGTAGAAGAAATGTACTCGCAGTTACGTATATGGGCTAACATCGGCGCTATAATGGAATGACGACAATGCGAATTTGTGACGGACTGGGAATCGAATTCGGGTTTCCCACGTATCGCGAGTACTGCCTTACCACTTGGCTATCCAAGCAGGACTCAAAACGGCCAGATCCAAACTTCCATACGTCGCCAACCACGTGTCTACAACCTGTACTCGCACCTCCATTATATATATTCCCGTATAGGGGAGTGATTTTACTTGAAAGTTACTTGCCCGGTGTCGGCGGATAAATACGATATTCCTGTGCCTGCGTTATTCCGAATTACGTGGTGTTTGCATCTCCGAGGTGACTTTCGCTGTGATCTGCGAAATGCTTCACTTTATTTGAGGAATCCATTTGTTACAATGTTTTCCATGTGATTTGCTCAGCACTTCACTGTCCGTGCCCACAGTAGGTAAATAACCACTGCACATCATCATTTGTATTAACAGTCAGATGAGCGTCCAAAATTGTCGTGCGTGTGCTAATACGAATACTTCACCCGTACCTTCGTACACCCTGCGGTATATCTCCCCTACATTCATATGCGCCTCGCGTTCTCTGCGTTTTATTGCTATTGAGCGGTATGTAATTTTTTGTCCCCTACGGATTGGAAATTTTCATATCTATTTACAATAATTTTAAAGTTTTCGTGGAAACTCCACATTTATATTGATAATTTACCACCTGTTCACTCATCTGATGTACATACCTAAGGGACTGATACGTAAAGATTTTGTCTTCGCGTTTAGTTGTCTTTTTATTCTTGAATTGTGTTTTAAATGCATATATCAAGGTCTCTAGGTCTACTTGTATTACATAAGATTCTAGTAGCACATCCTTGTTCGTTGCCAAACATACCAAGTGGTTTTATTACCAAGGTCTAACGAACATAAACGAACACTAAACAAAGCACGCACAAGAGCTACTGTGTTAGGTCAAGCGTGCTTGACTTACACCGAAAGTGTCACTGAATCGAGGTTTTACGAAAACCATCGTAGCCCATCTGGTAACACGCACTTGAAATTCTTTTTATGTAAGAATAGGATCGGAAAATAACAACTTATTAACAGTTTCTGATACTTACCTTTTCTTACTTAAGCAGTAGTTTGTATATAACTCTATTTACGGTTTTCTGTGTTTCTTTACTTATCATGTTACTCAGAACTGCTTATTACATTAACTCATACTTAATAGACCATAGCCTGGATAATATTTGTTTGGAATCACTTGTGTTAATCCCTGTTTATACATTTTACTGACTTTTGATTTTACATCGCTTAGTTTGTGTCCGGATGTCTCATTTTTGTCCCTATTCATCATCATTCTTATACCTTAACAAATTCCCACTCCATTTACAAGTATCTGTTGATATCACTGAAACGAATATTCCTTCTTCCCACCCAGTGAAGTTTGTCCTTGTACACTTAGATACCAAAGCTCATCTTACATTATAGTACACAGAAGAAGTAATTAGGACATACGGTAACTATACTATTAATACACATATTTACAAAATAGACTAATTTGAGCGGTTACTTTGAACATTACACCTTGCACTGTAAATCATAGCACCTGAAAAAAATGTCTCCTGATTGCTAGTGGTAACTGGTACCTACACAAGCCTGCATCGTTTGTACTCATGAGTAACATGTAAACTTAGGCACAAAAGTACTGACCCTCTGGTTGGTTTACTTTATTTTACAGTGAAACTTACAGCTCAAAATATATGACATCATATTAAACAACACGAAAAATAAAATATATCATCACTGCTGTACATATCTTTCCAAACATTTATGTGGGTATAGTCCTTACAGCCTGTTATTGCTCATCATCCAGTACACATCCTCATAACCTCTTCCCTTACACCTTGGTGCTTCGCCCAAAAGGTGGACGAAGTAAATAGGCAGTAGATATTGTATTGATAATCTTTATGGTTCCTGAGTTTCACAGAAAAGACGTCGATGTACTTCGTCAACAAATCGGCTAGTTCGATTTGTTGTGTTGCATTGAGGCACCGCAATTGTATTACCTTGTTATCAATCTGACTCGTGTTCGATCTCACACTCACGCCCCTTGTGCCTGACTTAACATCATCTAAATAGTGAGACAGAACGTCGTCAATATATAGCAACTTACTTTGTGTATTTCTCATCCTGTTAGTGTGGCAGTACCTGCCACACCGTGCTTCCGTTTTTAATAGATTCACAAGGACTTCTTTACCATTAAGTATCGAAATCTACTTTCTGCGAAAGAGGTATATTACACTGTTTACCTCACACAAAAACTCTAAACATAAACCTGTTATGCAGGTCGCAGACAGTCCTGTACTAATAGGAATACAGGGTGTGTCAAAAAATGTATACACTCTTTGAACTGTCATAGACAATTTATTTCCCATTCTACAAGGTTAAATATCTTTGACAAAGTAATGTTATGTTTCTTCAACAGGTGGCAGAAGTGGCAAGGAAGTAACTGCACCATGGCGGACGTGCGTTTGAGGTTTGAAGCGCGGAAGCAGATAATTAAGTGGTACTGGAAGTTTGAGAATGTAGCTTCTGTTCGAAGATAGTGGAGAAGTGAGTATGGTACAGAACCACCTTCAAGGTTAACAGCTACACGTCTACGAGACAAATTCGAAATTCATGGAACAGTGTGTGATGTGCATAAAGGTCGATCAGGGCGACGTCGTACAGCTACAAGTCATGATTCCACAACTATGGTCTTGGAACTGTTTCAGCATTCGCCTCAAAAATCTTCAAGGCAAGCGGTACGTGAGAGTAATGTAAGTGTTAGTAGTGTGCTACGCATTCTGAAGAAAGGCAAGTTTCGTGTGTACATTCCAAGGCTGATGCAACAGCTAAGTGACGACGATCCAGATCGAAGGTTAGAATTTTGTGAATGGGTTCAGGAGATGGCGAGACGTGAACCGGGATTTATGGGTAGCATAATTTGGTCGGATGAAGCCCAATTCAAACTCAATGGAACTGTCAATAGGCACAATTGTGTGTACTGGGCTGAAGATAATCCTCACATTACAGTTGAAAAGGCTGTGAATTTGCCTGGTGTAAATGTGTGGTGTGTTTTGTCTGCAAGGGGACTCATTGGGCCTTTCCGCTTTGGAGGTACTGTTACTGGAGAAACGTACCTAACAATACTTGCTGACTCCATATTCCCTGCCATCTGTGCGCTATTTCCAACAAGATGGCGCCCCGCCGCACTATCATAGGGACGTACGAGCATACCTGGATCACAATGTGCCAGGCCAGTGGATAGGACGCAGGGGACCAATCGAGTTTCCTGCGCGCTCTCCAGACCTCACGCCATTGGATTTCTTCTTATGGGGCACAATAAAAGATCAGGTGTACAAACTTAAACCACGTAACCTGGACACACTTTGGAATGAGATTCAGGCGGCGTGCACAGAAATCTCATTGGACACTTTGGTACGATGTACAGAATCAGTGGTGACTCGTACTCAGAAATGTATTGATGCTGAAGGCCACCAGTTTGAACATTAATCACATTTTCAAAGTACATTTATTTTTCCAATTGGACTTTAAGCTTTCCATTTCCAGAAATTTAACACTGTAGAATGGGAAATAAATTTTCTATGACGCTTCAAAGTGTGTATACATTTTTTTGATGCACCCTGTAAATATTTCATTGCTCCGTTCCCTAAATATAACTCTACCTGTGCCTACCACTTAACTTTTTGGGATTTGCGCCAATAGCTCCCGAAAAGCTGTAATACTGCACTGGTAAAGGTTGGTATACACTTGGTCTCACTAATTTTGTTATGAAATTTACTGTCCATAACGTTTGTCATGCTACTTGTGTTCACAATAACAATAGTCGGAATTCCCTCCTCTATTGCATTGACATCCAAGTGCACTCTTTCTCCCATTTGTTCCTCAAATGTTTTGTTGTCACTACATAATTCCTCTCGAATATTTAAACCATCATTGTATCATAAAACGTGTACGTTGTTATTCCACTGACTGCCCCTGCCCCGTCCTTAGACACATACTGCAGGTCTGGGTACGTTTGCGTCTGTTTGTTGGCTCTTCGGAACCAGTGGAGCGTGACTGCCCGTCACATCCACTATCCGAACGGCCTGATTTTGAGTCGGCGACCAGTTCATGTTATTGTCGTGACTTGGCCTCCGCTTATCTCTTGTATTCGGGTTGTTATGAGATGGACCCGTATCACTTACACGGTTCTGCCCCTATGCGTTATCTGTCCTATTCAGCCAGACAATATTTTCCTTAACACACAGATAATTATTGTACACAGGACTATACCTGTGGTCATTTACCCTTATCTTGTTACAGTACTCGCCATTGTTTTGATTCGGCGGTCTGTTTATGTGTACAGAGCGCCGTTCTACTGCGAGTTGTTGCCACGCCAGCTGCCGTTCTTAGTTCGAGTGATGCGAGAGTTACCGGCTGCCGCTGGCTGATTAGCAATGAGCTGGCCGAAGTGGCTGTGCGGTTCTACGCACTACAGTCTGGAATCGCGAGACCGCTACGGTCGCACGTTCGAATCCTGCCTCGGGCATGGATGTGTGTGATGCCCTTAGGTTAGTTAGGTTTAAGTCGTTCTAAGTTCTAGGGGACTGTGTTTTGTCCTCCAAAAAAAACTCGTGCACTGGTGGGAAGCGCCAAAGATGACCTCGGTTTGAGGAAGGCCAGGGTGTACCAGATTCCGTGTCACGGTGGCAAGTCGCATATTGGTCAGACGATGCGTACCGTCGAGGATCGATGCAGTGAACACCAGAGGCACACTCGACTGATGTATCCGAGCAAGTTGGCGGTCGCTGAACATTGTTTGTCGGAAAATCACGCCATGGAGTACGACCGCACGAGGATTCTGGTACAGACGTCGATATACTGGGACAGAGTTGTTAGAGAGGCCATCGAAATTCGCACCAATGACGACCTCATAAACCGTGACTGTGGCTATAATCTTAGCAAGGCTTGGGAACCAGCGATCGGGTTAATCAAGAGTAAATCGAGCAAACGTATATTTGTGACGACCACGGCGGACGGAGCCATCACACTGACGTCATCTCAAACGCCGTCGCAATCTGTTCCACCGCGCGACCATGGCGCGGTGCGCGGACGGCGGAGGGAGCGTGCCACGGGCGGAGGGTATTTAAATCGGCCGCCGCCGCGACCGAACCCAGTTCCCTCTGAGCAGCCATAGCGTACGGATCTCCGTGCCGGCACGGTCACAGGAGCTCAGTCCGTCAGTTCACCTGATGATGGCGACATGTATGATCGCCGAAATATTGTGCCCGTTGGACACCATAAACCGGCAGCATACCCGTGGATATTTTGATTATCAAATACGCCAGGAGAAACTCAAGAATCACATCATACACCTTTACAGGGAGGAGATGTATCGCAGCATGAAGAAATTTGAAAAGTTGCGCCACCGTAGATGTCGTTTGCTAAGTACTCTTGGCTTTCTAAAGAGATGTCGTTCCGAGAATGTTGTTCCAAATTTTGCTAAGGTTATGCATCACATCGATTCTGCAGTTGCTAAGAGAATCAAGAAACGAGCCAGCCTCGCATTGGTACGTAAGAGAGTGCAATTCACCCGCCGGAGCCTTGAGTTTATCTCACAGGAATTACTCAAACTACATTTGCAACTGGCTAGTAAGTTCACTTCTTGTTCCTGGGATTGGATTGATGGTGTCACCTGGGTGTCAGCTTATTCCGCCCATAAGAAGGCTACGGGACATCAAACAACTAAGTTCTCACGTCTCCTTGACAAACCACCTCTGCAGGTTCCGTGCAAGACTGTCATCAATTTGAGTGGCATGGTGTTGAGTGGTGATGCGGTCTCGGTTTTGCAGAAATGTCTCAACTTCGTTCCCACCCCCAAGTTCACTCCGGTCGCAGAAATTGTTAGTGCTGTTGAACAGGTTGCAGCTCGACTTCCGCCAGAATCAGCCGAGGAAATACGTTGTGAAACTTGTCGTGCGTTGACGAAATCCAAGCCGACGAAGTTAAATATCAGCAGTAAAGAGAGGGCGGCCATTCGTGATCTGAGGGAGCGCTCTGAAATTGTTGTCTTATCGGCTGACAAAGGCAATGCTACAGTTGTTGTCTCCCATGAGGACTACACTGATAAGATGCAGAGCCTGCTAAATGACGATTCCTACCGGAAGATCAGCGTTGACCTACAAAGATGGTGGAGAACAAGACGAGGGCGCTTCTCAAGGACGCAGATTTACCGGAGGGTGACGCTAAGAAATTGTAATCCCAAGGTCCGGTACCGCCTAGACTATATGGACTCCCGAAGGTTCACAAAGAGGGGGTACCATTTCCCCCCATTGTCAGCAACATCAGGGCACCTACATATTTGTTGGCCAAATTCCTGACGGGAATATTAAGTCCTTATGTGGGTAAATGCCCTCATCACATCCGTAATTCCGTGGATTTTGTTAAACGCCTTGATAGCTTCAGGTTGGATGAGTCAGATATCATGGTGAGTTTTGACGTCGTTTCCTTGTTTACGAGGGTACCCCTGCGAGAGTCACTAGAATTGATTAGTCAGAAGTTTGACGAGAAGACCACTGAACTTTTTAGGCATGTCTTGACTTCCACGTATTTTCTTTTTAATGGAGAATACTACGAACAAACGGAGGGAGTCGCCATGGGTAGCCCACTCTCACCGGTGGTAGCGAATTTGTACATGGAGAACTTCGAGGAGGAAGCCCTGTCGTCATCCGTATGGAAACCTACTTGCTTTTTCCGTTACGAGGACGACACATTCGTCATCTGGCCACATGGTGTGGATAAACTCCTTGACTTCCATACACATCTAAACTCCATACACCCCAACATCCAATTCACTATGGAGACTGAAACGGAGGGTAAATTACCTTTCCTTGACGTCTTGGTCACGAGAAGGGCTGACGGCGCCCTAGGTCATGGGGTGTATCGGAAGACTACGCACACTGATCTGTATTTGCACGCAGACAGCTGCCACCACCCTTCACAGAGGAATGGGGTACTTAAAACTCTAGTACATAGGGCGCGCACTATCTCTGACGCAGAGAGTCTACCCCAGGAATTGGAACATCTGAGAACTGTATTTCGAAAAAATGGGTACTCACAGTGGCAGATTCAACGTGCTCTCCGCCCAACCACTGCAGCACAACCTGTTGAGATGGATGAAGTCACGAGGGAGGAGGTAGGCACTACATTTATTCCATACACAAGCGCACTCTCGGGGAAAATCGCCCGCATTCTGAAGAAACACCGGGCCGGAACTGTGTTTTGTCCTCCAAATAAAACTCGTGCACTGGTGGGGAGCGCCAAAGATGACCTCGGTTTGAGGAAGGCCGGCGTGTACCAGATTCTGTGTCAATGTGGCAAGTCGTATATTGGTCAGACGATGCGTACCGTCGAGGCTCGATGCCGTGAACACCAGAGGCACACTCGACTGATGTATCCGAGCAAGTCGGCGGTCGCTGAACATTGTTTGTCGGAAAATCACGCCATGGAGTATGACCGCACGAGGATTCTGGTACAGACGTCGAGATACTGGGACAGCGTTGTTAGAGAGGCCATCGAAATTCGCACCAATGACGACCTCATAAACCGTGACTGTGGCTATAATCTTAGCAAGGCTTGGGAACCAGCGATCGGGTTAATCAAGAGTAAATCGAGCAAACGTATAGTTGTGACGACCACGGCGGACAGAGCCATCACACCGACGTCATCTCAGACGCCGTCGCAATCTGTTCCACCGCGCGACCGTGGCGCGGGGCGCGGACGGCGGAGGGAGCGCGGAGGGTATTTAAATCGGCCGCCGCCGCGACCGAACCCAGTTCCCTCTGAGCAGCCATAGCGTATGGATCTCCGTGCCGGCACGTTCACAGGTGCTCAGTCCGTCAGTTCACCTGATGATGGCGACATGTATGATCGCCGAAATATTGTGCCCGTTGGACACCATAGACCGGCAGCATACCCGTGGATATTTTGAATACACCTTTAAATCCTCTTGTAAGCACAAATGGATGTGGAAATTTTTTTTTTTTCCGGCACATACACCTGTTTCAGAAGAATGGCTGACAACGTCGGTCAGCCACCCGCTTGTTCGAACAAAATATTGGTGTGCGGTCTGGCCAGTCACATTGTTTCTCTGTGCTGTCTATCTATCGTAGGGGTTGACAATTATTGATCTAAATGAAAAAGAAAAAACGTAAATTAGTTAAAAACTACTGCACGTACACGCTTTATTTAATGTGTCAACATAACTACAAATACTCGGATTTAGGTTATGGCGTATATACCTGCCATCATTGGCCATGATGTGGTGCAGACGAATAGCGAAATTCAGCATGACCCTCTGAAGTGTCGGAACATCGATGCTGTCGATGACCACCTGAGTGACTGTTTTCAGCTCAGCTATGGTTTTGGTGTCGTTGCTGTACACTTTGTCTTTAATACAACCCCACAAAAAGGTGTCACATGTCTTCAGAAACAGTGAGTATGGTGGTCAATTGAGGCACATGCCAGTGGCCTATGGGTATCCCAGAGCCAGAATGCAGTCCCAAAGAGCTTTCAGGACATCAAACACTCTCCTGCTTTGATGGGGCCGAAGTCCGTTTTTCATGAACCACATCTTGTTGAAATCAGGGTCACTTTGGATAATGGGGATGAAATCATCTTCCAAAACCTTCACGTTCCGTTCGATAGTCACCGTGCTATCAAGCAATATCGCATTGATTATTCCGTGACTAGACACTACACCGCATACCACACAATCATCCGTTGAGGGTGAAGAGACTTCGCGATCGCAACATGCGCGTTCTCAGTCCCCCAAATGCGTCAATTTTGCTTATTGACGAACCAATGCAAATGAAAGTGGTCTTCGTCGCAAAACATATGACACACGTATTGTCACTAATTCCGTGTATGAGACGCCAGACGTGTTTGCGGTGGAGGATTTGGTTGACTTGTCGTCTTTTCATCAAACGCTTGCAGTTCCCATTCGAAAGATGTTTCCTTTCGGCTGGTAATAGGGTTGTCGTGCAGAATCACTTTTCATTATCAGTCCCTTCCTTACACCTCGCTGTTGCAAACAGACGTTACAGCACGACAGAGGCATAAATTTGATACAGCAAACAGCGCAAAAACAAATAACAGAGAAATTTGGGTTGAGTTAGCTTTTAACCCGGCTTGCGGTTCCCATTCGAAAGACACTTCCTTTCGGCTGCTAATAGAGTTGTTGTGCAGAATCACTTTTCATTATCAGTCCCTTCCTTACACTTCGCTGTTGCAAACAGACGTTACAGCACGACAGAGACATAAACAGCGCAAAAACAAATAACAGTGAAATTTCGGTTGAGTGAGCTTTTAACCCGGCTCGCCCGCTTGGAAGTCAAACACTGTGCCCACTTATCCACAATTGTTTGGCTACTCCAGTTTCCTCTATGCTGCATTTCCTGTGCTTGGGCCTTTCATTGTTACTGTTTTCCTTTTTTTTTTTTTCGCAGTTCAGGACACCTTCTACCTGATTTCTTTTCTTTTCTTTTTCTTTTTTTTCCTTTTTTTTCGGGCTGTCCTCTGGACTCTCTTTCCACTATACCTGAAGGGGGTGCGGTAGGAATTTCCGTTGTGAATCGTTCACCCACGTGTGCTTCCTGTGTTTGCAGCCAAGACGAAAGTCATTTTAGAGTTCTTGGCGCTTCTTGTCAAAACTTTCTTTAATTTTCTTTTCTTGTTCCACAACTACCTTCCAGAACTGGTCTGAGAGTTGTTGCACAGATGTTTCCATTGCGGACTGTGCTGTCTTTAACTCACCAACCACATGGGAAAATATCTTTATTCTTCCTGGGATACCTTCGTATGCTTTTCTTCAATTCGTTTATTTCGGAATATAATTCTGTAAGACTCACTTGGAGTTGATTTGCCAGTTTTTTTGCTACCCGAATCATTGTAAATGTAATCTAAACTGACTTTTCTCTGAATACCGAATCAAAATGTTCTTTCATGCGCTTATCCAGACATTTTGTTAAACGTTCGTAATTGGTTTTCATTTGGTCGTCTTATCTCTTATTGTGATCATATAGTTGTGCGTCAAGACCTCGCGAAATATGTTCTAAACCACTCTTAATCATATTTTATAATCTCTGACATAGCGACACGCATGAATCTGTTGTTGAAGATGGTTGTTGAACTGTTTCAATGGGGACTGATGTACCTCTAACTCTCCCTCAATAGCGGCCACGTCTCTAATTTCGGCGTTGGATTCCACCATGTTGCCTCTCTCGACATTTTCCCAGGCTGGTATTTCTTCTACATGCCCAGCTTTATCCATTTTCATTTTCCTCAAAATGAAATTAAATACTCAGAAACTTAAAGTCAACCGCCTTGCAAAAATTTGGGTGGGTATGAGCAATGCTATTACCATTAATGATAATTTCTCACAAAACTTTACACCAAAAGCGCGCCGCGTTACAAAACGGAGGAAATTCCTGATAGTGAAGGGACATGATACGTCTAGAGTAAAATTTCATACACTTTTGAACATGGCTGTTACTCAGTAACCGTATATTAGTTTCAACAAAGGATTAAACAGCCAACTGGTTGCACATAAATGGTAGGTACATTGACCTAGGTTTCCACACGTACTATCGGTGTCTTCATCACAGTGAACTGTTGCTAAATCCCACAAAATAATGCATAAAAATCAGGTGTGACAAAACATATAAACGGAGATAACAATTTTCATGACGCACAAGGGCTACATACGTAAAATTACATTGTTACAAGGAAATAGTCAGAATCTGCAGTAGCTGTGCTCAAGTCAAAAGTAAAACAAAACATTCAAGCCTTTGCCACGTGTGCCCAGCTGGGAACAACACCAGACTGATCGACCTAGTGGCTTACATCGCTGCCACGAAAGCAATACTAGTTGCGCCACCTATCTGGCACGGACAGTAACATGTGCCCACTTGGAACATTAAAACAGAAATAACTGAAAAAAAGACAATTAACTTTAAAAACAAATTATAAAGAGAGCTAAATGTCTTTTTGAAAATACACAGTAGTCAAACAGATTAAGTATAATACACCTATCTGTTAGGATTTACAGAAATTACTATTACGTAAAGGACTGAATGGTATAGAAAAAAATTTACATACAGGTGTACAATCCCGAGAGTATTGGCATGGAGGTAGCTTCAGCAGTATATATCTATCAGATCAGAAGAAAATAATAATTCGAAACCAGAAGCAGGGAAAATATAGTAAAAAACAGAGAAATCAAAATTCCGCGAGCAGTGAACTGAAACCACTAAAAATTTTTTTGTTACATAGTTGTAACTGTTCACTGAGGATGAGGCTATCATTCTTAGAAATATGCTTGAAAATCTCCCGCTCTTCGGGTAAATCGAGCCTATGACGTTTCCTTTTTCTATGAAAATGGCAATTTCTTCAACTCGTTCGGTTTGTGTCCGGAAATTAGCAGACGATTACCATAATTGGAACTGTGTACATTAATGCCTCTTTTTCCCAAGGAATCCGACGTCTTCTGATTAAAAAAATATGGATTCAAAACTGCCTTTTGCACGAACAATAAATAGCAAAAAAGTCTCATTCACAATCTCAAGTCCACACTTGCTCCGATACACAATTCAGGAGCGTATGAAGTCACTTGTGATACGTGTCTTGTTTATTGTATAGGACAAACTGGGAGGTATTTTAGTGTCAAGTACAAGGAACATTTGTTGAGAAAAAGTGGCACTAATGTATACAGTTCAACTTACGCTAATCGCCTGCTAATTTCCGGACAAAAGCCGAAATGCGTTGAAGAAATTTCCATTTCACATAGAGAAAGGAAAGGCCATAGGGTCATAGGCTCGATGTACTCGAAGAGCGGGAGATTTTCAAGCATATTTCTAAGAACTCCGTAACAAAATTTTTTTCAGTGGTTTGAATCCACTGCTCGAGGAATTTTGATTTCTCAATTTTTTACTATATTTTCCCTGCTTCTGGTTTCGAAACATTATTTTCTTCTAATCTCATAGGTATGTACTGCTAAAGTTACCTTCATGTAACTATTTTCTGGATTGTATAGCTGTTTGTAAATTTGTAAGTGCGATGGCATGATACAGTTACTAGTCTATCACACGTTACAAAACTTATTATCATTTGCTTGACTTTAGCCAACTTCAGACGTCGCTATTTTGATATCCTCTCGATGTGTCCGACTCTCGTAGCTGTTTTGCGACGTCATTGTTTGAAAGAATTTACCATGGGAATATATTATACTGGGTTCCATGGACCAAGTAGCAAAAGGTATGAGATAGGTCTTCGTAGAAAAATAATGCAAAGATCCGACTTCACATGTACATAAATTTAAAGCGACCCAGCGTGACAAGCTATCGACCGTTTCCTTCTAAACAATATGTGCACAATTCTTTATATAGACCTGAAATGTTAAAACTTATAAACCTGATTCCAAAGGATTATACGAATGACTGTAGACACATTTGCAAGAAACTGCATTTTTATTCATTAATAATTACAAATTACACAGAGCAATTACACATACCTTTAGTACCACTATTCGCTAGTGCAACAAAAGAAGAAGTGGAGTTCGGGAAATGAATTCGACACTTCCTCATTTTTGTTTTAAAAGACTTGAAAAAAACTGAGATATAGTCTTTGCTGGTTTCCGCTATACACAATCTGTGAATTAAATAATCATCTGATCGACTCTAAATTCATCTTTGAAATTTACAAAAAAAGAAAAAAAATTACATTCACCTTATAAGATATACTTCACAGCATTCATTATTCAGGAATACACTTTGCCAATAACTTACCAGCACCCTTAAAAAGTGTAACTACTAATAACGTTCAGTTTAAGAGAAACCGGTAGAATTTGTTGGTGGTCAATTCCTTATAATGATAAATTTCTTATCAGAGCCGATTGATCTGCTTATTTTACTAACAATATACACTCCTGGAAATGGAAAAAAGAACACATTGACACCGGTGTGTCAGACCCACCATACTTGCTCCGGACACTGCGAGAGGGCTGTACAAGCAATGATCACACGCACGGCACAGCGGACACACCAGGAACAGCGGTGTTGGCCGTCGAATGGCGCTAGCTGCTCAGCATTTGTGCACCGCCGCCGTCAGTGTCAGCCAGTTTGCCGTGGCATACGGAGCTCCATCGCAGTCTTTAACACTGGTAGCATGCCGCGACAGCGTGGACGTGAACCGTATGTGCAGTTGACGGACTTTGAGCGAGGGCGTATAGTGGACATGCGGGAGGCCGGGTGGACGTACCGCCGAATTGCTCAACACGTGGGGCGTGAGGTCTCCACAGTACATCGATGTTGTCGCCAGTGGTCAGCGAAAGGTGCACGTGCCCGTCGACCTGGGACCGGACCGCAGCGACGCACGGATGCACGCCAAGACCGTAGGATCCTACGCAGTGCCGTAGGGGACCGCACCGCCACTTCCCAGCAAATTAGGGACACTGTTGCTCCTGGGGTATCGGCGAGGACCATTAGCAACCGTCTCCATGAAGCTGGGCTACGGTCCCGCACACCGTTAGGCCGTCTTCCGCTCACGCCCCAACATCGTGCAGCCCGCCTCCAGTGGTGTCGCGACAGGCGTGAATGGAGGGACGAATGGAGACGTGTCGTCTTCAGCGATGAGAGTCGCTTCTGCCTTGGTGCCAATGATGGTCGTATGCGTGTTTGGCGCCGTGCAGGTGAGCGCCACAATCAGGACTGCATACGACCGAGGCACACAGGGCCAACACCCGGCATCATGGTGTGGGGAGCGATCTCCTACACTGGCCGTACACCACTGGTGATCGTCGAGGGGACACTGAATAGTGCACGGTACATCCAAACCGTCATCGAACCCATCGTTCTACCATTCCTCGACCGGCAAGGGAACTTGCTGTTCTAACAGGACAATGCACGTCCGCATGTATCCCGTGCGACCCAACGTGCTCTAGAAGGTGTAAGTCAACTACCCTGGCCAGCAAGATCTCCGGATCTGTCCCCCATTGAGCATGTTTGGGACTGGATGAAGCGTCGTCTCACGCGGTCTGCACGTCCAGCACGAACGCTGGTCCAACTGAGGCGCCAGGTGGAAATGGCATGGCAAGCCATTCCACAGGACTACATCCAGCATCTCTACGATCGTCTCCATGGGAGAATAGCAGCCTGCATTGCTGCGAAAGGTGGATATACACTGTACTAGTGCCGACATTGTGCATGCTCTGTTGCCTGTGTCTATGTGCCTGTGGTTCTATCAGTGTGATTATGTGATGTATCTGACCCCAGGAATGTGTCAGTAAAGTTTCCTCATCCTGGGACAATGAATTCACGGTGTTCTTATTTCAATTTCCAGGAGTGTAAAATAAAGCGAGTATTATGCGACTTCTGTACAAATTCACTGCAGTAATGCTATCATTACAGTTAAGTCTTGTAAACTTATTTTCCTACTTTATGGTGCAGGGCCACAATACCATATGAATTATCATATGCATCTCAGCGTATTCAGCAACAACACATTTTTTTGAAGAATTTATTGCCTTTAAAATTAAAATATATTTAAGATTTTTCAACTTATCAGTGAGGTCCATTTGAGTTGGGATTTGTCGAAGGTACGTTGGCATACCTGTTATTGTTTGTAAATATTTGTTGTGTATTCTTATATTCTGACGTTCCTGGTAGATCACCTCACTATGAGTTTACTGGAACGAAAAGTGCATCAAATCTAATCTAAACGACAAGACGTCATCACAAGAAACCCAGGAAACACGTAGTAAATATTTATTTAACGTACTGTATTGCTATATGTGTAAGTACATAGCTGGTTGAAATTATACCACAAAATAGAACCATTCACCTTAGATCACAGATTTAACTGCGGATCCACCCCAAAACAAACACACAAACACACACAAACACACACACAGAGGCAGGCAGCACATAGGTCCACAGACCTATTCGTTCGATTGGCTGGCTTTAGAAAGTGATTCTCAACTTTTCGGAGACCATTATTCTTGAACGGCTTCAGTTATCAGACAAAAGCTGGAACAAAGTTTAATATCTTCGTAAATCTTAAATAAAAAGATAATGAACATTCCTGCTTAGAAAATAATGAAATATAAATAAAATTTAGTCAAATCTGAAACAAATTAAGTTCGAGTGTATCTTTAGGTGGATTGTTAAACCAATAAGTGATCTGCAGATGGTTGGTAGCCAGTTTAAACCGGTTACCGTAGAGCTGTAATTACATTATATAGTGAGAAAGTCCATTGCAATTTATAATAAATGAAACAGGTCACTCACCTGACGGATTCAGAGCTTACTAATAAATAATGAATCATTAATACTACTGGTACTCCGTATTTGAATAATCTTTGGTAACGTATTCAGTTTGTCTGAGCAGATGAACATAATAAATGATGCTCTTGAGCTTGGGCCTCTTCATTTCTGTTGTCATGGCTACTATAGCTCACATTCACACCTATGAGTAGTAGCGAATTTAGTAGTAGCGAATTTAATTTATGTTCTTTAGGATGTTTACGACACTAGTGGATAGACGTGATCCACATTTCACCAAAGTTTTTCTGTTTCTTTGTTATTGAAGTATGTTTCCAGTGTGTTGTCTTCGTGAAGTCTAAGAAATTACACTCTGTTTCGGTTTCTACTATTTGACAATATTCTCTCACTCATCAAATATAGTCTTAGAATCAAATCATTTCCTTGTCAGCTATTTTAAATCAGTGTAGTAGATACTAATAAGATGCATTATTGAGTATAAGTACTGATTTATGGTACTGGACTCACAACAAATGAATAAATGCGAATTAAAATGGCATGGGGTGCTTTTGGTAAACTGCATTGTTGGAAATGAAACATTCAACACCATGAAGCATTAGCCAGTATCTGTCAAAACTGTGGAGCTGCTCATCACATAACGGGTACTGAATGATTAACTTTTCATTCCATTCGGAAACGATGTGCATCAACAATATTAACCAAAGGCATGAATACGTTCTTGTATTTGTCTTGACATGGAAGCAAAGAGCTGCCAAACGTCGTCTTCAAGGACCCCTGCGTAGTGCTCTTGAAATGCTATTGTCCTGAGTCTATCTCATCACCACACGTTCTGGAGTCATTGGACTACAACCGCCTGTCTGTGGGATGTATTGCTTAGACATTTCCATGTCACTCATGCTAATGATTCCACGTTTCTCTGTTTCCGAAAGATGACGATAAACTGTAGGTGCACGTTTTCTGAGCATGCTGTTGTTATCTCCAACGGAAAAGATACAGTAACGTTAGTCTTACCCGATACCCACTACGCAATCAGATGGCTAGATCACATTAGAAAACGTGGAGAGTGAGCAAGAACGTGTATCAATAAGTCAGCGTTGCATGGAAAGGCCTACAAACGCTCTTTGCGCAACAGTGGTTGTCAAGTGCCTGTTGATGATGTTCTAATTTATATACCACACTCTAACAGAAAATGGGGAAAAGAGAGAACATTTTATACAAGTTAGAGCCGTGACTAAACCATAATGGAACCCTATTAGTTTCCGCCCCTCATAAAATTAAAATTTCCGCAACAGGTGATAATGTGATAACTATCCAAATATTGGGGATGTGGAGAGCCTGAAAGAAATTCAGACAACCAGAAACAAAATCCATATAGAAGATACGGTAACATAAGAACTATGGCGAAAACAAGTACATCGTAGTCAGTTCCGTGAATAATAAAACCTTGATGACTGGTCGACAGGATCGTGAAGAATTAACACTACACTGACGACTCCAAATACCTCGAACATTGTTACTGTCTGGCCGATGGAGTGCTGAAAGAGGCGAAACATCGGCGTAGCAGAACTTTGCCACTGAAGCGCTTTCTGGACGTTAGGCAGTGAGTTCAGTCTTGTAACGGAAGGCGTAGTTAGCAGCCTAAACACTCTACTGAGCGGTTTAGAAAAAATGTAAATTTCTGTTGCAGACAGAAAAGTCTGGATTCATTTTACAACTATTTTAAACTGCTGAGTAAGTCTGAAGAACATCTTCATTGTTAAAATCAATGATAATTACACTCATAAACAGAAATAGGTTTGGCTAGTTGCTACAGAGCTGGTGTTATCAACGTTTGCGGTGATGCTGCTTCATTCTGTAAACAGTTGTTTTGGTGAAGGTGTATGTGTTTCAGGTGAGATAATACGCTTGATGGCAAAGGAGTGTAAAATGACTTTCAGCCTACGATAAGTACCTATTGTCTTCTGGTCGCAAAAGAAATGAAAAGACACTCTGAAGCTTTTATACCTTCATATACTGTTTGTTGCACGGCAGAAATTCTCGTGTTTCCAGTAACATTGAGCAAGTCTCCTAAGTCATACTGTTTATGATCCTACTTGTCTGTTCACAGGGTACAGTATCAAGCTTACACACACCGGCAACTGTTACAGCAGAAACCGGTACGTATCACGTAGTAGCTTTGGGAAGTATCTCTTATATCTTAGTTATCATTCTGATTACCGAGATATTACCGATGACTTATTAATCTCAGTTTTCTATTGTTTAGGGAAGGAAAGGCTATTCCTTTCAAATTCGACTAACTCCAACTTCAGTGTTCGTGAACAGCCTAACTGTTCAAAAACTGACAGTGATGTAGAAATACTCCTTCTTTTCATTTAGTGTTACCCATTTTTAGCGAGTGAGAAATGAAATGATCATATGGCATTGTTGGAAGGGAGGCCTCATTCGAGGAGTTCGGCTGCCGTATTGCAAGTCCTGTTTCGTTGACGCCACTCAGGTGACTTGCGAGCCAATGATGATCAAAGTGACGACGAAGGACACACAACACCCAATCCCGAACCTGGGTCCCTTGCGTGATGGGCGGTAACGCTACCGCTACGCTATGGAGGCGGACAGCGTGTGAGAGATCAGTACTGTTTCGAAAAATGTATAGTTTTGTTATAAGAAAAGTCTCAGTTGTTTCAAGTCTTAGGAAACAAACAGTGCATGGCCCTGTTACCAAGTTGCAAGTCAACAGCGAAGTGCGTGTTGGATGCAGCCTTGACTAGGTGATACAGCTAACTCGCTAGGGCCCGAAGCTAGCTGGGCACATACACCACACCATAGCCTAGGAATATCTATGGAGTGAGCACAGTATGTGGCCAACATCAGGTTGAAATAGTCGCGTGACTCATGTGTAACGTTGTTTGTTTACGTACTAAGCTAAGATTGCAATTATTTCTACATATGTGTATATTAATAATAGCAATAGTGAGTAACTGTTGATGGTACGGTCAAATTTAAATACTTCCTTTTCGTCGGTAAGTACCACAAATTCTTAGGGTATTTTCGTTCTGTCGTTACAACTACAAGAAAATGCGTGTTTTTCTCACCAGACACGTTTCGCTTTATTGTACTGAAGCACGATCAGTCGTCTGTAATTAAATATAATTAAAATTTGATTTGTTTTTAAGATCGAAAACCAGTTCGTTACCAGTTTTTCGTTATTACGTATTTTAATTTCTACTTGGTTTTTCGTCTACATCAGGAAATGCCGTCTGCTAGCACATCTTTGATTTCTTTCTTCATTAGACACTGATACTTGTAGTATGATTTTTCAGTGCCTCGCTGAACTGTACATTTCTTACGCTTTGCACAACGCACGTTTTCGTTTAGCGTTGTTACTGTTTATTTGTATACTTGTAAATGTGTATCGCGTTTTTTAGTGTTGCCAGCATAGTCACAAGTTTGTCTTTGACCTATACTTGTTTTTTTTCCCTGTAGTTAGTCGTATGTGTGTTATTCTATAAAATTGTGTCGTGTGTTTGTATACTGTGTAAGAATAATGAAGGAATAGTGAAGTTTTTTTGTGGTGAGTGGGTAGGGGAGGGAGAAAAAAAGGCGAGTGGACGTAAGTGCATTGTACTGTGGTAGAGGAAAGAAAATGTGAGGAACGAGAAGTGAAATGAAAAATGATGGGAGGGGGGGGGGGGGAGGCAGGGGGGGGGGGTTGTGTGGGAGAGGGTGAAACGCGTTAGTTGTGCTGTCATACGATATTTACAGTACACACTGGACCTCTGTGAGATGCAGCACTTTAGCTAAAACCACCACACACTATCTGCTTTGACTTAAGTCACATCTAGTCTTCTACATAGTTAACTGGGCAGGAGTGGAGACTCTTAGGAAGGTGTCAAGTGAATTTTTGTCTGATTTTTTAAATACATATATTTTGCGTTTACTTTTCGTGGATATGGATGTTGTGGTAATCAGTCTCTTTCTGAGGATCTCAATTATCACTGAGTAGATATTCCTACTCTAGGCCTCACACCACCAACGGAAGACTCTCAGCCGCAGGGAGTAAGCTGTTATGACTTAACTGAAACAAGCAGGCTGTGGGCACCAACCAAGACGGAGGCAAGTTCTTTCATGTATTATCGTGCGATTTTATTCAGTTTTATCCACGTTGTTTAAGATCGTTAAGATTATTGTACGTGTTTTGCGTGAATGTGAGACTGTGATCAGCGTCGTTGAACATTGTGGCTGAAGCTGACAAATAACGTTCGCTATCGGCTGCTTTTACAAATCATCCTGAAACTTTCCTTCCGAATCCCACTCGCGGCCCAAATCCGTGCATGCCTAGCAACGAGCGACGGACGAGAGAAAATTATGCAGCATATTGCTTAGCACAATTACTCGGAAACTTTCGGTGGCCGAACCGGATTAATCGTCTGAACTCTGTAAGTCAGCCTAAATAATGGCCACCAGCTTCGCTCTGACCCGTGAGATCGGTTTGATATCATCAATACTCTTATACAACGAATAAACGCCCTACAGCAATCCGAGTACCGCCAAAATCTCTCATTGTGACGAACACCGCAAACACTCGCTACATCGTTTCCAACAGGTTTCGACCAACTCGCACTAATAATCTGTTCCTTAAACGAAACACGATAAAAGTTTAAAGTCGAAAAGGAAAAAACGTGCCACACAAAAACACCATACTTCAGGATTCTACGGGTGGAAACGAAATGTTCAATTAGACGTCGCAAAGTCCGCCCCGTTGTTATGCAGCACACATCCTGCTAGACGATGGCTCGACCTAGCGATATGAGACCTCTGCCCACCGAGGATACGCTCCCTCACTAAATCGCAACTGGTATGGATTGTAGCTGGATTTTAATGTTGTTAAATCTGTCTCTACTGTACTTAGGTGATAATTTTTTAAAATGTGCGTCAACTTACCTTAGATGTAAATTGTAAGCTGTTTAGTGATCAGCAAATTTGCTATATGATTCTACTACAATAAGTTTTGGTGCAGCCGATAGCTGTGTTTTAGTGTTTTTGAATCTGTGCCTACTCAAATTAGGTGGTAATCGTGGGCTGTTACGTGGTCAGCAAATGTGATGTGTGGTTCTGCTATTGTAACTTTTTGGTATAGCCTTTAGCTGGATTTTACTGTTTTGAAACCTGTGTTTTCTTAACTTAGGTGGTAATTGTGAGCTGTTATGTGGGCTACAAATGTGCTATGTGAGCTGTTACTGTTGGGACGTTACGCGTACGTAGGCGAGTGAATTGGCTGCCTAGACCTGGTACTGAGGAGAGCTGAATTTGCTTGCTGCGATGGATGTGAGCCGGCTGTACGGCGACGTCACGCGGCCGGCTCGGGCGATTCCAGGAGCAGAGACAAGCAGCGCCACTGAGAACAGGTAAGTCCCAACACCGGGAATTGGTTGGCTGTCACACGCATGGGCACTTTAGGTCGAATTCTGTAAGGAGTCAGACCTGCCTTTGGTAACGAGTTGTATTCGAACGTGGAGATGTTTGATTTCGGGTGCGTAACGGGATTTCTGAAGGGATTTTATAATTCGGGAGGTCTGAATGTGCTCCAGAGTAGGACTCTAACTAATTTCGCTTCATTCACGGAACTGAGAGAAGACAGAGTACGAGTTACTATACTTTGTACTGCGTGTGTTAATTTGCAAATCATCCTGTGGAATTCTAAACTGATTTGAGCTGGTGAATCTTTCGTGCATTGTGATACCGAAATGGACTCAGCTTCTTTGTGTCTTCGATGACTACTTAGTATCGGGATTTTGCTGCCATTCGCGTAACGCTCAATGTAATTTCGCTGCATCTGATAAGGGTATTTCTTGTCTGCATTTTAACTGTATATCTCATGACCACTTCCCGTTTATTTGAGATGTCCTTCCTTGAATAAAACTTTCTTTTGAGTCATCAGTCTTCTGACCGGTTTTATGCAGTCCGTCATGAATTCCTCTCCTGTGCCAACCTCTTCATCTCAGAACATAACCTGCAACCATCGTCCACAGTCAATTGCTGGACGTATTCCAGTCTCTGTCTTCCCCCACAGTTTTTACTCTATAAAGCTCCCTCTAGTACCAGGGAAGTTATTCCCTGTTGTCTTAGCAGATGTCCTGTCATCCTGTCCCTTCTTCTTGTCAGTGTTTTCCACATATACTTTTCGTTTCCAATTCTGCGCAGAACCTCCTCATTCTTTACCTTATCAGTCCACCTAATTTTCAACATACGTCTGTAGCACCACATCTCAAATGGTTCGATCTTCATCCGTTCCGATTTTTCCACAGTCCATGTTTCACTACCACACAATTCTGTGCTCCAAGCGTACGTTCTCGGAAATTAAGGCCTATGTTTGATAGTAGCAGACTTCTCTTGGCCAGGAATGCCCTTTTTACCGATGCTAGTCTGCTTTTGATGTCCTCCTTGCTACGGCCGTCATTGGTTATTTTGCTGCCTAGGCAGTATAATTCCTTAACTGTATCTATTTTGTGACCATCAGTTCTGATGTTATGGTTCTCGCTGTTCTCATTTCTACTAATTCTCATTACTCTCGCCTTTCTTCGATCTGCTCTCAACCCATATTCTGTACTCATTAGACTGCTCATGCCATTCAGCAGATCTTATAATTATTCTTCGCTTTCACTAAGAATAATAATGTCATCAGCGAATCATATCATTGATATCATTTCGTCCTCAATTTTAATTCCACTCCTGAACCTTACTTTTATTTCCATCGTTGATTCTTCGATGTAGAGATTAAATAGTAAGGTTGAATGACTACATCCCCATTTACACCCTAGGTAATCCGAGTACCTCTTCATTTTCTTACTCTCTTATTATTCGCTTTTCGCTGTGGTACGTGTTATATATTACACGTTTATCCCTATAGCTCACCCCTAGTTTCTTTCGAACATCTTGCTCCACCATTTGACGTTGCCAAACGCTTTTTCCAGGTCGAAAAATCCTATGAACGTGTCTGCATTTTTATTTAGTCTTTCTTTCATTATCAACCGCTACATGAGAATCGCCTCTCTGGTGCCCTAAAGCTAAAGCTATCGTCATCTAACACATACTGACTTTACTTTTCCATCCTTTTCTGCATTGTTATTGTCAGCAACTTGGATGCATGAGCTGTTAAGCTGTTTGTATGATAATTCTCGCACTTGTCAGCTCTTGCAATCTTTCGAATTGTGTGCATGATATTTTTTCGAAAGTCAGATGGTATATGGCCAGATTGTTACATTCTTCACACCAACGTGAATACTCGTTTTGTTGCCACTTCCCCTAATGATTTTAGAAATTCTGATGGTATGTTATCTATTCATCCTGCCTTATTTGGTCTCAAGTTTTTCAGAGCTCCTTTAAATTCTGATTCTAATACTAGATCCCCTGTCTCTTCTAAATCTACTCCTGTCTTTTCTTCCATCACATCAGACAAATCGTCCTCGTCTCAGAGGCCCTCAATGTACTCTCTCCATCTATCCGCTCGCTTCCCTGTACTTAACAGTGGAATTCCAGTTTCACTCTTAACGTTACCACCCTTGCTTTTAATTTCACCAAAGGCTGTTTTGACTCTTCTGTATGCTGAGTCGGTTCTTCCAATAACCATTTCTTTTTTGATTTGTTGGCATTAGCTATGTAGCCATTCCATCTTAGCTACCCTGCAATTCCTATTTATTTCATTCCTCAGCAACTTGTATTTCTGTACTCTCGAATTTCCCTGAACATTTCTGTACTTCCTTCTTTCATCAATCAACTGAAGTATTTCTTCTGTTACCCCCAGTTTCTTCGCAGCTGCCTTCTTTGTACCAATGTTCTTCTTTCCAACTTCTGTGATTCCCTTTTTTAGAGTTGTCGATTACTACTATTCAACTATACTGCCTACTGAGCTATTCTTTATTGTAGTATCTGTAGCTACTGAGTACTTCAAGCATATCTCGTCATTCCTTAGTATTTCCGTATCCCACTTCTTTGTGTGTTGATTTTTTGTGACTAATCTCTTAAACTTCAGCCTACTCTTCATCACTACTACATTGCAATCCTGTATACGTATTACAAACCACTATCTGATTTCGAAGTCTCTGTCTGACCACGATGTAATCAAACTGAAATTTTCACGTGTTTCCAGGCCTTTTCCAAACATAGCGCCTCCTTTGGTGATTCTTGAACACCGTATTCGCTGTTACTAGCTGAAATTTATTAAGAACTCAGTTAGTCTTTTTCCTCATTCCTACTACCAAGCCCATATTCTCCCGTAACCCTTTCTTCTGTTCCTTCCCCTGCAACCGCGTACCAATCCCCCATGACTATTAGATTTTCATCTCCCTTTATGTAATGAATTACCAGTTCGATATCCTCATACACTTTTTGTCTCTTCATATTCAGCTTGAGACATCGGCATGTATATCTGAACTATCATTGTCGATGTTGCTTTGGTGCCGATTCGCATGGGACAAACCCTGTCACGGAACTGTTCACAGTAACACACTCTCTATCTTCCTATTCCTAACGAATCCTACTCCTGATATACAATTTTCTGCTGCTGTTGATATTATCCTATACTCATATGACCTGAAGTCCCTATCTATTTCCAATTCACTTTACTGACCGCCATTATATCCAGATTGAGACTTTGTATTTCCCTTTTCAGATTTTCTAGCTTCCCTACCACTTTCAAGCTTCTGACATTCCGCGCCCCGACTCGTATAACATTATACTGTCGTAGGTTATTATATTTTTCTCATTGTCACCTCCTCCTTTGGCAGTACCCTTCCAGAGATTCGGATGGGGGACTGCTCCAGAATCTTTTGCCAATATAGAGTGCGCTATGACATATTTTTTAATTACAGGCCACATGACCGGTGGATATACATCACATGTATTTAGTGCAGTGGTTTCCGTTGCCTTCTGCATCCTCATGCCTTTGATCATTGCTGATTCTTCTGCCTTTAGGGACAGTTTCCACCCCATGGGCAAAAGATCAGCCTGAAACTTTGTCTGCTCCCCGCCCTGTTTGACAAGGCCGTTGACAGAATGAGTGTGGACGTCTTCGGCCGCCAATGTGAGTTTTATTTAAAATTTAATTAGTGTCGGAGTTCGGACCCTGGACCTAGGCCGTATTAATTACTAATCAAAGACGCTACCCCCCCCCCCCCCCTCCTGCACCGCGGGCGCTGCATCACGCAGTGTAATTCTCTGTCGTTTACGTCAATACCAGACGTTAGAACAAAATCCTTGTTATTAAATTACTCATTCAATTTTTATGTGGTGTAACTGTGTATTTCATTTACTCGCAGTTCTGGCCAGTGCATAGACTATTTGACTACAGGATCACAGCTACAGATTTTTATTTACAGCGAATTAGCTGTGTGGCATGAAAGTTGAAGTGCGTGGCTCGACCCTACGACTACATCGAGCTGTTCTTTTCAAACGGAGTTGTGCATAGCCCAGGTACCTAAGGTATGAGCAATATCAGGCAAAGTCATAACTGGTTTCCTCGTATGGTCTGCTGTTTGCGAAGAGCAACTACTCACTAGTAACCGTTAGGTACCGTCGCACTGTATAGTGCTCTGAGGGTTCCAAATGTTTTATTTTTAAATTTCTGCATGTCTGTCCCATGTATATTGGCTGAAAAGAGTACAATTTAAGCCGGTATATGCCTCATTTGTTAAATTTGTCTGAAAGTATGTCGTGTGAACTGAATTTTTCCTGTATTGCGTTGTCTTTCCGGTATCTTATTTAAAGTTCCTATGCGTTTGAAGTGTTGCCTATCTTGTGGATTATTTTGTTAGTATAGATGAGTATGTACTTTTCTTTAGTGTGTGGATTCCTTTTGTGCTGTGTCCATTGTGTTGGTGTTGTTTGTGTGGGGGCTTCTTCTGTTTTGTTGGGTACGAGCTTGTGTACATGTGGCACGTTCATTCTGTGTCCGTTTGCGTATTTTATGGTCTAGTTTCTCTGTCATGTGGGTGTTATAGCCATTGGCTACAAGCCCCTAACCAACAAAACAAAAGAAGCCCCCTCACAAAAAATGCCAACACAAAGGATACAGCACAAAAAGAATCCACACACTAAAAAAAAAAACACGTACTCACGTTGTCTAACAAAATAATCCTCAGGATAGGCAACACTTCAAATACACAGGAACTTCAAATAGGATACTGAAAAGACAATGCAACACAGGAATAATTCCGTTCACACAATACACTTCCAAATTTAACAAATGAGGCATATACCGACATAAATGTTACTCTTATCAGCTAATACACTCCTGGAAATTGAAATACGAACACCGTGAATTCATTGTCCCAGGATGAGGAAACTTTATTGACACATTCCTGGGGTCAGATACATCACATGATCACACTGACAGAACCACAGGCACATAGACACAGGCAACAGAGCATGCACAATGCCGGCACTAGTACAGTGTATATCCACCTTTCGCAGCAATGCAGGCTGCTATTCTCCCATGGAGACGATCGTAGAGATGCTGGATGTAGTCCTGTGTAACGGCTTGCCATGCCATTTCCACCTGGCGCCTCAGTTGGACCAGCGTTCGTGCTGGACGTGCAGACCGCGTGAGACGACGCTTCATCCAGTCCCAAACATGCTCAGTGGGGGACAGATCCGGAGATCTTGCTGGCCAGGGTAGTTGACTTACACCTTCTAGAGCACGTTGGGTGGCACGGGATACATGCGGACGTGCATTGTCCTGTTGGAACAGCAAGTTCCCTTGCCGGTCTAGGAATGGTAGAACGATGGGTTCGATGACGGTTTGGATGTACCGTGCACTATTCAGTGTCCCCTCGACGATCACCAGTGGTGTACGGCCAGTGTAGGAGATCGCTCCCCACACCATGATGCCGGGTGTTGGCCCTGTGTGCCTCGGTCGTATGCAGTCCTGATTGTGGCGCTCACCTGCACGGCGCCAAACACGCATACGACCATCATTGGCACCAAGGCAGAAGCGACTCTCATCGCTGAAGACGATACGTCTCCATTCGTCCCTCCATTCACACCTGTCGCGACACCACTGGAGGCGGGCTGCACGATGTTGCGGCGTGAGCGGAAGACGGCCTAACGGTGTGCGGGACCGTAGCCCAGCTTCATGGAGACGGTTGCGAATGGTCCTCGCCGATACCCCAGGAGCAACAGTGTCCCTAATTTGCTGGGAAGTGGCGGTGCGGTCCCCTACGGCACTGCGTAGGATCCTACGGTCTTGGCGTGCATCCGTGCGTCGCTGCGGTCCGGTCCCAGGTCGACGGGCACGTGCACCTTCCGCCGACCACTGGCGACAACATCGATGTACTGTGGAGACCTCACGCCCCACGTGTTGAGCAATTCGGCGGTACGTCCACCCGGCCTCCCGCATGCCCACTATACGCCCTCGCTCAAAGTCCGTCAACTGCACATACGGTTCACGTCCACGCTGTCGCGGCATGCTACCAGTGTTAAAGACTGCGATGGAGCTCCGTATGCCACGGCAAACTGGCTGACACTGACGGCGGCGGTGCACAAATGCTGCGCAGCTAGCGCCATTCGACGGCCAACACCGCGGTCCCTGGTGTGTCCGCTGTGCCGTGCGTGTGATCATTGCTTGTACAGCCCTCTCGCAGTGTCCGGAGCAAGTATGGTGGGTCTGACACACCGGTGTCAATGTGTTCTTTTTTCCATTTCCAGGAGTGTACATGTGGGACAGACATGCATAAATTTTAAAACAAATGATTTGGAACTCTCAGAGCACTATACGGTGGGACGGTACCTAACGGTTACTAGTGAGCGGTTGCTCATCCCAAACAGCAGGCCATACGAACAAACCAGTTGCGACTTTGCCTGATATTGCTCATATCTGAGCTATGTACGGCTCTGTTTGAGAAGAGCATCTCGACGTAGTACAAAGGGTTTGTAATTGTACTCCTCTGCATGGTTCAGTTTGTTTGTGGATTTTTCTTCAATCTATGAATCACGAATCTAAAGCTTGGTTGTTAGTATCCGAATGGCTAGTTTGATTCGTTGTAGATAGATGTGCTCGTTGTTGGCACAGTTTTTCTTTTGGATGTGAATCGCGTCTGTTGACTATAGTTCGTATGATGACATGCAGGAAATTTAGTTCATTGTCTGTGTCTGGTTATAATGTGAAATGAATTTTTCGTTGTGCAATTTGTGTTAATGAAAAGCTTCGTTACATTTCTGGTGCTGACGAACATTTTTTATGTGGAGTGAGTAGTGCATAGAAGTGAGGCATTTATGGATTCCCTCCAGTGATTAATACCCACTTCATCGTTGGGAATTCCTCGTTTGCGCTCCTGAAGAAATTTGACGCTTCTGAAGTTGAAATCACTGTGTCTAATAAAACGGAGTACTCGAGGACGACCTATAAACCGAACCGCTAGATAAAGGCCTTATCGCGTCAGCACTGAGCAGATATACGTTTTCGTGTTGCCGTAGTGCTCTAAGCCATTTTCTTGCCGCAGTTGTCACCACAAGGCATCTGGCTTAGGAAAAAACAGTCTACATTTATGAGAAACAAACGTTTGTTTAACCCATTACACTATTAATGTTATTTCCTGTGGAGAATAGTTTCTTATACATGGTTGTTATCTCTTCAGAGTAACTTGCATTGACACGAAGGCTTAACAGTAAAGCCCTTGAATAGTGATTCTCGCCTTTGTAGTTGTCTGATGTCTAATGAGCGATAGAAGTAATCACTCGCAGGCACGCTATTACCATTTCAGACAGGTTGCAATGTTGTTAGTCACTCCAAAATGGATTAGGGACTTTTCCACGGATGAATTTCTCCAGTGCGAGACGAATCCTGTCAGGTGATGAAGGTGGTGTTGGGAGAGGTAGTGGGATTATGAGGGTCGTAATTTCCGCCCTCCCTCCGAAAAATATATTTTAGTGAACGACTTCAAATTTTTACGTATATACAGTAGATTTCGTAATTTTCTCTGTTGTCTTAAACAGAAAGAAAACTATCAGTCTCAATAATGGTGAAAATTCTAGAAATTAAAATTATGTTTCATGTAGGATGCTTTCTAGTTACTGGCATGAGAACCCGTCCTTGTAGTGCAGAGAACATTACGTGCAAGGAGAGGTGTCCGTTTACAAAGTGACGGTGGCTGTTAAAAAAAAAAAAAAAAAAAAAAAAAAAAAAAGAAGACGCAGTTATCAGCGCAAAGTTGGAAACAGCAAACCGCAGGAAGTAGAGTAAGGCAGGATAGAAGGTGAAAATACACTGACTTCCCTCACGTAGGCGGAAAAGACTGAAGAAAACATTTCCCCTATTTATAGGCCCCAGTTTCCTTTGTCTTCTGACATGTGTTCGCAGTCGTAGTGGTAAGAGTACTAGTAATAGTGGTGAGTGCTTGTTACTGTTTTATGCAGTGTAAAGTAGGACGTTGTAGAGTTGTTCGAGTTTGTTACTGCTACAGTTCTTAAATAAACAGCACGGCATATCTACTGCTCACATTTTCGGAGAAATACTTTACAAATGTTGTTTTTGCCTGAAACAATACTTCTAGGATGTTATGGCAAAATGATGTACTTAATGCTGATGTAACCAATTACTATTACACTGCTTGACAAAAGAAACAGAAGCTTCCAGAAGACATGGTCGGTTGTCAGTTAACTTCGTACACGTACACTCCATCGGCAGTATATGAATGATTAGAGTGTCAGTTATTTCTGACAGGTAGAATGGACACCATAGGACATTAGTTGTGCTGGTTTAATGTTGTTACCAGACCTGCTAGGTTATATAAGGGTAGTTAAATATTGAGTGATCACTGTGAAGAACACGTACACATGTGGCACAGCGTTATCAGCACCTGACAGAGTTTGAAAACGGCCTCATTGTGAGACTGAATTGGGCTGGCTGGTCGAATCATTGAATATTAAGATCTGTGGGGCATTCGGACATGAAAGCGGGCCGATGCTGCACTGTATGTGAACATGAGCGCAGGCATACTCGTCGCCAATTACCGATTGACCATCTCCGACCACCACAAGGGAGGGCCACCGTACTATGCAAGTACATCGTAACCACTTCAGATCTTCGCCTCCCATCCGATAACAAGTATGGACTCCCTGAAGCACTCTGTGTCATCCCACACCATTAGTCGGAGTTTAGCAGCAGCCGGACTGGTGAAATGCCGTCCCTTGCGTAGATGACGTAACACCACAACACAAACACTGCGTTAGGAGTGATGCTGTGACCATGAAGAGGATAATAATGACGATGATTTTGATTTTTGGGGCGCTCAACTGCGCCCGTACAAATTACCAGTCTTTTCACTGTCCAATTTTGCCGTTTCCCGAATGACAATGAAATGATCAGGACAACGCAAATAACACGTCTCTAGGCACAGAAAATCCCGGGCCGACCGGGAATCGAACCCGAGACCCTGTGATCAAGAGGCAGCAGCGCTAACCACTAGACCACGAGCTGCGAACTGACCAAGAAGAATGGACTGCTCATGAATGATGTCACACGATATTTAACGATGAATCGCTATTGCGCAGTACCCCGACTAGCCACTGTTGGCGTGTATGGCGGCACCCTATGGAGAGGTCGCATGCTTCCAATGTTTTCAAGAGGCACAGTTCTGAAGTGACCGTGTGAGAAACTATCGGGTATGACTTCAGATTACGGGCGAGAATGATTGAGGAAATTCCGACGACAAAACGGTATGACATGAACATTCTGCGTCCTCATGTTTTACGTTTCATGCGACGGTACTGTGGCGCCATTTTTCAACAGATGGCAAGTGTCTCTATGGATTTCCTGCAGATGTTGAGGTACTCTCGTGGCCAACGGGCTCCCTCGATCTGTTTGTGACAAAATGTGTGTGCGACCAGCCCAGACATAAACTCTGTCCCAGAGCCAATATCCAGGATATCAAAGATAAGGTACAGCACTGCTGGGCCAGCTTGCCTCACGAGGATACTATAGCTTTATGAAACCCTTTCCAATCGAATGAGTGCTTGCATTTAGGCCAGAGGAGGTGCAACGTCGTAAATGCGGTCGTCCTGCCACGTTCTTCGTAAATTTTACTCGATATTGTAATCACTGAAGTAACATACACATAGTCTCAAATAGCGATGTTTCATTCTGGTTGCTTCTTTTTTTGTCAGACAGTGTATATTTAAACTTTTTCTATATTGTATTGTACTTAATATTAAAACATGGCACATTAAAAGAGGGCGGGGCACAAATTGTACTCCGATGTGTGTATGCTGGGGGGCCGAGTGGGGGGAGAGGGGAAGAGTAAAAACCTGCAACCAAATAATTTTTTTATATTGGGTGCTATACCCACAAATTTATTGAAAAACAATTCAGTCTTCCACCTCAGCTGCACTGTATTCACAGTCATTTACTTCATACGATGATCTCATTTTGACGATGTATCGCTTTCAAGTGCTGACACATATCATTGTAATTTAAGAAGGCTACCCCATATGCGTGTATACAATCTACATGTGTCATTCAAATGCATACTACGTCAGGGGTTATCTAGGGAGTTCTAGGTGGAATGGTCAATATTCAGGCAAATGACAGAAATATTCATTTGAAGCAAAAAACTTCGTACGGATATATGCCCTAGTCCAAATGGTTTCAGAGATAAAACACATTTAATGCACTTTCGTCTTTGACCTAGTGGCGCACACATGTGCGTCCTACCCACACAGCCTCTTGGATGTTACCTGATGCTTTCATCCTCTTTGCTTGGGATGTCTGTCTGGCATCAAAACAACCCGCTGGACGCACCGTTGTTAAGGGCGTGTTGCGATTGAGTTAGTGCGAGGGGGTGAAAGTGTATCAGAGAAAATCGTCGGTTAACTGTGTTTGCACGCACACTGGCTAAAATGTCACACATCTACACTACTGAAGAATATGCAGATATAGTGTAGCCATGGGCACCGGGGGGAGGGGGGGGGGAGGGGGGAAGGGGGGAGGAGGGAAGTAACTACATACAGAAACAGTTGAGGAAACGGACAGTGCTATTTAGAAAAAATAATTATTCCAGTGTAAACTTTGGCGATAATCACCGTGCGAAGACGAATGTGAGGCGCCTAGGTGGTTGACAGAACTTTTTAACACCTTGTCAATGAATTCCATGTCCTCCCTCTCCGTTTACGTGACAACACTTGGAATGCACAGGCCGCTGTGGCTCGTGCCTGCCATCGTATATCGGTCCCATGTCATGACACGTGGTAACCTACTAAATGAACGTTCACTAAATGTTGTCGCTAGAATAGTCAGGCCAATAGCGACTACCTCGCACACAGCTGGGGTGCCGTGTTCAAACATATCGGCGTACTCCATGGGTTTATTTATGGTCACATCACTCGCATCAAATCATATGAAATTTTGCATTTAGTTTAGCTCAAAAACGGTCACTGAGGATGAGTAAAGCATAGAACACGTGGATCGGTCTTGAGGAATTTCAGTTGACGCACATGTGACTGGCGATTTGAAATATTCGAAGAGCGTATCATTAAAACGGTGAATAGTGTCGATTAAAATGATTTTCTCCTACCAAACTGGAGATGGCTGCATAAAACTTCACAGTGTAACATGCTCTTGTTTAAATTCAGACTATGAATTAACGTGTGCGCATCTGAAGCAATCAAAAGGATGTATTGCTGTATAACGTGTCTGTGTTACTGTTAATGTTCATGTCTGCTTGCCCCTCCACCCGTTCAAACTACTTTGTGTTTAGGTAACTGGAATGTTGATTTCTCACCACAACAAATTTCATTCTCAATAGCGTGACATGGCCATTCTCATGGGTTACTCGTGCTTGAATTGCACATAGAAATCCAGTTTTGATACTGGTTTGATTGTCTCCTAGTACAGCGGCATAGATCCTACCAATATCCAAGAGCATATCGTGTCTAAGAGACTAGTAGGTTAGGAAGCACGCGCCATTGGCACAAGTATATTATTGGTGGTTACGTTATCTTACTTCCATGTGTAGGAAAGTTGTTATAAATACTTTTTCCGCAAGGCAAAAACCTCCCGAACTACGTGGAATGATTTGGACCACATTCCCCACTATTTTTACTATTGCTGTATTGCTTTCAAGTATCATAATGAGCATAAACTACGTTTAAAAAAATTTTGTGAGATAAAAAAGATACGGATCGTGTCAGAATATGTGGTTTAAATGGCTAGTTTCCTCGATTACCGGAGCCCTATCTTGCGTTATCCGTTGTGATAATACGAATCTATTTTTTAAATGTTTAACTCTTTCGGGCTGGTTCCTTATCTTATTTATCCCAATACTAATCTGCGGAAGTTAGCGAGAGAAGGGAGGGATAATTCCACAGTCTGGCAACAATCTGTAAGAAATCTAAGCGGTGCAATCCAAGTGTATTTGAATTAATAAAAAGGCAAATTAAAAAATGAGTGGGAGGCTTTCAATATACGAAGAAGGGAACACTTCTTGCTTTAAATGAAATTCGAATCCAAATGATTGGTGTTTTATTAACGATTAATCGGCACAAGTTGGATGTACAGGAGAGGATAATGGATTCAAGCATCACTTTCCCTCAATGATGTAAATAAACCCCACGGATCTGAATTTTACTATGCTGTGGTTCGACGTCCAAACGGAAATTAAAAGAATCCATCTTCGTATCTGGAATATAACGGCAATGTGGCGTCCGTGTACCCCTATAAAATGGTAAACTCCTACCTAATGAGCTAGTGCTGCCCAACATACTTGCCAATATCTTGTTGTCTTGATCGACATGAAAATGTGGGTCGGAAAGAGATCAGCAACACCCCGGAATCTGCAGATAGCGCTAAGTAGTCGGAATGACGTCCCAGTGTAACCACGGGAATGATCACCACTTCAGCACTCGAACACGTGAAGTCGCCGGCACGGCAGCAAGAACTTAACAGGAAAAAAGATAATTTACTTCTGTCCAACGGCGTGAAACTGCTATATTAAGCCGGCCGGTGTGGCCGTGCGGTTCTACGCGCTTCAGTCTGAAACAGCGTGACCGCTACGGTCGCACGTTCGAATCCTGCCTCGGGCATGGATGTGTGTGATGTCCTTAGGTTAGTTAGGTTTAAGTAGTTCTAAGTTCTAGGGGACTGATGACCACAGATGTTAAGTCCCATAGTGCTCAGAGCCATTTGAACCATTTTGCTATATTAAATTAACTTCCCACCACGAAATATATCAAGTAGAGGGCCAAATAGGGCATATGCTCCTCTCAAAGTTTGTTACGGAAATTTCGGTCTGTAGAGGTGATAGTTGAATCAGAGCGTTGTTCATACAACTCAGAATTTCCAATATGTCAAGCGAACGCGATGGGATTTCCACCAGGTCCCGTTTCCCCAGCAGCAGGCCAGGTCTCTTGAAGAATAGTAAATTCTTTCTAGATGTTATCACGTGATGGGCCAGCCCTTAAGACTGAAACCCACTCGCTGGGCACCAGACAATTCCGTATGTCACAACATCGAAAATCACATGATTTGAGAGTTCAGCAAGCCTCACTTGAATGGTTCTGCCGCCCTCATAATCCAGGGACTTAAATCATCTGAGTGGCGATTGGACTGCCCGGTTACTTCCTGTGTTGTGTGCATCGGCTCTTCCCAAACTGAGGGAGAAACGAACTGCAAGGTTCCCGTGAATCCTCTTGGCTAAAGCGACATACGTTCAGACAGACAACCCCTGCACTTTTATCAGTTGCAATACTCAGAATCAAGTCCTGTAGTTAGAGTTAAATAAAGAGGTGAGGATCATTTGTTCTGCGTATCTCGTCATAACGTGTGGAAGGCGGTGTTAGTTTGTTATGGAAGGAGGCCAGCCAGACAGCTTGTAATCTTTCATTGCCTCCTTCGTCCAATAAAATTCTGAGTGGGAATTGTCCACTAAGGTGAGGTAGTGGGGCAACTTAAAGCAAAATTTCTGTAACTACAACCCATCACAACTGGTCAGGGAACCGATAGAAATACGTGAAATGTGAGGGAAGGAATGCTATTAATAGCGTTGGATACATGAAGTAAAGTGTGTAAGTAGGCTGTTTATGTTTTCTTTATGTAAGTAGGCTGTTTAGGTTCTTTTATTGGTAACGCCACCTCTGTATGAAAATCACTGGCTGTGCTGTGTGCAGTCTGTGGCTGCTTTGCATTGTTGTAATACTCGCCATTGTAGTGTTGGGCAGCGGCAGAGAACAATAAGAAGGGACTAGTAACAGTAACTGGACACATAATTTTCTTTTCAAGTACATGGTAATATTTTTTTTACAATAAGTTGTTGTGGTGCACCACTTTAATTACTTAGACATTAAGATGTGATTATACATTTCCCTTATCTGCATTGTTATCTTTAGTGTACTATTTTTTTTGCTTGAGCTATGTCATGTTTAGATATAAGCTGCTGTTTGCCAGGCATAGTGCTACTGAACTTTAATTTGTGTTACTCTGCTAAGCCAGATTTATTTTTTTGTTTGCTGCGCATTGCCTCATATTAGTTGTAATGTTGAATTGCTTGGTAATTTAGATTTACTGTAGCTTGCTTCGCGATTTTCCATTTTTTTATTGCTGTTTATATTAATTGTTTTATGTGCTGCTGCATTGCCTCGCCCCTTAGTTTAGCATCTGAGCTCAGTAGATTTAAGTTAGCTTAAGAGGGGGTAGACTATATAAGAAACTAACTATTATAAATTTTGTAAGAAATAGGATACTGCACAGTGGAGAAAAACTATTATTGACGGAGGATGTGAACAAAATACAGAAGGCAGGCTTAGATAGGACTTTTTGGGAATAATGATGAACAAAGGGAGATCTCCATGCAAAATACTGCAGTAAAACAAACCCTGTCCTTTCCCTTTTGTGTTATCCCACTATATGTTTGTGTACCCTTGTGTATTTGTTTTCTTCCTGTCTCTGTGTAGTTTCATAGAATTTTTTCTTCTTTTAATATTAAGCTACATTCACTATGATGAGGAATACTGTTATCCTCGAATATAATTGGCATTAATAATATGTTATTTACCTTATAAATATGCTTACACATTATTTATTCTGTTTTGTTTTAATGCTCATGTGTGAAGTTGATGTTTCGAAAGTGATTCTGATCTTTTATTTTTGTACTCATGTCATAATTCCTGTAACACTGATGTATATGTTTATTTCTATTCTTTTGTAAAGCCTGTACTATAAATGTTATCTGTATTATTATGTTCTTTAATGATGTATTTTGTACCTTTGTTATTGTATTTTTATGTTACCAAATTGTAATTGTTACCAGTTCTTCAAATTAAGTAACATTTCACTGCACACGTTTCTGTTGGTCATAGTATATGGACAATATGTGAGAAGTAGGGACTGATAGTGTTTGCACGTGTGTTAATGATTCAGCAAGGGACTGGATAACAGCATTGCTGGATCTAAGGACAATTCCAGAAACTTTGTGAGTGCACAAGTGGTGGTTTATGGACTTGCTATATTGTCCGCAAGACTTTTCGATGGTGATTGTGCACCTGCACATTTGCAACAGATGGCTGCTGGCCGTCTCTACCAGGACTACAGTGGGTCTGCATCTTTGATGGCCCACCAATTGCTACAAGGACTGCAGTGGGTCTGCACCTCTGGTGGCCCACCAGTACCGTAATTTCTACCAGGACTACAGTGGGTCTGCTCTGTGATGACCTACCTACCAATATTCTTCAAAACTTCGAATGACTCTGCTGTGGGTTTGCTCCATTGTGGCCCATTACCTGTCAGCATGTCAAGAGTCAGCACTGTCTTTCCGTTGGAAGGACAACACTACTTCTTCAAGACTGCATGGAAATCCACTACTTCTGTGTGCATTCTCTTTTACTGTTCAGACTTTAAAAAAAAAGAAAAACACTGTAATTTTACTGTGATGAATCAGGACTGTCTTTATGGACTGTGAGAAAATTTTAGCTTTTGACCAACATTGTGTCAATAAGTGTGTGCCTTTGATTTCTTTGTTATTGTAGTTGTGAAAAAAATTTTAACAAATATGTATTGGCCAGTGCCCAAAAAACTTGTAAAATTTTTTGTGGGGAGCATGGGGGCTATGTAAGTAGGCTGTTTATGTTTTCTTTATGTAAGTAGGCTGTTTAGGTTCTTTTATTGGTAACGCCACCTCTGTATGAAAATCACTGGCTGTGCTGTGTGCAGTCTGCGGCTGCTTTGCATTGTTGTAATACTCGCCATTGTAGTGTTGGGCAGCGGCAGCTGAATGTGAACAGCGCGTAGCGTTGCGCAGTTGGAGGTGAGCCGCCAGCAGTGGTGCTATATTTATATATGATGATATCAAGGTAAATACATTGTTTGTTCTCTACTAATATCTTTCATTTGCTAACTATCCCTATCAGTAGTTAGTGCCTTCCATAGTTTGAATCTTTTATTTAGCTGGCAGTAGTGGCGCTCGCTGTATTGCAGTAGCTTGAGCAGCGAAGATTTTTGTGAGGTAAGTGATTTGTGAAAGGTATAGTTTAATGTTAGTCAGGGCCATTCTTTTGTAGGGAATTTTGAAAGTCAGATTGCGTTGCGCTAACAAAATATTGTGTGTCAGGTTAAGCACAGTCATGTATAATTGTTCAAAGGGGACGTTTCAAGTGGCACCACATTCATCCACCCATCTCATACACACGATTTAATGAATGAAAATATGGACTGTTGTTGAAAAGAAACCAGAGTTGCGACAGCAGGCGTAACTGGTAACAAAAATGGCGTTTGAATAAGAAATGACCAGCCTGACAGCACTCTCACACTAGCTCGCTCAGAGTCAACATTTACTATAAAGGTATCAGTTATAACTGCGGCGTCATTGTATGGGCACCTGTTCTTCAATAGTAGGTGACAGAAGGTCCACTCGCACGTGGTCCAATTCATTCAGCGACAACCTACACGAAAGTGACAGTTGATGCCGCTATCAAACGGACGTATGAAAGAAGGCCCATAGTTATATGTTGTAAAATGGTGTAAGTTAAATCTTTGTTTACTGAAAAAGGTGTCAGACAATAATAAATCGTTGAATCAGGAAGATACGTAAACACGAGTATAAACAATTTATAAACATGTGACAGTTCAAATATTTTTAGAGTGCGATTCTGTTGCTGGATGATCATATGTAAATAAAATCATTCCTGCTAAATTATGACAGTATTAATCGGAAACTGGAAAAACAGATGCATAAAAAAATACAAGTAGACACATACAAGAATTTTACAGTGATCCAGTGATTACGAGCGTTTTTTAAGGAAATAAATAGTCAGGAATGTGAGCATGGCAGTTCATATTGATGTGTGAAAATAACCTATTTAGACATGAAAATATCGATTGATCTTCAGTAAATAAGATACAGTTTCGGTTGTTGTCTTTACGACCTTTCAATAAAATTCATATTGAGGCAAAAAGATTTAGTGTGTCGGATATTGAGATTTTCGGATGTCCTAATGTATCTGTAACTGCGATCTATGCTAAAATGAACGAGGAATGCGTCACTGATGTTGACTTAATTCTAATACACAATTTAAAAAAAAAACAAGTTCTTTACGGAATTGGGTGCAATGTCTGCTACAGAAAAGCACAGCTGCACTCAACGTATACTCTGATCTAGTTCTTTCTTTCGAGAGCGTCATAAGACACACACAGGGGCGTGTCGCTGTCAGACACACGCTGGAACGCGGTTCACTACTCTTCGACCAACAGATGGGCGTGGCACATTGTTTGTGTCTCTACACGGGGAGTGGTGAGCTAGTGGAGTGCGTGTCGGTGCCCGCAACAATGATATGGATCCCATGGCCTCCATCACCTGTCTTGTCAGGTGCTCCCTAGTGGTCGTCACGTGCAGCGGTAGCAGTTACATGTCTGCTTCCGTCGCTTCTTGACAACCGGCACGGACTTCAGGACCACTATCTGGCAACTGTTCCCTACGACACTTGGAGTCTCATTCACACAGGACGCCCCCGTGACTTCAACTCGTCTGCACCAAGACAGAGAGCTGATGACAGCTCATGCAAGAGCAAAAACTGAAAGAAGTTATTAGAGTCCACAACGTGTGCACCCTATCTAAAACATATGGGATGGAAATCAGTTTGCTGATTCGAATGCGACGTGCGGGGAATAGCTTGGGTGTCTACAACGTTGGAAAGCACAGAGGTGCAAGGCTATGGAGTGGCTTGATTGAGTGCTCCCATATGAAGAAAGAAGGGTACATTTCCAGCATCATACTGGCGTGCAAAATTTCAGCCCGTTCCGTCCTTGACAACGTGCGAAAGGACAGGGAGGCGTGGATTAGCTGGCTAACTCTCTCTCAGCCAACTCACCAGCACATCTCCCTGCACGAGTCATCGGCCCTCGTGGCTCTACCAGGGGCCGCCACCACATGGAGGAGCAGCTAGGGAAAGAGCCCTTCCTTTCTTGTCTGCCAGCCAGGTTAGCGTCGGCGTCGTCACCAGACACACGGTCGCGGCCTGGCTCCTTACGCATTGCGACGGTAAGTCACCCTCGCCCTTATCTGGGCCCCTTTCATGTTAATAATGTGCATGGGACAAGCAAAAGCACGACATTAGCCATACCTATTCTCGTGCTAAACATATGCCATGGCTGTTAGCTTGATATAACATGTGTACATCTCTACATTCATATGTCATTCACAACATGCAAGATTAGAAGTGTTGTTGGTAATCAGGCTAACTACCCCACTAGTGTAGTACAAGCTTTTTACCCTGCTAATTGAAGAACAGCCGCCCCCTCTCCTGTAGGTCAAAGAGGAGAAAATCCATCAATGATAGGAAACATGTAAATCTTCCCATGATGCTCCTGCTTTGCCATTATTTCAACCCTTTGGTCCATTAACTGTGTAGCCAATTGATACCACATGCCAACGAAATACTTTATTGAAAAACTTTTTTTACTTTGATAGCTGATATTTGTAGATTTTCTATGAGCTGAATCCAAATCTAGCCTTAGTTTTTTTGTATCACCTATAGTTTTCGAGCAATATGATTTTTATTACATAGTATAAAAAACCTATGCTATATGGTAAACGGGTAATTAATGAAACGCTTTTTTACAAAATAAGCATGGTTTGTATTTACAGTAAGCTACTTAAAACAATGACATGTGTTAACAGAGGTTTCACTTGTCAGCTGGAATTGATTTGTGTTTTTCCTCTTTTTCCTTTGAAGCTTCTTGTGTAGCTTTTTCTACGATTAGTCGCTTGCTGAACTTCTCGGTGAAGCGACCAACGGTAGTCCCCCATCATGTTGGTGTTCCAGCGGCCTTGGTTTTCCATCACTTTAATATCCGGGTGAAAACGCTTTCCTTGCTCCTCACTAACATCTCCGATATTGTCTGCGAAGTAATTAAGGTGACTGTTCAAAAAGTGAACTTTCAGGCTCATTAAACATCCTAAAATTTTAAACCTCTTTAACATTGTAGCTATAATACAAAAATATTCTGGGTGTTTTTCATGTCCTAAGGACTTTTTAACGACTTTCTTGAATGATACCCATGCTTCTTTCTCATTTAAGGTCATTGTGGATACAGAGTTAACATCAAACATCAGTCTTCTAATGTCAGATCCGATAAGGACGCCTTCTTTTAGGTTAGCTTCTGGAAGGTGTGGAAACTTTTGGCAGAGATACATAAAACACGGACCATCTATAGGCAAAGCCTTTACAAACTGTTTCATTAAGCCTAATTTTATATGTAGAGGTGATAGCAGTACGTTTTTTGGAGCTACAGGGTTTTTATGTAGAATGTTCTTCTCACCAAGTTTTAAGGACTCCCTCACAGGCCAATTCTTTCTGCACCAGTCTTGATCCCTAGCCGCACTGTCCCATTCACACAAGAAACATTGAAATTTGGTAAAGCCACCTTGCTGACTAAGGAGCATGCATGTTACTCTTAGATTGCCACATATCATCCAACTATGAGCAGAATAGCCTATTTTATTTAGCACTATTTCTAGGTTTTCATAGCTTTCTTGCATATGTACAGAATGTCCAACAGGTATAGATGCATACACGTTACCATTGTGTAATAAACCAGTCTTTAAACTAGTTTTGGATGAATCAATAAACAGCCTCCAGTCTTCCTTTTAGTGTCCAATACCAAACTCATTCATCAGACGAGGAATGTCTGAGCAGTAGACTAAATCACCTTCTTGTTGAAAAAACTCGGACAATTGCTGCTCTCTCTTTCCAACTGACAATAAGTTCTTTTCTTTTAATCTAGAGCCAAGCAATTCACCTTTTTCTTTTGTTAAGCCCAGATCCCTAAACAAATTGTTAAGCTCGGTCTATGTAAACAGTTTGGGCTCTAGACTTTCTGTATTACAATGGAATTCATCATCTGGTTCGTCTAAAGCAGGTAGTACATCAAAAAATACTTCTGTTGGAATGGAATTTAAATCATGTGGTGGTTCAGGAACTGTCAAATCTACACCATGCACTACTGGTCAGATGGCGGATGGAACGTTAGGGCAGCTTATTACCTTCTTGTTTTTCGAATTCTGACCAGTAATATCAACACTGCGAAAGTAGAAATCATAGGAATGATTTCTTGGCTCCTTCCATATCATAGGAACAACAAATCTAAAGCCTTTTTTCTCCTTTTTGGGCAGTTTTCTCAGATCTTCAAAACACACATAACATACCTTGTGTGGCGCCCAAGATTTATCTTGATCACCAAGTTTACATCCAAAGTATGATGGCTAAACCTTTTTCACAAAGTGCGTAATGTTTCTTTGGAGTTTTTTAGTCACAAATTCACCACAAATATAACAAAAACCGTCAGCAGAGATTTTACAACCACGATTTGACATTGCACTGAGCACATGTACAGGAAACGGGAAAGTGGGGTTAGGATGACAGTAAACAAAACAAAATCTGTTAACACAAAAATAGAATCGACCTTTTTTGCCAGCAGATGGTTTTCAGCAGTGCTACCAACGTCATATACATTCATTACACCTCTTTTTAAATTATTTTAACTATATAAAAGCTGTTAAATTCTTTAAAAATCGCTTAATAAATTTAACTGTAAAATGTGAAGAAATGGTGGGTGATACAGTCTTTTAAAACATGAGAATAAGGTATTTTCAGTAAAAAAGTTTTTCCATCATTTGCTTGTGTAATTCTTATTTTGGCTGAAGCCACAGTTAGGTAAATTTTTTTGAATCGTCTCGTCATTATTTTACTGTAATAATCTTTATAATTTGTAATAAAAATTATTACAAATGGAGCAACGTCGTTAAAAAAACACTCAGACATTGTTCATGATTCCTCATACAATTGATATCTTACGTAATCATTCATTCGACGGTTCACCCTTCTTTCCATCTCTTAGGAAACATCTTAAACATTTCGTGGTAGTGTCAGGAATAAAATTCTGTAAAAAAAGCTGTGTAAAAATTCTGTACTCCTGTGTCCACTGCAGTGGGCAAAAATGAAGATTTGTGTAAAGTAAGCCGCACAAGTAAAAATGCTTTTTGTGAGTTGATCTCTCAGAGAGGAAATTACAGTCTAAGTATGAGATGAATACAGGTTTGTTGAAGAATTGGTTCTACATCGTCGAATGGTTGATTTGATTTGCATGTCTGACCTGCCACTACTGGAAGGCAATTAAATTCAGGGCCTAATACTTCGCAATATTTTTAGGTTTCGCGGAGATGACTATGAATTCCATTAAGGCATTATTTCGGTGTGATTGAAGGGTAGACGTTTATTTATTTATGCTATCGTGTTTATGTTTATATTTACGTGCTGAAGTTGACTAAACATGGGTTCATGTTTGCATGTTTGGCAGAATAGGCAGCAATCTCTAAGAGCGTCACACTATATATTGGACTTATTGCAGTCGTGTAGAGATGATATGCTTTGATTTTCGTTCTCGAGTTTGATACGTTGTGCGAACGCTCTTTAGAGCTCGTATAACAATAATACCCAAGGTTTTTAGAAAATTTTCTGATGTTCTTGTACTTTGCTGTCCGACATGTTTCACGGAAGGGATCTGAGATTTTATGTCGCAGCAATGTACTCTCTCTAAAAATATGTATGATGTCTTTTGTTGTCCCAGCAGCATTTTTCATTTCACTGCCATCGTTTATGTCATTCATGACAACATTTACGATATGGATTGCACAGTGAAAGAACGGGGCTTTAGGATATTTATCTTTAGTAATGTTTTGGACACTACCTATATGGCCAGTCATTGCCGGCCGGGGCGGCCGAGCGGTTCTACGCGCTTCAGTCTGGAACCGCGTGACTGCTACTGTCACAGGTTAGAATCCTGCCTCGGGCATGATGTCCTTAGGTTAGTTAACCTGAATATGGCTGTTGCGTTCAACTCTTGGAGAGGCACATAATCCAAAAATTCTTCTCAAATTATTGGCTTCTTGTTACCTTTTTCAGAACACAGACAGCGAACTCCAATCGCTAATTGATGTGTACCACTAATGTCGGCAGTGTCATATGCCAAAATCGAAGAAAGCAGAAGCCTGTTTCACCTCCTCAATTGTTTTGCTTCTTAGGAAATCGCCAAGACTTTCAATTGGTTCATGTTGAATTTGATGAGATATGCAAAAGAGGGTTTCACCTCCAGATTCTAAATGATGTTTTAAAATCTCGTCCCCAGACTCAGCTCGAAATTGTAGCACATCTGTTAAACAGAGCCGCCACTGACTTTCTCGCTAAGTGCAAGATAATGCTGTCCGCAAAATAAAATTGTTGATACAAGTGACCGAAGATTCGCACTATTTTCTTCTACGTCATTGTGATATACTGCATGTAAGCATTTATGAACACTTAGCTCCTTTTTGTCCATAGTCCAGATGTTTTAAAAGAAGCCAAGGCGTCACGATGCCACTTTATTTTCACATGAGACTGTGCAGCTTGATGAAACTGGAGAAATTACGAACTGTCCTTGTAAACCGCCCTGTATTGGAGGAGGTCTAAAGAAATCACATATTCCAAACAGAGGTCCTTTAGCTATTACCGAGTACTCCAAATCCTGGTAAATTGTAAGCCTTTCATATCAAAAGGCTCGTTTACGATCACGTCTTACGTCGTTTCTAAATTTGTACGCTTTATAAGGCGTCCAAGAATTTCTTAGTAACTTCAAACGTAGATTGTCAGTTACTTGGTAACAAGAGTCCAAACACAACCCAATATCTACTAATGAATTAGCTGCGATACTGCTAGTGAAATCGGGCGCTTCATTTTGTAGAATATATTTACTGGTAGCTTTAAACAAAAGAATAGATTTTTGTTGACTAACGTATGTTCGTTTACACTCTCAAACTGAACTAGAGTGTTCACAAGAAATCAGTGAATATTCTCTTTTCGTGGTTCAGAAATTTGTAAAGTCAATCCTATTTCGGTATTTTAGTGAGTGCAGTCCTCGTAACTCTCTACATCCTGATCGTACTTTTTAAATCAAAACAAATAAACCGGTAAACCAGACATGACAACACCAAACGATCGATACGTGCGAGATTTACCGCGTGTACAACACCCGTGAAATTGGGAATAACTTCACTAATTCAATTTTAGAGAGTAACGAGATTAATATGTGTAAGGACAACAAATGCCTCAGGAACTATTTTGAGTACATACACAAACATATCTGAAGCGGATGCCGTTATGTGAGAAGTATCTTCATCGATGTAGAACTTTTTGCATAGAAAATATCTTACGCCACTCATAATTTAAGAAAGCAAAATCCCGTACACAAACAATTGCTCCCGACTCCTAGGCCAAGCAACGTATTGTTTCATTTTTGTGCGGGACCCTCCCCCCTTCAACCGAAACGTTCCTCCCCCCCCCCCCCCCCCACACACACACGCACACACTGCGCACCGCGCGAGCCGCTAGCAGAGGTGTATTCCAGAAATGCGGATTCAAATATAGGCGTAAGATGCATTCTCAGATTCACATTGGAAAACCGCGCTATTTAAATGTAGCGTAAATGCCTATTCTTATGTAAGTAGGACAAACTAACTATATCATAATCGTGTAATGTATAGATGGAGATGGAACCACCCTCCGTGAAAAACGTGAGAAAAATCCTGCGGCGCCCTTTGGTGTATATTCATGGCTTCTGCGGTGACAATGCTTCTGCTGCTCTCGAAGAATGCCTTCAGGCGCTTTCCGACTCGTCGAATTCCAGGTCGTAGGGTTCACCAAAGTTTTCAGCACATTACGTAAAACAGGTTTTCTTCCAAGGTCCCATTTTTCTTCTGAACCTGCAGTTCAACAACCTGCGAAGGAATAGCAACACATTATTAAAATGGTGCTGAATAGTCCTACTATCAGCAAATGTCGACTTTCTGCACTTACCAGTCCACGATAATGCTTAGAGACGACTGGGTTAAAAATACGTACTTTTCGACTGATACTTTGAAAAACGCATGTTGTAATGTCTACAGACTGTTGTATACGATTGTGTACACTTGTAAACATTAACTATTCGGGATTCGGCATATGAAGCTTGTATCTTCAAATGATCGTTTCTGTCATATCCCTGAATAATGACCATTCCTCATCGGATACCCTGTATACTCAAGTAACAGACGTACATTGTAAGCACACACGCAGAGTAACTATGTTAAATTAAGAGGCATTTAAAAACGGCACTTTGTCTAAATCATCTGATCGCGTGAAGTAAATGAGTGTGATCATTATACAGTCGAAGAGGAAAGTGAAATTGTATTTGAAAAAGCTATGACCCACTCACTTTTTATTCTTATTTATCCATCAGGTTTCGTGGGACAATGTGAGTCACTACTACTTGTTCATGGGACGAGTCAGTACATAGTTTACAGGGGTGATGATTAGAAAATTTATAAACTAAATAATTAATAAAACACGAAAAACCAGTAAGAGAGTATACGAATAAATAACACATTACAGAGAAACGTTCTCGACTACCGTGAGGATTTGCCAACAGAATAGAAGGAGTGTGTCACAAGAAAACATTTCAAATTGGTTTTGAGTACTTGGGGTTCATCACTCAACTTTTTCAATTTTGCTGGAAGCCTACTGAAAATGAAATGTGCTTAATAGTGCTCACCATTCTCTACAAATATTTTGGAACTGCATATCGTTTGTTCATTTTGCTTTCACCAAATGAACGTTGCATTTTATTCTGAATGACACAATATTGTCGACAACAAATCCTATGATGGAATATATGTGCAAAGATAAAGGAATCGGAATTCCGAGACAGCTGAACAACAGCCTACACGAATTTCGCAAAATGACAACACACATGGTCTGACCGCACGTCTTTTGGGGTAAAGATATACTTGGAAACTGCAGGGAGTTCCCCAAAAGATAACACAATACGAGATAATAGCGTGAATGCAAGCAAAATAAGGAAACAAGCCTCCGATTTACAGTATGAGAGAGACAATGAATATCATTCTTATAGTAAAGATAGCGGCATTGAGGTTCTGAACAAGTTCTTGAAGGTGGTGCTTCCAAGAAGCGTTTCATCTACCCTCAATCCTCGGAATTTAAAACGGTCGACTTCACTGACCTACAAACGATAATATTTCGCTTTTATGAGAGACCGTGTCATAAACAGTGTGCATTGCGTTTTGTTACATTTGACTAATAATCTTTTTTCTGAATGCCACGAACTGATGTTTCTGACTAACCTGTTAGCGACATAATTTACATTACATTCAGCCACTGTCACATGACATTCGTGTCAACTGCAAAGAGTGAAATTTTTGAGTCAGCTGTCATGTTTAGCGACATATCATTGATATAGACAAAGAAAATGGATTCCGAACAGAACTCTTTGCCAACGTCCTAGTATACATGACCGCAGTTACAAACAAACCTGTTGCCTATTGGCAATGGAAGACAGCTTTCTGTTTCCTCCTTTCCAGAAATGAAGTGAACCATAGTGAGCTATTCCCCTAATCCCGCGATGCTTCAACTTATGCGGAAGTACTGCATGGTTCTCATTGTCAAATGCTTTTATTAAATAAAAGAAAATAATTATTGTCCTCGACGTATCGTTTAGCCCTGATGGTGACACACACACAAAATAATGAACTGTATTTTCTATAGATACTTCTTTCCTCAAATCAGTCTGCGAGTCTGATAGCAAATTATGAACGGGGTTACGGAGATGTGATTTCTTTTTCCAAAAAACACTTGAAAACACTACTGGCAAAGAAATTGGCTGGTATTAATGTACATTATTTTTCTTACCATTTTTATTAAGTGGTTTCACTAAAGAGTATTTCAATCTGTCAGGAAGACACGTTGCACAGGTAATTGGGTATAGAAATGATGTATGGTGCACTGCTCTTCATAATTCTACTTGAAATTTCATCATACCCATGGAGCATTTATTATTTAATAATGTAGTAACTGATTTAATTTCATTTGTGATTGTTTTCTGCAGCTGCATGTGATGCAGTTGTCTCGGAACATCAGCAGTCAAGGGTTCTTCTTATTTACGTGTACCAATAAAATTTTGATTTTAAATGCAGACTATTAACAAGAGGAGATTATTAAACATTTTAGACAACTCAGGTGAATCACTAGCAGTTTCATTCTCATACTAGAGTGTGTGAAATGTTGACTATCGACAATATGCCCTGATGCCAGTTTTACTTCTGTTGTGGGAGCAACTTATTCAGTTGATGTAGTGCATTCTTCTAACCTGTCTGATGACATTTCTCTTCACTTTTGCAGTATTTTCTGTAGTGAAATTCTGTTACCAGGATATATTGTCCTGCATATTGTAAGACATCCAGTTTCCTCTTAAATGATATTCTAATGCCATTTGTTATTCAAATAGGTTACATTAGTACTGCATGTTTGCTTGCAATTTTTAATGGGAAAGGGCTATGTAAGAAGGTGATAAACGTTTGAAGAACTGTGTTATCTATCCAGCGAAGCAGTTCACTCCCATAATTTGTACTACTGGACGTTATCCATTGAGTGCAAATGTGTCATAATTGAGAACTGGACACGGAACATCGTATCTCACAATTCTTCGATGAATTAGTCAGTCAGTCGCAGTTGAGACCCTCATCGAAATCTGATGGTCATCAGGAACGTGGCTAGTAACATTTTTGAAGTGGTCCTCTTCGAAACGACAGTGGTGTCTTGTTAAATATTCTCTAATTGCACGTTCTCCATTGACGGCAGAAATGCTTGGAACTGCATGTTTGCTTGCAATTTTTAATGGGAAAGGGCTATATAAGAAGGTGATAAACGTTTGAAGAACTGTGTTATCTTTAGCATTCAAGTTGTCTCTATCGAGACTGCTTCCCAAGTATTACTGCAATTGTAAACAGCATTAATTGACAAGATATCCAATTTTTGGTAGTATGTCAAATTATTTCCGTTATAATCTGCCATGCGTTTCTATTCAGGGCATCCGACTCTCGTAAAGTGACATTCTCCATTACTTACTTCATGTTACCCCTCCAAGAATAACGTGATCTGTAGCGATTTCATAGCCAGGTTATCTCTGATCAAACATATGCGAAATCATGTTTTGAGCTATTCATCATGGTTTCATCCGTTACAATTCTAGTAGTTTCATCTACATGAGGCTTTTTATCGATTCTTGATTTTCTCTCACTCCTCCACAAATAATCTATTACCTAAATAACCGTGAAAGAAGCTCTGGGTATTTCCAAAAGTAATGGTAGTGTCATTCTTACAATTAACCCGTAACTATCCTAATGCTTCAGAATTGGTTATTTTACGTTATTTTCAATTTATTGACTTCTTATACAGCTAAATAGGGCATACAAGCTATTGTTTGATCTTTCTCTGTCTTATCGTGTCTCTAACCTAGCGTGTCCATATGAACAAGATGGGCATTTAGCTGCATGTTTGAAATTTTTTGGTGACATTGAAATTCAATTATAGATATTCTTTTTTCAGCATATTTTAATACAAGGAAGGCAATATATGAAAAAAATTATTCTAAGAAGCCAATTTATGTCAACAAAGACAAATTCACTTACAGTCATTTGATCTACTGACTTTTGTGGTACAATTCAAAACTATTGAGTTGTCAACAGTCAAACCAGACTGTCAAGATTCAACCAGGCCTCTGTTACGAAACAAAAGGTAAAAAGAAACGAAATCGTTTTCGACCCTGCAACTGCCGAACATGTCGATATGGACAAGTCTGAAATACTAACTTCATAAACAGAAAGTGAATCGATGGATAACAGCTTCTCTAAAATCAAAATCTCAGTAAACATGTTTAGATTTGCAGCAGACATTTTCAATTGGGAAAACGAAGTAGTTCTTCATAGAACATTACTTACTTCATTCAGTGTGCTCCATTGTTGTTGTCAGAGCACTTACTACAACACAGACTTTCACAGTCACATTGTGTGCGGAAACAATGAGGAGTTAAAACAATGAACGTAAATTTCAGACCCTTTCCGACAAGAATACATGATAGCCACAGCTAAAAACAATTGAAAGCTGACAATGAAGAAAGAACAAAACTATTCAACAACTGCGTCCGCATGGACACGCTGGGAAGTTAAGGGATAAACCCACTCGCTTGGTATCTCGCAGTGTATAGTCTGTGAACTGATTTCAAAGTGAGTGTATCAAGTGATCCCTCGAGACTGATAAACCGGCACTTGAAGATATCAGGAGGACGTGCTCGGGTGACCCTGTGGCCTGCTGGCCGCGCAGGTGTCTTGATAAGACGCCCCATCCACTATAAAGCTACCACGGCGCTGAGATTTGGCTATCACACGGACCTGACACTACAGTAAGTACGAACTTGATCTGCCATATCTTCTCGTCAGTGCAAAGTGACTAGATCTACAGGAGTACGTTTCTACTTTTACGTTAAAATACGGAATTTATTGATAAAAGTGACAGTATTCGTCACAGTAACAATTTTATTTTTATGACAGCATTGACCAATAACGTAAGCCTTAGTATGTTTGTTAATAATCTTATACCAGCACCATTTGTAGAGTGATTGGATCCATTGATGATCGCTTGGTCATAAAAAACACCACTGTAGGAACAGCTTGGATACAAACCAGACCTGAAGTTATAAATAAAATAGCCTCGGGCTGCAAAAAGGTTTTGTAACTTCTTTAATGCATAGCCGATTTTAAAACTGTCAGCCCCATCATCAGATGCTCCTATGCACAAAGCAAAATTGCCAAAAAACTATCTTACAGAAGCGCTTACAGAACGTAACAGCTTACACGAATGCTTACAGAACACAACAGCATTTCTCATTCTTATGTGAAAGACGTCAAACTTACCGGTAATGATATCAGGTTAAAATCCTTGTGCTTAACTCAGGATGTACACGAAATTAGTATTACCCGTAGTCAATACCGGACAAAAATGTAAACAGCCTTAGAGAAATCATAGCAAAACGTTTTTTTAGTATCGCGTAATTCTGCTCCTGAACTTGATAACCACACGAATTCGCTTAGAAAGTGAGACTACAAGTTCGTGGGGCTACGTCGTATCCGGGTTGAGGCACTCATTGAGGAGATTTCGATCGCGCAGTTCCTCCAAATTGCGGGGATGCTGAGACCGGCGTTTAGCTCGCTGTTCCAAAGTGTCTCACAGATCTTCCATGGAAAGTTTGGTGATTTTGCACGCCAATAGAGATGTAACAGGGGAGGGAGTGTTCATAATACCAGTCATGTATTCTTTCATCCCGATGAACTTTGATGTTATCTTTAAGTGGCTGTGTGAGTAATTGGCCTCTTCCGAGGTGACCGACTTAAGATGTTCATTTATGCAGTTTCCGTCGCAATGTTCTCCCACTAAAATGTGGGGATGGACCTTCATTCGATGCATACAGTAATTCACGTCGAGTCTGGAACCGATTCTTATTCACTACCCGTGAAATAAATCTGCCACAGTGTTTCGTGGCCATATGTGTTGCACAGTTTCTTGTAGAAATGCTAAAGAGTCCATTACGAAACACCAACAAATCCAGCAACTTCACCCACCATATGTCCATGGGAGCAGCCAAACACGATTGCCACATTTTGCCACTCTGTTACCTCCTTACATTTACTCATGTATAAGTGCCATGCCCGCGTGAAACATAAATGTCACGCTGATCGACGCTGCGTTACGTTCACATACAAGCAGTGCACGGCTGGATGAGAGCGTGATTTGATCGCTGCGCCATCTACAAAGGTTTAACGATTCATCTGTGCGGGCACAATGAGATGACTAATTTTTTGTCCAGTGAGTTTATTAGGCCACTGACATTTTCCGTCTTTGCACTCTTAGGGTACTGTGTATTGATGGTAACCCATTTACAGTTGAATTCAAACCAGTTATAATGGGAATGTGTATACCACTCTCTACAAGCAACGAACGTTTATGGCTTTAAAAACAAAACTCTGCACTGAAAAGGAGTGAATATTAATCTGAAAGAGTACTAAGATATAATAAAACACTAATGATTGTTTTCAGAATAGACACTCTTTTTAACGCCATAAACGTTTATTGCTTGTCGAGAGTCGTATACGCATTCTCACCACAAATGGTTTGAATTCAGCTGTAAAACTGAAACTGCTAGTATATCAATCATAAAGTTTCAAGTTGTCGTCCTTTTCTTATAGGCCATTGGAAGGATAGTAAAAGTAGAATCACAGCGAATTTCATACACCAGCAGACTTTTTGTTAAAATATAATTTGTTGTCGGCGGTTGTACTCAGTTTGTCTGATGAATCTGTCTTACAAAAGGAGCACGCTTTTGGATATATGAATGTACTGCACATTTTGAACCAGATATTGTACGTTATTTTTCGTAATGTAAGGTTTGGATTCCATGGCTAATTGACTGCTTAGCAAAAAAATTTTTCCAAGATCTTGAAAAATTGTATTTCGTATATTTTAACGAACCAATCTGTGTTGTTGACTTGGGTTCATCTTGGAACATCCAAACATTTAATTACTACTTAGTTTCCTATTAGAACGAATATCATATCCACATTTGTTCCCCTATATGCAGGGAGACTTTATATTGCTGCCTGATGATTGTTAGATGTGGCCAAATCACAATTATTATTACGCATGACAAGTAGACATTTTGATGAAAGCTGCCAGCAACGGTAGTCGAAACATTTGTTAGCACTGTGCATTATGACGCAGAGAGAAAATCAGAGAAATTTAACGGAACTCTATTTCTCGATACGAGTCCCCTTTAAAATTTTTACAAAAACAAAGTGCAGAAAACACCTGTTAGACTGAAATCGTCTACTGGGCTTCAAAATGTTCTCCATTTAAACTTTTAAGTTACCTTCTTGATTGTCTTGAAATAGGTTCAGGAAACATTTAATCCAATTTGGTGTTGGTACCCCAAAAAGATGATTAAAAGAATCGTTAGACAATTAATAAAGCAAATAGGGGCAATGAGGAATTAATTCGATGTTTTTCTCTGTCAAATAATCAATTGCTCAACGTGTTGTGTGACAGGTGGAATTGCGATCGTGAAGAATGATAACACGTTTTCAGTTGTTTTATTGATCCCTTTGGCGACTTGTGGAAAACAAATTGTTGTGTACGATTCAGGATTAACTGTTCCTCGTGTCTCTAAGGCAGGGATAGCGATATTTTGAATTTAACGGAAGAAACAGGCGATAATATTCTTGAAAGTGCTTAATGAACGAACCACTACTATTGCTTTCGGTTTCTCTTGGAATAGCCGTAAAGTTAATTAACTACGTAGTTTCCCATTAGAATGAATATATCCACATTTGTTCTCTTGCTATGATGATGTATAAAGATATTACATTTCCTCAGTGGAATTTTCAGAGGGTTTCCTTACACTGATTGACACAAGCCTGTTTTCAAATTTCAATGAAATTGTCCAGCATCCAGTGGGAAGAGATGTAAAATGGAATAAACGTCAGTCTTCGATATGCCTAAGGGTGCCTCTGATTCTCCTCAGTCATTTTGCACACATCATGGACGTGTTTTGGAACAACAAACCATCACAAAATTCATCACCTGTGAAATTATTGTGTACAACTTCTTTCACGGCGGTAAGGAGAGGTGGGCTGCAAAGTCGTGCGACAACTGTAATCGTAGGATAACTGGACAGGAGCAGAAATGATTAGGGAACAAATTACAAATGAAACAGTAAACATAACATTTTCTTAACTCGTATTTCTCCAAGCGCACAAAGACTCATTACAAATGACGCTGCAAGAAATAAGAGTCGAGCAACCGGTGTCAAAAAGGAAGACGCTGCGTGCACTGCAACAAGGACGATGGTGTCGGAGCCGCGACTAGGCGGCGTCTGCGTAGCATCAGACAGCGGAGAGGCTCCAAACGCGAGTGGGCTGCGTGGCTGCCGCCAGCCAGCCTATACCGCGGCCGCAGCAGGAGGCACGGCTCAGCTGGCGTGCACTGCCGGCTCTACCGGATCCCGCACCACTGCTATCGGCGTCTGACGGAAACTTGCGATTCCGTTGCCAACTTAAAGACGCCCGAGCGGTGTTATCGATAAATGAAACAACAGAAATCACGTCTCCAACGAAATTCTGGAAAGCAATTATAAGCAGTATTTTCTGAAGGGGATTGAGCACCAAAATCAGAATGAAACGATTTGACTCTTCGCTATTGAGTTAGGCGTTACTAAAATCGTTAAAAATCATGTAACAAACACAACTAAGTGAAATTTCAGTTTTTCTGCAACACTGTTTCGTGAAACGTTGGCTGTAATCCTACTACTTGGCCAATAAAGCAGGTACCATTATTTTTTAAAATAACAAATGAACAATTATAAAGCAACAGTAACTGACAAATTTTGAAGCAATAGTTATGTTTCACCTCAACTGCACTGTACAGAGGTCGTTTGCAAAAACTTGATATTAGACCCTTTCATGTTACTATCCTTCCAGCGAGTTTCGAGTTCCTTAGTGCAACACACTCGTACAACCCCACAAAGATTGCCGCAGTGTAGCAACGGACACTGGTTCCAGTTTCAGGATGCTGTGGAGAGTTGCGTTGTTGGTGTTGGCGGCGCTGTCGCTGGCAGCTGGGGAGCCCCTACGCTTCGACGGCCACCGTGTGTACCGCGTGACGCCAAAAAACAAGCACCACGTGCAGTTCCTCAACGCGCTCGCCGGCAAGTACCACAATGACGTAAGTACCCTCTGCTCATGTCAGTTTCAAGTAGATACTTTGACAGTTCTCGCAGTTCTCTTATTTATTTACTTTATTTTTGAAATCAGCCTATCATGCTATTACTGCTTATGATAGTGCACAGCCCTAGCCATTCGTTGTTTTTCGAATCATTCATAGAATAAGAATTTGTTCACTTACAAAGCCACGGTACCATACAGCCATATCTTAGAAATAACACTTCTGTTCGTTATTGAGGGTCAATGAATGCGACTGTAAGGTAATAGGATCTTTCAAGTAATTCTGCCAGCTGTATTATGTCAATTCACTGACAGTAAATGCGTAACTGGCAGTTCTGTTTACATTACTTCCACCTGAAGTCCTTCCGACACTACTAATTCACTCCGAGGTTTAGTAGAGAAACATGGCCCTTTTGAAGACACTGATTCTGTAGCTGCCTGCAATCTTTTAAATGAAACACTGGACATCAAGCTGATGAACGAGTTGGATTGCTACAGAATGGGTGTGGTTTAGGACAAGGGTCATCTTTTAGGACTGTATAGTATTAGAAATCCGAGCACCACATCTAGTGGTCAGTCACTGACTCTCAATTGCAGGGTCCTGGGTTCGATTCCCTTCTAGCTCTGAAATTTTATTCACTCCAAGCCTTGGTGTTCGTACTGTCCTAATTATTTCGTCTTATCTTCGTGACACACATGTCGCCAAAGTGGCCTGAAATAGAAAGACTGAGAAAGAGTGACCTACCTGTACCCTGACTGGGTGAATCTGGCTGACGTAATGGTGAATACTTCAAGACTTGCAGCATGATGTGGCACAAACTACGATTTGAACATCTCTCTCTCTCTCTCTCTCTCTCTCTCTCTCTCTCTCTCTCTCTCACACACACACACACACACACACACACACACACACACACACACAAGAGCGCGTGCGGAAGAACATATCCTTCATAAACGAAGAAACCACATAGAGTATAAAGTTAAAGACAGATGTAAAATAAAACGTAAATGTTGGGCTTACACTTCAAGAACATAAGACATGTCATTAAAAAAAAAAAAAAGGATTTTAACACTGAGTATATGTAGATAGTGATATATAATTATACATTACATGTTGTCAGTTACAAGATTTTATAGGATTTAAATGAAAGAACTGAGTTCCCAGTAAATATTTTAGCAGTTACAATTATCTCAGTTCATACAGTCAAACAGTGCACATAAAATTTACTTTGAAGTGTTATGTAGTTGCAGGGCTCCGCTTGTTTTTAAAAATGGCGTCACTTTGACAAAAACTTTTTCTTGATATCTAAAATTTTGGAACATGTGACGTTCTTGGTAGCAACAACAACGCAACTGTATTAATGAATCACTAAGTGTATAGAGGGAGATACAAAGTCTTTGCATCAAATTTTCAGGGTTGATAGATCACGTGATGGGGAACAAGAAGTGTTAGCGACATAACGTTCGCTTACGGTTTTCAGCGATCCCAGTAGTCTTTTCATATAATTCACTGTGTTTGGGACAACGAGATTTCATTGAAAATGGTTCAAATGTCTTTGAGCACTATGGGACTTTACATCTGAGGTCCTCAGTCCCCTAGAACTTATAACTACTTAAACCTGACCAACCTAAGGACATCACACATATCCATACCCGATGCAGGATTCCAACCTGCGACTGTAGCTGCAGCTCAGTTCCGGACTGAAGCGCCTAGAACCGGTCGGTCACAGAAGCCGGCGATTTCATTCAACTTCGAGGGTCTACTAGTGAGGTGTGCTGCATCTACACACGACCTCCGTAAATTGTTAAAGTGATTAAGATGATTTTCAACAAGAAAATCTTAAGAATTAGTGTCTTTAAGGGGCGAAAGATATTTTAGAAATACGGCCCACCCAGTTTAATGTGGAATAGATGACTATATTATAGGCAACACACATAGCATAAGCACTTCGCAAAGTGCTTAATCCATCCCGTCTCGCAGGGGCATAATCAATAATAAAAGATGGCTAGCATCGCGAGGTAGCATCAGCGAACATTTTGCCTCTAACAGAAGTTGTTCCCTAGGATGCAATCTATCATTCCTAGACGTTTGGTGCGGAGACATTGAAACATCAAGTATATTTCTACTAACAGCATTATCTGTCAGGTAATTCAGAAGGAACGCTTATTTTACTACCAGGCTGAGGTGAAACACTCGCTTGGAGGCTGCTGTTGGGCAATGACAATATGTGAGCTACGTGTCAATATCTGCAGCTGCAACGACGACTATTCTAGTGAGCGGGTTTGCATTAGCCGCAGCTTCAGCAATGCATACGCTGATCAGCCACTGGAGCTGGTGCCTCAATGATGTCAGAAACTGCAGCTGTAGTTGACAAAACTATGGAGTTAAAGTGCGCACATCGACTCTAGCCTTCACTAAAACCTCTTAGTGTCATACTGTGGTAATTAAATTATCTTCGGATACAGCCGAATAGTTTACAGATATGTACCTCAGACACAAGAGGCAGTCGCAATTAGCCAGCTAGCACACAACATAACACATCTCTTTCCTTTCTCTTTCATAAAACTAAATTTTTCGGCTTTTCCTATCATGTGTCGGTATAACCAAGTTCTGTCCTTCCTCTCAAAGTTGTTAAGCTTATGCATGTTACTTTTTTCATTACAGTTATTTCGGAAAGCCTAAATAGAGGTAACCATTTTGAACAAGCACATAAACATTTTAAGAGATCTGTGAACATCCGAAAAAACAAAGGAAGCTGCTCAACGCTGAGCTATGTATCTGGTAGCCAGGAAACGTGCTCAAAACCTAAGATTTACTTCACTAAACGGTTACACTGCTAAACAGCTGCTAAGGCACAACCGAGACTTGCTAAGGAACAACTGACAGTTGCTACAGAACAACCGACAATTGCTACGGAACACCCGACCAATGACAGGAAAAGAAAATGCAGAGAGCGGGACTTGTTAACTGCAGCGAAGCCTGTGCACGATCGCTCTCTACGGATTCGAGAGTTATGCATTACATAGTTTGACGGATGTTATTGCCGAACTGATTAGTGCGACATTCCATGTGGTGCGGCAACATATCTGCAAGAAATCATTTAAATACTTACGACGTGGACGAGCAGTTTCACGGTTCGACGTCGGTCAAATCGTCGCTACCGTGGCCAAAATAACTGGAGTGTCCAAAAGTGTCATCTCGCGATTAAAATGGCCGTTGAAGGTGGAAATTCTATGCTAAAACAAGCTGGTTGTCGTCGACGAACCACCATAATGCAAAAGGATCGATACGTAGCCCTAATGCCGTCAAGGAACAGACGTCTCGCTCCTAGCCAGGTCTCTGCAAACCGTGCAAACATGACCGGTACATGTGTCTCTACCAGAACCATTTCGCGGCGATTAGACTGATTAGTATTCTCGGAAGCCTGTTAAATGCATCTCACTTCAACCACACCATTGTCTAGAAGGAGTTTTTTGGGGCAGGGAGCGTATTGATTGGCGTCAGCTACTGTGGTCCGGGGTGATGTTCGCCGACGAATCCCGCTTCACTGTGGCATGTGTTCGTCCCCACCAGTTAGTGTGGAGAGAGAGAAATAGGAACACTTTACGCACCACGGAATATTCATGAACGTCATCGGTATGGCCTAGGCGTTATGGTGTGGGCAGGCATTATGTACAATGGTCCAACGCCGCAGCATATCTTTGCGCTAGGTACCGTTACGGCCAGCGGTATTGCAGGGAGATTATTGAGGATCTTATCCGTCTGTTTAGGGCAGCTGAGGTGTCGGACACACTGGAAAGTGAAAATATAGAATGTACGGAATGGCCTGCGTACTCCGTGGACTTATACCCTACAGTGCGTGCCTGAGATGCTCTTAGAAGCCATCCCCTCCAAGAACTGCGCAAGTACCGAAAACCGCCATGACAGAGGAGTGGAAATATAACCCTCAGGAACTCCTCAAGAGCTTGTTAGCCAACATGAGTAACAGGTGCGAAATGTGCGTTAGTCCCCGAGGAGGGCATGCTCCTCATTCAGAGTCCGTTATCGACCTTTATGTCAAGAGTCTGACCTGTGTAGAAATGAACGTCACTTATGTCTGTTATCCTGCTTTGCCATGTGATTATATCTGTACCGTTTTTCGTTATAAATATACCGCTCTACCTCTATTACGTATGTACTGTGTTTCATGTAATACATCATCGCCTATGATTATTCCTGTCCAATAATGTCTCTGTCCCTTAGCAACAGTCAAACAGTGAATAACCAGCTACTGAAAATAATTTCATAGCTTGTAGAACACAAAATTGCTAGAGGTAACACGAAATTTCTTTGTGTCCAAGCGTTCCCTTAAATTTTGCGACCGGGTTCGTCTGCTTTAGTTTATAAAACATTTTTAATAGAATTGAATGTACGTCTCAAAGCAAAGACTGATGAAAAATTTCATGAATTTTGACGGTGCTCTAGAAGCCTATCCTCTAACACTGAAAGCCTGCTGCTGTTCCGCCATCTTTTTCTTCTACTTCCAGAATGTTCGGTCTTCGCCAAGTCTAGACGTGAGGCAGCTGCCAACAAGCTGTCTTCCACAATATAAACGACAGTAAATTTTATGGTAAACGCCATTGTGATATCTATAGTTTTTACAAAATGAGTTACACAATTGGTGATTTTTGTTCCAAAACAGATCCTTTTCTGGAAGGATGCCAGAGTCGTCAACAGGACGGCAGACATCATGGTATCGCCGGAAATGCAGAACAACTTTCTGGAAGCGCTCGAAAAGAAGGGTATGAAGTCTTCTGTCTACGTAGAAGACGTGCAAAAGTAAGTGCCCATCACCAATGATACTGAGTTACAAATTTTTGAATTTTCGTTTGCTGTCAAAGTTCACAAAGTGTTTTGGAGCTTAATATAAGTATACCGGTTTAGTCTTGTTAGCAATCATTATCAAACGATATGAATGCGTCATTTGATGTCTACTTAACGTTACTCTAAAACGTATTCAAATCATTCGAACACGACTTGCTGATAATTCGAACCGGTACTTAATTTATTTGTGTGGCCCGAAGCAGTAAAATATAATTAAAAATTCCGTTAAAAGACAGTCAGGGTGTTCAATTTAGACAGCATATTTTATCTGTGTATAATTCTCTTAGTTTCACATTGCAGTAATCAGAACAGAGAGGAATCGAGCCCCAATTAGTATAGTATCTGGGAGCTGCAAAGCACATAATAAGGTGTTCTCCATCATCCTCATTGTTTCCCGGTCTTCCTGCCTGTTAGCATTGCTTACGCTGAGCTTCAGAGCGCTGAAGCACTATCGCTTGTGGTTCAACTTATATCTAGGGTGAAGTTGACTGTCGCTAGGGTGACGGCACGCAATGACTGGAAGCTTTGGAAAATGATTCGTTTGTTTGACGTCACATAATGTTTTTGACCTATACCAGCTTGAAAAAATCTCACTCGTACTGCTCATTCTGTATGTTTATTTGATAAAATTAGTTTTCTCACTTCGGTATTGATTTCTGAAGTCACGATATGATATGGGCTTCGCGGCCCATATTCAAAACTTCAACGATAACTATGTGAAGCTGCTTTTAAAATCTACGACAGTTATCTTTCTGAAAGCAGCATCACTGTTGCAGCAACGACAGGAAGTTCTCACCTGATTTTATGTCTAAATGGAAGGTCACCCTCAGATGGAGATACGTGCTGGGATGAGGCAACTCAAAAAGCTCATCCGCCACAGCAAGTTTCTTGGTTCGGCACTCTTCCCTGTAAGTTTAACCCCTCACAAACGTTGAAATGCTGACCTTCCGTCACTGGAACAAGTCTGTAGTTCCATTTGTGTCTTGAGACGAATATACTTCGTGTTAAATAAATAGTTTCTGGCTTATAGCACTCCTAGTGTTACTTTGTGATACAGTTAATTACGAGTGTAATGTTGCTGTTTGAATTATGTAATAGGACACTAGAGACTGGTGCCGTCTGACGTCGCTCAAGAGCTTACGCAGCATCTGGTATTAATTTAATGGGTGGGAGATGGGTAGAGGAAAAGAAGAACATTTCCTTACACTATAATACTAAAACTTGTTTTTATTAATCGCAAATTATTCTAACACTTACACTTTGTAATATTTACTTACTATTGACAATAAATGCGGATACTTTAGAAATGCTCTTTTCTTTAATGGAATTGACATTGGCTAGTAACACGGCAAAAAACGTCACGCTCTGAAGATGCAGCCCTATTCGAAACTTTGAGAATCCGAAGACATCTCGTATATTCAGCTGTATGGAAATCGGAGAGAACAGCAATATGATTTGCACATTATATGATAAATAGCTAAGGGTACACTTACAGTTAGTAGTATCCATGCTCTGGTTTTCTTCGAACTGGCTCTGTGTCATACATCTGTCTTTTAAGCGGAGCGGGTTTGCGAGTTCAGTTTGTGAAGACCATATAAGCCATTGAACACAGGACAGAACTTTTGCCTCTCTATATCTCTCTCGTTCTGTCCTTCCCCCTCCCCCCCTTTCCACATACACAAACAAAAAAGTGCTCCTGTATAGGATCCCCAGCATCAAAAAACATTGTCAGACATCAGATCAGTCGACTACTGCGTATTGTACGTTTTTATAACTGGTGTAGTTCGATGTTGATGATAAGAATATATTAACGGCCTCTGCAATCGTTCTACAACTATCGGGTCAAGTGATCATTAATACAACAGTAAGCGGTAAATGTGAGGTATCAGTAACTAAAGCTGAAATTATGGTACCCTAAGGGAAACGTATAATAAACTCCACAATATGGTTAGATAATGGTGCACTGGAAAAAAATAGCACATTTCGTATCCTCAGACGCTGCGACACATGTAACTGCAGCTGGAATCCTTAAAACAAACTAGGTAACTATTCAAGAACTTGGGAAACTATTAGAAGAGCTCTCAATGTCCACTGTAGAAAAGAAATACAAATGATATTTTGAATCGTAGTATGAGATCAAAAATCCTTACAAGTGGAAGACCATCATTTGCCGAAGTTCGTTCTCGCGTGTCGGACAAAGTGAACAAGAAACATGCGGAAACAAGGCAGCAGTGTCTGACAGTAGCGGGGATGATGGAAAAGAGCTATTCCGCTAGTGAAAAAAGCCTCTTTTATTCTCAAATTGCTCTTTCATTTTTTTCTAGTCTCAATTACGCATCTTCCAATAGGTCCTATTCATCTTTATCTTTCTCTCTCTCCCTCCCTTCAAAAATTGACCCTATGGAGGATATTCGACTACGCAAAACATTGTCAGGAAGACTGTCTCAGTTGACTGCTGCGTTTTGTAGATTTTCATAAGTAGAGAGGATGAATGTTACCTCTCAGCCAATTATCCTTTGCAATGGCCTAGCTACCACTCATCTACTACCAAGAATTGACTGCGAAACTCTTCACGAGTATGACGTACCTGGAGTCGCTAGAAAGTTAATTAGTTATGAGTTCCATTGATCAATCTCACGGTAACCGTTATGTTGTGGGGCGTGTCAAGTGCATACGAAATGTACACATGAATAAAGTTTTCTTTTTTTTTAAGAAGCTAAAATTTTTATTACCTACCCCCTTAAATCGCACAAAATGCTTATATTGTACTTATAGATTTATTTATTCCTATTCAAGAATTCATCTGTGGTATGTAAGGAGTTGTCAAGGATATATGATTTCAGTTTATTTTTAAAACTATTACTGCTGTCTGTCAGACATTTTATTTCTTCTGGTAATTTATCGAAAAGTTTTACGGCAGCGTATTTTACCCCTTTCTGTGACAAACATAGGTTAAGTACAAGATAGTGCAAGTCTTCCTTTCTGCTGATATAATAATCATGACTGCCACTGTTGTTTTTAAACTAGTCCATGTTGCTGAGAACAAATTTTATTGCTGAGTAAATGTACTGTGAGGTATCTCTTAAACAGATGCCTACAAGATGTGTGGCTATGGGCTCCACACATTACTCTAACCACTTTATTTTGAGCAGTGAATACCTTTTGCATAAGTGTTGAGTTACTCCAAAATATTGTTCCGTCTGACATCAGAGAGGGAAAATATGAAAGTATACTATGTGATCAAAAGTATCCAGACACCTGGCTGAGAAGACTTACAAGTTCGGGTGTCCTCCATCGGTAATGCTGGAATTCAATAAGGTGTTGGCCCACCCTTAGCCTTGATGACAGCTTCTACTCTCGCAGGCACACGTTCAATCAGGTGCTTGAAGGTTTCTTGGCGAATGGCAGCCCATTTTTCACAGAGTGCTGCACTCAGGAGAGGTATCGATGTCGGTCGGTGAGGCCTGGCACGATGTCGGCGTTCCAAAATGCCCCAAAGGTGTTCAGGATTCAAGTCAGGACTCTGTACAGGCCAGTCCATTACAGGGATGTTATTGTCGTGTAACCACTTTGCCGTAGGCCGTGCATTATGAACAGATTCTCGATCGTGTTGAAAAATGCAATCGCCATTCCCGAATTGCTCTTCAGCAGCGGGAAGCAAGAACGTAACGTCAATGTAGGCCTGTGCTGTGATAGTGCCATTCAAACCAACAAGGGGCGCAAGCCCCCTCCACAAAAAACACGACCACCCCATAACGCCACCGCCTCCGAATTTCACTGTTGGCACTGCACACGTCGGCAGATGACGTTCACCGGGCGTTCACCATACCCACACCGTGTCTTCGGATCACTGCATAGTGTACCGTGATTCGTCACGCCACACAACGTTTTTCCACAGTTCAATCGTTCAATGATTACACTCGTTACACCAAGCGAGGCGTCGTTTGGCATTTACCGGCGTGATGTGTGGCTTATGAGCAGCCGCTCGACCATGAAATCCAAGTTTCCTCACATCCCTCCTAACTGTCATAGTGCTTGCAGTGGATCATGATGCAGTTTGGAATTCCTGTGTGATGGCCTGGATAGATGTCTGTCTATTACACATTATGACCCTCCTCAACTGTCAGTCAACAGACGAGGTCAGCCTGTACGCTTTTGTGCTGTACATGTCCCCTCACGTTTCCACTTTACTATCGTATCGGAAACAGTGGACCGAGGGATGTTCAGGAGTTTGGAAATCTCACGTACAGACGTATGAAACAAGTGACAACCAATCACCTGACCACGTTCGAAGTCCGTGAGTTCTGTGGAGCGCCCCATTCTGCTCTCTGATAATGTCTAATGACTACTAAGGTCGCTGGTGTGGAGTACCTGGCAGTAGGTGGCAGCACAATGCACCTAATATGAAAAAGTATGCTTTTGATCTTGTGGTGTATTTTAGCTTGCTAATTTATGAATCCTCAAAATTAGCAATTATTCTGATTGCAAAATTTGCTGAACATAGTCGCTTTAGGAGATCCAAAATATGAATTTTGCAATTAGGATTCTCATCTATAAGTACACCCAAAACTTAGTATTTTCTACCCTGGCTACTGACTTCCGTTGATGTGTTATATTTATTGAAGGAATTGTCCTCCTTGCAGTAGAAAATTGGATGTACTGTATCTTTTCAAAGTTCAGAGCAAGCCCATTCGCTGGAAACCAATCAATAACTTTTCCAAAGTCATTATTTGAATCATTTTCTATTGGAGTTTCTTTCACTGGATTAATAATGATGCTTGTATCATCAGCAAACGGTATCAGTTTAGCTTCTTGCCTCAGATAAAAAGGGAGGTCATTCACATATATTTAGAACAGAAGGAGACCCATAATCGGAGCCGGTGGAACATCTACTGCAATTTCACTCCAGTTGGATGAAGTGGGAAACTTCCTTAAATCACTTAAACTATATAAAGAAACTTTTTCTTCCTCTTCCGTAAATATGACTTAAACCACTCGTAATGTATTCCATTTATACCATGGAATGTAATTTCTGTAACATAATGTCATGGTTCACACAATCAAATGCTTTGGATAAGTCACAGAAAATTCCTATTGGTGACATTTTACTATTTAAAGACTCTATTATTTTGGCAGTAAAACTGTGTATTGCTGCCTCAGTGGAACAGTAATTTCGAAATCCAAAATGTGATTCCATTGCTGTTGAGATGGCTAACCACTCTTGAGTACATTACGTTTTCGACAATTTTTGAAAATGCTGTAAGCAAGGATACTGGTCGGTAATTATTGACATCTGTAGTGTCCCCTCTTTTGTAGAGAGGCTTGACAATGGCTTATTTTAACCTGTCTGGGAAAATACCTTGAGTTAGTGAAGCATTACAGATGTGACTCATAACATCAGCTGTAACTGCTCCACATTGTTTTAATATCTTACTGCAACAGAACATTTATTTCACAAAGATTTCGGCTGAAGTGGCCGTGCGGTTCTGGGCGCTGCAGTCTGGAACCGCGAGACCGCTACGGTCGCAGGTTCGAATCCTGCCTCGGGCATGGATGTGTGTGATGTCCTTAGGTTAGTTAGGTTTAACTAGTTCTAAGTTCTAGGGGACTAATGACCTCAGAAGTTGAGTCCCATAGTGCTCAGAGCCATTTTGAAGCCATTTCACAAAGATGTAATGATTTTCCTTATTTTACAAGAGATTCTTAGATGAAAATTAATTTGACAAGGATGTCTCAAAACTGAATCTTCAATGTACAGCTTGGCTTTTTCTTTTGAGGTATTCTAACAAAGTTTTTCACCTACACTTAATGGTTTTTAATACATTGGCTACTTGTGTTCACTTGGTTAAGATGGTCTCATTCTCTTTAATAGTAATACTATCTATCCCAGTGACTACTTTTCCTGTCTCTCTTCTTACAACATTGTGCACTGATTTCATTTTACTTCCTCAGTTGTTAATTTCATCTCCAATATACATATATATTGATTTTCTGACAACGTTTCTCAGAATGTTATAATAATTTTTACAGTGTAAAATTACTTCTGGGTCTTCACTAATTCTTGTTGCCTCACACAATTTTCTTTTACTTTTGGAAGACTCTTCAATATCTGTAGTAACCCAAATTTTCATTGAAAACTGTTTGGTGTTACATTTAGTAATTTTTTGGGGGCAACAGTGTTCAAAAAGTAATATAAATGTATCGGGAAATAACTGCATTTACCATTAGCATTTGGCTCATTATTTTCATCTCCCCAACTAACATTTCTTAAACTTTCTCTGATGTTCTCTATAGATATCAGGTTGACCAGCCTTACACTTTTCCTTAAAGATTTCTGAACTGTTCACCCTGCTAGTTTTTGTAAGTTAATCAGCTGTGGGTCATGGTCTGACAATCCCTTTATCGCAGGGAAAGCATATGTTAGATTTAAATCCTCTTGCTGTACAAATGCATTATCTATAAGAGTAGTACTGCCTTGAGCTATATGTGTAGGGAAATTGATCATTAATAACACTTCTAGCTCACTTTTCCTATCAGAATTGCCTAGAAAGATTACACTGAAATCACCAAATATTAATAACTTCTTCTGAAACTTCCTGGCAGATTAAAACTGTGTGCCCGACCTGACTCGAACTCGGGACCTTTGCCTTTCGCGGGCAAGTGCTCTACCATCTGAGCTACCGAAGCACGACTCACGCCCGGTCTCACAGTTTCACTTCTGCCAGTATCTCGTCTCCTACCTTCCAGACTTTACAGAAGCTCTCCTGCGAACGTTGCGGAACTAGCACTCCAGAAAGAAAGGATACTGCGGAGACATGGCTTAGCCACAGCCTGGAGGATGTTTCCAGAATGAGATTTTCACTCTGCAGCGTAGTGTGCGCTGATATGAAACTTCCTGGCAGATTAATACTGGTCTCGGTCCGACACACAGTTTTAATCTGCCAGGAAGTTTCATATCAGCGCACACTCCGCTGCAGAGTGAAAATCTCATTCTGGAATAACTTCTTCGTTTTGTCTGATAGATAGCATAATTGGGACTCAAACTTCTTTATGAATAGGTCTTAATCTCCTAATGGGGACCTGTACACTGTTGCTAATATCGAAACTGCATTACGCAGTTGTAGTTCACAACACAACGTTCAAAGTGCTGATCGACTCAAAATTTACTTACTTCTACAGTTTTGTTCTTGTACCCTTGTTTTGCGTAAATGGAAACTCGTCCTTTATCCATGCTAGATCTGCAAATGTAAGATGCTAAATGATACTCATTCATACAGAAACTTTCCATCATCACAGTTACATAGTGTTCACACTGAAATATATATCAATCTTATTCTTATTTCTGAGATCATCTGAACACACTAACAGCTCATCTACGTTATTTTTTATTCCCCTGCTAGTTTGATGAAGGAAACTGATTCTGCCTGTAGAATCACCCCTGTTCACTGTACATGAAGCTTCTTTTATTCTATTTTTCTTGACTATTGTCTCTCTAGACTTTGGCTTTAACCTAAAGAATCTGTCTGCCAGGTCCCATTAATCACAGGGATCGTCCCATGTGTGACTATGGCCCCCTTACAGTATTTGCTAATAGAAAAGCTAACTATCTTTCCCCTTCCTATGTAGGTGCAGGCCATGTTTAGTGTATCCCCACCTACCAACAGCATCAACTGGAACAACACCTATGTGGGATTTTGCCGGTGTATGGAGAATCCTGTTCAGCTCTGTGTTAACATGCCTTAAGCAGTATTTACGCAGGGCCGATCATGGTGCTGAAAGACCTCCACAAACCCCACATTTAAGTGCCCAGTTTCTGCTCCTATTTTATTCAGGTCACAACTAATACTATATCTTGGAGTCATAGCCAGGCTGTTTCCTGCTCCCCCAACTGTAATTTCCTGATATTCCTTCTCAAAATCCCTGCACAGCTGACCTAAGTTTCCTGTCACTTGGCTAAGGCTAGCACTCGGTTTCACATAACTTGTGACCTGGTACCCTTCACCTTATTTTTCCTGAAGCTGCTGGCTACACCCTTGTTATGACTGCTACCTAGAAGCAGAATTCTTTTTCTATTCTGATTTGATTCCGACCAGTCTTTTTTTTCTGCTTCAGCCGACATTCAACTACATCTTGATGAGGCCCTTCCTCCACTACTTCAGATAGCAAGCCAAACTGATTTACTAACTGAATTTCTGAAGTTTTTCCAACAGATTCCCTTTCTCGCCCTACGCTTGCTACCTTTTCCCAGAACCCCGTTTCTTTTTCCCTCCTTAGCCTAGATAATTCCAAATACGCGTTTTCTAATTCAGCCTTAAGGACATAAATTTTTGCCTCCTGTACAGCGATTTTTCTGTCCTTTCTACATAACCTACATTGCCATGGAAGAACCTCATTATCTTCCCCCGTTTTCTCGCCGCTACGGTCCTATGAAACCTTAACCTACAGCCTTCACAGAACACCCCCTCCTTCAGATTTCTATGGCAATTACCAAATTTGTTACACATGATTTGATAGAAAAATTTACACTTAATTTACACAAATGCAGAGAATTACTTGACACAAGAGCACTGAAGTTTCATAGCCCGTACTAATACACAACTAAACGCTAATGTAAACAAACTTTCAAACTTACTTTCGAAAATTTTAATTAACTATCTAAACTCTGTGTGACAGACACGAGTTAACTTAACTTTGAACCACCAGGCCTAGGCAAAAAAAATAACGATCTGCGCTTTCCAGAAATTTATGACTAAAATGTAAAAAAACTAACGTCTATCGGCCTTTAGGAAACACTTATTCTTCCATCTAAATACGCTCATAAAAGCGAAACCTTCAATAGATAACCTGGCGAAGAAACAAATACACTAGTCTAAAATGTAATATCAAATAAATTAGCTCTTATTTCAATATTAATAGAAGGCAGATTTCAGACTACCTAACAGATCAAAACGAAAATTTCTGTTCCGACACTGACAATGTTGAGTGTTTATGGAAAAAGTTCAAGGCAATCGTAAAATGCGTTTTAGACAGGTACGTGCCGAGTAAAACTGTGAGGGACGGGAAAAACCCACCGTGGTACAACAACAAAGTTAGGAAACTACTGCGAAAGCAAAGAGAGCTCCACTCCAAGTTTAAACGCAGCCAAAACCTCTCAGACAAACAGAAGCTAATCGATGTCAAAGTTAGCGTAAGGAGGGCTATGCGTGAAGCGTTCATTGAATTCGAAAGTAAAATTCTATGTACCGACTTGACAGAAAATCCTAGGAAGTTCTGGTCTTACGTTAAATCAGTAAGTGGCTCGAAACAGCATATCCAGACACTACGGGATGATGATGGCATTGAAACAGAGGATGACACGCGTAAAGCTGAAATACTAAACACCTTTTTCCAAAGCTGTTTCACAGAGGAAGACCGCACTGCAGTTCCTTCTCTAAATCCTCGCACAAACGAAAAAATGGCTGACATCGAAATAAGTGTCCAAGGAATAGAAAAGCAACTGGAATCACTCAATAGAGGAAAGTCCACTGGACCTGACGGGATACCAATTCGATTCTACACAGAGTACGCGAAAGAACTTGCCCCCCTTCTAACAGCCGTGTACCGCAAGTCTCTAGAGGAACGGAGGGTTCCAAATGATTGGAAAAGAGCACAGATAGTCCCAGTCTTCAAGAAGGGTCGTCGAGCAGATGCGCAAAACTATAGACCTATATCTCTTACGTCGATCTCTTGTAGAATTTTAGAACATGTTTTTTGCTCGCGTATCATGTCATTTCTGGAAACCCAGAATCTACTATGTAGGAATCAACATGGATTCCGGAAACAGCGATCGTGTGAGACCCAACTCGCCTTATTTGTTCATGAGACCCAGAAAATATTAGATACAGGCTCCCAGGTAGATGCTATTTTTCTTGACTTCCGGAAGGCGTTCGATACAGTTCCGCACTGTCGCCTGATAAACAAAGTAAGAGCCTACGGAATATCAGACCAGCTGTGTGGCTGGATTGAAGAGTTTTTAGCAAACAGAACACAGCATGTTGTTATCAATGGAGAGACGTCTACAGACGTTAAAGTAACCTCTGGCGTGCCACAGGGGAGTGTTATGGGACCATTGCTTTTCACAATATATATAAATGACTTAGTAGATAGTGTCGGAAGTTCCATGCGGCTTTTCGCGGATGATGCTGTAGTATACAGAGAAGTTGCTGCATTAGAAAATTGTAGCGAAATACAGGAAGATCTGCAGCGGATAGGCACTTGGTGCAGGGAGTGGCAACTGACCATTAACATAGACAAATGTAATGTATTGCGAATACATAGAAAGAAGGATCCTTTATTGTATGATTATATGATAGCGGAGCAAACACTGGTAGCAGTTGCTTCTGTAAAATATCTGGGAGTATGCGTACGGAACGATTTGAAGTGGAATGATCATATAAAATTAATTGTTGGTAAGGCGGGTACCAGGTTGAGATTCATTGGGAGAGTGCTTAGAAAATGTAGTCCATCAACAAAGGAGGTGGCTTACAAAACACTCGTTTGACCTATACTAGAGTATTGCTCATCAGTGTGGGATCCGTACCAGGTCGGGTTGACGGAGGAGATAGAGAAGATCCAAAGAAGAGCGGCGCGTTTCGTCACTGGGTTATTTGGTAACCGTGATAGCGTTACGGAGATGTTTAATAAACTCAAGTGGCAGACTCTGCAAGAGAGGCGCTCTGCATCGCGGTGTAGCTTGCTCGCCAGGTTTCGAGAGGGTGCGTTTCTGGATGAGGTATCGAATATATTGTTTCCCCCTACTTATACTTCCCGAGGAGATCACGAATGTAAAATTAGAGAGATTAGAGCGCGCACGGAGGCTTTCAGACAGTCGTTCTTCCCGCGAACCATACGCGACTGGAACAGGAAAGGGAGGTAATGACAGTGGCACGTAAAGTGCCCTCCGCCACACACCGTTGGGTGGCTTGCGGAGTATCAATGTAGATGTAGATGTAGATGTAGAACTTAGCGAGAGCTTCGTGGACGTGCGTCTTCCAGAGATATTAGACTCCGATGGTGGGCAAAGAGGTTCGACCACGATTGACACGTCGAACTTTATAATAAATAATTAAATTAATGTGGAATAATGGTCGTCATTTCAATTTCAGCTAGGTTTTGGTCATACTTTAGTCATTATATGTTGATGTCGACTAACGTTCTCTCACTTATTACAGACTTATTGACGCTGAACGTCCTGCAAAGCAGGCGAGGGCATCCTTTGGTTGGGACGACTACTACACTGTGGATGAGGTGAGTCGATACTTTTGGTAGGCTAAGTCGCAAAATAAACGACAAAGATGTATTTATGTATTTAAGAAATTCTCAAGGAATGCTACTTTATTTCTTTGCAAACAATTACACAAATGTCAAGTTTAGCATGCTACAACAAAGCATCATATGCCACCTGGGGGATAGTATATGTACTGATAATGGTTCCAACATCGTCCGCCAACAGATAGCGCAGTGGAACAGCTATCAGAGCGCCATCAATGTCAATTCTTTAATAGGGAATACTCACAGCCAGGATGCTCAGCGTAGTGCAAACGTGTGAAGCAAGCAGTGATCTGTTCCACGGAGACGCACTCGTGCTTTCTACAGCGAACTGAGCGTGTTTGAAGGGGGTCAAACTCTGGCCCTCCGAATGGCAGAGTTATCTTCCGAAGAATTACCACACAAGTTGGACATGCTGCGTCAGTTGTGCAACGTGCATGTGAATATTCCCACACCTATAGACAAGGTTCTGGACATCCACACAACACAGACGCCTTTCAGAATCGTTACATTTTAAGGGCGGCAGTGTCTGGTTGTACAACAACCACAGCACAGATAAGAGGGCTTGTAAGTTCAAATGTGTCAACGGAAACTGTGGCTAACCAGCTATTAGCAGTGGGACTGCGATCACGCACACCTCTGGCCTGTCTTCCTGTCACTCCACAGCATCGACGTGCACCGCTCGCCTTGTGCCGTCAGATGATCACACGGAGGATGGAATGACGTGCCGTGGTCTTCAGCGATGAAGATGATTTGGTTTCCAAAATTTTTTAGTCTGCACATGACTGCTTGTGTTGGCTGGTTCTCGCATAGGAAGGCGACGAGGGCATAGAATCGGCTGCAAAACCGTGACTAATATAGTAAGCATAACGCTGAGCTTCATGTAAATTAAGAAGTAAATAATAAAGACGTGATACAGTACAAAACAGTTGTGGGAGAAGAAAAAGGAGTATCTTATTAAAAAAATATATTTCGTCTACTAATGAAGAGAAACGTTTGTTGTACAGCTGCATACATAACGCAAATAAAAACGGGGAGAAACTAACAGGTACTGGATAGTACTCTCAGAACTGTCACATTTAAAACCGCAGCTTAAATGCTACTTTGGTAGTATGACAATGGAATGACGTATTTTGAATCATTATTTCTTTATTGTGGTTGGGCATTGGACCTTAGCCCTTGCTATTACATATCATTAGCAGATTACTTATTAAGGTTTGTCGGTGCGACTATCAACTAAACTTTTTCCATGCATTTAAAAAGTAGAAAGGAGACAATGTGACTAGATTATCGATCTAAAGCACTGATGAGTTTTTAACCGTACTGATACAGTTTCACGAAGCATGGACACGTGAATAATAGGAGAGAAAGGAGGTTTCAAGAGGATAAATGTTCGCATCCTATCACTTTAAAGCGGGTTCCTTTATTGTCGTTATTATTTTTCGCTCATTACCATCTCGTTCTCCAATTTATTCGGTACTCTCACCTTGATACTGGCTACCTGATTGCCTAATATGCTTCATTACTTAAGTTACACAATCCCACCTGAGATACTGCACACATTTTCTTTTGCACATATTGTTTTGTTAGATGTTCCTATGTCACCTCTTCAGTCTCACATTTTCATTCCGTAATTTTTACCTCTCCGTTTAATGTGCCTATCCTCAGTTACCTCCAGTTTCTCTTCCTTCACTTTCCCCACAACAAATACTTCTCATCCCCACAAACACAGATGCGTGCTATTATTGTTCTGTTTTGCCCTTCAGATTTACGCATGGCTTGACTCACTGGCCGCTTCATACCCCAGCGTCGTGACAACAGTTGTGGGCGGCAGCAGCTACGAGGGCCGCGAAATACGCGGAGTCAAAATTTCTTACGGCACCGGCAACCCCGCAGTCGTCATCGAGGGAGGTGAGTAAACACGGCGTCACGTCAATTTTTCATGCAGTATTTACGAGCCGATCGTTAACGCTTAATCACATTTGTCAGAATTTTAATAGGGGCCCTCATACTGACCACCCATAATTGTACTCGCCATTTTTGCTTTGCTTTGCGATGTTCTCTACTCTCCGTAGAAACTGGCGCCACCGAGGCTAGCCGAGCTTGATGTTCACGCCACTCTCCACGTAAACCTGCATCGTCGAGCGAACACATACTTCATATCTTGCGTGTTACCCTTCTGATGAGTTAATCGAAGCTTAGTAGAACCGCTGTAAATTTTAACCCTTAAGCGTGACTGTGGGTCAAAACACGGAGGCACAAGTTTCCACAGCGAGTGGCCTAGCCTTCCATTCTAACCGCCGGACGCAAGCTTGATAGGTTCCCCGGAATTACGCCGGATAATATTGTAAAAACCGCACAACATTTCAGCGAGATGTTGGCGCGCAAACGGGGTCCGTCGCTCCCGGCCGCATTTTCCCGCGCCGCGGCGCGCTTCTGCAGACCGCGACCCGTTTCTCCAGCAGAGGGCTCTGGCATTCAACGCCGTCTACGATTGGTCTTCGATGACGTTATGTCCCCGCTGGCGCCTACGCTGTTCTAGAAAGCCAACATATAAATTGACGAGCTTCTCAGCGACGCGAAACCCAACAAGCCTCCATCTGATGCCTCTTCCTATCGTCCTATCTGTCTCACATCGGTGTTCAGCAAGCTCTTGGAATCCATCCTTTCCCGGCGCATCCATCACCACCCCCGCCAAAACCACCTCCTCCCCAACACCCAATGTGGCTTTCGACCTTCCTTCTCTGCTGATGACCGACTCCTCCACCTCACTCACCTCCTCTCCCTCCAGCTTAACTCCCGTCGCTCCGCCATTTTTGTCTCCCTTGATCTCGAAAAGGCCTACGACCGTGTCTGGCATCCCGGTCTCCTGTTTAAACTCCAAACCTACGCCCTTCCTATCAACTACATCCGTCTGATGGCCTCCTTCCTCTCCCACCGCCCCTCCTATGTTACCATCCATAATGCCAATTCCCACACCTTCTACCCCTCTGCAGGTGTGCCCCAGGGCTCTGACCTTTCCCTTCTCCTCTACCTCCTGTACACGGCAGATATGCCCCAACCCCCCCCCCCCCCCGCCCCTCCAGTGCACCTCTTGCAATATGCTGATGACAGTGCATTCCTCGCCCTCGCTCCTACCCTCCAACGGTCCCAACACCTTCTCCAGAATCACCTTGACCTTTTTGCTGCATGGTGTAACCAGTGGCTCCTGAAAATCAATCCTTCCAAGACCCAGGCAATCATCGTAGGTCATACCACTCGCTCCTTGCGGCTCCTGGACTTCTCCCCTACTGTCTGCGCCCGTCCTGTCCGCCTCATCCCCACCCTCACCTACCTTGGCCTCACCATTGACCGTCACCTCACCTGGATCCCTCATCTCCGCTCCATCCAATCCGAAGCCCACAACCGCCTCCGACTCCTCAAACTCCTCTCTGGCCGGACATGGGGGTTGCACCCCTCTACCATCCTCCACACCTACAAATCCTTAATCCGTACCATCCTCTGTTATGCCAGTCCTGCCTGGATATCGCCCCCCCCCCCCCAAATTCTATAAGTCCCTCCAGATCCTTGAGCGTCATGCACTCCGCCTCGCCTTCCGTATACGCCTCCCGTCCCCCACATGGATCCTCTATGATCTCATTCCTTTCCCCCATCTGCTCCTATTCCTCGAACGTATCCGCATTCTCTACACCTCCCGCCGCCTTGATCCCCCTCACCCCCTGGTTGCTCCTCTCCTCTCCCATCCCCACCCCCTGCCATATCGGCACTGTTGTGTCCCCCCTACCCTCCATCTCTACACACTACATCTCCTTTCCCGGATGATGCCCTCTCTCCCTCCATTTATCCCTCCTATCAACTCTGACCCTCACTCCCCCTTCTTTTCTCTGTCCTTTTCCTGGGCTCCCTCTCCCCCCCTTCCATCCTCTTTCTTCCCCACCAGCCCTCTCTTTGCCCCCTTCTCTCCTCCAAGTCCTTTTACATTTCCCTCCTCTGCCTCCTCTCATTCCCTCTTGCGTCTGCCCTTCTCCCCCTTCATTAGTCCTCTCCCTCCTTGGTTCCCTTCCCCCTTTTTCGTTTGTTTCCTTCCTCTCTCCTTGTTCTTCCCCCTTCTCCAGGTCCCCCCCACCCCATCTGCCTTTGGCTCGGGAGTGTCATCTTTCTGCCGACACTTTCGTGCAGTGTGCTACAGTGAGTGTTCTACAGTGAGTGTTCCGTGTTGTGTTTTTTGGGAAGTGTTGCGAACGGCCATCATACTGTCTCTGGGTGTGCCTTTAACTCTTGCGAACAGAAACCAGACTGTCGTCGTGTTTTTTAATTGTGTGTGTACTATGTTACTTGGCTGATTCCTGTGTCTTTTATTAACATTGCCAACCCCTTTTGCTTTCTGTTTTAACTTTCCGCGTTTTTCCGCCATTTTACACTTTACGTCACCGTTTCATCGCCTGTTTTTCTTGTTTCTTTTCTTCTTCTCTTTTTAAAATAAAAGCCTGTAGGCTGTAGAGCAGCGTACTAGGCTGCTGCCAGCCGGCCCCCTTTGGGGGGGAATTGAAAATCAATAAAGGGGGGAAAGAAAAGCGACGCGACAGTAGCACATGAAGATGGCGGGCAGTTGTCTCGCTGAAATATTGTGCGGTTTTTACAATATTATCCGGCGTAGTTCCCGGGAACCTATCAAGCAGATGCAGCGCTGGGAAAGCCTCAAACAGCACAACAGTACGGAAGTTCCAAATCCAGTGTCATTTTATTCCACACTGTCGTTATGGGGCAGGAGCTTTGCATCACTGTTCTTGTCTCTCGCAGATCTGATTATTATATCAAACGAAAATTTGACTTTTAATGAGGGTGCAAGAATAAATTAGCCTTTGTTTTATCAGTTTCCAGTCATTAAGTAAAAAAGAGGTTACAAATACCTTTAGGAGACAAATTTTATTTGAAATGGTTTGGTACCCTGACCTATACAAAAAATTTGTCACCAATACACTCACAATGTTTAGTGTGTTATACCGGGTCTACGGTTGTTTATTTTTCAAGCGAAAACCACTATCCGCAAAGTTTGATGCTACAGAGTGTTCGAGAACGATGGCGACCAAGTTGCGAGCGATCTGGCAAAGCTTTGTTGTTCTACTTGTATAGACCGGTGTGTTCACCCCTTCTACATGCTCAGACCGAGTGTCAACTTTGTGCAGCCGTCACGTGATGTTTGAGAGCCCCATCAGTGAAGCTGTGCTTTTGTTCTGTGTTACGAAAATGCAACAGCGGAATGTAGATCAACATTATGCCAGCAATTCTTGTTGTGATCTTTGGAAACTTGAAACAGGGTTATGGGGAACATTGCGTATCAAGAGCACAAGTTTTTCGCTAGCGCAAATCAGTTTTGGAAGGCCGGGAACACTTTGAATGTGAACATCGCTCAGGGAGACCTTCAACTTCAAAAATCGACGAACACATCGAACGTGTGCTTGCTCTTGTGAGATCAGGCTGACGATGGGATGATGAGTGACTTGTTAAACTCTTTCACCAAAGATAAGGTTCTGACCGACCTTTTCCGCTCATGAAAGGTTTGTGCCAAAATGGTAGTGAAAGACCACAAAATTGAAAGACAAACGAAGAAACATACGCGTTGATCTTCTTGAGAGCAATCTCAATGACTCCAAATCGTTCAGTCGTTTGATCACAAGTGATGAGTCTTGGGTTTTTGAGTACGATCCTCAGACATAGCAACAAAGTGAGGAGTGGCACGCTGAGACATCTCCTCGACCGCAAAATACCTGAATGAACAAATCAAAGATAATAGGGATATCGTGTGTAGCTAATTTGTTCCTCCAGTACCAACTATTTTACGAAGATTTCCTTGAAGTCCTAAGGAAAAGGGGGAATCGAGTGAGACTGGACATTGTAGACAAGTGGATGCTGCATCGTGACGACGTCCCAAGGCACACGGCCACTTCCCCATGGAATTTTTGACCTCAAAAAGCATTCCTGTTGTTCTACAGCCCGTCGTTGACCTGATCTGATTCCTAGTGGCTTTTATATTTCCCGACATTGAAAAAATTTTAAAAGGACGTCATTTTGGTATATGGAGAACATTCAAGAGAATGTGACCAACATGCTAAAGGTCCTACCAATTCGAACCTTTCAGCGCTGCTACCACGTCTCCGTCGGTGTATAGCTGTCGAGGAAAGCTTCTTCGAAGGGAACGTTATCGTTGTTTGAAAAAAAAAGACATAAAAAACTTTGGTAGATAAAAAATCAACGTAATTTCTTTCCTTGCACACATCGTACATCGTACTGTGTTTGATATCAGGATTATGACTAATAATAGCACTCGTGCACCTTTCGAGACATAGTTTCCACCTTGAAAAATCATCAGCTCACCGTCCTACTCAACATACTAAACTTTCCAAAGGATCAGTCTGTGGTCCACTTTACACTTACACCTAATTGTTTGGTAATCAATTAGAGTACTTAAGGCAGTCTAAAGAATCTTTGTTACCATCATTCTCAAACTTAGACGTACCACAGCGTCGAAACTATGCATTGTCGCCTCGGACAACGAAGCCTTTTCAGTGTTATAAAAGACCCTTTCTTATATTGATTTCGTTACAATGTTGTTGACGGTCTGAGGGCGCGCTATTTGCAGGCATCCACGCGAGGGAATGGATCAGCGCTGCCAGCGTGACGTGGTTCATCAACGAGATCCTCACCTCGACCGACGCCAGCGTGAGGAGCATCGTCGAGAGCTTCGACTTCTACATCTTCCCCAGCACCAACCCCGACGGATACGAGTACACCTGGACGAACGTAAGTGGCTGTCTCCTAAACGTGTGTCCCTAGACTTTCATGACCAGAATTGACTTGCCACAAAGTTTCTTGTCATTCTTACACCGCGTCAGACTGTTAATGGCGAGGTCTGATTTGATAAAGCTTTCACTGTTAGTCCATCTCGAGCTAGGGATGCGACGAGTATCTAGTTGAAACATCCTGCTGTAGTCGAGCTGTGGTGTTCTTCTACTGTTTGTAGCCATGACACTCTGCTCCACTTTGAAATCGGTTATTCCTCGATGCCTCACACTGTGTTCCATCAACCTAATAGTTTCGTGGGTAAGTATGTTGTGGTACACTTACTTCAGTTATCCGATCTCCCGACACTATAACTGGGTAACGCAAGGCAACTTTCGGCACTCGCCACCCAGATAGAAACGCTGTCCTCTCCACAAGGTGAAAACAAGCGAAAATAGCTAGCCTGACTTTATTCGTATGTCGCTTTCACCTCTACAACATCCTTAGCCTACATGGGTACCACAGGTGCTCTACAGATATCACTCAAAACTTTTCGAGTCTCTCTAATTACTCCAATTAAACATGAAAATGTACTGATATAGTTAATTACTATACAACATTTGTGATAAGCACTGTCGAAAGATCAATTCATGCTTGAAGTTCGCTTGTCGATGGTGAAGTTCACACACGACACATTGCTTACCAACAATGCTTATAAAGAAAGCATGTAAGTTCAAGTCTGCTACGGTGTTGCCACGTGAAAAGTTTTTTCGGCAACGTAAGACTCGCTATCTTCTGTCCATTTTTGACATATAGTTCCAGTATGACCGAACATTACAGCTATGGTTTTCTGTGCTAGAACTTCTTATGTACACATTCGCCGAGTCAAATAACCGACTAACGAAAAGTCACTACCGGCCGTTGTGGTCGAGCGGTTCTAGGCGCTTCAGTCTGGAACCGCGCTACCGCTACGGTCGCAGGTTCGAATCCTGCCTCGGGCATGGATGTGTGTGACGTTCTTAGATTAGCTACGTTCAAGCAGTTCTAAGTTCTAGGGGACTGATCTGATGACCTCAGATGTTAAGTCCAATAGTGCTCAGAGCCATTTTTGAAAAGTCACTCATATAATACTAGGTGCTCTTTCACCATATATTGAGTAACACCTTGCTTAATCAAAAAGCCTTTTCAAATTCTACAAATTGACCCGTTCGCACCAAAATCCAACCATGGGCAAGTTTTTGATGTACGTCAAGAGAAGCACTTCTCATGCCGTTTTAGTGATCGTTATTGGATGGTTGTTTTCAGGCCCCTCTGTATGACTTAATCGAACTCTATTCTGCACGTGTTAATGTCCTCGATTTCCTAAAGGAAACTGTGAACTGTTTCTGCATCTGTGAATCTAACAGCACGAAATATTTTTGTTTCGGTACATGCGGAAAGTATCTATCTACAGCAGAAATCTCCGTCTTCAACTACAAAATCTCGGAAAACTCTTTTTTTTTAAACAGTTGAGGACTAAAACTTCTCTATTACGTGCTATTTATATAAAAAAGTCGACAGCTACATTTTTTGGGACACAGCCGTTAACATTGTAACATATTTATGATTAAAGAAAATGTATCCGCTTAGCCATTCCAAATTACAGTTTTTATTTAGAAGGCATGTTATCTGACAGTTTCAATTAATTTTTAACAACTCTTACTGTAATGTTATATACATATTTGTGTCTAAAAATAACTTTCATATTAGAATCTTCGATAGACTTTAGAATTACATGTACAATTTAAATACTAACATTCTATCTCAAAATTGTGCGAAAACGTTACGATTGTCATTTAATTACAGGAAAACTATTGAGAGGATTGATCTCAAAATTGCTGAATGTCTGTCTAAACATTGTCAATACGAAAATAAGATGTTGTCACACAGTCCAAAATTATCAGAAAATGTGTAGTTTGTTGAAACTCATCTTGTGCGTTTCATTATCCAGGGACTTCCCATATCATGCCACATCAAATATTAATCCATTTTATGGGTAGCTTGCTCCTACTAATTGCTCTTACACGCTGCTCAAATGGTTCAAATGGCCTTGAGCACTATGGGACTTAACATCTGAGGTCATCAGTCCCCTAGAACTTAGAACTACTTAAACCTAACTAACCTAAGGACATCACACACATCACTGCCCAAGCCAGGATTCGAACCTGCGACCGTGGCGGTCGCGCGGTTCCAGACTGAAGCACCCAGAACCGCTCGGCCACACCGGCCGGCCACGCTGCTCCCAAACGGCTAGCAAACAACAGTTTTCCCTCACTTGCCCCGTTTTTTAATCGAGTAATACCTTAATTTGATCAAGTATCTCTTCATTAGTTATCGGGTCAACGCGTCTATCTTTCAGCATTCTCCTGAAGCATCACATTTCAGATTGTTCTATTCCCCTCTCGCCTGAATTGTTTGTCTTTCACGTTTCACTTTTGTACTAGACTAAAAATATCTACATTTGTTGTTAACATATTGCTAGTTTCAGAAACGCATTTCTTGCTATTGCCAGCCTGTATTTCACGTCCTCTTTACTTCTACCAGCATTACTTATTTTGTTGCCAAATGACAATACTTCTCTGTTTCTCTCTGAGTCTCGTTTCTTAATGTACTTCACTCAGCATATCCTGATTTAATTCGACAATACTGCTTTACCCTTGTTTCAGTTCTGTTGATGTTCCTTTTGCAACAACTTTTTTCAGGACACTATCTTTTCGATTCCACTAATAAAACAATCTGGGGTCTATCGTTTTTCCAAATGGTTTCCATCAGACATCTGATACTACAAGGGGAGGAAACGTTATGTGAAAATAGTAGAAAAGGAGTTAACAGAATGTGAAAAAAAAAAATATATTTAAAGAGTTTGATCCAACATTGTTAGTACCTATACAAGGTTTTACAAAATCAAGTGCGAGATGAATGATTTTGTGGCAAAACCCTCCTTTTCAGTTGTGTTACGGTAAAGTTTACTAAGAACTGAGACTTTAGAAGATACTGGAAAGGAGAAGGATTTATTGAAACAAATACATACATGAAAACTACGAACACTAACAGCCGTGAATGAGGTTGAATTGGGATAAATGGTAGGGAAATTGAAAAGAAATGTCTCGGGTTAAGCAGAATATTTAATAATCAACGGCATAGATGATGACAACTTCTAAAAAGAACGGCGACTTTCTAACTATCGAAGCTGGCTCCGCGAAGCTTTTCAGAACAAGCATAATTTAAATTCGGAGTAACATTGTTTAATGAAGACCAGAATAACCATTTTCGTTAGCGTCAATCACGTTTTGTATGGGCTGCGCTGTTCTACAATTTTTTAAATTTATTTAACTTTGCGACAGGATGTCCTTCTGGTTGCCACTGTATCAGTTCCCTGAGGAAGGGAAGCCGAGTCCGCCACCTGTTTGTGAGTGTACAAACTTTGTTCTGTGTGTGGCCGTATTCCATACATTAGCGTATCGTATTTTCTGAGGCGGAAACTGGAAACTAGCCCAACATTTGTCTAAACGAGAGAGGAACACCGCCTTAAAACCACCCTCAGTCTGGCCAGTGCACCAGTTACGGTCTGGCTAGCGAATATCAGAATTATTCTATTACAGTTTAAGAGGAAATCTACATCGTACCATTACACGTCCAGCAAACATCTGCATCAGATATGTTGATCACAACGAAAAAGAATTTGACGAAAAATAGTGAAACAAAGTACCCGCTTAAGGAAGTAGAGGGCCGGAGAATGAGAATGAACCGTGAGATGTTCGGTTTGTGTGCAGAAGACTACAAAAAGCAATACGCCAGTAAGAAAGTACAAGAGAACAATGAGTACAGCAGTAGACACACTGCTAGGCAGCTGAAGGCTAGTGAAATAACTAAGGTGAGTGCACAGATCACTTGAAGCCTCACGACACGTGCAACCGGACAGCGTAAAGGTAAGATTTCGGTGGCGCTCTCCGACAAGACTAATACGACACGTGTGGTTGGAGAGGTCTGCCTGCACTAACCAGCGCTACGAGCAAGTGCAGGTGTCGTGTTCTCTTCATGTACATTTGGAAGTTAAAAGTGACTTCCATCTTTTGCTACATTACTGTCAGACTGTGAAGGAATGGGAGACAGTGACGAAACTATTTTTGTTTGTATGATACTTCATGAGGAGAAAAGGAATGGGAGCAGAAAATCAACAGTGAAAGAAATTATCATGGAGGGTTTTGTTTATTTCCATGTAGTTAATGGAAGATGACAACTTTTTTTCTGTACAGTATTATCAAATAACGCAGGAGACATTAAAGTCTCGCCTAGGATTACTACCGCGCTATCTAATCAGACAAAACACACAATTTGGAACGGCTTTTGTACTAAAGTGTAAACTGTAAGGTATACGCATTTATATTAACTGAACAGTTATGTTTTACTTTCACATGGAACAGCATGTCGCAAGTTTAATTCAGGTTGCGTTCGACCTAAATTTTTTATTGCAATTCCTTTTAACTCGAATGTTTGAGAGATCGCTCTCTCTACCGATGCTGCTGAATAAACTCCTTTCTGTTTTTAAGCCTAGTTGCGGTGTTCTCCAGCTGTCATGTCGTATAATGCGGATACTGATGTTTCTTTATCAGTACCAATTTACGAGGGTGCGCTGAAAAGTAATTCTTCCGAATTTTTTGTGCTGTTCTTAATATCGATTGGCGTATTGCATGTCATGCGTATTACTCAATCGACTTCCCCGCTTTGCTGGTGCAAGATGCAACTGTAGCGTGTAACATAGCGGTGGGTAACGCAATTCTGCCTGTGTATGAGAAACAGCGTGTTGTAACAGAGTTTCTAATTCGAAGAACTAATCGATGCACTGAACACACTTCCCTTCAGCACGACAATGCCACACCACATACGAGTGCAGCGACGTCTGCAACAATCCGACACCGTGAGTCCACTGTCATCGATAATCCTCCATACAGTCCTGATTTGCCGCTATCCGATTTTCATCTGATTCCAAAACTTGGAGAACACCTTTGAGCTGTTCACTTGGACAGTGATGAAGCGATGCAAGCACAGGTGAAGTTGTGGCTCCGTCAACAAAGTCAAACATTCTACAGCGACAGTTTCAACAAACTCGTCTCTCGTTGGGAGAAATGTGTTTGTCGCCAGGGTGACTATGTTGACAAATAAACGTATAAAAATTTATGTAGAATGTTGATATACCTTAAGAGTTTCCACATAAAAAATTCACAGGCATTACTTTTCAGCACTCTCTTGTATGTTGCATTTATCATGCCAAATAACTTTATTGTTTCGATTTGGTCATACAGCGAAAATATTTTGGCCGTTTGTGCCACGCTGACAACGAATTTTGTGAGTTAATCGTAATTTTTTTTCCTCTTCAATGTGTCACATTCATCTTACTGCCTAAATATAATTCTGTTGAAGAACAGCAGCTGCAAATTGTTCTTCATAACCCTCCTAATGCCACGAACGTTTATGTTTTCTGTAGTTCTGAAATTGGAACGAGTGGCAGTATTGCCAGCCTTTTCATGATACATAGGAGTATTAATGTCACACTCCGATTCGGAATTATCTTAACGGAGGTTGAATGACGTCTACATACATGGAGCAAATAACATCAGTAAAGCAATGGTTCTTTTTTTTCGAATTTCTCATATGAGTCCCTTCGCTGATGACTGAAGTATTTAATTTTAAACCTTTCTTTACAAATTCTGACAAGAACGGTAAATGGTTTGTCTTTTCCCTGCTTACTGCTGAGTGTCAGCGTCCCTCATAAATGCTGACGTTCGATGGGTATCGTACCATTTACTGCAGAGAATTCGCCTGTGACGTAACACAGACTGGCCGCACACGCTGAATGCTTTGTCCTTCCAACAATCCTGGCAGATATTCGATTTGTGTGGCGCCCCCTATTGCAGTCATTCCCATTGTAGACGCTGCAGAGAACGAAGGGCAATGGGAACACACGTTACAGTATAGAGCACGATGGAGGCAGATAGTGACGTCAGAGCTCGACCTGCAGGGTTCTTGACTGCCTGATGTATACATGTAATTTACAACGCAACTAACAATTTTTTATTTTTTTTATTTTTCAGAACCGAATGTGGCGCAAGACGCGTAAGCCGTACCTGCTGTGCGTGGGTGCCGACCCTAACCGCAACTGGGACTTCCACTGGGCAGGTAAGCGGACGGAGGAGCGGCAGCTATTGCGTCGCCGTACATATACTGTAAAATTCTTTAAAGCATTAGGTGTAGGCCTGGTACATCTTTCTTTAGGAATATTTAGGACCTTCCAGCGTCTTATACGGTCTTTCGAGTCTGCTACGAAATATCACTAGTGGAGATCGAAACCAGGGAAGGCAGTAGTCTGAATAGCCTCTATTGTCTGACGTGATGAACTGCAGTCACTTTTCTTAATGGGCAACGTCAGTGATATAATTGCTGAAAGGCAAGTACCAGATAGTGATACCATTTTCGCTAGCGAACGCCAAAATACTAAAACTGCGGACTACAGTGTTTAGAATTGAGATTAAGATATTCCAGAACTAGAACTGTTTACAGAGATTCGAAGTACATAATATTCCGCTTATAGCTGTAGAAGTTTTTATTATGCAACTGCAATTTCGGCGTTATGCCTTTGTGAATCGTAAATAACGTCATGCCACAGTTCATATGTAAGTTATAGATAACGTTATCTATGTCTCTGGTCACTGATGTTGCCTTCGTTCGTGCAAAATAGAGCACAACCATACAACGGTACTGATACCGGATTTTAACATGTCAGATTTTTCCTGAACTTCAGGCTGAATTTTACAACCATTTATGCACGAAACCACATACTGTAGTGTAGGAAAATGTATTTTTATCGTGCATATAATGTCATATTTACACCTTCTTAGTAATACGTCATATTTCGGTCAAATTTTGCCAAAAATGCATATGTTTGTCGTATCTCTAACGACAAAAGAATAAAAATATGATAATGTTGCACACATGACAATGTTTCAAGTGATATTGTCACAACTAAACACAATTATTTATCGGGACTGTAACAGAAAGGCAGCGTATTTCACTATTCACTAGTCTTCGCTGACGTAAGACGATGTAGCGTGGGCTCGACAAAACAATGTCGAGGCCAACAAAGGCAGCTTCCGACGTAATAAACATTGCACTCTTAATAACTTTATTCAATTTGAATAGAAACTCGGTCTGGTTCAACATGCCGAAGGTAGAGTGCTCCAGTAGGATGAAGTTCCGAAGGTTTTTCTTGATTTTGGGGAGAAGTTCTGCGACATTGACGAGGGGTTGTTATTTTTAAATTATGTGAAGTTAAAGTTAGTGCAGAAAAGCGCTTTAACGTGCAAAGACACCATAATATCACCAAACACATGAGCTGTGTGAAGAGAAGCGCTGAAAATGACAGAAGGCAAACGCTGTTACTTGAAAAGTCAGATCAATCTTCAACTATGGAATCACCTTTCAAGGCGTCGTGTGTGATGATGGTGTCTTGCAACATCCCATCTGAGAAGCTGAAGCATCCACGCTTCAGGCAGTTGTTGGAGAAGTACGCAACACATTCAGTTCCACATGAATCTACATTGAGAAAGGAGTAGGCCTATGTATCCGCGTGCTACAAGGAGGTGCTTACTAAAATAGTAATTAGTGTTCCTGACCAAGAGATCTGGGTGTCCACTGACGAAACTACCAATCCAGTTGGGCATCATGTTGCAAGTATTGTTCGTGGTGTTCTAAAGGATGACGACCCTCCATAATGTTCCTCTTAGCGTGTGAAGCTCTCGAGAGATTGAACAACTCGATAATTGCCATTTTGTTTGACAACTGTACAAACGTACTGTGGCCATACGTTGCCAAAACAGCAACATTTTGCTGCTGGTAACATATGGTGCGTATACACTACTGGCCATTAAAATTACTACACGAAGAAAAAATGCAGATGATAAACGGGTATTCATTGGACAAATATATTCTACTAGAACTGACATGTGATTACGTTTTCACGCAGTTTGGGTGCATAGATCCTGAGAAATCAGTACCCAGAACAACCACCTCTGGCCGTAATAACGGCCTTGATATGCCTGGGCATTGAGTCAAACAGAGCTTGGATGGCGTGTTCAGGTACAGCTGCCCATGCAGCTTCAACACGATACCACAGTCCATCAAGAGTAGTGACGGGCGTATTGTGACGAGCCAGTCGCTCGGCCACCATTGACCAGACGTTTTCAATTGGTGAGAGATTTGGAGAATGTGTTGGCCAGGGCAGCAGTCGAACATTTTCTGTATCCAGAAAGGCCAATACAAGACCTGCAACATGCGGTCGTGCATTATCCTGCAGAAATGTAGGGTTTCGCAGGGATCGAATGAAGGGTAGAGCCACAGGTCGTAACACGTCTGAAATGTAACGTCCACTGTTCAAAGTGCCGTCAATGCGAGCAAGAGGTGACCGAGACGTGTAACCAATGGCACTCCATACCATCACGCCGGGTGATACGCCAGTATGGCGATGACGAATACACGCTTCCAATGTGCGTTCACCGCGATGTCGCCAAACACGGATGCTACCACCATGATGCTGTAAACAGAACCTGGATTCATCCCAAAAAATGACGTTTTGCCATTCGTGCACCCAGGTTCGTCGTTGAGTACACCATCGCAGGCGCTCCTGTCTGTGATGCAGCGTCTAGGATAACCGCAGCCATGGTCTCTGAGCTGATAGTCCATGCTGCTGCAAATGTCGTCGAACTGTTCGTGCAGATGGTTATTTTCTTGCAAACGTCCCCATCTGTTGATTCAGGGCTCGAGACGTGGCTGCACGATCCGTTACAGCCACGCGGATAAGATGCCTGTCATCTCGACTGCTAGTGATACGAGGCCGTTGGGATCCAGCACGACGTTCCGTGTTACACTCCTGAACCCACCGTTTCCATATTCTGCTAACAGTCATTGGATCTCGACCAACGCGACCAGCAATGTTGCGATACGATAAACCGCAATCACGATGGGCTACAATCCGATCTTTATCAAAGTCGGAAACGTGATGGTGTACATTTCTCCTCCTTAAACGAGGCATCACAACATCGTTTCACCAGGCAACGCCGGTCAACTGCTGTTTGTGGATGAGAAATCGGTTGCAAACTTTCCTCAAGTCAGCGCATTGTAGGTGTCGCCACTGGCGCCAACCTTGTGTGAATGCTCTGAAAAGCTAATCATTTGCATATCACAGCATCTTCTTCCTGTCGGTTAAATTTCGCGTCTGTAGCACGTCATCTTCGTGTTGTAGCAATTTTAATGGCCACTAGTGTACATGGTTAAAGCAGCCAAGGGGCTTCAGAATCTCTATCCAGCGTGGAGTAAGTCACTTGTCTTGGACTTGCATTACAAAGATTTGCAGAAGAGGTGCGATCAGATTGCACTGACGTGGACGAATTAATTTCCTGCTGCAAGAAAATCTATGTGAAAGCTCCGCTACGGGTGCAGAAATTCAGGGAACCGGCACCTTCTCTCCCCCTCCCCTGTCAACCTGTTCTTACATGATGGGGTTCTTGGCCTAATGTTGCCTAGTATTACTACACCAACTACACCAATATAAGGCAATCTTTTGTGAGCTTGAAAGCGATGAACCAAGTGATATAAAAATTGTGAAAGATATGGTTACAGATACTTTGTTTGGAAACTTGGAATACGTGAAAGCCAAGTTTTCAGTGGTATGAAAAGTCGTCATACGACTCGGAGTTGCTGGTACTTAATTGTGTGACGGCCTAGGTATTGAGCAGCAAGTGCAGTGTGAGTTGGGTGGACATCGTGATCATGCGGCTGACGAAGTGAATAAAAACATTGCACGGTGTTCTCCAGCGTAGTCCATGGTATTCTACAATGTACAAAGTCAGTTACAGTCTTTCTGGGAATGGCAGAACATTCGAAGACAATGAATAAACGCTGGCCTGTTGTGACCTCACTGCCTTCAGTCATGCTCCTGTGACGTTCCGTGATGCGGCTTTTCTGGGTACAAAGCAATACTCAGCGACAACTGTAGACTTGGAAAATGGAAAGTCTGAGTTACGCTTTGTGATCTACTGCAACCCTGCAGAAACTGAAGATTGACAGGACGTGTTAACTAATTTGGAAAACAGTGTGTAGTAACAACATGGTTTTATTGCTTGGATAGGTGGTGTTGTTGTTTTCACTGTACTTCGTGTTTGTTTCAGACACAAGCAGACATTTCAGAAAAAAAAATTAGTTATTTTCAGACACTGCAAAAATTAAGTACTATTTTCAGAATTTATTCGGAAATGAATTTTGTATTACATAGGATAATTTAAAAAAGTCAACTGGGATGTTTATATAAGCTTATATAACGTAATATTTTATTTTGTAAAGTCGTATTTATTTATATGTTTGGTTATAAGTGCTTGCATATTTCGCTGTTTTTAGTTCATTAAAATCCGAGGCCTCCTGATAATTTACATCTTTCCCGTGAAATTGCGTGATTTATTTATGCTTGACAAAGGCGTAATGCCGAAACTGCAATAGCGGAATAGAATCATTTACAGCCATACGTGCAAAATTATCTCTTTTAAACAGTTCGTACGGCTTGTGGATAAGTGTGGCATGAAGTTAGGTAGAGAGAAAGAGCGTGAGAGTTGGGGGGGAGGTGGACTATCGAGAGGTGCATACAGGGAGCAGCGGTCAGAATTTTTGATTTAAGTTTTTATCTGCATCCATTACCTAATTGTACGTCAACTGGTATTTTCTATTGGCCTCTGCTTCGTGCGGTAGCTGTTCTCTGTGTTTGTGTGAGGAGCAATGGTAAAATGAGTTTCTAAGTGCTACCGTACTCGCTCTAACGACCCTTCTCTTATGGTCGTGGTCCTTACGTCTGATATACGAAGAAGGCTGCTGACTGTTGCAAAATCTTTTTCGCATACCTGTTCTATAAATTTGCCCATCATGGTTTCGCAAGAACAAAGTTGTCTTTCTTTCTCCGATTCCTACTGTCGTATTGCATAAGCTGTACTGACCTGTTACGACAGTAGAGCCGCGTCTCTGAATTCTTTTTGTTTATTTGGGTTAAGGGCGGTAAACATAGTTGTTATCAGTGCCTTAGTTCGATATTTACTGATATCCGTTATTGATTGGGACTGAAAACGGTTATGCAGTATTCTACAACTGATCACACAATCGTCCTGTATGCTGTTTCCCTTATGGGTGCACAATAATTTTCCAGAACTCTCCAAACAAAACTAAATCTTCAGTTTATCTTCTTTATTACTGATTTAACCAGTTCGTCTCATTACTTCGGGGTATTACTCTTAGCTATTTCAACAATTTTCGATATCCACAAGCTTACCATTACTATTGCAATTATCTGTTTTGGGGCTCTTTTATTTGCTATGAATGTCATCTTGCATTTGTCCACGTTTCAGTAATCCTCAAGTATGATGAAGGGATGGTGCAAATGCTACTAAAATAAGTAGGGAAAAGGGTCTAGCATTCTCTTATAACAGAGACAGCCATGAGAGAAGAATTTTGAGGCCTTTTTAGGTGAAATAAAAGAAACAGGTTTGGAAACTAAAATAAAAAATAATAGCGTAACATATGAGCACATAGAAAAATAAAAGATATTAATGAAACGAAGACTAATCTTTGGGCGTTTGTAGAGGTGGTACTAAAATACGCTAACAAAAGAGGTCTTCCACTATCTCTTGGACGAGAAGATAATGAGAAGATACAACCGAAAAATTAGAATTAGAAGCAAAAGGAGGAAACACTTTCAGGTGGAAAATAGTACAATTAGATGGGAAGGAAGGTGTAGTACTAACTAAATACATTTGGTGTGACTTAAACAATTATACTTGCAGAATATCCTATTTGGATCTTCTTAGTGACAAGTATAGGATACGGGCCTGATACAGTCTTGAGGTAGAGCAGCTGTACAAAAAGATGGGAACCCCGCGAGAAACGCATGCTTGAACATAAATGAACTTGTTAGCCAAACATGCAGGTTGTGAGATTGTATTTGGCTACGAGCTGCACTGGTGCAGTATCCTCAATATGTTGCATGTGTCAGTCCTGGTTAGAATGGTATTGTATGCAGTTGTGTCTGCATTTTGTCGGAGCTAAGTGAATTCGAAGTGGGAAAATCATTGGCTGTCGTGTGGTTGGTGCTTTCGTAATCAAGGGTGCCGAAGTATATGGTGTTTCAAGAGGAGCCGTATCGCGGATTTATACGACATGCAAGGGGAAAAAGCCATCAACTACGTAACGACGCAGACGAAAGAGTGTATGGAGTGACCGTGATAGACCGTCACTGCTGATGATAGCGAAGAAAAATGAGAGGATGGCAGCTGCAAAGTCGTTGTAGAACTGAAGGTCGCACTCGCAAACCTTCTCAGCACAGAAACAACATCAAGCGAGCTCCATAAAGACGCAAATGCAAGGCGAGCTGAAATTCCAAAACCACTCATTAATGAAGCAAATGCCCGTAACAGGAAAACACGGTGCCAAAGCCATAAGACCTGGGTCATGGAGGAATTGAAGATTGTCGTTTTGTTGGATGAGTCTTATTTTACGCTATTTCCAACTTTTGGCCGAGTTTACGTCCCAAAAGTGAAATATGGAGCGAATTCGGTGGTGATTTTGGCAGCCGTGTTATGGTGTTCCATAGGCCTGATGATTTCTTTGCTTGGTTGTATTCCTGCTAGGAATTATGTAAGCATAATATCCCATGGTAAAATGTGTGCTCCCCAATGGTAATGCTGTGTCCCCAAGACGGCAGTACACCTTTCCGCACAGCTCGAATCTTTCAAGACTGGTACTGAAGCGCTAGGATGAATTTCCGCATTTCCTATGGCCACCAAAGTCGCCAGATATCAATATTACTGAACCTCTGCGCTCTACTTTGGAGAGAAGGGTGCGTGATCACTATCGTTCTCCATCTCATTACCTGAAACTGCCACTACTTTGCAGGAAAAATGATGTAACATTTCCTTGGAAACTATGCAGAAAATGTATTTATGCATTCCGAGAGGACAGGAATCTGTTTTGAAGTGTGGACAGTAGTAATCGTTTATATTGATGTGTATATGCACTGAGACGTTATGATCTGTAATTGACTTCCTGTTTGACGCTCTGTACCTCAATCTTCCGTCGAATCTATGCCATCTATAACCAAAAACACGTATGACAGTTTTGCACAAGTACTCTTCACAGCATTTCATATATTAAAGTTACACTTCTCCCACTGTCTACAAGCAATGTAATCCTTCTCCATTAACCAGTTAATAAACTCTCCTCCAAAAGCTCACTATTTGGTTTTAAAATTTTTGTTCAGTTTGCCCCTAGGAACCTGACTGATTTCCCACATCATGGGATAAATAGCAACGATTCTGTAGTCTGATTGGCAAGACATCAAGGTGTGATACAGCATCACCGCTGGTCACAGTCAAACTAAAATTTCATTAGAATGCAATTTTAATTTGGTTGTGAGTAGTGGCGATTCCGGATCCCAGACTAACAGCTTGGGTGATGGTGGAAATGATTGTGTGAGAATGGGGCTGCCTCCCCAAAACTAGTCGCATACAGAGCAAAAGATAAAAGCAACGCGTAGCCACTGTGAGTTTATTTCCAAAACCAATATTTCAGGATATGTTTGATTAGTGCAGCACTGTAGCGTTGATGACTGAGCAACCGTTGGATGTCCACAGAGGAGGGCGCCAGCTCCATCTCGTGCTCTGAGACGTACGCCGGGTCGGAGGCGTTCTCCGAGGTGGAGACCAAGACCCTGTCTGAGTTCCTCACCGGCCTGGGCAGTGACCTGCAGGTCTACCTGAGCTTCCACAGCTACTCGCAGCTGCTCATGTACCCCTACGGCCTGTCCAACGTCGTCGCCGACAACGCCGCCGAACTGGTGAGTGTCTGCTAACTTAAAAAGCTGTTATTCTGGAACAAACGCCGATGTCTCAATAGTGTGACAAAACGGTGGATGTTTTTCTACATTCGGTCGACCTGGAGGGACATTCAGTTGGATGAAAGTAATGTCCTTTGTTTAGCACGTAAGATATTAGTTAAGTAACGCAAATTTGAAAAACGGTGTATATGTGTTCCCAAGGCAAAAGACATGTGGAAACTAGGTAATATTATTCGTTAGGTACGGAAGTATTCTTGGCTTTTATCAGTTTTTATATAACTCCTCTCAATTAACAATTATTAATTTTCAGTAAGATAGCAATGACACTTGATAGCTTCCGATGTATGAGGAATGACAAGAGCGAAATGATGCCTCTTCTGGGTGGTAGCTGATTCCTAGGACGCGTTTGTAGAGTCCCCTTAGAATTCGGTTATAAAGCAGCCTAATTTTTTTGTAGGGGATTCGATTTATGGGGCAATAGTAAATCGTGCCAACTTCAGCACACGCTTATTGTTGCTAGGACTGAGTAAAGAGGACTATGCGGAATCAATCAGCCTGTCTTTTTTCAGTTTCTTGCAGCAGCCGACACGTAGCATCTGTGTTGTGTAGTCAGTGTCTACCACAATGGGCCTCGTCCTATGCGCCATACTCATACTAACGGAATTTCAGCCCTGCGTACTCACACTTTTAGAAGAGATGAGAGACCTTCAGATAACATCGTAGTGTCGACCTTTCGACGAAGTCGTCTTTAAATATCAGAATATTGTGCAAAATTTTTAAATTAATTGTTTTATTTTCAAACAATGAAACCTGTTAACAGTTACTAGTGCACTGTTTTATTTCGATTTCAGTGCAAACTGTTTGTTTGATTACTCACATGTTTAGTGCACGATACATATATCTATTATCATGTCAATTTCTGGACTCTCTTTGATGTGACATTGGCATGTTCTTCTTGTTCACGTATTTGGCTATGGTTAAACTCATTAATCAATATACCAACTGCCTGCTTGACTCATTCCTGTAATTATGGTCCAATACATGCCTCCTAGGGTACAAGGATGTGATGTCTTTCGTTGGGTTCCGTTAGTTATGTGAACCGACGAGCAGCAGAGGTTACATAAATTGTTACATGCTCTCAAGTATGTGCGTCGAAAAAATATTCCACCAGCTCTAAGGCGTTGCCGTAATGAAAAATAAAGTTTTCATACTCTTTAATGCGTACAAAAATCTCTACGCATTTGAAACAAGGAATGGATTAGGCGTAAATTGCACCTTAACTTCATGTAGAAAGTCAGTCAAGATATCGTGTTACATGGATATATTTGAATAGTTAAAGACGCCAAAAAATCTTGATTTCGAAACAGAAACTCATAAAAAAGTAATAAAATTACGCCCAGTGTATGTCACATGTAAACTGATAGTTCTTAAACAAAACGCAGCTGGAGAGTTCTATTGTATGGCTTCAAAAGTACAGGAATGGGTGAGCGCTAAGCGGACATTTTCCTCTGTTTCAGCAACAAATTGTTGAGAAATCAGCCCAGGCCCTGGCATCCAGATACGGTACCCAGTACACCGTCGGCAGCATCGTCAACGCTATCTGTAAGTATTACACAGCTTTTACTCGCTTCAAGTCAGCTATGGATAAAGTCCTTTATGAAACTAAGAATGTGGTCTATAGGGGTAGGCCGTATATTTTTTTCCATTGTGTTTGTCGATAAGAATATCCATTTATACCGAAGCAATTTGTTCTCTTTCCATTTTATACTTGTAATCAACCTACGACTTGTATCAGAAGAACTGTTCCTCACTTATAAATATCAGAGAGACTATATTTGAAGTAATCAGAAGCAATTAAAAAATGTAGTCAGAGGCTTTTACAACAATTTCGTCTTTTTACTTCACCAGTGTAGGTACTACTGTTTTAAGTGAGGCAATATCTTCAGCAGATTATTACAGAGTTAGATGCCAGAATCAAAACTGGATATGAAGCTCTGAGAGTGCAATCGAAGATTTTGTTATGCATTTCCTTGGCTCAATTGAGTAGGTAGGGCGAAAAATGAAATACTCGCGTAAGCATTTTACGATGTGGACTGTGTTTGCCTGTATTTACATATGATCTGAAGTAGTCCTTAACGTGCAATTTACTCACGTGCAAAATATGCAAAACGAGAAGGCCCTCTATCATGAAGGAACCACATATGCGAACGACCATAAAATGGGGTAAATTCTGAAATTTACCGTATATTCATAATATGATATTCTAGAGGATATCATTGTCCATTAGAGGGCGTTTTGAACTACCGTTGCGTGACGTACTGGTAGATGTCAGGCCTTTGATCTTTGATACATCGCTTACGGTGCTGCAGATCTCAGAAAGCAATCGTGGTACACGTTATCGAATGCACCTTCTACTTCGCTTCGCTTTGTCTTGTGTTGCCCGTTGTTTTTATTTTTTGTTTGGAAATGAGTGAACAGATACACTTGAGCCATATGGCTGTTCGAGTACAGCTCCGACGCCCCGAAAAAGGACCTGAGAACGCCATCCGTGTGCGGAAGTGCCATTCAGGGATGTGGGTTACCAGCTCTGCGATAAGAGGATGAGACTTGATCCCCTTACCAATTTGGTCTAAGGTCCTGACTGATTACACTCGCAGCCCACCGTCACTTTAAAATGTCCACACTGTTCTTCAGGTAAAGAATGGCGGTGCGAATGTTCATTCAGGCCATCTGTATTGTGTTAGTGGAGTTTCCTGCCACCGTCCATGATGATACACGCCGACATGCTGTTCGTTTGGCTACACTATTACGCTAAGTGTACATACTAAATTTCCTTATGTCATCATACGACAGACGATTAGTAGGGTCTCCGACTTCACTTGCAGACTACATTGCCACGCATGTGACATTATCTACCATCCATGACAGTTATGTCATCATCACCTGAGCACACTGTGCGTGCAGTTACTTCAGCTTGGATGATTTAAAAAGTGTGAGTGGTCAGTGCAGAACCGATGGACCGCTGACTAGTGAGTGGGACCAGTGGGCGGTAGTTTGACTGTGTGTCTGCGTGTCTACCAGACGCGGCAGCCGGCAGCAGCATCGACTGGGCGATGGGCCAGCTGGGCCTGCGCTACGCGTTCGTGTGGGAGCTGAGGGACACGGGCAGCTACGGTTTCCTGCTGCCCGCGGACCAGATCATCCCCACCAGCGAGGAGACCTTCGACAGCATCCTGTCCATCCTCGAGGACGTGCAGGCAGCTCTCCGCAGCAAGAAACAGCTCCACTAGAGACCCTAATCCACTGACTGTATCCAATGCGAAATAAAGTACGTTTACATTAAACATTTGCGTTTTGTCCTCCACCATTAATACCTTTCCGTATCCTGCTGATCTCCGTCAGAACTGTCTTATTGTGCCTTACGAAAATAAACTCGCTGGCACAATTGTGGGTACTTTGGTTTGCTCCAGGAGCAGATTGATGGGAACTATAATATATCAAACATTATTTTTTAAAAGAATAAACCGCTATTTCACTGTGTATTATTGTATTGTCTTTTGTACTGTCCCGATTTTGGCGTTTATGCCAGTATCAAGCACAACTCTAGAAGCTGTTAGACCATTATCAAATTCATATCTGTTAAGGCAGTCCAAAGCAGCTAAACAAGGCTAACACATGTTTTTAAGATGTAACAGTGTAAGTAGTTATCTTCAAATGGGATTATTTACAAAGTTTAAGCGGTCAGTGCAGAACCGATGAACTGTCGACCGCTGCTGAGAAGGACAAGTGGGCAGATGTGTGATTGTGTGTGCCTGTGTCTGACATACGCGACAGCTGGTAGCAGCATCGACTGGTCGGTGGGCCAGCTGGGCCTGCACTACATCTAAAAGAAATGCGTTAGCCTTGTTTACCTGCTTTGAACTGCCTTAACAAATATGACTTAATAACGTTTCTAATGACTTTTAGCATTGTACTTGATAACGGCATAAAGGCCGAAATGTGGGTAGTACAAAAGATAAATATAATAACAAAGAGTCAAATGGCGGTTTACTCTTTTAGAAGGTATTGCATGACTATGGCTGAACGCCATCGGGAACTTTACATATCAAGTATTAGTTCATTTTATTACAATAAAGACATGAAGCTTTACTCAACTATGTACACTACATTTCCACAGATATGTTCTGAGTATTTACAACTGTCTGTGATACAAACAAATTCACAACACCCTCCATTTGAAAAATAACCGACGTACTGTTCATATTAACGTTTCATCTGATATATTTAATACAGAGGTGGCCATCAAAGGCAGTGTTGTCATCTTGATCGATGACTAAGAATGGTGCAAAGTGTTGCTCTGCTCAGACGTAAGCAAACGAGCCGTTGTGATGGCGTGGAGAACCTCTAGGAGGCGTGACTGGGCCGCCATTGTTTGGGGGGCAAGCAGCGACTGTATACTTCTGTAGTTTTGGCGGGAGGTGCCAACCTTGCTTCGGCTCCCCGCTTTTTGGATGACACCACTGATCTTGTCTCTCCTGTGGTGTGATCCCGTAGATGCCAGTATGTGAGAATGATACATGACATCCCTCCTTTTAGTCCGTGTCGAAGACTTCTGGTAGTTAAAGTGCTTCTGTCGTGGGTGCTTCAACCACTTACAACAATCAGTCAAGCACTGATAATGCTGTTTCATGTATTGCAGCAGCCCTATAGATCAATTCGATACCGCCAGGAGCCTTATGCGTTTCACAGTTGGGAACTGGCAGTAGCATTGACAGCTGCCAGAGTCCTTTTTTCCCAGCACGAAGTGTAATTCGTGTTTTCAATGAACATGGGAAAGATTGAAGGTCATCGTCTCCTCAGTGGATGGGACGGATGTGTAATCAAAAAGATAGACTACTATCTGTACTGCAAGAAGCATTATTTTCAGATCACTTTGTAAATCTGTTTCCTTTTCCTCTTATTTGCGAAGTCCGCCTGTGCGGCAGAGTAATAGACTTCCAAACAGTATCATAGTGTGTTTGGAATTATACTAATGTACCTGGAATCTGGATAGATACGCAGTGTACAAAGTTAGACATCCTAGAAGAAAGAGGATGAGAGACGAAACGTATAAAAATGCCAGAAATTTGACAAAAAAGAAAGAAATAAATGAATGACATAAGCATGAAACACGGCGATGGTTAGATATGGTAAACTAAGACTCAGCAGCTAAGAAAAAGGTTAGGGACTCATTATGAAGAAGAACTACGTGACACTCGGAGTTACGTGGAAGGGTGCAATGAATTAGAAGAAGCAGAGAAATATAACGGCGACTGATCTGTCGTAAAGTTACAAAAGTGGAAGTTAAGAAGGTCAAAACAGATCTAAGAAAAATAAAAGGAAAATAAAGGCATTGGGCACTGACAGCACATGCAGTGAGACACTGAAAGTTTCAGAACGTTTCAGAACATGGTGCAACAAGGAGACTAACGTCATTCATCACTCACGAGCAAAATATGTTATTTCGGAATATTATGGAAATCTTGTCTTGAGACAGCCTTGTCCTTTTATAAAAGAAGTCAAATGTAAACGATTGCAAGATACACAATATCTGATCAAAAGTATCCGGATAACGCTATGCAGTGCGAAATTAACCACTAGATGTCGCGAAAGGCCGACCCACCAGTATGAGAGCAGCTGGGAAGTGTTGTGTTGTCACTAGAAAAGCAGTAACAGCCAAATGGGTTGTCAGAAGAGTTCAGCAACTTCGAAAGTGATCTAATTATTATTGGAATGCCATCAGAGAAACAAATCCATCAGGGACATTTCCACCATTTCAAAGCTGCTCAAGTTGACTGTTGGTAATATGAGCGTGAAGTCGAAACGTGAAGGAACAACCATATCTAAGGGGAGACCAGGTAAGCCTCTGTACTAAGCGACAGGGACCGTCGAGTGTTGCTAAGGCAGGTTGAAAAAAATCGCATGGAGTCAGTGGAAGGGCTCACTCGTGGGTTCCAAACAGCTACCAGCACTCCATCTAGCACAGTGACTGCGCTTAGGGAGTTACAAGAATCAGCCCCAAAGCTGGAGCAGCTCCTTATACTCAGTGCTAAGAGACGATTGAGTTGGTGGAAAGAGCAACACCATTCGACAATTGATGAATGGAAACGAATGAGATGGAGTGATGAATCACGCTACATCCCGTGGCAATCCGGTGAAAGGATTTGGGTTTGGCGACAGCTTAGAGAATATTACCGGTCGTCATGTGTAGCGCCAACAGTGAATCACAGAGGATATGATGTTACGGTATGGCACCGTTTGTCGTGATTAGGGTTTGGACCTTTTAGTGCGCATAAGGAGAAACTAAATACGAAAGGATACAGACGCATTTTATAGTACTGTCCTCTGCGTACACCAGAGGAACAGTTCGCCATGATGACTGATTGTATGACCGTGACAATGCGGCATCTGTGAGCCAACGATTTCTAGATAATAACAATCCTGAAACGGACTGGCCTGCACAGAGTGCCGATCTGAAGCCAGCCTTTGGGATGAGATAGAATGTCGACTTCGCTCCAGCACCCAGCGTCCAACTCGTTACCTGTTTTGGTTTCGGCTTTTGGCAAAGTATGGCTACCACTTCTCCATAGATATTCAGGCGCCTCACTGAAAGTGTCCCCAGCAGACTTCGTTCTGTCATCAAGGCCAATGTTGGACAAACCCTACAGTAATGTCGACTAACAAGTACCTGAATACTATTGACAAGATAACGTACATATCTATGAGTCACATGTCTAGTGTTTGACATATTAACACTGGGATAAATGGAAAACAACTTGTCAGAGTAGCAATTTGGGTTCAGGAGCGGAAGGTAAACAAGAGAGGACACTGGATGCATGAGAACGTTCGTGATAAGAACGATAAAACTACTTTGTAGGCTATCAGAAAGTTTTTTTGGAGTAAAACAATGTTTAAAATATTTGAGGAAACAGAAGTAGACTGGAAAGCTGAAAGACACTAACGGAACTATACGTAAGCCAAAGAGAAGTGATGAAAATGCAGGAGGAAGAAGCAGCTATTACAAGAAATGTCGGACAACGTTGTTGCCTTTCTCCAGTCATGTTTAATATTTATTTATGTTGACTAGATGAAACTAGTTGATAGGTAGTTAAAGTTATTAAGTTTGCAGATTATAAAGCTGTCATGGCACGAAGTGAAGGTCTTCAGCATTGCCGAGACAAAAGTGATGAACGTAGCAAGGATACCAGTTGTAATAAATACAGCACTAAAAATATAGAAATGTGAACGAATAAACTCCTTCAATTACTTGGGGAGGTGGGAGAGGGCATGATTATTACAGACGGAGGCTGTACCAGGAAAATAAGAAAAGTGCGTATGGAAAGTAGCTATTCATAAAACTTCAAAAATTACTCACAACAAGAGCAACAGGGATTGATCTAGGAAACAGATTTAAGAGTTGAGTTGTTTGGTGAGTACTTTTTGAAAGAAATTTCCGGCATTTGAAAGTTACAGCTTCGCAAAAAACGGTGAATGCAAGAACAATGGAAAAGGAAAGAAGCATAGTTAGACGAAGATAAAGAATATTGACAGATTTGAGGTATGTCGTATTAAGTGCTAAAGAAAACCACTAGTAAATGGACTTTGTAAAGTCAAATTAAACTCAGTCCCTTATTTTGATAGCTGTATAGACGGTGATGGTTACATGTGCACATATGAGCTTTAGGGAGAAAGCGCTCTTGTCAGTAGAATGAATGTGACGGTTTAATGTGTGAATTTTAAAATTTTTCCGGCGAATAGAATGTTCAAACAAATTTCGAGCTTGGAGCCTGTCATCGTTCAAAACATCCCACCATATTTCAAATGTGCACTTGCCACTTATCTTCAAGTGAGCCATCGAAGACTAACCACGTATTGCCCAGTTCTGAATACCGCCCTGCGGATATTCCACGTATGAGTCAAAATCAAGTTGACATACGGACCACACTTCCCGGCGGCAATGTACACTCTGGTGGAACAGCGGAACTCAGCTGTCCTCTGCATTACCACTCACCGCGGCCGTCGGCACACATTGTCGTATTCGATTAGAACAAATAGTGGAGATGATGGGTTCCATGCACTGTCCAACTGGTAGTCGCTATCACGGTTCATCAGATTTCCCGACAGGCATATTTCCACGGATTTGTTGATAATGGAGTCCCAAAGAGATGTTGCTGTGGTAAGAATCATAGTTTTGTCATGTTGTATTGAACCTCCAGTGGAAATACAGTGTTAGGCAATAGCGATCCTGCTTGTTTACTGAAGGCGAGGGCAACGGTGATGTTAAGTGTAGCGTTCATTCAAAGTGTCTGTGCACTGTTATTTGTAAGCTATTCCCCACTGACAAGGTATTTTGTTAATTTCGCCCTTCCGCAGTAACAAGTCGTCCTTCACTGGTCCCAAAAGGTCTGCAACATTAGATGGTGGACAAAAAATCCCTTTCACCTCAAATTTACTAACGATTGTTGCTATTTTAAACGTCATATTGCCCGCAAATGGAAGAAAGCTAATTATTTTGGAGGTGTATTCTCCTCTTCATCTACTTTCTGATTCTTAATTTTTAACTGGCAGTGAATCGTTAATACGCCAGATGGAACATCCATTTTGTCTGATCACTGTCCTTAGGTGGGCAAGGTCTGTAGGCAAACTACCTAAATGTAGGACAATATGAGCACTGTGTACTAGTGTTTTTAAGCACGCCCGTAGTTTGCGATAGGTGAAGAGAATGTGATGCTTGCAAAAGCAAATCAACATTAGGTGGCATACGACAAACTGACTGCCCAGAGAGCCATCATTCTTTCGTCCAGCCAAGATTTCCAAGAAAGGCAGGCAACTATCTTGCTCTGTTTCCGTAGCGAACCGAATGTTGTCACGAATAGACTTGAGATGGTGAAGAAACTCCCTCAATTTACCTTATAAGTTACTACGTTGAGGAGGAGGTTTCGAAAGAGCACGACAACTTTCCCTTCTTATTTCTTCTACAGTATCCGAAGGAAGATGATGTATCAATCCGTCCACGCCATTCACAAAGCTTATTAAAGGCAGTACTTTAGGTGTAGTGCAAAATTGCGTTCTTTGCTTAATATAGACAGCTGAATTTATCAGTAGACTGGGGCTCTCCTTCTAAGAAGTCCTGACCGTTTAGTTAGCTTTGATGTGGTATAACTTTTTACGAATACCCCCTCTCGCAGATTCATTGGCATTAATTGCCAAAAGTTTCTGATGATCATTACTGGTTTGTTTCTGCACGCTCTATCCTCAACCTACTTTACGTTCAACCAAGAATGTTTTGAACAGACTGACGGCGTCGCTATGGGCAGCCCTCTGACTCCGTTGGTGGCCAACCTTCTTATGGAGGACTTCGAGGAGACAGAGCTTGAATCAGCTGCCATTAAACCAACTGCATTTTGGAGTTATGTGGACGATACCTTCGTAGTGCGTTCTCATGGAGAAGATAAACTGATGGAGTTTCTTCACCACCTTACAAGGGAACCTCCCCATCGCACCCCTCTCAGATTTAGTTATAAGTAGGCACAGTGGATAGGCCTTGATAAACTGAACACAGATCAATTGAGAAAACAGGAAGAAGTTGTGTGGAACTGTGAAAAAATAAACAAAATATACAAACTGAGTAGTCCATGGGCTACATAAGCAACATTGTGGGCCGTATGAGGATAGGAGCGCCGTGGTCCCGTGGTAGCGTGAGCAGCTGTAGATAGAGAGGTCCTTGGTTCAAGTCTTCCCTCGACTGAAAATTTTACTTTCTTTATTTTTGCATAGTTATTATCTGTCCGTTCGTTCATTGACATCTCTGTTCACTGTAATAAGTTTAGTGTCTGTGTTTTGCGACCGCATCGCAAAACCGTGCGATTAGTAGACGAAAGGACGTGCCTCTCCAATGGGAACAGAAAACATTTGATCGCAAGGTCATAGGTCAACCGATTCCTCCACAGGAAAACACATCTGATACATTCTATACGACACTGGTGACGGCATGTGCGTCACATGACAGGAATAAGTTGTCGACCCACCTAACTTGTACACTTGGCGAATGGGTAAAAAGATTCTTCTACCTTGCTCGATTTAGGTTTTCTTGTGGATGTGATAATCACTCCCAAATAAGTGATGAAAACATAAGAGTTTGTCACATAAACTGAAAATAAAAAATTTAACTTTTCATTTGATGGAAGATTTGAACCAAGGACCTTTCGTTCCGCAGCTGCTCACGTTACCACGAGACCACGGCGCTCTTGCCTTTCTCTTGTCCTTAATGTTGCATATCTTGCCATGAACTACTCAGTTTGTATATTTTGCTTATTTTTTCACAGTTCCACACAACTTCTTCCTGTTTTCTCAATTGATCTGTGTTCAGTTTTTCAAGGCCTATCCACTGTGCCAACTTATAACTAAATCTGAGGAGGGGGGGGGGCGATGGGGAGGTTCCCTTGTTAGTTCCATTCGTAATAACATTCGGCTCTATTGATCTAATGGAAGTACATTTGCCTCGAGGCACGCTGAGTCTCAACTTCATCTTCGATAAGAATAGAAGCCGAAGTAATGAATTAAAATTTGTGAGACTGGCAGGACCTGAACCCGTGACTCCCACTTACCAGATAGCTGTATTATCCAGTACACCACTGCAAAAGCGCCTACAACAGCTACACAAAGTACTCTAGTCCAATGCTCATTCTAACACGAACTATATTACGTACAAAGCTGGGGTACTATGACGATTTAAGAAGGAGTTGGGCTGTGTGAAGTTTGTGTTACGGAGGTCATTGGACTAGAGCAGTCCATGCAGCTTTGTTATTCAGGGTGCTGTAGTGGATAACACACCTGCCTAATAAGCACGAGGCATGGGTTCAAGTTGTGGTCTTAGCAAAGATTTTAACTCATTACTTCACCTTCTATCCTTATTGAAGATAGCATTCGGCTCACTACGAAAATAAGGAAAGACGGTTGTTTATCTTTTTGGATGTCTTAGTTGGCCGAAAAAATTATGGCTGTCTAGAGCATTCAGGTTTATCGCAACCCTGCTCATATTGATTTTTTGTTTTGCAAGCATTACATTCTCATCACCTGTCGAAAACTGTGAGGATGCTAAAGACATTCGACACAGAGCTCACACTGTCTCGGATCTAGATAGTTTGCCTACACAGCTCGCCCACCTAAACAAAGTGTTCAGGTGAAATGGAACACTTCCATCTTGCATAGTGTAAGGCCAGGGCCGGCCAGAAATTCTGCAGGCGTGCGGTGCTCCTATACATGTGCAACTTCGGGGTCACAGCGTGCACGTCGCAGCCGTCAGCGTTCATGTAGTGCATGTTTCTACGCACAGATGTCGCTTTATCCACTTGCTGGGATTCCCTGTACAGGCGCATTCTAGTGCTCTTTCCACAACTTGCAGGCCAACCATGGGGAGGTATTTCGCGTATTAAACATTTAAAATACTGTCACAGGCTACTCATTGAGACGTCTACTTTTATGTTAACAGTTTAACCCAGAAAGACAAGTAATACAGTTAATAACCGTAGTTTTTCATTAAGGCAGCTTGACTGACGGCACGTAAATACGCGTAATGTTTTTGATCTAGTATTTAAGAAAAAGAGCACTTAGCGACTTCCAAAGAACCTTATTCATGATTTCAAATAACATTAAACTAATGCAAGGTTTCCTATAACTATTTCTCGGTGCCCTCAGTTATACCCACATAATTTCTGTCTCACTGACCTCTGAACAGAATGATAACCGCAGACCTCTCGATGATCACCTGTTATTTCAATACCATTATTGCTATATCTTTCATCAGTTCCGTCTGAAATCTGCATAATAACCGACAATTAGATGAATGTTGTGTTTTATCGACTTTAGCTGAGCGTAGCCCTTCACACATTAAAAAAAAACTTAAATGTAAGTATACATTGGAACAATCGGTTTAATGACCAATTTTCCTGATAATAATGTAACATGGAGCAGAATGAGGCAATAATGCACAGTTATTAAACAATAATTTTTAATTATGAAAGGAATAAATCCAAACACGTTTATCACTGGTCATGAGAAATGATATAGTTAATATCGGGCAAGAAAGCACTGCTCATTGACAAACGCAAGCAGTTGCGAAGATTTTCATCACTTATGCTTAATCGAAACCTTGATTTACTCATTTTCATCACCGAGAAAAATCTTTCACAAACATATGTCGACCCGAACATGGACATAACGCTCGCGGATTCTCAATGCAGGCGTGGAAATTCTTATTGTGAAATATTTTCGTAGAATTCTTTTGTACTTCGCACTGCAAGGAACTTGTCCTTCAGTCTTGTATTGCACTGTACGTCCATCAGTTCCATCTGTAGATCACTCGGAGCATCTTCAACCGACGACGAGAACAGTCGAGCAAAGAGGCGAATGAGAGGAGACAAACTCGTAGCATCAGCAAATCGTGCTCGAAATTGTTTCTTAATTTTTACAAACTATTGACGCGTATTATTGAAATCTAGCACTTTCATAGACCAGTCCAAGGGTCGGGAAATGTGCAGTGTTTTCTGTCAATAGCTGGCTCTCCCAAAGCGCAAGCTTCGTTTCAAAGGCATTTAGTTTTTCCAACATGTCAGAAATTAAATTATTTTCACCTTGCAAACTGACGTTCAGGCTGTTCATGTGAGACGTAATGTCCACGGGAAATGCAAGGCCTGTTATCCAACAAGGGTCTTCCAACATAGGTTCACTTTTTCCCTTCTCATGTAAGAATGTTACTATGACCAAACGTAAATCAAAAAAATATTTTCAGCATTTTACCTCGACTCAGCCAGCGTACTTCGGTATAGTAAGGTATGTCATCGTACTTCGCTCCTAATTACTCCAAGAACCGCCGAAACTGGCGATGCGTAATCCCATGTGTCTTCAGATAGTTTACAGTACGCACAACAATTTGCATGACGTTTGCTAACGTCACTGATTTTGCACAAAACACCTCTCGATGAAGAATGCAGTGAATTCCATACAACGTCTCGGCTGTGCGCCCTAGCTTTTTGCGCATCCGTGATATGAGTCCTCTCTGATGGCCTTGAATTGATGGTGCTCCATCTATGGCCACTGAGACTAACCGATTCCAGTCCATACCGACACCATCAATCGCTTGCTCGACAGCTTGGAGTAAGTCCGCACCTGTAGTAGTCCCTTTCAAAGATACTAAGTCCAAAACGTCCTCTGTTAAACAAAGTGCGTTATCCACACCTCGTATGTATTATCACAACACATCTGAGTCATCGCCCTCTGGCAGTTGCGCAAGGTCGGGCTGCCGTCCAGATGAGTCGGTTACGTACACACGCACACACACACACATACACACACACACACACACACACACACACACACACACACACACACACACACACACACAATATTTACAATTACAATTTGCTTTTGTGATCAAATATACTTTGATTTGTTTCTTTAAAGGTCTTTGAAGGACACGCACACACACACACACACACACACACACACACACACACACACAAGGTTTACAGTTACAGTTTTCTCTCTCTCTCTCTCTGTGTGTGTGTACAAGAGGTTAAAATTTGCATAATTTAATATGGGAATGTTGTGAACTTCCCTTTCTTACGAATTATCAGTTCAAGTATTAAAAGGATCGGTTTAGACCAATTGAGGTGGAAAAAAACACCTTGCATGTGTCGTTTTTCAGTGTGTTTTGCAAATGTAGGTTAGTTCGATTTGCGTACCACGGAAATAGGTCGATCGGTCAACCACTAACACAGTCTGGTTTAAGTACCAAGGAGATAGTTCGTTCTGTGTACCACGTCCTGTGTACCGCGATTGATCAAGTCTGTCGCTATTCTTCGACTTTACCAGAAGAGTGGCGGCGGCAAGGAGAACTGTAGCGAAATGTAGCAGCCAAGATTCCTCACCCCTTGCAGTAATGGGAACTAAAGGTAGCAGGTAAGAGCCCGCCTGCGAGCTCGCAAATTTTTGAAGTGGAAGACGTACCACCAACATTTGCATCTGAGAAACTGCACTTTACGTATTCTGAAAATTTCCGTTGACCAGTTTGCAGTGTATCCTTTGTCAAAGACTGTCTTCTGTTTGCTAATACTGACACAATCGCCAATTTTAAGTTTCGAAGGGCGTGGAACGATCATTTTGATTTTATTATACACCTCCGCTGGCTGCATTTTAATTGTCTTGTGTTTCGTGTGATTATATTGCTTTACAAATCCTTGTACAGTACTAATCAATTTGTAGGAGCCCTGAGCAGTAAATTTTCTGAACATAAGACTCTTGAGAGTTCTGCTGAAACGTTAAACTACGGAAGGTTTCATACTCGAAAAAGTGGACTAATTATTAATTCTGAGATGTTGCATTAACTTTTTGAAGCTAGTATTGGAGAATTATTTCCCAAGATCAGTTTGTAAGTGTACTGGAACCCGCCTGATATCTGTGTAAATTTTTTTAAGCGCGTTTGCAACTGCAACACCGCCTTTGGTATTCAGAGCACCAACCCATGCTTATTTGGAATAAACGTCAACCACAGTTGATAAATATTTATATCCAGAATTCCATTTCGAATATGCAATCATGTCAATTAAGTATGCTTGATGGAGGCTGCTAAATCCTTTTGTGATAACTGGCCACCTAGGATACGTTCAACGGGCAGGACGATGAAGCTCATCAGCAATCGCAGCTTGCATCTCTCTATAACTTGATGCTTATTGAAAACATCTGCCCAAGCCTAGTTCAACGCCGTTGGCTACTCAACAAAAGGGGGACCACTGCTGTTAGTAATAACGTCTCTATTCAGGTATTAGGGGAAATGGAATTAATGATGGACGACAAAATGAAATAATCGCAAAGGATTTTACAATCTGTTCGGGAGGAAAACAAAGAAATGTGGGAGGAAAACAAATAAATTCAGGAGAAAATCAAAACTAAATTGAACACGTTAACAGATACTGTCAATAATTTGCGATCCGAGCTTACTGAGATGTTCGATGAAAACCATGATAAGCTCAGAATTGATGTAAAGTCAAACGCGAAGAAATCGAAACGGAAACCCAAGAATTTCGGACCCACGTTGACAAAAAAATGGAAGTAAATAATTGAACTGGTTAGTAAAGCTCTTGAGAAAACACAGGCGCAAAATGATGAGATCATTAAAACCAATAATACAAGCAAGAAGGACAAAAATCGATGAGTATAATGGTTAACGGCGTACGGATCTAGTGCAACGAATTGAACAATGAAGTAGACAAAATCCGTAACATAACTACTGGCAGTGACGAAAAGCCAGTCACATTTAGTAAAGAGAATTTGCGTAACGAAATTAATGCTGTGAGTTCAGAACTCACAGAAGTTACGGCTTTAAATCACAAATTTAATTGAAATATCTACAACTAGTGACAAAAGACTACTAGTGCTCCAAAGCAATAAGGGCAAACAGTATGAAAATTGTTAAGAAAAAAATTCGGAATATGAAAACGCGCTTATTTTTCGTAAGTCAAGTTAAAGTGCCACCTCCCGCATGTGATCAGATGAGAAGAAACTCCGATTCCAAGAACTATCCCACTGAAGATGCATTAAAGTAAAATGCAAGACACGTCTAAAGGAAATAAAACACACTGCAGCAAGAAAAGACAGTTTTTGTTTACAAAACGAACATCTCTTCTCAATGTTCGCTCGAAAACTCGTTGAAAGGGATCTGCGTTCACTGACAACAGAAATTCCTGTCAAGTTTAGAGCTTCGTAGGCACGTTGAACAGTCCGCGTTGGTATACCAACAAATCTATCTTCTCTGATACTTTATCTGTACATTGAGCAAATAGTATAGGCAAAAAAGGAGACATCTGAAAAGGGAATTAAACTTCAAGGAGAAGAAATGAAAACTTTCGAGTTAGCAAGATTAGCATTTCTCAAAACACAAAATTTGCGTACATCGAAAATGAATAGAAGTGCTACGACTTCATTTCACAGTTCATACAAGGAGAGAATATTCGAACGACAGTGTTACAGAAAGAAGGTTATATACGTGGAAGAGACCTGGAGACACTGGAAGGTTTCAGATTGATTATATAATGGTAAGACAGAGATTTCGGAACCAGGTTTTAAATTGTAAGGCATTTCCAGGGACAGATGGGGACTCTGACCACATTTTATTGGTTATCAACTGCAGATTAAAACTGAAGAAACTGCAAAAGTCTGGAATTTAACGAGGTAGGACCTGGATAAACTAAAAGAACCAGAGGTTGTACAGAGTTTCAGAGGGAGCATTAGAGAACGACTGACAAGAACAGGGGAACTGAATACAGTAGAAGAAGAATGGGTGGCTTTGAGAGACGAAATAGTGAAGGCAACGGAGGACCAAGTACGTAAAAAGATGAGGGCTAGTAGAAGTCCATGGCTAACACAAAAGATATTGAATTTAATCAATGAAAGGAGAAAATATAAAAAATGCAATAAATGGCTCTGAGCACTATGGGACTTAACTGCTGTGGTCATCAGTCCCCTAGAACGTAGAACTACTTAAACCCAACTAACCTAAGGACATCACACACATCCATGCCCGAGGCAGGATTCGAACCTGCGACCGTAGCGGTCACGCGGTTCCAGACTGAAGCGCGGTTAACCGCACGGCCACACCGGCCGGCTGCAATAAATGAGGCAGGTGAAAGGGAATACAAACGTCTAAATGAGATCGACTGGAAATGCAAAATGACTAAGCAGGAATGGCTAGAGGACAAATGTAAGGATATAGAGGCGCCTATTACTAGTGGTAAGATAGATGCTGCATAAAGGAAACTTAAAGAGACCTTCGGAGGAAAGAGAACCACTCGTATAAATATCAAGAGCTCAGATGGAAGACCAGTCCTAAGCAAGGAACGGAAAGCAGAAAAGTGGGAGGAGTATATAATGAGTGTATACAACGGTGATGTACTTGAAGGTAATATTTTGGAAATGGAAGAGGACGTAGATGAAGATGAAATGGGAGATATGATACTGAGTGAAGAATTTGACAGAACACTAAAAGACCTAATTCTAAGCCGGCCGGTGTGGCCGTGCGGTTCTAGGCACTTCAGTCTGGAACCGCGTGACCGCTACGGTCGCAGGTTCGAATCCTGCCTCGGGCATGGATGTGTGTGATGTCCTTAGGTTAGTTAGGTTTAAGTAGTTCTAAGTTCTAGGGGACTGATGACCACAGATGTTTAGTCCCATAGTACTCAGAGCCATTTGAACCTAATTCTAAACAAGGTCCCGGGAGTAGAAAACATTCCGTTAGAACTGCTGATAGCCTTGGGTGAGCCAGCCATGACAAAACTCTTCCATCTGGTGGGCAAGACGTATGAGACAGGCAAAATACCTTCAGACTCCAAGAAGAATATAATAATTCCAATCCCAAAGAAAGCAGGCGTTGACAGGTGTGATAGAAGATAGGTTAAGGAAAGATAAAACCTACGTTTATAGCATTTGTAGACTTAGAGAAAGCTTTTGACAATGTTGACTGGAATACTCTGTTTCAAATTCTAAGGGTTGCAAGGGTAAAATACAGGGAGCAAGAGGGTATTTACAATTTGTACAGAGACCAGAAGGCGGTTATAAGAGTCGAGGGGCACAAAAGGGGAGCAGTGGTTGAGAAGGGAGTCTGACAGGATTGTAACCTATCCCCCAATGTTATTCAAAATGTATAATAAGCAAACTGTAAACAAAACAAAAGAAAAATTTGGAGTAGTAATTAAAGTTCAGGGAGAAGAAATAAAAACTTTGAGCCAGAATGAGATTTTCACTCTGTAGCGGAGTGAGCGCTGATATGAAACTTCCAGGCAGATTAAAACTGTGTGCCGGACCGAGACTCGAACTCGGGACCTTTGCCTTACGCGGGCAAGTGCTCTCCCAACTTAGCTACCCAAGCACGGCTCACGCCCCGTGCTCACAGCTTTACTTCTGCCAGTACCTCGTCTCCTACCTTCCAAACTTTACAGAAGCTCTCCTGCGAACCTTGCAGAACTAGCACTCCTGAAAGAAAGGATATTGCAGAGACATGGCTTAGCCACAGCCTGGGGGATGTTTCTAGAATGAAATTTTCACTCTACAGCGGAGTGTGTGCTGATATGAAATTGGCAGATTAAAACTCTTAATTGTAATGCATACATGTTGTTTGCAACTAAATATTTTTTTCCGATTTCTATTCTGCCAGCAAGAAAGGATACATCACAACTGGAATTTAAAGAGAAAAGAAAATTACGACATAATTTCTCTGGAAGAAGAAATCAGCTGGTAAGCCCATCCTGAGGCATCGCAGAAATGTCAATTTGGTAATTATGGTAAGTTTCAGAAGTAAAAATTGAAGAGGGAATCCGAGACTTGCCTACATTAAGCATGTTCAACTCGGTGCAAACTGCATAGTTACAGAGAAGAAGAGGTTCGCACAGGAACGTGAACACGTGCGTCTTCATTCCAAAGACCTCAACAATGTACTTTCCAGTCACATCAATGTGACCTCCTGTCAAAAGCCTGAATAACCACCATTTGCAGTGCAGGCCATTGCGAGAACATATACAGCAAGAGAGTCAACTAGGTTTTGGAAGGTACTGACAGGGATGTGGATTCATGCCGACTCCAGTGCGGTGGTCAGCTGTGCTAGATTTCTCGGTTCAGAATCCATGACTCGAACTCCTTGATCGAGGTGGTTCCATAGATTCTCAATTGGGTTTAAAATCTGGGAGTTTGGTGTCCGAGCTCTTCAAGCCACGTACGTACACTGCGAGCTGTGTGACACGTTGCATTGTCCTGCTCATAGATGTCATCATGCCTAGGAAAAACAAACTGCCATTAGGAGAGGACATGGTCCCCCAGGGATAGATGCGTACTTTTCTTGATCCATTACGCCTTCCAGAATGACGAGATCACCCAAGGTATGCCACAAAAACATTCCCCAGAGAATAAAGCTCCCTCCTCCAGCCTGAAAGTGTTGATCTCAGATATATCTCGCCATACACACCCACGGCTATCTGTCCGATGGAAGATGATTCATCTGCAATGGGCACCTATCGTCACTCAGTTCGGAATACTAAATTGTACTTATATTTCGGAAATATAGGAGTAGTGCGAGCTCCAGACCAGATGAGAGGAAACGCAGATCACAGCAAACTGTAAGTAATTATCTATGAACCTTTACGGAAATACAGGGATAGTCGACCTCCAGACCATATGAGACGAAAAGCTCTTGGTTGCCAATAAGATTTCCACTATTGTGAGAGACGGAACGTCATACACGTTTCCGTACGTCTTACAGAATAATTACTAATAGAGTTTCAACGGCACCACAACTATTATACATGGCAATGCTGAAAATACATGATCCAGTGACAATAATGTGGCCACCGACTACGTTAGACGTCAGCGTGCAGTAACCACTCACAGACGGCAGGTGGGAGCTCTAGCAGTGGAGGGTATATAAAGCGGAAAACAGTGCAGTCGTCGGCATAATGCGGAAACGGAGTGATTTATCTGACGTCCAGGGGGTTTTATCATTGGCTTCTGGGCCAAGGATGGAAGCATTACCGAAACGGCTGAGTTTGCTTGCTGCCGTGGTTAAAGTATACAGTGCACGGCAAAAAGGCACTACCCAAAACCGGCGACGAAGCAGCTGTAGTTCATTACGGGCCATAGATGACGGAGGTGAATGACATCTGTGGAGATGTGTACAGGCGAGTAGACGCGCAGCTGTGGAGCAGCTGACCGGCCAGATGAACCAAGGGGCTGATATTTGGTAGCATTTGCTGAATGATCGTCGCAGAAGCACTGTTGGTACACATATCAGCCCCTTGGTTCATCTGGCCGGTCAGCTGCTTTTTTTTAGTGTGGTTGTCATTCTGGAAAAGTGATAACAGTACATTGTACAGCGTACAATAAAATAGACATAAATGTAACACAAGAATCTAAGAGTTCAAGAAGTATCAGTTACTATGACGTACAGTAAAATCGAGTTGATGTGTCTTATCCATTTTCTTAAAGACATTTAATTTTGCTCGCCGTTCTTCACTGTTGAGTACACTACACTTGGCTTTGTGCTATGTATTGTAGTGTCTTTTAATTGAAAACTTAGGCTGGCCGCCTATTATTCGGCTGCACAGCAAACACTGAGAGTTTTCGCCAACGGCTACAAAAAAGAATTGCAGTTCCCATTCATTTTTAAATGACTGAGAACATAGATCTCCCGTCCCTTGCTTTTTCAGAGTACCTGCCATTTCTCAGTACCGTACTTCTCTGTTAAGGTTACAGTCACCAGGGGTAAACGAGACTGGGTATGTTGCGCTCTTGCTTGTACCACATAAACAGGGAAGTGGAGCCGTCGCCGTTCATTTAGGACACATGTCTAATAACAGATGTCGCTGTCGCACACGTGCGCACATATGCAGCATTTCCGCACGTCTGCACACTGTGCAGCGTTTGGCCGGCCCTGGACTGCAAGGGGTGTGTCAGAACTCTCCATTACATGAAACAATATAGCCAACTAAACGTTATTCTTTGCATTGTGTAAACACTCAGATATCTATAGTAACAATCTGGGGACGAAACATGGGAGAGCGATTCTAAGCATTGTTGTAAGACGACGTCTGTCTGCAAGTGTGGAAGTAGTAGTGTCGATCGAGAGCTCGGAGACAGAAAACGTGTCACGCTGCCCTCACGTCGGTGATGGCAGATCTTACCACAATCAAGGCATGATTTCATTTATATAGCCAGGAGAGGTTTAGATGGCTTAACTATGCTTGAACATGGAATTCAAGGCAAAATTCGCAAGCATAGAGCAAAAGCAATTGCCGTGTTAGGCTCTTGATTGTAAGTACGAGTTTGCAATAATCCCATGTCTTGCTTGTCAGTGAAAGAAGCCTCCTTATCCTCCAAATAATAATTATTATTCTCCACATCTAAATAGTATGCTGTGTTTACTAAATGTTAACGTAACTTTGAAATTGAAATAATTTGTTAATATGGCACTCAGCCGTTATACATACGTATGTCATTTGTCACTGTCCTTATTAATATTTTTTCGTGATGATTCTTAAGTTTTAAATAGACACAATTCATTAAATCTCTTCTTAAAAGTTATTTAGTAGTTAACAGGACGCAAGCAAACTCCTTTTTATTAAATTCATTCTTTGTAACAAGAAGCTTTAGCTGCTGCTGCTGTGAATTGCTGTAAACTACATGGAAAAAGGCAGTCATTTAAAGAGATGAGTGAAAAACTTAGGGCCAAAACGTATATACTGACACGCCACAACATTTCATGTCCTCTACTCCAGTAAATTCAGTTGCACAAGTCAGATTCTGTTTGATTTGTAAATTCCTGTTCATAAACGCAGTCACATAGCTTATAGAAATGTGAGTTTTAAGTTTCTCATGTAACGATCTGTTGAGAGCTTAAATGACAGTGCAACTGACACTCATACAACACGCACGCAGTGTTAGGCACGTTAGATTCCGTTTACTGGTAGCTCAATTTACTTATCGAGTCCAGTTTCAGCGACGAACATAGGCAATGTTGGCTGTAGCTACGTTACACATATTTGTTGCATACGTTGCTTTAGCCGGTGCTACTGCAGAATTGGTTGCATATAGGTTACATATGGCGAACTCTGTTGCTGGACGACACCATTGGAAATCATAAAAACGCAGTCAGATCAACATTACACACACAGCTGCGGGGCATTGTTGCTAATTACATAAGTAGTTCGTTTTTCAGGAGTAACTGTGCATTATTGTCTGAATATGTTAATTTAAGCATTGTGTGTGACATGTCACGGCTCATTGTCGAGGACTAAGAGTTACGGACATCATTTTTTCCACGTGACATGACTGCTTTTAAGTGGCAGGCAATTTATCTTGTGTTAACAGAACTCATAATCTTTGTTTTGTAAGTGATTTTATAACGAGACAGATTAGTTGGTGAGACATTATTTTCTGTCATACTTTTCTGATTATTACTAACGATGGCTCATAACATTAGTAGCATTAGGAATCTCAGGGAACTTCCAAATGCAAACACTGAGAGATTACAGAGCCCTCTCACTTCTGATTCAGTGTCATACCGCTTAATATTCTTAGGGAAGATGATGTATATTACGATCTGACTTCATACATCATGATGAAATGATGGACAGTAGTGAACGTTCTCACTTGAGTGGTCTAGTGAAGGAATAGCCGTAAGCTTCACCCGCGTTCAAAGGAATAGCGTGCCAATTTAAACGACTGCAGTAAAAGCGTACGGCGACTGAGGGACGAGGGGAGTGCTTTTTACTGCGGAACCTCGGCGACATTTCTGGGCTGCCAAGTTCCGCCGCATTGTACAGACACGTTGGTTGGCGCCGGTCGGCCGGCAGCTACGTCCAGGTAGATTCACTAGCGCCGAGAAGTCACCGCTGCAATAGGCAGCGCATAGTAGACAGGCAATAAAGCAGAGGATGGGCCCTTGTTAGGCAGGAAGCTGTTGAGAAAACTGTGAGCTTTCTGTTAATGTCCATGGGACAGGTTACTGGCGCCTGGACGGTCAAAATGGTTAAAATGGCTCTAAGCACTATGGGACTTAGCATCTGAGGTCATCAGTCCCCTAGACTTAGAGCTACTTAGACCTAACTAACCTAAGGACATCACACACATCCATCCCCGAGGCAGGATTCGAAACTGCGACCGTAGCAACCGCGTGGTTCCGGACTGAAGCGCCTAGAATCGCTCTACCACAGCGGCCGGACGCCCAGACGCCAACACTCTGTTACAATACATATTTGTGAAGGCACGAGTTTATGGTCGTTCTTTAGAAACTTCGAAATGGACGCAACAGGGGAGATAACAATCTTTTTATGGAGGGCTATGGTTTCATCCTGGTCATGTTGGCTGGCTCTGAGCACTATGGGACTTAACATCTATGGTCATCAGTCCCCTAGAACTACTTAAACCTAACTAACCTAAGGACATCACACAACACCCAGTAATCACGAGGCAGAGAAAATCCCTGACCCCGCCGGGAATCGAACCCGGGAACCTTGGCGCGGGAAGCGAGAACGCTACCGCACGACCACGAGCTGCGGACTGGTCATGTTGTTAGCAAAAGACATGGCGTAAACGCGTGGGAAAGAGGCCACGAAGCTGAATCATTTTTCCTTTTCTCCGAATTAACTTCTCTGGTTGGTGAAATCGGTGTATGCAGAGCAAGGGGCGCTCTGCCAGCTTCGAATGCTGCGCTCCAGCTCGTGATTGGCTTGTGCTAAAGTGGGAGTAGTCTAAGAGAATGTGATTTGCTACCGAGCTGGCGTGGAAAGTGGGGAGAAAGAGAAGTGGTCACTCTTGTACTAGCGCTTCGCTAGTAAAGAACTCCAGGTCTCTACCTAAACGGTGAGACTTGTGTCCTTTGCCAATGTGCCAGTTAGGGCCTGTATCAGTCACCTACTGAACCTCAGAGGGACTGCTTCTAGCGTCACGCACACAATAAGTGATGCGTGGGTGTACTTACTTGTCTCGTGTCGCCAGTCTCAACATTTGACATATTCCGTCACGTGTAGTCGTGGGACGGAGTCGAATTGGTTTGGCAGACCAGCAAAGAGGCCCACCTGCACACTGGAGTCCACCAGGGTTTCAGAGGCCTACGTTCCGAATTAGCTGAACGCGAGACCGCGTACTTGCATTTTTCGGGCGCGCCACGAATAACAGATTGCTGCTGTGCATGACTTCAGTCGCCGAATGCATCGTGGTGTGCCGTCTTGACCAGGAGAAGTGTGAAATATTCGCTGCTACAGCTTAGGGCTCCAATATATGGTACATTTCTCAGCACCCTCTTCTTTCGAAATATATTTTTATTTTTGGAATAGTAAAACATAGATGTTTGATGGTGGCGTAGTTTTTGGGTCATAAATGGTTCAAATGGCTCTGAGCACTATGGGACTTAACATATATGGTCATCAGTCCCCTAGAACTTAGAGCTACTTAAACCTAACTAACCTAAGGACATCACACAACACCCAGTCATCACGAGGCAAAGAAAATCCCTGACCCAGCCGGGAATCGAACCCGGGAACACGGGCGCGGGAAGCGAGAACGCTACCGCACGACCACGAGCTGTGGACTTTTGGGTCATCCCCCAGATTCACGCTATGAAGTCAGATAAAGCAATTAGTGTTCTGGTTAGTGTCGTCTGTAGATCTCCAGCTGATCACTTCGTCCGCCATAGACCCCATATTAGTGAAAGCGTTTGTCAAATAAAAATGTTTGTGTGACGTTTCTTTACCCATTTTTTGTCTTGTGATGTTATGAACGAATAAATCTATTGTTATTTAGATCAAAACTCCTTCCTGTGTTCTCATTAACGTTACCTTTGCTGTATTATTAAAGTCTTGATTACAAAAGAACGTAGCAAGCCTGCAATCGGCGAACTGCTGCCCAGGATATAGGTCCTTGGCACTTCTGGGACGACGTCATTCTGCGTCCCTGCCGAACAGGTCCACACTATAATGAAATAAAAAGAAACAAAACAAAACAGAAAAATATGATTCTTTAGTGTGTTGTAGATACTTAATGCTCTGATTGTGTTGTTTATGTGTTTATTTGTTTTATTTACAGTGTATTTGTGTCAGTGACTTCTGTGTCATTTGTTGACTGTTTTCCCGTCGTTGCTAATGGCGTTGTCGTATTACTTTTGAGGTGTTTGCTATTGTATTTGGTCGTTTTTGATTCTGAATCTCTTGTATTATTGTCGTAGTGTCGGACTGCATAATGCTTTGCTAATTTATTTTGACGTCATTGCGTGGTACTGTGTATATCTTGTGTGTTTGATAATACAGTTTTCAATGTGTTGCGCAGATAATTAGCGTTTGTTGTGGATAGATAATTTGAATGATAACGAGAAGTAGGGCAAGGAGACAAGTAGACTGGGACCGAGAAAATAAAGCGTACGTCATGGAGAAAGAGCGCAATGAAACGGTGGAGGCACATTTTGAACGTAGGGAGGTGTTGCTGTTGAACGGTGTTAGCAACAACAATGACGTGCAACAAGGAAACCAGGGACGAAAGCGATATGGCTTTTCCTGAGGGGACGGACAGTGTCAGATAGCATATGATAGAGGATGAGAGCGTACCACAAGATATCGAAGCAGAGGTGATTATTAGAAATCCGGACAGGGAAGACAGGCCGGTACCAGGACATAATGACATGGATACAACACCGCAGAAATCTTATATGAGTTCAGTCGGTCACTATACTGAGGAATATGAAGAGGGCTTCAGTCTGGTGGCATTTTAATGGGAATGGAGAAGAAACTTGATAGAGTAAAAGGAATGGAGAAAAACATTAATTGACTAAAAGCAGTGGAGGAGAAAATTAATGAGATGATGACGGACATAAAAAATATCGGTGCTCAAGTAAATCAGGTGCGAGAGGAACACAAGTCATGGGCAAATAAGCTCCAGGAAAACCTACGTAAAGTAAACACCAAAGTATTGAAAGGTTCAAAGATTGCACACCATGCTAAGAAGACGGCAGAGAGCGACAAGACAGTAGCCACTTTCGCAAGACGAGCAGCAGCTGAAGCATTGGAAAAGAGTAAACGCACAGAATTGCAAGGACAAGAGGCAGTGGTCAATTTGAACAAGAAGGTAGAAATCGTGCAAAAGCGGCAAAATGAGGCGGAGCAGCACATCGACAGGAAAATACGTGAAGCCACGGATATTCATGTGACAGCGGCCATGGACAAATTAGAATCTGAGCTGCGCAAAATAGGGACTGGTTCGGATGTGGCAACTGCAACTTCATTGAGCGAGTCGGAAGAGGTCCGGAGTCTCCTTTCGTTCAAAGCGCAACAGGAAGCGATCAACACACGTATGGAGAAGAAATTGGAGGAGGCGCCAAGGAAATTCAGATGCGGCCAAGCGCAAACGCAACAGAACCAGACACTAATTCGGACGGGACGAATAACTGTATACCATTAGCGGGGAGCAGAGGACATGGTGAGATGAACGTCGCATTTTCTCGAAGCCGAAGAGGGAGCACAAATGAGGGGATGTCGAACGACGACTACCAAAGGACTGATATTTTCCGTAGGAAGGAAGTTGTTAATTGAGGGGACGTCGAACGACGACAACCAAAGGACTGATATTTTCTGTAGGAAGGAAGTTGTCGATGACACACCATTTGGCTTTCAACAATTCTTACAAGTCCGAAAATTCGAAATTTTCTGATATGAGGGTACTTTTACTCACCCACGCACTTGGATATCGCAATTGGACCTCTCTTTACCTCCAAATTTGCCTTTACAATACAAATTAGACTTTATTTGCGGAAACTTGCAAGGGTCAGTTGCGGAGAAAATGCGCGGAATATCAGCGACTTGTAGAAGTTACCGGGAGTTCAAGGACCTAAATATCTTCTGGTCCAAGGAGACGCAAGAGCGCATAAAATATGAGATGATTGTTGGCAAAGATTTTTAGAGTTCAGGCTACAAGAGCCCAATCAAGTTCTTTGATGCAATGATTGACAAGAACCAGTATCTTGACGTACCATGCTCTACCAGTGAAATCATCTGTCAGCATATCAACAAGTATTAGCTGGCAGGTGTAATGTGGAGCTAAGCACATTCTGTAACACTCTTTAAGAATTAGAGTACGCATTCCGAGCAGAGATTATCAGAGAACACGGAGGAAAGTCTGACAGATGCGTTCGCAGGTCATACGTCGCGTCCACAATATAACCATTACAATAAAAGGAACGGAAATGTGCGGAATGGAACGCCTTATGGAAACAATTCACGGTCGGGAAATTTCCGGAGCAATGAAGATCGACATAGAAGCGACTGGAATGGGAACCGCAATAGTTATGTACTACGCAACAGAGGCTGGCATGGAAGGAGGAATGGAGGCCACGGACCACGAAACAATGGATGGCGACACCATGGCTCCTTTTTAAACAATAATGGAAGAGGTGCGTGAATGTACAATGGAGGAAACGGAAATAGAGCTCAGGTCGGGAATATTGAGATCTGGGGACCGAACCTAGGTCGAGGGACGTGAGGAAATGATAACCAACGCCACTGACCTTCTGAACAAGCCTCAGATAGTTTAAATATCTGTGACAGCCGAACATAAGCATAGCAGCATAAGTTTCGTTTGTTTATAATAGTTTTAAACAAAACAATAAATTCTTTAAATTTTTTTGTGATTCACCATGGTAATCAGCATACGAACGTCTCCCATTACTACTAGTCGTAAGAGTTGGCATTGTCAGAATTTCACTGTGTAGGTATTTCTTAGTAACATGTATCAAATCTATAGATGTGCAGTTGGTCATCTCAGAGCTGACTAAATTGCAATTGTTGAGAGTAGAAATGTGCCAATTTCACGACGGAAACTTCGTTGTTTATTTGAGTCCTATTTCGCGCGAGTTAATACGTTCTCATAGGAGTTTGGCAGTTTGCACGAAACGACAAAATCTGGTGTCACAAAAACGATAGATTTTATGTCTACGAGTGAGAAACAAGTGCATGAGTATTGGGTATGGCACTCTTCATCTTGTAGTTCAGATACAATCAAATTTCTTCTGTTTATTGTGTGTGCATTGGAGTAAACGCCCTTGTATGATCCGGTATATAGTTCGTAGTATAGTGTGCGAGAGGGACGTTGTTGAGATTAGTTTGCGAGACCCATGGAGGTATTTTGCAGGAGGGTTGTGTATTGTCCACGCGAGAGGCTTGTTGACTTTGTTGTGTGTTTCGCCGTGGTTTGTGACCATTGCCGAGTGCAATGTGTTTTATATGTGGGCTTATTGTTGTCATCACCATGGCGCAATGCATTTGTGGTGTTTTTCTTTTTTTCTGTCTGTGGATGTCGCCTTTGGTGAGATGTTTCTCGTGAATGGGATATTTTATTCGATTGTGGTTACACAGATAAGCTATCGCGTTTTATGCAATTGCGGTTCACTGTGGTTATTCGCTTGTGGTTTTCGCATGTAGTTTTCTACACTATTGTGCGATGATATTCGTGTGGGCTTCTGCAAGTAGTTCGCGAGCGCCTGAGTGATAGATCTTGGGCGATAGTTTGTACTACATGACGTGACCACAGAATATACGACTCATTTTAGTATGTGTTTGCAGAATGAGCAAGGCACACCATCAATTTGTGAGAAAGAGAAGAACGGAAGAAATGTAGTTTTGCAGTCAAATATCGATAATACCTTGTGCTTTTTTATGTTTGTTTCAGGAGCTGTAGTGGAAAATTTGTACACCAACCTGAGAAAATTTTGTGTCAGTTTCAGCTAAAAGAGAATTTCGCGGTTGTTTTTCCCATCTAGGACAGCGAGCGGACTGGCGACGTCAGTACTCATAGAGAGTTACGCCATACACCAGCGTTAGTGCCAACATAACGACAACACAATGGGAGCCTAGGAGTGTGTATATCCTTTACGGTATTTCGGCTGCATGAATAAGTAGTAGTCTTAGATGGTATGAGACTGACTGAAGTGAATGTGTAGTCTAAGCCTGCTTACTACTTTAAGTGCATGAAAGGTTGTTGGAAATTAACACTACACTATCATACAGCACAACACCTCACCACTACTTAAGATTATAAAGATTTAGACACAAAAAATTAATCGTGGAATAGAATAAGATTATATTTTTGTAAAACAGCTACGTAAATCATTTTTTTTAATTCTTGGAGTAATGATGTAAAACTACACTTTCTCAATTTCATTGTAATTCACTGTATTTATGCTGTAAACATATTTGTAAAAACACGGCAGTAAGTGTCCATGTAAGCACTGTGGAGACTATGGATGGCTGAGTTGATGGTGATGCGTCAGGCAGTTGGAGAGGTCGCAGACACCTGAGCGACTATAGCAGCTTGGCAGATGGAGTCTCAAGCAGGCAGGATGGTTAAGGTCGTTTGCCAGCCCTGCAAGCTGGGGGTGATGCAGAAGGCAGAGGTGACACACTTAGCGACTACAGGACAGCTGGTCAACATGACGTCATCAGGCTATGTGATTGGAGGCAGATGTTGTTGAGCCCCTTTGCAGCATGAGCTGTCAACAAAGGGCCGGTGCCCAGCTGACATGAGAGCACCTTCACTGCCACTTCCACTGCCACTGCAATTGTGCAGTATTTATTCGTGTGACCATTGTAAATTTAAAAATCGGGCTTCCTAAAGACCTTTGAGAAGGGAGCTGTGGGAGCTTTGTTGTTTTCATTAATTTATTTTATGTATGTTTGTTTTACATATGTTTTACAAATATGTATTTTCTATGTTTTCTTATTAAGTTTTATTTGCTCTTAATGAACTCATGAATTATTTTTTCGTTTTTTGTAAAGATTCTGTTGTTTTATGTCAACCATATGTTATTTTGTTGTTTTGACACTTACATCTTTGTGCTTAGGGAACAGACTGATACATTTTACAGAACTAAGCTGAATACGTAAAACATGCAAAATGAAAACTAGGAATCTTTTACGTTGGGTGAATGTGAGAGAGTTTTTGATCGATTTTCTATCAAGAAATGAATACAGTCAAGTGTATAATTCAGCAGGTGTAGTAATTCTCCATAGGGCAGAGAATCCTCAAGACAAAAATATTATATTCTGGTTAGGAGATAAGCTTCTCTGGGCCCAATTTCAGGATGAATGAGTAGATAAATGTCAGCACGACCCAGTAACTGTTTAGTAATTGTCAGTAAGTCTGGGTCCTCAAGAATACGACCTGATGGTACACCCATCACATTTTTATTTCTCATTTTAATTTTGTAGGCATGCAGCAGAGAGTGTATGGATGACCCCTGGTTCAATGTGCTAAAGTCAGGGTATAACACTGTGCTGGGATTTATGGTAAACAAAGATTGATTCATGTTTATTTAATGACCCAACTAAAGTGTCACAATTTTAAAGTGTGACACTCCCCAAGAATAAATTTGAGCAGAATAGGGAGGGTGTGAGAGATTGCAGGGCACTCTAACTTCTGATTCAGTGTCATGCCGCTTAATGTTCTTAGGAAAGATGATCTTTACTATGACCCAACTTCATACATTATGATGAAATGCTGTGTTCTAGTGAAGGAATAGCGGTAAGCTTAACGTCCTTTCAAAGGGATAGGGCGCCAATTTAAATGATGGTAGTAAAAGCGTACAGTGACTGAGGGATGAGGGGAGTGCTTTTTTCTGTGGAACCTGGGTGAAAACATTTGCGGACTGTTGAGCTCTGCAGTCTCATTGTACAGGCACATTGGTTGGCGCCGGTCCATCGGCACCCACGTCCTGGTAGACTGACTAGCGCCTAGTAGTCGCCGCTGCAATATGCAGTGCATTGTAGACTGGCAATAAAGCAGAGGGTGGGGCCTCGTTAGGCAGGTAGCTGACAAGGCAACTGTGAGCTTTCTGCAAATGTCCGTGGGACAGCTCATTGGCGCCCAGACGTCCAGACTGTGTTGCAAAACATATTTGTGAAGGCATGAGGCTTTTAGCGAATTTATGATCGTTCTTTGGAAACTTCGAAATGGACGCGACGGGGGGGATAACAATCTTTCTATGGAGGGCTGTGGTTCCACACTGGCCATATTGTTAGTAAAAGGCATGGTGTAAACATGTGGGAAACAGTCCACGAAGCTCAATCATCTTTCCTTTTCTCCCAATTAACTCTAAAGTCTCTGATGGGTCAGATCGGTGTATGCAGAGCAAGGGGTGCTATCCCAGCTTCGAATGCTGCGCTCCAGCTCATGACTGGCTTCTGCTAAAGTGGGAGTAGTCTAAGATGTAAATGTGCGTTGCTACCGAGCTGGTGAGGGAAATGGAGAGAAAGAGAAGTGGTCACCTTCTGAACCTGGGTAGAGGTACTTCTTCTAGCATGACGCACACAATAAGTGATGTGTGGGTGTACTTTTTCGTCTCGAGTCGGCAGTCTAAACATTTGACATCTTCCGTCACGCATAGTCGTGGGACAGAGTCAAATTGGTTTGGGAAACAGGTCCAGCTGCACACTGTAATCCACTGGTGTTTCAGAGGCTCATAGGGAAGTATCTGTGTTCCGAATTAGCTGAATGCGAGACCGCATACTTGCTATATTCGGGTGCGCCATGCATAACAGATTGCTGCTTTCCATGACTTCAGTCGCTGAACGCATCGTGGTGTGCCGTCCTGACCAGGAGAAGGGTAAAATATTTGCTGCTACGGCGTAGGCTTCCAATATATGTTTCTCAGCAACCTGTTCTTTCGAACCATATTTTTCTTTTTGGTATAGTAGAACATAGATGCTTGATGGTGGTGCAGTTTTTGTGCCACACCCCGGATTCACGTGTATGAAGTCAGATAAAGCGATTAGTGTTCTGGTTAGTGTCGTGTGTCGATCCCTGGCTGATCCCTTTGTCCACCACAGACCCCATATTAGTGAAATCGTATGTCAAATAAAAATGTTTGTGTGATGTTTATTTAGCCAATTTTTTGTCTTGTGATGTTAGGAATGAATAAATCTATTGTTATTTAGATCACAACTGCTTCCTGTGTTCTGATTAACATGACCTTTGCTTTATTATTAAAGTCTTGTTTACAAAAGTAAGTAGCACGCTAACAACACCAGTAATGAAGAGATTATCTCTCCAGAACATTCCCAGCCTTCAGAGATTGAAGTGGAAACAGATAATGTGACAGAAGTTTATATTACCTCACTACAAGGGTCATACAGTGTAACAGATGACCTCGGCGGCAATGCAGAACGCACTGCTGAATTAACAAATAGTGAAGTACGATGGCACAGTGACACATCATGACAAATATTTTCAGAAACAGTAGACACATGTTCCGTAAGTCATTCTGAGATACAAGAAGCACTCCAGATGGCTTCACATAACAGCAATATTCAAGTTGGTACGAATGACTCGCTGCAAACACTGTTAGAAGCCATGTTTAACAAGTTCCAACAAGATACACAAAAGTCCCAACGAATCATGGTTACAAAATCCCAGCAGGATACACAAACAATGATAGAAGGCTTGCAAACTCAAATTGCGCAGATTAATACGTTGCAAACAGACATGCACACTTCAATTAGGACGTCGCAAACAGAAAATTGAACAATGATGAATGAACTGATCACTGCATGAACAGTTGTTCCCCAAAGTGCCGACTTTAGAAACTAAAATTAACACCATTGAGACTGTGCAAACTCAACAAAACAGAAAAAAATCTCATGGATTTAGGCAAGTTTCCAAAGAGCAAACAGGATGTGTTAACTGCCGTTAATGCAGCAATACCAAACACTTAGATCACGGATCTCAAACAGCACTGCGATTAAAATGCCTGTAAAGTAACAGGAAGTACCACCAAAACAAATTCTGTAGAAGCAACTGTTCATTCTGTTGTAGACCAGTTAGGCATAGTTTTTCAGAAAACTGACGACCTAATAACAAAAGTTACAGACTTCTGCAACAATGTAGATGCAACCTCTGACGTCAATGCCCCTGTACACTTCTCGTAAATGTGAGAGTATTTAAAAATGAAGCGTGTACAATAAGGGCAAGTGCTCATCAACGTGAAAGTAAAAGGACGAAAAATTCATAACGCTGAAAATATATCAGCTCCTACTGACGTGCAAACAGACTGTGAAATTACGCAGCAATTGGACTTCATCAGCCGTCAGATACCCGTCAACTGTATAGGCGACAATGTTAGAGGACAGCCTCATTCAGAATGCATTTGCACTAGTGTCCATCAACCTGAATGTTGCAATAGGCAACAACCAGAAGAATCGGTGAGATTATATCCCCACAATTTTGAACCATGAAAGGACGATAGGATTGATTACGAACACTTCTTTCAGGTACGAAAATGTAAAACATTCCGTAATGCTAGTAAAGAAATACACACAAGAGCCTGGCTTGATCAATACCATTATTTGTTACCCCCGCCTGAATGGCCGATTGTAAACAAGTTGGAATACATGGAGTCTTATCTGGAAAATGAGCCGGCTTCTAGAACGCATTCAGTAGTCCAATAACGCCATCCACTGGCAGAATTTCAGCACATATTTTTGACGGCATACTGGTCTCCCACAACGCAGTCAAGCGTAAAAACAATTATATTAAAGCAGAAACCTTTCGAAAGCTCAGGATTTACCACCCCAACATTGTACTTTGAGGACTTGGTGCGTAGAAACCAGTACATAGACATTCTGCGCAGCCCAGTAGAACTTATCGGTATTTCCATAACAAAACCGCCCACTTAACATAAAACATGTAATTGTACCTAGTAGGGGCAAAGACGATATTGTTGAGTTCACAGGTCTTTTGCAAGAACTCGAAGATAATGACAGCAATCACCTGAATAGACTGGTAATAACAAAAGTAAAAATAATGGGCAAATACAAGCTTCTGTGAACCAGTATGGTAATAATGGCCATTCAAATGACCATTATAAATGCGAAAATCATGTATTGGAACATGACTGTTCTCAACAACTCACAAACTTAATACTCGGATTACCAAACTGACTTTTCTACATTAGCACTGAAACAAGAGTGAGCAAAGACTTGCGAACAGGTGGCTACAACACCATTATGCTCTGAACAAGATATCTCCTCAGTAAGTGAATGCAAGTGGCAGAATACACACTTAGAATTGAATATTTAATGGAGAGAAGGTGCTCTTCACATGGTTCAGCTACGAATTTCAGACAGCCTATAAGTAGTGAAGCAAAGAGAGTTCTAGGCCATTTTATTTGTGTGGTTTGCACACATTCATAGCTAACTACACATTCATAGGCAAATTATCCCTCTCCCTTTAACCTATTGATATACTAACAGATTTATGACCTTTTGGGGGTTGATTTATGGCATGGGGATAATCTGTCCTTCTGACAAACCTCCCACCCCTTATGCTCCCTCACTCCTTAGGCAAATCCCGAATCCTCCCCCTCACTAATGCAAGCACTCATTTTATATCAAATTAATTGACTTTTTAATTATCTGGATCAATTAATTACCATATACCTCTCTGGGAAAAACCACCAGCCCTTACCTACCCTACCCCACTTCCCCTTGACTTCCACATTTGGAAGCCAGTGGGAGAAAGGCTCAGCTCTACTGGAGAGGAATGATCTCATGACACAGTATTCAAATCAATGTCAATAATATGTTGCTGCATATTCTTTATTTAATCAGTTTGCATGAGACAGGGCTGCCCCACTTCAATAGAGCTCACATCTGCAGCCCTGACCCCCGCACCTACCACATCCACACTTCCCATGATGTAATAACTTTTCAGAAACGCTGGAATTGTGTTTCTATCTTTTGTAGTTTGGAAGCAATAAGTGTCTGAAATCTGTTCTTTCTTTTTGAATAGGCTTGTATTTTCTTTCTGGTAGTACTGTGTATATGTAATATGTTGCCATTAGACACATTATTCTTTTTTTCTATATATAACATGTAGTCTGAAGCATATTATTTGTTGTTGTAGATGATTTTGAGCAGCAGGAGCAGGGAGGGGTAGAGATCTTATTACAGCTATATTATCTACAAATTCTTAGTTTTTTGTGTGTATACATTTTCAGTAAATCAAAATGTTGAGATTGTAGGCAGTGTAGGGGAGCTGATTGATGATGGTTCCAGTGAGGGGATGCCTGAGGTGGTGGAGAGGGAGACATCAGATGACCTGAGGGATACAGCACAGACCCAAAGTGAGATAGGTAGTCACTCAACAAACTCACACTCAACAAACAACACACACTCAACAAACAAATAACTGGTGTTCTTGCTCTCATTGCTGTAGCAGGCTATGTCGGGGATGATGTACTTATTTCTCATTGTTCTTTTGCTACAGCACCACCATCCATGCAGTATAGAGTAGTGCATGTACCCAGGAGCAATGAAGAAACAGTCACATAGACAAGGTCCTGTGTGGCACACTCTGGTGTATAAGATGGATTTCATCACTGTGTAGGAAAATGCCACCGTGCAAGCAGCCATAGCCACAGCACCTACCGCCCACTCCCTCACCAGTTCTGCTCTAGTGTCTATGGGCCAGTATCGCTCTGGCAACTGGCTCAGGGTTGTGGCAACATGCATCTCTGCAACTGCAGCTGCAGTCAGGGTGCTCACGCTGGGGCAATACCCCATCTCATTCTCCCCAATGTTATTACCCAAACCACAAGGTACATGCACCTCCCTGCTGCTTGTCACAGCCAGCAGCAGCAGCAGTATCATCATCAACTAATTGTTGTTGCGGTAATTGTAGTAATCCAGTAGCTAGCAGCAGTCATTGTAGTGAAGGCCATCAAATCAATAACATCACATCACAATCAGAATACTTGGTGATTGCCAACTCCTTTGAGGAGCGAATATCGTTCACTAGGACAGAGAACCTGGCGAGAGGCTACCATGGCCCTGTAGAGTTTCTCAAAGCATGTCTTACTGTCCTGGAAAGAAACCTCTCAAAGTCATTAGTGACCTGTGGTAGCCCACCATTAAATGCAGCGCTGTGTTGTGCATTGAACTGTTATATGCCCCCAAACAGACCGCTGGCATTGAAAAGACAAGACTTTACTATCTTTGAAGGAGCGGGGGAGGGGAATGGACTGATATCATAGAGATTATCAATTGCTGATTGGTTTCATGAGTCCACTTTAAGTGCTCTACTGGACTAACTTTCTGAGACGGAAGTTAGAAGGTCAGCTAAAGCACTCAATCAAATACTGCTCCTTGACATCCACATGCATGCCTGTGATTCAGTAAATGGAGAGTCCAGTTATATCAAGCTTCCTAAGGACATAGCAGCTTCCTAAGGGTATAGCTGGTAAGAAGGCACGTATTAATGTCGAAAATGAAACCGATTAGGCTTGTTTTGTGTGGTTATTTCTGGCCTGCAAAAGAAATTGCACAGAAAGCCACAGTGCATGTCATGACATGGTACATGCCTTGATACTCATATGTGTTATAACACTGATAGTATTGAGTTCCCATCAAGATCCAGGACATAACTAAATTGGAGGTGCAGAATACCAGAATATCAATACATATTTATGGCCTGGTGAAACACAAACCATATGAGTGGAACAAATAGAATAAACATCTAGTCCTCAGACCCACACATTTCTCAAAATTTGCCAGTGAGTGTAACCTGCATAGGAAGATGCTGTTATTCTACCTTGGAGACAGACATAATATAATTATGTTTGGATCAAGGACATGTCCAGACTAATTTAGTCCCAAATGACTATACACAACTATAAATAGCATATTTGCTTGTAGTGCCTGAATGCCTTTTCCTCAGATGCTAGTAGCAAAGTATCTAGTAGGTTGTGCTTCTAGGGATCTGGTATGTTTCATTATACCTGCTGAGGAAAACAAATTTATAAAATTCAGAATGCTAACCATCAGAAGCGATGCCCATTTGTGGTGTACGCAGACTTTGAATGCTTCCTCGCTCCTGTGACCCACTGTGAAGGTAACCCTACTGTCTCCTCAGATACTACCTTCAAAAAAAAAAAAAAAGAAAGACATGTACCATATGCGGCAGCTTGCAAAGTTGCTCATCCGATGATTCAAGTCTTAACCAATAAAAATCTTACGTTGGAGATAATCCTGCGGTTTGGCTTCTCTCATGGGAGGTTGACAGGCTTTACAGTGACAACGGTCCCATGACCAAATCGAAGGGGAGCGAAGATTTGTACAATAATGCGGTATGCTGCCATATTTGTGGACTACCATTAGATAGAAAAGTGGAAACTCGTCATAGTGACCACCATCATCTTAAGTGGAGGTTTCTTGGCATTGTCTATAACACATGCAATTTGAAGTATCAGTTAATGTGACATGTAGACGTATTTTATATAATTTAAGGTTACTTGTTGAGCACCTGGTTCATTTTGGTATGGGGAAGGATCAGGTCAGTGTACTGCCTGAGTGTGTAGAGATATATATTTGATTCTCTAGATGAATGACACCAAGAATTATGTTCCTCTTCCTTGACTCGCTTACATTTTATGCAGGTACCACTCCGGACACTTGTAGAAACTCTGCTTCATAAGGATAAGCATATTACTTGAATTGTATTTACTGAGGAGGAAAAGTTTCACTTCATGACTAGAAAAAGAGGTTTTCCATATGCGTATGTGAATAGCATGCCAAAACTCAACGAAACCAGGCTATGCAACGTAACTGCATTCTCCAGCAACCATACAGGGGAGGCCAAACGGATGCTGACTATGAGCATATTGCGAATGTCTGGCAGGAATTCAACATTTCCGCTTTAGGAGGGTACACATAGAGTTACATGGACACAGACATGTGCTTGCTCGCAGATGTTTTTGATAACTTCCGGAGTCTGTGAACGACCACATTTTATTGGCTTATGGGTTGTTCTGGGATGCTATGCTCAAGAAAACGAAGTACAGCATCAAACTATTGAGCAATGTTGATATGCTTCCATTCTTTGAGCAAGGGATCCATGGGGGACTTTGTGAGTGTATCCATAGACAGGCCAAGGCAAGTGACCCACATATCAGTGAGACATTCGATGCATCCCTCGATTCGAGTTACATCATGTACTTGGATGTCAAAGACCTACATGGGCACGCCATGAGACAGTCACTGCCCATTGGCGAGTTGACTGATTTTGATAAGGGATGTGTGGGGGAGGAAGAACTCACATACCATATTAGTTTGCATGATGCACACGACAATTTCCTGCTGTGTCCAGAGCAACTAGTTCCACAACACTGTGGAAAAAGTGGAGGTACATTATTCACAATTGTAATCTCTCGCAGTGTTCAGATTGAGGATGGGATTGGTTAGAATCACCCAGGCTATCTGCTTTAAGCAGTCCACGTGATTGATGAAGTATATTGATTTGAATGTACTCTGAGAAAGTTTCAGTAAAAAGTGGAGAATTTGAGGAAAAATCGTGAAATTTTGATCGCAGTCGAACACTATGGGCGTTATGGCGAAAGAAAATGCATCGCCAGACCAAATTTTAAATAGGTGACAATATTCAGTGAGAATATTGTTGCTGTGGAGATGGCGAAGGTTGTAGTAGAGTTCACGAAAACTATCTACTTGAGGATATGTGTACTAGACCTATTCAAATTCCACATGCATCGCTTTCATAATGAGTTTGCGAAAGCTCATTTCGCTGATCCTAAATTACTTAATGTGGATACAGACAGCTTCATCTGATGAGTGAATAACTGCAATTTATATGAAGTAATGAGGATTCGTAGTGTAGAATTCGACATGTCCTCACACACGGCCGATGATCCTTATGGTGCTCTTACGCAGAACAAGAAGGTTATCTGCCTAATGAAAGACATGCCTGTATGGTGATGTTCACAGTACATATTGGGTGGCAAACCAGTACTCAACTGAGATTTGGTGTACACCATACTGTAATCTAAGGTCGGCCTGTCACCTCATGATGATAAAAGGGTCATTTGTGATGATGTGATTGAAACTCTCCCATACTCAACCTATTCACTCTTTGGGAGAGAGGTGTTGGGGGAACTTGATTGAGTGAGAGGGAGAGAATGAGACTAGGTGTAAATATCACAGGATGGTATGACCCTTGTATTGTAGTGTAAGTAATTTTGGTGTGTATGTGTGTGTGTGAAGCGTGTCATGTAAATATTTGTTTATTTGTGCAGACCATGTGCGTGAGAAATGTTTACTGTGTTTGTGTTTTTGTTGTGGTCTTCAGTCCAGAAACTAGTTTGATGCAGACCAAACGATCCCTTCTTCTAGACAAATTGTGCAATAAATCCCTCTTCTCCCCAATTCTATTCAATGCCTCCTCATTCGTTACATGATCAAACCATCTAATCTTCAACATTCTTCTGTACCACTGAAAGACGATTCCGGTTAATGAAGTAAAAGATCCACACGGTAGACACCAAATGAAAAAGCTACTCCTTATGTTTATGATCTAGACTGACATAAAAATGCGAAGGTCTGTTAATCAGAACTCAGGGAGAAGCTGTAGTCTAATTCACAAACGATTAATTGATCTTAAACAAGACAAGACAACAAAATTATTAAAGAAACATCATACAAAAAATATTTACTTAACAAAAGCCTTACTAAAATGGGATCTATGGTGGACAAACTGATCTGCTGGGGATCGACACATAACACTACGCAGAACACTACTAGCTTTATCTCACTTCATAGCTGTGAATCCATGTTATGGCATCAAACTACGCCACCACCGATCGCCTACATTCTACCATAAAAAAAAAAAAAAAAAAAAAAAAATGGTTCGAAAGAACAGGGTGCTGAGAAATAAAATAGATATTATAGCCCTACGTCGCAGCAGTGAATACTTTACCATCCTACTGGTCAAGGCGGCACACTACGATGCGTTCAGCGACTAAAGTCATGGACGGCGGAAATCTGTTATTAAATGAGCGTTCGCGAAAAAATGCAGCACGCGGTCTCGCGTTCGGTTAAGTCAGAACACAGGTACTTCCCTAAGAGCCTCTGAAACCCCGACGGATTCCAGTGTGCAGGTGGACCCGTTTGCTGGTCTGCCAAACCAATTTGACTCCGTGCCACGACTGTGCGTGTCAGAATACGTCAAATGTTTAGACAGCCGACTCAAGACAAATACGTACACCCATGCGTCACTCGTGACAGTGATGATATAAGCAGTACCTCTGACGGTTCAGAAGGTGACTGGCACAGGCTATAAGTCGCGCCCGAGCAAAGGACACAAGTCTCATCACCGTTTAGGTAGATACCCGCAGTTCGAATACTGTTGTGACACCTGATTCTGTCGTTCCGTGCAAACTGCAAAACTGCTAAGATAACATGTTACTCACGCGAAATAGGACACAAATAAACAACGAAGTTTCCATCGTGAAATCAGCACACCTCTACTCTCAACAACCGTAATTGATTCTGCTCTGGGGTGACTAACTGTACAATTATAAACCTGTTACATGTTACGAAGAAATACATGTACAGTGAAATTTTAACAATGCCAACTCTTACACCTGGCAGTAATGGGAGAAGTTTCTACGCTAATTACCATTGTGAATCAAAAAAGATCTAAAGAAATGGTTGTTACCTTTAAATTAATATAACTAAACAAACTTATGGTACAATGCTTAAGTTTAGCTATCCCCGAGCATTAAATTGTCTGTGTCTCGTTCAGAAGGTTAGTGGCGTTGGTTAGCATTTCCTCTCGCCCCTCGATCTGGGTTTGGTCCCCGAATCTCAATTTCCCCGATCGGAGCTCTGTTTCCATTTCCACCGTTGTTCAATTGCGCCCATCTTCTGTTGTCATTGAAACTGGAGCCATGGCTCCGCCATCTACTGTTTTGTGATCCATAGCCTTCATTCCTCCTCCATTCCAGCCTCTGTTCCGCAGTACATAGTTATTGCGGTTCCCATTCCAGTCTCTACGATGTTCAACTTAGAAATTTCCCGACCGTGAATGGTTTCCGTACGGCGCTCCATTTCGCAAATTCCCGTTCCTATTATTGAAATGGTCATATTGTCGACACGACTCTAATTCGTAAAGTCTGTTACGGAAAGTACTGAACTCCACATTACACCTGCCAGCTACTGCTTGTCAATATGCTGACGGAAGTTTGGTGTAGCAATGACGAATGATTTCACCGGTAGAGCATGGTACGTCAAGATAATGGTTCTTATCAATCTTTGCGTCAAGGGACTTGACAGGGCTTTTGTAGCCTGAACTCTCGAAATCTTTCCCGACCATCATCTCGTATTTTATGTGCTCTTGCGTCTCCTTGGACCAGTAGATATTTAGGAAGCTGTCCTTGAACTCCTGGTAACTTCTACACGTTGCTGATATTCCGCGCATTTTCTGCTCAACTGACCCTTGCAAGTGTCCGCAAATAAAGTCCAGCTTGTATTTTAATGGTCAATTTGGTGGTAAAGAAATATCAAATTGCGATATCCAAGCCCGTGGGTGAGTAAAATTACCCTCATCTCGGAAAATTTCGAATTTTCGGACTTGTAAGAAATGTTGAAAATCAAATGGCGTTTCATCGACAACTTCTGTTCTTCGGAAAATATCTGACCTTTGGTTGCCCTCGTTCGACGTCCCCTCATTTGTGCTCTCTCCTCGGCTTCGAGAAAATGTGACGTTCGTCTCACCATATCCTCTGCTTGCTGCTAACGGTATACAGTTAGCCGTCCCGACTGAATTTGTTTCAGGTGCTGTTGCGTTCGCGCTTGGCCGCATTTGAATTTGTTTCCTTAGCGCCTCCTCCAATTTCTTCTCTATGCGCGTGTTGATCGCTTCCTGTTGCGCTTTGAACGAAAGGAGAGTCCGGACCTCTTCAGTCTCGCTCACTGGAGTTGCAGTTGTTACCTCCGAACCTGTCCCTAATTTGCGCAGCTCAGATTCTAGTTTGTCCATGGCCGCTGTCGCATGAAAATCCGTGGCTTCACGTATTTTTGTGTCGATGCGCTGCTCCGCGTCATTTTGTCTCTTTTCTACACTTTCGACCTTCTTTTTCAAGTTAATTACCGCCTCTCGTCCTTGCAATCGTATCCGTTTACTCGCCTTCGAATCTTCAGTTGCTACTCGTCTTGGCACTCTCTGCCGTCTTCTTAGCATCATGTGCAATCTTTAAACCTTTAATTGCCTTGGTGTTTAGTTTCCGTAGGTCTTCCAGGAGTTTATTTGCCCATGACTTGTGTTCCTCTCGCATCTGATTTACCTGAGCACCGATAATCTTTATGTCCGTCCTCGTCTCGTTAATTTTCTCCTCCATTCCTTTTAGACTATCAAGTCTTCTCCATTCCAATTAAAAATGTCACTAGATTGAAGTCCTCTTCGTTTCCCACCATATCGTGATCATTCGAACTCATACAGGAATTCTCTGGTGCTGTGTCCGCATCATTGCGTTCTGATACCTCCCTGTCTTCCCTGTTCGAATTTCTAATAATCACATCTGCCTCGATATGTTGTGGTGCGCTCACATCTTCTACCACACGCGATCTGATATTGCCTGTCCCCTCAAGAAGAGACATATCGCTTTCGTCTCCCTGATTTCCTTGTTGTGCGACCTCGTTGTTGCTAGTTCCGTCCAACACCAACGCCTCCCTGCGTTCAAACTGTGTCTCAACTGTTTCATTGCGCTCTTCCTCCATGACGTATGCTCTATTTTCCTGCTCACAGTCTACTTGTCTAGCCCTGCTTCCCGTTATCATTCAGATTCTGTGTTAACAACAACTTTACTTATCCGTGCAACACGTGGACAACCTATTATGTGGCTCACAAGATATATGCAGTATAATACACTCCTGGAAATTGAAATAAGAACACCGTGAATTCATTGTCCCAGGAAGGGGAAACTTTATTGACACATTCCTGGGGTCAGATACATCACATGATCACACTGACAGAACCACAGGTACATAGACACAGGCAACAGAGCATGCACAATGTCGGCACTAGTACAGTGTATATCCACCTTTCGCAGCAATGCAGGCTGCTATTCTCCCATGGAGACGATCGTAGAGATGCTGGATGTAGTCCTGTGGAACGGCTTGCCATGCCATTTCCACCTGGCGCCTCAGTTGGACCAGCGTTCGTGCTAGACGTCCAGACCGCGTGAGACGACGCTTCATCCAGTCCCAAACATGCTCAATGGGGGACAGATCCGGAGATCTTGCTGGCCAGGGTAGTTGACTTACACCTTCTAGAGCACGTTGGGTGGCACGGGATACATGCGGACGTGCATTGTCCTGTTGGAACAGCAAGTTCCCTTGCCGGTCTAGGAATGGTAGAACGATGGGTTCGATGACGGTTTGGATGTACCGTGCACTATTCAGTATCCCCTCGACGATCACCAGTGGTGTACGGCCAGTGTAGGAGATCGCTCCCCACACCATGATGCCGGGTGTTGGCCCTGTGTGCCTCGGTCGTATGCAGTCCTGATTGTGGCGCTCACCTGCCCGGTGCCAAACACGCATACGACCATCATTGGCACCAAGGCAGAAGCGACTCTCATCGCTGAAGACGATACGTCTCCATTCGTCCCTCCATTCAGGCCTGTCGCGACACCACTGGAGGCGGGCTGCACGATGTTGGGGCGTGAGCGGAAGACGGCCTAACGGTGTGCGGGACCGTAGCCCAGCTTCATGGAGACGGTTGCGAATGGTCCTCACCGATACCCCAGGAGCAACAGTGTCCCTAATTTGCTGGGAAGTGGCGGTGCGGTCCCCTACGGCACTGCGCTGTGCCGTGCGTGTGATCATTGCTTGTACAGCCCGTTCGCAGTGTCCGGAGCAAGTATGGTGGGTCTGACACACCGGTGTCAATGTGTTCTTTTTTCCATTTCCAGGAGTGTACAATGATAGTAGTACATGAGATTCAGAATCAAAGAAACAACCAAGTACAAAGCAAATACAACAGTAAGCACCACGAAAGTAATACGACAACGCCGTTAGCAACGACGGGAACTCGGTCGAAAAGAATGAGACAGAAGACACTGAAACAAAGGCACTATAATAAAACCAGTAAACACGTAAACAACACAATCATAGCATTAAATATCTGCAGCATACTAATGAACCATATTTTTCATAATAATGCGCACCTGATCGGCAAGTACGCAAACTGACAACATCACAGAAGTGCCAAGGACCGAGATCCTGGTGGCGGTTCGCCAAATGAAGGACGATTCCGGTTAATGAAGTAAAAGATCCACGCGGTGGACTCCAAATGAAAAAGCTACTCCTTATGTTTATGATCTAGACTGATATAAAAATGCGAAGGACTGTTAATCAGAACTCAGGGAGCAGTTGTAGTGTAATTCACAAACGTTTTATTGATCTTAAACAAGATAAGACAACAAAATTATTAAAGAAACATCAGACAAAAAATATTTACTTAACAAAAGCCTTACTAAAATGGGATCTACGGTGGACAAACTGATCTGCTGGGGATTGACGCACGACACTAAGCAGAACACTACTCGCTTTATCTCACTTCATACACATGAATCCAGGTTATGGCATCAAACTACGCCACTACCAAGCATCTATATTCTATCATACAAAAAAAGGAAAAATATGGTTCGAAAGAACAGGGTGCTGAGAAATAGATATTATAGCCCTACGTCGCAGCAGCGAATACTTTACCATCCTACTGGTCAAGGCGGCACACTACAATGCGTTCAGCGACTGAAGCCATGGACGGTGGAAATCTGTTATTAAATGGACGTTCCCGAAAAAATGCAGTACACGGTCTCGCCTTCGGTTAATTCAGAACGCAGTTACTTCCCTAAGAGCCTCCGAAAACCCGACGGATTCCAGTGTGCAGGTGGACCCGTTTGCTGGTCTGCCAAAAAAATTTGACTCCGTGCCATGACTGTGCGTGTCAGAATACGTCAAATGTTTAGACGGCAGACTCAATACAAAAACGTACACCCATGCATCACTCGTTGTGACCGTGATGATATAAGCAGTACCTCTGTCGGTTCAGAAGGTGACTGGCACAGGCTCTAAGTCGCGCCCTTGCGAAGGACACCGTTTAGGTAGAGACCTGCAGTTCTTTACTAGCGAAGCGCCAGTACAAGAGGCTCGTTGCCTCCTCACCTCAGTTCCTAAAGCACATTTCTCTTTTTTGACTTCCCCCAATTTCGCACAAGCCAGTCACGAGCTGGAGCCCGGCATTCTAAGCTCAGTGAATGGTCTTTGCACTGCAAACCGATTTGACCAATCAGAGACTTAAAGTTAATTGGCAGGATACGGAAAAAACTTCAGTTTCATGACCTCTTTCCCACACGTTTGCCATGTCTTTTGCTAACACAACACAGGGTGGAAGCACAGCCCTCCATGAACAACTTGTTATCTCCCCTGTTGCGCCCATTTCAAAGTTAGCAGGGAACGGCGATAAAATTGCATTGACAAAACTTGTTTTGAAACAGAGTCTGGACGTCTGGGCGGCAGTTTTCCTGTTCCATAGACATTTGCAGAACGTTTACATTTCTTTTAGCGGCTTGCTCGCTAACAAGGCCGACAATGCACTTTCGGCGACTTTTCGGCGCTAGGCCATATACCTGGACGTCTGCCCCTGTCCGTGGCGCCAAGCTTAATGTGTTTCTGCACAATACGACCGCGGCACAGGGACGTCTGTAAATGGTAAATGTCTCATCATCGTTCTCCAGAAAAAAGGCGCTTTGTCGCCCCACCAACGCCATGCTTTTACTGCAGTCGTTTAAGTCAGCACCCTGCTCCTTTGAACACAGGTAAACCTTACTGTATTTCTTACCCTAGAGCACGCACCAAGACCATGAACTGCTGCCCACCATTTCATCACAATGTATGAAGTCAAATCGCTGTAGATCGTATTCCCTACACTGAATCAGAAGTGAGAGTGCGCTGCAATCTCTCAGAACCACATTTCGAAAGCTTCTCTTCTGTTCTTGTCTAAACTACGTATCGTCCATGTTTCACTTTCATACATGGCTACACTCCTTAGAAATACTTTGAGAAAAGACTCCCTGATAAATCTATATTCGATGTTAACAAATTTCTCTTCTTCAGAAACGCTTTCCTTGCCATTGCAGGTCTACATTTTATATCCTTTCTACTTCGACTATCAACAGGTATTTTGCTCCCCAGAGAGCAAAACACATGTACTCCTTTAAGTGTCGCATTTCCTAAAATAATTCCCTCAGCATCACCTGATTTAATTCGACTACAATCCATTATCATCAATTTGCTTTTGTTGATGTTCATTTTACATCCTCCTTTCAAGACACTGTCCATTCTATTCAACTACTCTTCCAGGTCCTTTGCTGTGTCTGACAGAATTACAATGTCATCTGCAAACCTCAGAGTTTTTATTTCTTCTCAGTGGATGTTAATTCCAACTCCTAATTTTTATGTTGTTTCCTTTATTGCTTATTCAATACATAGATTGAATAACATCGGGGATATGCTACAATCCCGTCTCACTCCCTTGCAAACCACTGCTTCCCTTTCATGCCCCTCCACTCTTATAATGGCCATCTGGTTTCTGTACATATTGTAAATAGCCTTTCGCTCCCTGTACTTGACCCTTGCCATTTGAAGGAGAGTATTCCAGTCGACAGCGTCAAAAGGTTTCTCTAAGTCTACAAATGCAAGAAATATAGGTTTGCCTTTCCTTAACCTATCTTCTAAGATAAGTTGTAGGGTCAGTATAGCCTCAGGTGTTCCAACATTTCTCTGAAATCCAAATTGACCTTCCCCAAGGTCGGCTTCCACCAGTTTTTCCATTCGTCTGTAAAGAATTCGTGTTAGTGTTTTGCAGACGCAACTTATTAATCTGATAGTTCGGTAGTGTTCACACGTGTCACCACTTGCTTTCTTTGGGATTGGAATTATTATATTCTTCTTTCAGTGAGAGGGCATTTCGCCTTTCTCATACATCTTGTTTACCAGATGGTAGTTTTTTGTCATTACTGGCTCTCCCAAGACTATCAGTAGTTCTAATGGAATTTTGTCTACTCCTGGGGCCTTGTTTCAACTTAGGTCTTTCAGTGCTCTGTCAGACTCTTCACGCAGTATCATATCTCCCATTTCATCTTCATCTATTTCCTCTTCCACCTCCTGAACATTGCCTGAAGGTACATCGCCCTTGTATAGACCCTCTACATACTCCTTCCACTTTTCTGCTTTCCCTTCTTTACTTAGTATTGGTTTTCCATCTGAGCTGTCGATATTCATACAAGTGGTTCTCTTTTCGTCAAAGGCAGGAGTCTCAAAACTACGGCCTGTGGGCCGAAACCGGCCCGCGAGGGGCGGCAAACCGGCCCGCATTAGCTGGCCGGTCATCCCCGGTATCCTTCCCGACAAATATTTGAGGTGGTACCTATACTGCCAACAATTGAGTTTCGAGGCCTATCGCGACCAATACACCGCGACATTGTCGGATTTTGAGATTTCGTTAACTTTGCAGGACGCTTTCGTGAAGAATGTGCAGTGACATACTTTTTTGTCGGTGAAATTCGCCAGAATAAAATACGCCAGAATTTCGGTCAGGTACGTCCACCAATCAAAATTATGTAATTAAATAAAAATCGTAGTTCGTTTCAATGCTAGCTATTCCCACAACCTTAGATTTTTGCTATTTCATCTTTCCTTTAGCCTTACATTACGGTGATCATGGCGTGCTACGGTGCTTTAATCCCACTACGTAGATCTTGGCCCTTATGACTTCATGGAGGAGTCAAAGTGGCCCGCGGACTAAAATGTTTGAAGACCCCTGGTCTAAGGTCTCTTTAATTTTCTTGTAGGTAATATCTATCTTAACCCTAGTGATACACACCTCTACATATTTACATTTACCCTCTAGCCATCCCTGCTTAGCCATTTTGCACTTCCTGTCGGTCACTTTTCTGAGACATTTGTATTTCTCTTTGTCTGCTTCATTTAGTGCATTTTTCTCCTTTCATCAATTAAATTCAATTCCTCTTCTGTTACCCAAGGATTTCTACTCGTCTTTTTGCCTATTTGATCCTCTGCTGCCTTCACTATTTCCTCTCTCACAGCTACCCATTCTTCTTCTACTGTATTTCTATACCTCATTCTTGTCAATCGTTCCCTAATGATATTCCTGAAACTCTCTACAACTTCTGGTTCTTTCATTTTATCCAGGTCCCATCTTCTAAATTTTGTAGTTCCTTCAGTTTTAATCTACAGTTCATATCCAATAGATTGTGATCGGAGTCCACATCTGGGCCTGGAAATGTCTTACAGTTTAAAACCTGGTTCCTAAGTCTCTGTCTTACCATTATATAATCTATCTGAAACCTATCAGTATCTCCAGTCTTCTTCATGTATACAACCTTCTTTCATGATTCTTGAACCAAGTGTTAGCTATGATTAACATATGCTCTGTGCAAAATTCCACCAGGTGGCTTCCTCTTTCATTCTTTACCCTACGACTTTTCCTTCTCTTCCTTTTCCTAGTATCGAATTCCAGTCCCTCATGACTATTGAATTTGCGTCTCCATTCACTATCTGAATAATTTGTTTTATCTCATCATACTTCAATCTCTTTGTCATCTGCGGAGCTAGTTGGCATATACACTTTGAAAGGTGGCTACACTGAGTCAAAGCGCCAGAGATTGCTCTAAAGATTATTATTCTGCCGCCTCCACTGGCGCAGTAGTAGTTCAGAGGATGTCGAGGGCAGTCGTTGTTCTGTTGGGAGAGGGAGTAGACGATCTAAGTGTTGTCTAAAATGTTGTACTTTTCGGTTGGTGTAGTGTATAGATGGAAGAAGATGCAATTGTCAGAATATATTTGAGAAAGGAGATGGGCTTTTGATTTATACTGCTGGCATAATGGAATATTTTCGTCAATATATAATAGGGTAAAAAGGTATTCCAGTTTTCTTTAATAACAATCCTTGTTGCTCACAGGTACAGTCAACAAAGCATTTGCCACGTGTTCATTTATTAGACTTGTAATTCTGGTTTCTATGTGCAGTTATAGTATTTTTGGTTTTTCTATTAGTTCATTGTAAATGATGGTTAAAATATTTTATCGTATTGAGAGAGAACCGAGCCAGATACATGTACGTTGAGTCACACTACCACACAGAACACTTACACTTGTGCTTTGTTGCGATAGTACAAAAATTTTCGGAGTTAAATTTACAACTTGCACACAGTAAGGAAGAAATATTTAAAAGAATCGAGGAATCCGTACCAAATGACTGAATAAATAACCTAACACAACAATATGAACAGTTAACTACTAAATGTGTCAATACTGAAACCCGAGTCGCGACACTTACGGAAGACGTAAATAAACAGAAAGAACAAATAGGTGACTCAACGGAAAAAGTTGAGGAGATTTCAGATAAAGTGACAAGTCTTTGTTTAAATGGGGACAGAGATTCAGATGATACAGATCCATTGCCATTTGCAGAAACAGAAGAGTACCAGAATATAAATAAGCATGTTGAAAATCAGGGAAAATTTAATGAACGCGTTCAAAGGGAATTTGAGGCTTTACAAAAGCAAGTTAAACAAATTGAAAGCGAAATAGTAGGAAAAGACAGCAGAGGAAATTTAGAATCACTGATAGCTGGGGATTTGAAAAAATAATTTATTTCCTTTACGAGATGCAACAAGAGAGCGCCAAGCGCGCGAACTTGACAATAAACGAAATTCGGACTGGGACCGACACGGTAGGTCTTTGTCGCCACGAGGCGGAAATTTTGACTATAAACACTTTTTAACAGTTTGGAAATTTAAGATCTTTCGCAATTGTAATAATGACATACATCCATGTTGAGGGTTAGATCATTTTATGTACGTACTTACGCCAAATTGGCCGCTAAGTCACAAACTGGAATTTATGTGTGGATATTTAGAAAACGAACCACCGACGCGCATGCACACACATGTTAGAGATTGTAATAATTTAAATGATTTTTATCATGCATTTCTATCGGCGTATTGGTCCGAAAACACGCAAGACAGAGTCAAACATAATCTTTTTATGCAGCGTAATTTTAAACAGTCTGAGTTCCGCACGCTGGCGAAATACTTTGAAGACATGATTCGAAAGAATCAATTCCTTTCCAACCCTTATAGCCCGACTGAATTAATTCGTATTTGTTTAACTAAGCTGCCACAATCGATAAGACACATTGCTTTAGCCGGAAGATGTAAATACGACATTGAGACTTTTAAGACTTTGCTACAAGAACTTTAGTATGACAACGATGAAAGAACTTCTTGTAATTGTTTCAGTAACGGTAATCACAACAGATTTTCAGAGAAAAGGGATAATGATCGGAACGGACGTTATAACGGTACTTTGGAAATGACAGACGAAATTACACAAGAAGTAGTCATGCAGATAGCCATGTAAATAGAAATTTTGATAACAGACACAACCAAGAATTTACATCTAACAGACAGGAAGGACCTAACTGGCTTGCTCCACGCAACAGAAATTCAGAGAGACAAGTGCAAATCCTAGAAATTAATCCGCAAAGTGACGCGAATAATCAAAGACGTGACGCAAACAATCGACAATGACTTGTAGCTTCGGCTTCTGGCAGCAATACAAAATTTCAGAAAGTAATGACACTACGACTTTACACTATGCACGCTTGGAAGACATCAGAGATATTTTGCTAGACGAAAAGGAAAATTATATAGACGCATTTTTACATCATGTTATTGAAGTATGTGTGAGTAGGAATAAGTTCACTGCGGTTTTAGACTCTGGGAGCCCATTGAATGTTATTAGTGAATCAGTTTTTCGTATATGTGTAAGAACTATTGATTGTCCTGCGTTACCTGTTTCTAAAACCACAATTCGAGGAGCTATTTCTGGAAAAATTGTAGAAGTCAAATAACAGACCAACTTAAATTTCATTTGGCAAGGATATGAACTTTCTGCTAATTTTATTATTGTTCCATTACTCAGTACACAAATTATATTAGGTATGGAGTTTCTTAACACATGTAAAGCAATTTTAAACTTTAAGAAAGGAAGTGTGAACTTGACTGTTGCCGGAACGCCGATATGTTTGAAATTTTTCGAGTGTGTAACGAAATCTGACTCAGACAGAAACTGTTTAAGGTTTCTTACTTCTGATGTTTCCGCTGAGTATTATGACGACAATGTGTTCATTCATGACAACGACAATAGATACAGAGACACGAATGATGATATGATTAATAGTGAAGAATTAATTAATGAAAACGTTAACAAAGCTGATGTGACAGATGACGTTGCAAGAGAAGAATTAGACCAAATTTTGACTTCACATGCTACAGTATTTAGTCATCGCATAGGATTCACATGCTACAGTATTTAGTCATCACACAGGAACTATACAAGGCTCACAATATTTATTTAAAGTAAAAGAACACACACCATTTCGGGGAAAAACGTACGCTATTCCTTTGGCTTATAGAGACAAGGTTAAAAATGAACTTCAATCCATGTTAGATCAAGGCATTATTGAGCCAGCAGTCAGTCCTTATACCAGCCCATTACATGTCGTTCTTAAAAAGGATGGGTCAATTCGTTTGGTTCTGGATTCCAGTCAGATAAATAATATCATCAGTCCTGAAACTGACCGTCCACAAAATTTAGATGAACTTCTTCAACATTTCCATGGAATTAAAGTTTTATCCACAATTGATCGCCGCACAATGTTTTGGCAAATTGAACTCCACCATGACTATAGAAAATTCAAGGCTTTTTGTAGCCTTTGATAACTGTTATCAGTTTCGGAAATTACTGTTTGGACTTACTGTATCTTCAGCAGCATTCATTCGTGGTTTAAATGAAATTTTAGCTGTTTATCTTCATAACAATATTGCTTCATATGTTGACGATATTCTTATTGCTAAACGTTCGTGGAGTGAGCATAACAGAATTTTGGATTCATTATTACGTATTTTTACAAGAGTTGGCATTACAGTGAACTTGGAAAAATCTGAATTTGGTCGTTCTCAGGTGAAATTTCTTGGTCATATTATTTCAACAGAAGGTATTCTTCCTGATCCAGAGAAACTAGACGCTGCTCGTAATTATGCTGTTCCTACTACTAAACTTGACGTTCATAGTTTCCTTGGTGTATGTAATTTTCTTAGACGCTTTGTTAGATTGGACAATTTGGCCACACCTTGTTTATGTGAACTTTCTGGAAAGAATTCTAATTGGTGTTGAGATGAGGGAGCTCAATTAGAATTTGAACAACTTCGTGATGCTTTAGTTGCTGCTCCACTTCTTTCACACCCAGATTTATCTAAAGATTTTTATTTGGCAACGGACTCATCATACAAAGGCCTAGGTGCACACTTATTTCAAGAGATAGAAGAAAACAGCGTTGTAGTACAGAAAACTATTACATTTGGAAGTCGTGTTGTCTCTAAATCAGAAAAGAATTATTCGATCACAGAACTTGAAGCTTTGGCTGTTGTTTGGGCTTTCACAAAATTTCGCATCTTTTTACATGGCAGACATACTAAGGTTTACACCGATCATCGAGCTCTGGAATTTCTTATGTCAACAAAATTAACACATGGAAGATTATCACGATGGGCACTGTATCTACAGGAATTTGATTTTAGTATTGTTTACATCCAGGGATCTTCTAATATTATTGCTGATGCTTTATCACGTGCACCTATGGGTTTGAAACAAAGTGCTGAGGAAGACTGCAAAGAAAACAATTATTGTTTGATGTATATTGAAGGTATTGCGTTTGAAAATTTCATTTCGTTTTCGCTCCAGGACATCGCTAACGAGCAAAAGAAGGATCCAGTCTGGAAGGACATTAAGGAGAAGTGGAGGAGAAAGAAAAGCGTAGCGATTAGACATTATTATTTAGTTCGTAATAATATTCTTTTTAAACGAAAATCGGCTGACAACTCTGTTTGGTTAGTTAAAGGAGATAGCTGCAGTCGAATTGTTTGGTCCAGTGGTTCGTTCTACTAATGGCTTTGCGTACATTATGGTAGTAGTGGAATTGGCGTCAAAATATGTGTGTTTTACACCTTTACGTAAAGCAACGGCTCGTTCAGTATCTAATGCTTTCATCAAACATTTTCTTAAAGAAGTGGGTCACATTGATAAAGTTATATCAGATCATGGATCACAGTTTCGCTCTAAAATTTGGCTTCGTACTCTACGGCGTCGTAAGATTAAACCAATTTTCATCCTCAATCTAACGCGTCAGAGAGATGGACGAAGGAAATTAATAAATTGTGTTGTCTTTATTGTCATCATAATCACAGAACGTGGGATCAGTATCTTCATATTTTTCAAAACATTCTGAACGAACTCCCTAATGATTCAACTTCTTTACCACCTATATTGATATTAAAAAAATAAAGCACCGACAAATCGTATTTCTGAAATCGTTCCTTTTCCACCTACACGGAAACTGTCGCATTCTGAAGTTGTCAACCTGGCTCTACAAAATATTGCATCTGTGGCTGCTAGAAGAGAGAAATCATCTAAACGTCCTGGTCGTTTAAAAACTTTGTCAGTTGGTCAAAAGGTGTTAATTAAGTCTCAACGTTTGTCTCACAAAGGAAAACGCTTGTGTCGCAAAATTTTTCTGCTTTGTAACGGTCCATATAGAGTTCGCAAAATTATTCATGATAACACTGTTGAAGTAGAAACTCTTAAATCAAGGCGCTCTAAGGGAATACATCATATATCAAACGTTAAAATTTTTGTGGAATGACTTACTTTTGAGAAAATTAACAGTTACACGTGAACACACAGAGAACACAGGGATACTGCGTCGTGTTCTAGCCGCAGCACATACACAAAGCAACAATCAGTCCGCACGCCGCACAAGGGTACCGTTGAACGCAAACAATTACTTCCTACATCACGCCTACCTACAGCTGATCGAGCACTCAGTGCAAATGCACTGATAGCTGTAAGCAAATACAGAAATTTCTTCGATTAAATTCAGTATAAAGCTATAGGGACTTGATAACTTATCATGATATTAATGTTCAGTTTTTACAGGATACAGTTGTATAAAATCTTTAAGAACTACAGGTAAATTCTCTGCGTATCCGACATTAAAAAGACTTGCTATCGAGAAAATTTCAGGAAGAATGTAATTTCGAGGAAGAAAGTAATAAACTAAAAAGGTAACTATTAATATAGTTTATTTTTCAGGTAACATATTTCTACTTAGGTATGTACTTTGTACATAATTTGTTGCTCGCAATTATGTGATTTATATTTTGTGTTAAATTTTACACTCTATGAATTTACTTGTGAAGCGACATGCTGATTTTGACTATGTTTTATTAACGAACAGGGTTGTTACTTGTGTATATTATGCATCGCTTGGCTGCTATGCTTATTCACTGATGTCGTATTTTTCATTATGTGCCTGCTGTGCCTATTTATTTAAATTATATGTATCACCTGATTAGTTGTGCTGATATGGCTATCTATGTAAGTTATAATTTGTGATTTATCTGCTTGCGCCTTGATGTTTACTTATTAAGGTTACATATGAACATTTATTTGCTTATGCTGATATGATGATAATGATTTATTTATTATGTGAGATATATACTCGCTGCTTTGGGTATGGATTGCATATTTACACATTTCTGTATTGTTGTCATAACTACTTTATAATTTAGTATATGCTTATATACTGTGTATGAACATAGAGTTTAGGTTACACTATGGTATTAATTATAGAATGTTCGCTTGGCAGAGCCTCATTGTAGAGATTGTGCTGCATCCGCTTGTTGACATTCTGTACTCTACTGGTATATTTACTCGCTATTGCATGTTTTGCTTGCGCTCAGTGCTTTACATTTTAAGATAAGAAAATGAACTACTATAATTCTATGAACTACATGGGTACTTTTACTTCATTGAAGTTACATGAACTGGAGGGTTTTTGGAAGCTGTATAAATTCATTATTATAGGAAGGAAGCTGATGACATGAAATACCAACGCTAGCTTTAGACTATTGACATTTATTACACTGCATTCTTCGTTAGAAATTGAAATAACAAGTGACACTTGACACAAAGAAATACTCCACATGTTTGCTTCAAAAAGAATGGCTCTGAGCACTATGGGACTCAACATTTGAGGTCATCAGTCCCCTAGAACTTAGAACTACTTAAACCTAACTAACCTAAAGACATCACACACATCCATGCCCGAGGCAGGATTCCAACCTGCGACCATAGCAGTCACACGGTTCTGGACTGAAATGCCTAGAACTGCATGGCCACCGCGGCCGGCTGTTTGCTTCTGTTTTGCCATGATTCTTGAAGGGGTGTACACACTGTGAAATATTACGATTTATTCATTCAAATTCTTGTGTGTTCATTAACACTGTATACTCAGAGCTATTTACTAAAAGTTACTAAAAATTAATGGTCATGTATGCATTTCTTTTATTTTATGGTGGACAAGTTAACCAAAATATATTTTATAATTCATAATGAGTAGAAGATTTGGCTTAAGTGGATTACACAGAGGTTGTGTGTGGACATTGTGTCTTCAGATTGTATGGGATGATGAATTGAAGTTTTCACTAGGATTTTATCTGTTCTTGTTTGAGGAGACTGGCTAGAGGAAAGAGTTGTTGTGGAAGTGAAATGATATTGGTGACAAGGTTTATATGTATTGACGTATTGAAGAGGTACTATTGAAGTATTGAGATTGTATGATGCTGATGGTTATTGGAGTTTTGGTGGATAAGAGGTTGTAACCTCCCCCTCACTTATCTACCTTAATGACAGTGAAAAATTAAACCATGTGCACCTAATGGGGTTACATCTAAATGAACAACTTAGAAGTAAATTGTGCCCCATTGTCTGATAGAATCGCCTTGGGCTTGCCAATATGAACGAAATAATCGTTCAGAAGCTTGCTGTAGACCGCTTTGGCTGTAGCTTTCCTAATCGGGTATAGTTTAATGAACTTGGAAAAAGCTTCTAGCATTTCTAAAATGTAGGCAAAGTTTCCTGATGACTTGGGCAAAGGTCCATACAAGACCATGCACAGTAATTCAATGGTGTCGTTAGGCCTTATACTTTGCATAGGACCACAACTCGTATAGTTGGTAACCTTCACCTTGTGATATAAATCGCAAGTTTTCACTCTGTCAGTAACGCGTTTTAACATGTTGTTAAAATGCACTACTTCACTCAGCTTTTCCGAACATTTCTTTGGTCCACAGTGACCATACGCCAAACGGTAGTAGTCTATTATTTCCGTGACGTATTTGGTGGGCCAGCATACCCGCCAAATATCTTCACCCTTACGTATGTACAAGATATGATCGTATATCTTGTAATGCTTCCTTAATTTCTCTCCTTCTAGACTCCTCTCGTCATATCGGGTTTTCACCGTATTTAAACAACCGTCCTCGTTCTGATGACGATATAGATACTTACAGATGTTCAGTATTAATTTACGTCCCTCAACTTCTTTAAAACAGTATAATTTGACCACTCCATCTGACTCATCTTTCAATATATTTTGATTAGACTCGAGACGTAACAGATGTCATAGTTAAATTGCTGTAAATACAGCGACCACCTAGTCAGTCTTTCGTGAAGTAGTTTATAATCCTTCAGATAAGTGAGCGCCTTATGGTCCATATGAATAATCACCTTACGGTCCCATAGGTAACACTTGAACTTCTTGAATCCCCACACGATAGCGAGACACTCCTTCTCAGAAATCGTGTAGTTTCACTCACTTTTTCATAAAGTCCGTCTCGCGAACGCTATCGTCCGGTGTTCCTTATCCTCTCCTTCAACAAATTCTTGGAACAGTTGTACCCCCACCCTATAATTCGACGAATGCGTCTCCAGATGGAAGGGTAGCGATAAATCAGGATGAAATAGTATGTTAGATCTTAACAACTCGTCTTTTGATCTCTCGAAAGCGGCCTGACACCCGTCAGTCCACACAAACGGAACATTTTTGCGTAAGAGGTTATTCAAATTTTCATCATTAAACACCTGTCCTTTTACAAATTTACAGTAAAATCCTATGAGCCCAAGAAAACTTTTTAACTGTTTCCTAGACTTGGGTTGAGGACAATTATTTATTGCCTCTAGTTTTTCTGGGTCTTTCGTAATACCAGCTGTTGTAATTACATGCCCAAAAAATTTCAGTTCCTGCTTCACAAATTCGCATTTCTTTAGCTTTAGAGTCATTCCACCACGGCGCAATGCTCTAAAAACTTCAACTAACAGGTCACAATGGTCATTCCAAGTGGCATTGGCCAACAATAGGTCGTCAACATATACAGTTAATCTTGAACTCAAAACCGGGCCTAGCATTTTATCTAGGGCCCTGATGAATACGGACACAGATATATTAAGTACTCTATACTGATAACGCCTGCGTGCAAACAAGAAGGCGGTGTATGGCCTAGATTCTTCTTCGAGTTCTATTTGCCAGTAACTAGCCGTCAGATCGAGGCTACAATGACCAAACCGTTATTATATGGACTCGTACTTCTTTCAGTCACTCCCCACTCGATCATCTTATCTATCTCCCATTGACTGCCTCCTTTTTGGACAGCGGTATAGCATACGGTCTCACGAAAAATGGTTCGTGCAGAATTACATGCAACTTGCATTTATATCCTTCCACAAGTCCCAGTTTGTCTTAAAACACACTTTTATTCCTCATTATTACTTCATACAGGCCTCGTCTTTGTTCGTGTGTTACGTTTGACACACCGTCTACAATACTTTCCAATTCACTTTCTACACTATTGTCAATGCCGAGATTCCTCACGTTACAGTAGTTCAACTTCATACCTACAGCTCTAACGCTGTAATCTACGTGCTTTTCTACCAATCGTGTCCGGCTATCACTAAAATGTTCGTAATCTTTCTCCTCAATACTCTCGCAACGTTTAAACTGGAGTTTTGTGTCGGATGGGTCGGCTACTTCTACCACTATAACTTTCGGTAAGGTCTGCCGGTTAGGGCCAGAACTTTCCGTTACTACTTCAACATCCAACTCCTGCGGGACGAAACATGACGAATCTTGCTCGTGCTCCCCATTAACATCAACTATTTCTGGTAAAGTCTGCCGGTTAGGACCAGAACTTTCTATCACTTCACAAACACTCTCTTCCTGTGGGACGAGACGCGGCAAATCCTGCCCACACTCCCCATAAACACTTCTCCCGTACAGGCCCCTATAATATCTTAGTTCGTCGTATAAGCGACCGAACTGCCTTAGCCAGACCTCATCCCTCTCTGCATCCCATCGCTAGATGATGGACGTGTTATCTGACATCTGATCTTCTCTCAACAATTGCGAATCATTCTTAAACTCAATCTCCAGTTCCGTTGTGGGTGTTATAGCTGCCACTTTATAATCGATTTCCGGAACACTACTTAAATTGTTCTCACTGACAGTGAATGTATTTTCTACTGCCTTCTCTACAGCTGATCTACTACTTGTGGGCGCACTCCTTTCTCTTAACACTGGCACACCCGCCGTTGATTATTCCATATGGAATTTTCATAACGACGACACCTGGGTTTTCTCCTGTTATTGGGCCGCCAAAATTTCTCCACGGCTGGTCGGCCCCTCACCGGCGCGGCTAATGGTTTCCCTGTCTCGTCCCAGCAGATCTGCTCCCCGGATGCTGCTGAGGCGGCGTATCACACCCTCTGGCGTTATTACTATTCTGTGAAGCCCGTATTTTCCGCCATTCCTGTCATTATTTGCATTGTACCGATTGTTATTACGGTCCGAACCATTGTTGTTATTGCTGCCATGGTTGCGGTATGCATTATTCCCATGGTTATTGTTGTTGTGGTTGTTGTGGTACCCTTTACCACTGTCGCGATTATTGCGTCAATTGTCCTCGTCCTCATTTCTTTCCAGGATATCATTGATTGTCTTGTAATTGCTTCTTACGTAGCGTTTTGTATTATCTGGAATCTTCTTGTAGAGTTCCCAGACTATTTCGGATTCCGTGCGGCGATCACGCAAATATTCCAACTTGCGGATCCAGCCCTCACAAAACTCCTTCATCGAGCCACGCGAATTCGCATCGCAAGGCCTCGATACGACAAATTCGGGCCAGACACTTCGTTGTTTTTGCTCTGACCAGTATTCAGCCAGAAACAAATTTTTAAACGCGTCAAAAGTTAGGTTCGTAATGTTGAGGTTTAAGCCCCAACGCTTGGCGTCACCAGCCAACACGTCAACAACCGTATTAATTTTTCTCTCATTAGTCCATGATCTGGGTAAAACTCTTCCACAATTTTTAATGAAATCCGTCGCGTGTGTACCGCCTTTTTTCAAAGGGTCGAACCGCTCCTCTTTCGTGAACAATTCCGAACTATGTGCACAGATTGGCACATAGCTCTGTTTTTCGTCTAGTTTCTTTTCTAATTCCGACACTCTCGTAATTACTTGGCAAGTTGTTGTATCAAGCGTTTCCACTTCCCTCTTTTTCTCTTCGCAGTTATTAGCCTGCTTCTTCACTTTAGTATCAACTTCAGACACTAAAGCCTTTAAAGTTTCCAACTTCTGTCGATCCTAATTGAATTTGTTCCGTCACCTTATTCTCGATGATTGGAGCAAGTGCTTCTCCTACACTTTTCTCGATTCTGCTAAATTCGGAATCAAAAGGAATATTTATGCTCGCAATTTCAGCCTGAACGCCTATCATTTCCTGTTTAAGATTACCGATTTCGGTATTAATTACAACAATATCTTCTTTGATTTTATCAACTTTTGTGTTAACAACTCCAACATTGTTGTTAACAACGTTAATAGCTTTTTTCTGATTGTCTAGCTTCCTGTCAATTTTTTCAGCCTGAGCTTCTTGCTTGGCAGACTGAGGTTCTTGCTTGGCAGACTGAGCTTTAATTTCTGCCGATTGAGTTTCTATCTTGCTAGACTGATCCTTGATTTCGTTAATCAAAACATTCAATAAATCAATTAAATTCCCGGAAACCAGCGGTTTTACTTCCATAGTGGGTGCCTCTTTAATTGTTCCCCCGTATTCGTCATCAAGGGGTTCAAATTTGATTTTCACTTCCGATTCCGAAACATTTTCTAAAGTTTGGAATTCCATTTCTACTCTTTGTTGCGTTTCGGCGGTCGCATCTTTCATGCAAGCCGCCTGCCCCTGAACAATGGGTTCCGCGGTGCGCATTTCCCACTGTTCGACCGATTGTTCCGTATCGAAGTCTACCAAATTTTGGTAATTATTGGCTTCACTCATTTTAATAATTTTCTATATAAATGCCAAATCTCAAATCTAATTAGGATTCCACCCCCTACTTATTCTCACTGACATAACTACCTGTTCGTAAGCAGTCCTTTGTTACGAGATTTGCACAATGCAAAATTCGTGTCCAGAAGAACCTCAAATCCGAAGATTGCCCTGGCACCAGGTTGCCACGTGTAACCTCCCCCGCACTTATCGACCTTACTGACAGTGAAAAATTAAACAACGTGCACCTAATGGAAATGTGGGAAAAGCAATTGTCACTGAAGTTAATTTGTCAGTAAAGAAGGAGGGAAGGGTTACATCTAAATGAAAGCAAAAATACAAATGAAATTGGTGGAAATTAATTTTGGGAGAAGGGTAAAATTAATACAGAAAGTAAAAACGCGGTTGTTAAATTAACAATTAATTGGCGTTAATTAGATATTTGAGATTTGGGGAGAATTGCGGTCGCCAGTCCTATGGACAACTACTATAATAACTGAAAATGGAAGATTAATGCACATAAAATTAGCACAAAAAGCATGGCGGCTGAAGGTTGACATGTTTTGTGTGAAAACTGAACATTTGTCAGAAGTAATAAATTTCGCTACACTTTGACTTAATTTAGCAAAAGAATTAATAAAACCGGAAAATTGAAAGTTAATATAGTGACTGAAATTAATAGTGAACTTTGTTTCTGAAGCACTACGAAATTCAATAAAATAAGGTTAGTCTTGGGCTACCTCAACAATCATTTCAAAAGCTACTTGAATCTACACAATTTAGAAATAAGACATTTAACTTTGAACTTGAATTAAATGATTCTGAGCAATTAACAATAGTAAAATTTAGTATGTACCAAGCTGAGCTGCAGTCACAGGTAAGCTAAAATATGGTAACCAAACTTGCACTCTTAATGTCTGCTTGCATAATCTAAATATTGTAGCCAGCTATGAATACTTTAACTGAACTTTGAAATTAAAGCAGTGAAATGGAATGATATTACTTTAATGCTGGTGTATGAATTTCAACGACACTGGGGTTCATTCCAGAAAAGGAAGGGACCCTGCTTGGTAAAGCAATTGGGACAATGAGCAACAAAGGTTCATGCTAAGTTGCTGTATTTTTGTGATGCAACAGATTGAAAAGCTGAGGTCTGCCATACAGTTCTAAAACTTTACGTGCTTTTAGTCTTCCTTGTTGGTTGATTGAAGGTTTGCAGTCGTCGATCTGGGAGGTGGCGACAGTCACTCATTGTCGCCCGTCGCTGTTGCAGAAGCTGGATGTTGGCGCACCTTCTTCTCGACACGGTCACCTGGCGAAACGGGCTCTTGTTGTGCGCCAGCTGATGCTTCCCACCCGCGACACCGTGTCAGAAGCTATCATAGCAAATTGAGCGCAATTACATGCTGCCAAACCCCGAAAGCGTGCCAACTCGCAGGAGCGTCACACAACACACCTGCTCCACCGCCCTACTCCAGCCAGACTCTCTCTGCCCGCGCTCCATGCGGCAGAATTAACACTACCAAAGATCCTAAATACTGTGGTTCTCCACACGACCTATCGATGTAATCATTCGATAGTATAGTTTTCCCTAGGCAAGACCCAGCGTAAAAATACAAATAATATTTACAAAACAAACCAATTATACATCGACATAATGCATAAATATATATATATATACATATAGTAAAACAATTTCAATATATAAAGACACAGAAATGTCACATCTTCAGGTAACAAAATTAGGAAAAAAATTATAGTACAATAGATGGAAATAAGAGGATATGCATTTCCGGCATTACAAGGTAAGGTAAGTGAGGAGCATATATTTTGTTGTTGTTGGTGGTTTATATAGAACAAGAAGGATGAAGATGGGAGACTCAAACACTCCAGTGGGAGGAAGATTGTCTACACACACACATTGTTAAATCAATAAGCAGTATATATATATTTTTTGGGAAAGAAGTATTTGCTTATGTTGGGAAACTGGCAGCTGTTCAGCAACCGTATATTTTGATGTGGCTTGGCAAACATTGATCTTGACATGATGACAATAATGCTGACTAACTACTAATGACTATTATACACTGCTGCCAGCCACTACTAATCTTGATACACATGTTACACATCAGATTTTGACAGAATAGCATTTACACTGTTAACACAATTCAATTACACAATAGTACTTAGTATGTGGATGAAAGAGGAGTGAGTATGTTTTGTGTGTTTTCCTTTCCTAATCCCAAATAATTGATACCGATGTACCTCCTAAATATTATTTTACTTATTTGTTGTGGCTTGCATTGACACCCACAAATATTATAGTTTTAGTGATATTTGTGTATTTGTAATAATTAATACAATAATTATATATCATTTGTGTGTTTATTGTAATTTGTATGTTTAGTGTATGAGCATTGATAGTAATTTTGTAAAAGCAATTGTGTGTGCATTCAAACTGTTGTTTGTGCTTACACCTATTATCATTACTGGGTGCCACTTGGAAATGTTTAATTTCTGCTGATGAAATGTGATGGACTGTTTAATTTCTGCTGGTGAAATGTGATGGACTGTTTAAATAATTGCTGGTGAATATTGTGGACTGTTACCTGCACTTTTTCAACATTGCTGGGTGCCACTGTTGGAACTGCAATCACTCATGTAATGTAACTCATTCCTGCCTGCACCTGCTCGCCATTGCTGGGCGCCACTGTTGGAACTGCTACTATTGATGTGATGTCACTCATTCCTGCCTGCACCTAATCGCCATTGCTGGGTGCCACTGTTGGAACTGCTAATATTGATGTGATGTCACTCTTTCCTGCCTGCATCTGCTTGCCATTGCTGGGTGCCACTGCTGGAGCTGTTCAAATACTGCTGATGAAATGTTATGGGACTGGTATTTGCACCTGTCGACCATTGCTGGGTGTTACTGTTGGAACTGTCAACTACTCTGAGGAGTGCTACTAGTTTATTGAACTATTTAAAAGATTTTACGTGAATATTTGTGTAAACTGATTTATTGTGTATTTACTGTTTATGAAATCTTATAAGACTGTTATCTGCACTTATTCGTCATTGCTGGTGCCATTGATTGAACTGTTTAACTACTCTGAGAAGTGGTACTTGCGTAAACTATTATGTAAAATCATATATATGTAAGCATTTGTATTCGTTACTGTATTTTTATATATTAGGTTGTTGAAGCGTCAGTGCAAAGCCAAAATTTATTTAGTTATATGATAGTTACTTACTAATATCATCTTTTATTTTTGTCTGTGTTTTTTTGGACGAATTTGGTGGTATTTTCACCACCAGTGCTGGCAAAAATGCCACCAAATTCTAGCCTGTGGGGGAGGGGCATATAAAGGTGGCTACACTGAGTCACAGCGCCAGAGATTGCGCCAAAGATCATTATTACGCCGCCTCCACTGGCGCAGTAGTAGTTCAGAGGATGTTGAGTGCAGTCATTGTTCTGTTGGGCGAGAGAGTAGACGATCTGAGTGTTGACTGAAATGTTGTACTGTTCTGTTGGTGTAATGTATAGATGGAAGAAGATGCAATTGTCAGAACATATTTAAGAAAGGAGATGGGCTTTTGATTTATGTGCTGATGTAATGGAATATTTTCGTCAATATATAATGAGGTAAAAAGGTATTACAGTTTTCGTTAATAACAATCCCTCTTGCTCACAGGTACAGTCAACAAAGTATCTGGCTCGTTTATTTATTAGACTTGTAATTCTGGTTTCTATGTGCAATTATAGTATTTCTGGTTTTTCAATTAGTTCATTGTAAATGGTGTTTAAAATATTTTGTTGTATTGAGAAAGGACCGAGCCAGATATATGTACGTTGAGTCACACTACCACACACAGAACAGTTACACTGCTTTACCCCTATTTGATTTTGTATTTATAAGCCTTTATTCACCTGACCAGAAGTCCTGTTCCTCCTGCTACCGAACTTCACTGCTTCCCACTGTATTTAACTTTAATCTATCCATTATCCTCTTTAAAATTTCGAACCTACCTGCCCGATTAAGGGATCTGACATTCCGCAGAATATAAGTTTTGTTTCTCCTGATAATGACGTCCTCCTGAGTAGTACCTGCCCAGAGATCCAAATGGGGGACTGTTTTACCTCTGGAATATTTTACGCAAGAGGACGCCATCATCATTTAACTATACAGCAAAGCTGCATGCCCTCGGGAAAAATTATGGCTGTACTTTCCCCTTGCTTTCAACCATTCACAGTACCAGCACAACAAGAGCGTTTTGGTTAATGTTACAAGGCCAGATCAGTCAATCATCCAGACTGTTGCCCCTGCAACTACTGAAAAGGCTGCTGCCCCTCTTCAGGAACCACATGTTTGTCTAGCCTCCCAACAGATACCACTCTGTTGAGGTTGCACCTATCGTATGGCCACCTGTATCGTTGAGGCACACAAGCTTCCCCACTAACAGAAAGATCCATGGTTCATGGGGGGACTATGTATATATACTTTGTTTTTTTACTGTGTATACATGCCATGTGAAAAAATGCTCGAACAGCATGCAGGAAAAACGAAAACCTAAACCTTTCTGTTCGAGCTCTGATTTCTCTTATTTTATTTTGATTATCATTCCTACCTATGTAGGATGGGCTGAACAAAATATGTTCGCATTTGGAAGAGATAGTTGGTGACTGAAATTTCATAAGTAGATCTCGCCACTACGATAAATGTGTTTGCTTTAATTACTTCCATCCCAACTCGCATATAATATCTGCCACACTCTCTCCTGTATTACCTGATAGTACAAAACGAGCTGCCCTTTTTTGCACCCCTTTGATGTCCTCCGTCAATCCCACCTGGTAAGGATCCCACACTGTGCAGCAATATTCTAACAGAGGACGAACAAGTGTAGTGTAAGCTGTCTCTTTCGTGGACTTGTTGCATTTTCAAAGTGTCCTGCCAATGAAATGCAACTTTTGGCTCATCTTCCCCACAATATTATCTATGTGGTCTTTCCAACTGAAGATGTTCGTAATTTTAACACCCAGATACTTAGTTGAATTGACAGCCTTGAGAATTGTACTATTTATCAAGTAATCGAATTCCAACGGATTTCTTTTGCAACTTATGTAGAACACCTCACACTTTTCGTTATTTAGCCTCAACTGCCACCTGCCACACCATACAGCAATCTTTTCTAAATCGCTTTGCCACTGATACTTCTTCAACCAATTAATTTGTTTAAATTTTAGAGCTTTATCTATTTTTGTAAGTTGGAATACAAGTGATTCTAAATCTGCTCCAAATATATAACATTTTCACAATTGTTTGGAATTCCACTTATTTTTGTATGATTAAAATTATTTGGTTCATCACATTGAAATCCACCATATGGTAAATAGTGGTTCATATCATAACCATATAAGTTTTTTTGCATCTAGATATGTTTTAGAATTTGATATTTCTCTATTAATAAAATGTTTTAAAATTTTATTATTTGCTTTTACATATCTTTTACAACATTGTGGTATACCTCCTGTTATTCCGTGTTCAACCATTAGAAGCATATCATAATCATATAATAATTCAAGTTGATGTTTAGTAGTTTTTAACATTGCATCGCAAGATAAACTGGGTTCTTGTAAAATACCAAGAAAGATCTAACTTTTATTACTGTACAAATGTTATTCTAAAATTTCCTAATACAGCATTTAACAATAGTACATTAGTTCTAAGATACAAATCATGATATTCACCAAGATTTTTTATATTGAATTTCACCAAGCTAATTTTTCATGTTTATTATCTTCATCAGTTATGTTAAAATCATTTAATTTATAGCAAAATATCTCTTTTGTTGGTAATTGTGTTTCTTCAAATTTTTCTCAAGAATCCATGTAATCATATGGTTAAACACCTTTTCTATTCATCATCATCATTTAAGACTGATTGTGCCTTTCAGCGTTCTGTTTGGAGCATAGTCCCCCTTATAAAATTCCTCCATGATCCCCTATTCAGTGCTAACACTGGTACCTTTTCTGATATTAAGCCTATTACTTCAAAATCATTCTTAACCGATTCCAGGTACCTTCTCCTTGGTCTACCATGACTACTCCTACCCTCTACTGCTGAAACCATGAGTCTCTTGAGTAACCTTGCTTCTCCCATGCGTGTAACATGACCCCACCACTGAAGCCTATTCGCCCTGACTGCTGCATCTATAGAGTTCATTCCCAGTTTTTCTTTGATTTCCTCATTGTGGACACCTTCCTGCCATTGTTCCCATCTTCTAGTACCTGCAATCATCCTAGCTACTTTCATGTCCATAACATCAACCTTGTTGATATGGTAAACTGAATCCACCCAGCTTTCGCTCCCATACAACAAAGTTGGTCGAAAGATTGAATGGTGCACAGATAACTTAGTCTTGTTACTGACTTCCTTCTTGCAGAAGAGAGTAGATCGTAGCTGAACGCTCACTGCATTAACTTTGCTATACCTCACTTCCAGTTCTAACTTTGTTCCTCCTATTTGGCACTCTATATCTCTTTCCCACTGACGTTACCTTCGTTTTGGAGATGCTAATGTATTTCTGATCTAGCTCTGAAATATTACTTTGCAAACTTTCTATCGAATCTGCCATCACAACTAAGACATCCGCATATATGGGACTGCTTATTTTGTGGTCACATATCTTAATCTCACCCAGCCAGTCTATTGTTTAAACATATGATCCATAAATAATATGAACAACTGTGGAGACAGGTTGCAGCCTTGTCGTATCCCTGAAACTACTCTGAACCATGAACTCAATTTACCGTCAACTCTAACTGCTGCCTGACTGTGTACAGACCTTTAATTGCTTGTAAAAGTTGCCTCCTATTCCATAATCTCGTAAAACAGACAATAACTTCCTCCTAGGAACCCGGTCATATGACTTTTCTAGATCTATAAAGCATAGATACAATCCCCTGTTCTACTCGTAACACTTCTCCATTATTTGCTGTAAGCTAACAATCTGGACCTGACAACGTCTAAGAGGCCTAAACCCACACTGATTTTCATCCAATTTGTCCTCAACTAATACTCGCACTTTCCTTTCAACAATACCTGAGAAGATATTACCCACAATGCAGATTAAAGAGATACCTCTGTATTTGTTACAATCTTTTCTGTTTCCATGTTTAAAGACTGGTGTGATTACTGCTTTCGTCCAATCTGATGGAACCTGTCTCGAATCCCACGCCATTTCAATTATCCTGTGTAGCCATTTAAGACCTCACATTCCACTGTATTTGATGAGTTCTGACTTAATTTCAACCACCCCAGCCGCTTTATTGCACTGCAATCTATTGACCATTTTCTCCACTTCCTCAAATGTGATCCTACTTCCATCATCATTCCTATCCCATTGTACGTCGAAATCTGAAACATTACTGATCGTATTTTCACCTACATTGAGCAACTCTTCAAGATATTACCTCCATCTGCCCAAGGCATCCACAGGATTCACCAGCAGTTTTCCTGACCTGTCCAAAATACTTGTCATTTCCTTCTTACCTCCCTTCTGAAGACTGCTGATTACACTCCAGAATGGTTTTCCAGCAGCTTGACCCAAAGTCTCCAACCTGTTTCCAAAGTCTTCCCAAGGTTTCTTCTTGGATGCTGCAATTATCTGTTTGGCTTTGTTTCTTTCTTCAACATAACTTTCTCTGTCTACCTGAGTTCTGGTATGTAGCCACTTTTGATACACCTAGTTTTTCCTTTTACAGGCTGTCTTGACTGTGTCATTCCATCAAGCTGTTTGCTTCATCCTACCTTAACACACTACTGTTCCAAGATATTCTTTAGCCCCTTCTAGTACTGTGTCCCTGTACCTTGTCCATTCCTTTTCCAACGACTGTAATTGACTACATTCAACTAGCTGGTACCTTTCTGAGATCACTGTTATGTACTTGTGCCTGATTTCCTTATCCTGAAGTTTCTCCACTCTTATCCTCCTACATATGTACCTGACCTCTTGCACTTTTGGCCTCACAATACCAATTTCACTACAGATTAAATAGTGATCAGTGTCATCAAACAATCCCCTGAATACACGTGTGTCCCTCAGAGCCTTCCTGAATTCCTAATCTGTTATTATATAGTCAATGACAGATCTCGTTCCCCTGCCTTCCCAAGTATAGCGGTGAATGTTCTAATGTTTATAAAAGGAGTTTGAGATTACTAAGCCCATACTGGCACAGAAATCCAAGAGTTGTTTCCCGGTCCTGTTGGCCTCCATATCCTCTCCAAATTTACCCATAACATTGTCATACCCTTCTGTTCGATTTCCAATCCTGACATTAAAATCACCTATGAGCAGAGCACTGTCCTTGTCCTTTACTCTAGCTACTACATCACTGAGTGTGTCATAAAAACTATCCATCTTATCTTGACCTGTCCCTTCACAATCCGAATAAACTGACACAATCCTAATTTTCTTGTTAGACACTGTCAAATCTATCCACATCAGTTGTTCATTTATTGCAACTACGCTAGGTTCCATTTCTTTCCTGATGTAAAGCTCTACACTCCATTGTGCTATTCCTGCTTTGACTCTTGACAGGTAGACCTCGTGTTCTCCCACTTCCTATATTTCTCATCCCTTACCCAAATGTCACTAACAGCGAAAATGACCAACCCCACCTTACTTGCAGTCTCTGCCAGCTCTACCTTCTTCTCAGAGTAGCCCCCATTGATATTAATAGCTCCCCATCTCGTTACCATTCGTTTGCCGAGTCATATCTTAGGAGTCCATGGTTCGTCAGTCAGAGGTGGGACTCCGTCACCTCCAAAGGTCTGAGGCATTTTGCTCTAATTGTTGCCAGCATCATATTTACCAGGGAAGCAGGTTGCTAGTCTTACTTGCCCCAGGTCCCATTGAGTTTTACCCCTAATGGTTGAGGGACCAACGGGTAGATTTGGTAGTCATCGCCATCTGAGCACAAAGGTGACCACAACTCAGAATTTGTCCGAGATGTCCAGCCGTATTCCAAAGTAACTGATATCCCGACTGTCAGGACCACTTACTTGACCACTCATATGTTGCCCATGGTTCATGATCTAGGACATGACAACAGGAACCTGCACCATGAACCACTCCTTTTCTATTTACTAAATTAAATAGTTCTGGTGAAAAATAATTTTTAATGTTTCTTAATTCATTTTTGTTAAGATTTATTAAAGTTTATCAAGTGAAGAAGCCATAAATGTAAATGTATCATCAAATCTCATTTTTAAATTTTTTGTACGTTTACCAAAACTAATATATTTATTTTCATTACATGGTATTAATTCTATTTCTTCTTTATCATAACATAGTTCTTTTACAAAAAAATACGAATCGTAACCAGATAAATTATGTAAATAAATAGGTACAAATTGGGTTGTTGTAGTTTTAAATTACAATTATTGCACAATGGTGCAATATATTTTCCAGTTACATGATCATGATGATGAACTTTTTTATTACTTTCAGTGTAATGATATATACACCATGTACAAACTTTAGAATTATTATATATTTTGTTTTCCTCAAATGTAAATGGTTTCATTTCTTCAATTTCAGAATAAAATTTTCCATTTTTTAACTTGTTATTTTGTACTTACACCTAATTTTTATGTCAAATTGGTTCTCTATAAATAACACGATGTTTATAATTTCCATATATATATATATATATTATGTAGTAACAAAATCTACTTGGTTGATGTTTTTGATATTTCATTGTATATGGTGTTTCTGGATCTGGTTCACAATTGTCCATATTTAAAAGTAAACATTCAAAATCAGCATAAATAACAAATGTAACTTTTTGTGTATATTGTTAATTTTTAAAATATACACATTTTCCTTCACTTGGTATTTCAACTTTTAATAGTTTTCTTAGTTAAACATGTTGGTGTATGATTATTTAATTTTTCTGTACTATTGAAATGTAGTAAACTTAAATCACAAATAAATTTTACTTCACTATGTTTGGTCATTTGACTTGATACAAGTCCAGATAAATTTATTATGTTACAATTGTGTGAATTATCATTTTTCTTAAAAAAAGTAGATTTACATGTTCATCTTTCTTACATTTTGTAATTTTTTAATGGATACACATTCTTTATCATCTAATGAATAAACATTAATAGATACATTAATTATATTTTCTATTTTTGAAATATGATCAACTACTACAAGAAACTCATTATTTTCAAATTTATAATCAAGAGCAAGGCTAACATTTTTATATTTTGTTATTCTTTCAGCATCTTTATCTACAGGAAACAAAGCTTTTATGGTAGATCATAGAAAACTTTTTTCATCATTATTTTTTACATTAATACAAGCTTTCTTGTTCCTTATTACTTTACGTAAATCACTATAAGATGATGCTTTTAGTGGAACATATTTACTAATTGCTAGTAATAAACCAATAATTCTATTTAATGACCACCCTGATTCTTGTGCTTGAAAGTTAGGTATTTTTTGAAAATATCTCTCTTACCTTGTTCAAATTTTTTACTACAGTTGAAACGTCCCCTTTGAAAAATTATACACGACTGTGCTTAGACTGACACACAATATTTTTTTTTAGGGCAACGCAATCTGACTTTCAAAAATCCCTACAAAAGAATGGCCCTGACTACCATTAACCTATACCTTTCACAAAAATCTTCGTTACTCCAGCTACAGCAATACAGCGAGCGCCACTACTTCCAGCTAAATAAAAGATTCAAACTACGGAAGGCACTAACTACTGATAGGCTTAGCAAATGAAAGATTCTCATAGAGAACAAACAATGTATTTACCTTAATAGTCATAATATATATACCAGTTAATGACATCCAGTCCTACAAATTTCAAAACTCCGCCATCTCTCTCCCCACATCCACCACTGCTGGCGGCTCACCTCCAACTGCGCAACGCTACGCGCTGTTCACATCCAGCTGCCGCTGCCCAACACTACAATGGCAGACAACAATGCAAACTAGCCACAGACTGCACACAGCACAGCCAGTGATTTTTCATATAGAGTGCTACGTGGCGTTACCAATAAGAAAACATAAACAGCCTACTTACATAGCCCCCATTCTCCCCACACAAAATTTTACAAATTGTTTTGGTCAGTGGCCAATAATGATTTGATAAAATTTTTCATAATTACAATAACAAAGATATCAAATGCACACACTTATTGATTCAATGTTGGTCAAAAGCTAAAATTTTCTCACAGTCCATAAAGACAGTCCTCATCATTCGTCACAGTAAAATTGCAGTGTTTTTCTCAAAGTCTGAGCAGTAAAAGAAAATGCACACAGAAGTAGTGGATTTCCATACAGTCTTGAAGAAGTGGTGTTGACCTTCCAACGGAAAGACAGTGCTGACTCTCGACATGCAGACAGGTAATGCGCCACAACAGACCAAACCCACAGCAGAGTCACTCGAAGTTTTGAAGAATATTGGTAGGTAGGTTATCACAGAGTAGACCCACTGTAGTCCTGGTAGAGATTACAGTATTGGTGGGCCACCAGGGGTGCAGACCCACTGCAGTCCTTGTAGAATTAATGGTATTGGTGGGCCATGAAAGATGCAGACCCACTGTAGTCCTTGTAGAGATGGCCAGCAACCATCTGTTGTGACTGTGCCGGTGCACAATCACCATTGAAGAGTCTTGCGGATAATATAGCAAGTCCATAACCAACACTTATGCACTCACAAAGTTTCTGGAATTGTCCTTAGAACCAGCAATGCTGTTATCCAGTCCCTTGCTGAATTATTAACACACGTGCAAACACTATCAGTCCCTACTTCTCACATATTGTCCATATACTATGACCAACAGAAACGTGTGCAGTGAAATGTACCTTACAAGTTACTTAATTTGATAAACTGGTGTCAATTACAATTTTATAACATAAGAATACAATTACAAAGGTACAAAATACATCATTAAAGAACATAACAATACAGATAACATTTGTAGTATAACAGGCTTTACAAAAGAATAGAAATAAACATGCATATCAGTGTGACAAGAATTATGACATAAGTACATACATAAAGATCAGAATAACTTTTGAAACATCAACTTCACATATGAGCATTAAAACAAAACAGAATAAATAATGTCAAAACATCTTTACAAAGTAAATAACATATTATTAATGCAAATTAAATTTGAGGATCACAGTATTCCTCATCATAGTGAATGTAGCTGAGTATTAGAAAAATTCTACATCATAAATCGTATCAGATAAACACATAAAGACAGGATGAACACAAATACACAAGGGTATACAAACATATAGCGGAATAATACAAAAGGAAATAACAGGGTTTGTTTTACTGCAGTATTTTGCAAACAAAACTTTCTTTGCTTCTTGGAGATCTCCCTTCATTCATCATTATTCCCAAAAGTACTATCTAAGCCTGCTTTCTGTATTCTGTTCACATCCTCTTTCAAAATAGTTTTTCTCCACTGTACACTACTTTTTTTTTGGCCAAACCATTTTCTTATATCTTCTCAATGCATTTCTTCCAATTCATCATAGTTAGTTTCTTATATAGTCTACCCCATCTAAAGCTAACTTAAATCTACTGAGCTCAGATGCTAAACTAAGGGATGAGGCAATGCAGCAGCACAAAACAAGTAACACAAACATCAATGACAAAAAATTGCAGGGTGCAAAGCAAGCAGCAGTAAATCTAAATTAACAGATAAAATGCAAAAATACAACTAATATGAGCCAATGTGCAGCAACAAGAGAAATAAATCAGTAGTAAAACTGGCTTAACAGAGTAATGTAAAGTGAAATTTACTAGCACTATGCCTGGCAAACAGCAGCAGAAAATGAATTTATACCTAAACATGACATAGCTCAAGCAGAAAAAATATTACAGTAAATATGGCTATGTTAAATACCTATGTCACATCTTAACACTAGAGTGATGCATCACAATTTATTCTAAAAAAGAAATTACCAAGTATTTGAAAACAAAATTATGTATACAGTTACTCTTATTAATCCCTTCTTATTGTTCTTTCCTTTCCAAGTGCTCATTTTTCGAAGAACGTGGATAATAATATTATTATTTAATAGATCTGTTGACAGAAAATTTTCACATTAGCAAATGCATTTCATTTTATTTTATAAAACCAATGCTGCAACACAGCTGGAAAACAGATATCAAATGAAATAAGCAATTACGCAAACCAAAGCATAAAAATATCATTCAATAGTCATGTGGCATTTCATAAGTTAGTAGAAATTCTCTCAATTCTCGAAAGACAGTAGTCATATACAGGTGTATAGACATAAAAATATTTCTCGTGATTTCGTTAGGCATTTCAGTACATATCATAAATTAAGAGCTCCACAATATAATCATATGTTTTCAAGTTCGACCATGTCGTTTTTGCGATGCTTTCTACAAAGGAATGTCAATAGCGAGGATAATGGCCTCCCTTTTTTTTTCTCCACCTGCACCTCTGAAAGGGGCACACGCTAATGGCTTTTTTCCAGCCGACTGTCGCCCAGGCTGGGTGCCCACGACGCATTACGTGCAGGCAGTCACTTAACTTTCTTACCGAAATATTTACGCCACGTTTCCGCTACAGTGACAGTCTCATATAAAAATATTTCACAGGTCAAGAATTTGCGTTACAAATCTGTAGAAACAAAATCCTGTAAATATAACAGAGTCCAAAAAATTTTCAGTGGCATTGTAATACATTCACGCATGTTCTCACCTTTCATAATTCTTAAAGTACGATTCTCGGTTTCCAACATCCTTTTTCACAAGTCAGAGTCCCTAACCATTGTTCATTACTCCTTACCTTATTACACATATAAATATTCGACGACACTTCTTCAATATTTCATCATAACAGATACATAGCATAATGAAATTCCTCATATAGCATCAGCTTATTGACCATAAACATACCTCAGCAGCATAATACACATCATCGTCGTAAAAATAACATCATAACACCTCAGTCGAATCTCAAAAACGTCGTAGCTTTCTGCAATAATTTCAAACCCTAATTCTCTGCTCATGTCAAAAGTGTCATCTGCCTCAAATGCACTTTAAAAATCATGATCCCATACCAAATACATCATTCAATGTTCTCATAGTATCACAATGGGTCCGAAAAAATATGAACAGTTTACAAAGTACAGACAAAATACAGTTTCATAAGTGTGAAGTTATCCAACTGTGTAATTGCGTAAACATCTGTCACTGATGTAGTAAAAAGAAAGTTTGTTTCTCTGTCAAATAATCAGATAGCTGTGTAATTCTGTGTTAGAGAAATATGGTACCGATGTGTAAAGTTGTAAAAGCAAATAACATATTAGCTAGGGCTCCTTGTGCTTGCCAAACACATGGTACACAAAGTAGGCGTGTACCCCCCTGAGGATAAATGTAATTATATCCTCAAGTGTTACAGATTACAGCAAAGGAATGAAATGTATCACGGAAAACTTTCTTTGTAATTCAAAAATCTTGAAAAATAAATGGTTTAAGTACAAAATTGATCACTCAAATGCGTGTCCTGCACTGCTAAATGTGCGTCTTGCTGTAAGATAATTCTGTGGAAGTGTCATAGTTATCGTCCTCTGTAAGCAAAGTTCTGCTGAAGTCAATGTACTAACCTCATCATAAACGAAAGTGAGATGCTTTGCGAACAGATATCGTAGTTATTATGTTTATTGGCGTAATGAAGAAAGTACTGTACAGTAACGTATTGTTGTGCCACAAAAAAGGCTGTCTCATTGTTGCTATACCACAAAAGTTACTACTAAAACGTGTTTTACTTTCCAGAAGAATTCAGAAAAACTGTGCAGATATAAAACAGATACACCGCAAAAGCAACAAGGTAAATTGTGTCACACATTAGTAGCGTCGTGATATAGTCGTGTAGCTGTCAAATAAACTAACCACTGTGTCACCTGGTATCTCTCAGAAAGCACCTTGAATCCATTATGTATTTTCAAGTAAACCAAAATGTTGCATTAAAATCTCATTAGCAGTACTGGTAAATGTTCTAAGTATGTGAGCCTTATAGTCGTTACGTAAACGTGCAACTAACAAGCAAGAATGTACACACACAATAACACTGTGTCGTCTGTTCACAATAACAATGCATTCGTAATTTCTGTTTAAATAAGTTCTCTTGGTTCTTGACTGGATATTTAACTTCAAACATTGTTGCATATTGTCAGATTCTAAGTCTGACAAAGCATACTAGTAATGTAAAGTGAAAAGTTTTATGGCAAAGACAAAGTTAAAAAGCAGATTATCTCTCAATAAGCGGTTTTATATGTAAAGTGTGGTGAAATCCTTTACTCTTCATAGTATTCAGAGTTTGAACTTGAATGCAATTGTCATGCGGTATACGTCGGTAAAGAATACTGGAATTTTTCTCAGGGTTAGTGTCTATGTTATTTTTCACTGAGCCAGCCGGCGCACGTGGCTGCCTCCGGTACGGGTCATTGTCTGTTTCTTTGTTGGCGCGTGTTTTTATTGGGATTAGGAGACCTAACTTCTACAAATTCGCCTTGCCGAGAGGGCCCAGCTCTGTTAGAATCCCGCCAGTTCTGATGCAATTCAGGTCTGTCGTTACGATCATATCGTCTGTCGTCATGTCGGTAGTTCCTGTAGTTTCTTTCTTCTCGGTTAAGTGGTGGAGAATTTCTCCCTGAATTATCACTGCACGGTGGACTGTTGCATCTAAAGTTATTCTGTCTCCCGTAATAATAATTGTTTTGGTTCCCATATTGTCTGTTTCTCTGATTGTCTCTGTGATAGTCATTATCGCGGAGAGGTGATCTTTCCCTGTAATTATTACTACTCTGCCAACGATTGTCATACCGGTGGTGTCTGTTTTGGTCACGATTTGTGTGGTGAGAATAGCCTTGTCGCGTCCAGTTATCGTTTCTGTCGTCACGGAATTGTGACGGATGAGACCTGTAGTGATTGTTTTCCTGTTCTCGCATCCCGCGACTGTCTGTGTCAATTTCTAATTCTTGTAAGAGTCCCTGAAAAGCTTCAATGTCGTCTTTGCAACGTCCTGCCAAAATAATATGTAGTAAATGTTCAGGCAATTTGAGTAAGCAAATGTGGATGAGTTCTGAGGGGCTGTATGGGTTTGACAGGTACTGATTCTTGTGCAACATGTCTTCAAAATATTTCACAAGACTGGAAAATTCAGATTGTTCGAAATGTTTCATCATTATGATGCCATGTTTTACTCGGTCTTGCGTGGCTTGAGATCAATATGCTGAGAGGAAGGCATGGTAAAACTCTCCTTCACTGTGGCAATCGTGAATGACCGATCGCATTCTTACAACTGGTTCAGTCTCTAAGTAGCCGCACATAAATTCTAATCTGTGCTCTAATGACCAGTTGGGAGGAAAACAATGAGAGAATTGATGGAGCCACGCTTGCGGATGAATGTCGTTGCCAGAATTCTTAAATGTTTTGAATTTACGTGTAGTAATAAACAGCTTATAGTCAAAGTCATCATGTCGGCGAGTCGCATATCGGTCATTGTTACGTCGTTTCAGCGGTTCCTTTTCAAAATTCGGTGCACCTTGCCAATTTCTTTCATAATTTCCGAAATGCGCTGTGTTATTATTTTGTGGCTGTTCCATATTTCTACGTCCCTCTTCCTGTATTGGGGCACGGGTGTCCTCTGAAATACGTAATTCTTGTATTACCTGTGTCAGCTGATCTTGTACTTCCCGGATTTCTCTTTGGTGTTGCGTATTAATTTGATTCTGAATTTGTTTGAATTTCCTAATTTGTTTGCACTCTTCTGTGTCATTCAGATTATCATCGACCTTCGTAGATAAATTATTTAGCTGATCCGAAAGTTCAACTACTTTCTCTGATAGTGTACTTATTTCCTCAGTGTGTTTTTCTGAACCAAGTTTCAGAGTGTCCATTTGTGTTGAAATCGTATCTACTGTGTCCTTACAGTTTTCCTGAGTTTTTGCAAGTTGTGTAACCAAATCGGTAGATGCAACTGAGTCAATTTTAGCCTACAAGGTCTCATGATTTTCATGAACAATGGTTTGCAGTTCTTTTATGGCTGCTTCGTGATTCTATAACGCATTTTCATGACGCAAAAAAATAGATTGGAAATGCTCACAAATTTGTGTTTTTACGTCATTACAGACTTTTTGACATTTCGATTCAATGTTATGTTACTCAGTAGTTAAATCTTCACGTGTTTGTTCAAGCGTGGTGTGAAGATTTTGTTCCATTGGGTCTAACTGTTGCTGTGTTTGTCTCTGGTATTGTTCCATTGTTCTAACTGTTGCTGTGTTTGTCTCTGATTTTGTTCCATTGTGTCTAACTTTTTAAGATTTTGTTCCACTGTGTGTAACTTTTGAAGCTTTTGTCCCATTTCTTGCTTTAATTGTAATAACAATGCACTGGTGTCTGAAACATGTTCCTCAGTGCTTTTCGGCAGTGAATTTGCACTGGCAACATTCACATTTTGAGAAGCAGAAAATGTGTCTTGACTTATTTGAGAAAACGGCGAGGACGCAAAACCTGAATCTACAGTATTTGCAAAGTTGTGTCCTGTCATTTCGGATTCCTGAGGCGAGCTGTTGCCGAGCGATCGATCGATAATGCTTCCCTGTTCACTAATTGTTTCACTGCCTATGCCATTGTTTACCGCCTGCTCCGTTTCCCTAAGCACAATTACCAAGTTACTATGTTAAACATTAGTTAATTCATTACACAGTGGCGCTAACACACTGCTTTCGTCTTCGCTGTCATTTCTGTTTACTTTGGAGCCTAGTGTTACGTTTTTCACACGCCATTATTGTCACAATATTTCACACGACAACACAGAAAAACACAATTTGAAGAGCAAAAATAGGGGAACACATTAACATAGCACTGAAAACACTACAATGGCAGACAACAACACAAACTGCACACAGCACAGCCAGTGATTTTTCATATAGAGCGCTACGTGGCGTTACCAATAAGAAAACATAAACAGCCTACTTACACAGTCTTTTTCTGTCATAATAGTGTAGTTTTGCGTTTGTTGTCCAAATTCTTGAACTTTTTAATTTATTTGATTTGTTTGTAGTTTACATTCACAATATAAATTAAAATTGATCTTTAAACCATAATGTACTTACAAACAGTTTTTAACAATACAAAAAATTTAGTTTTTACTGTAGTTGAAAAATGATTAGGATCAAGAATATCTAAACTATTTTCAAAATTTATAGTATCTAATCTGTTTTCAAAGATTTTTCAACTAAGTAATCTTTTAATTGTATTTCTATCTCTTGGTTTCCAAATAAATCATTATAAAAATTTATAATACTTCTTTAATGGCTCTAGTTTTTGGTATTACAAATATATCTGTAGAAAATGGTAATATTCTTTTTAATGCTTTATCTTCTTTAGTTAGGAAAACATCAACATTATAATATGTTCACTGTTTCCAAAAATTATCATTTACTTCAGATGTATAATATCTTACTGCCTTTGTATGATTTTCACTTACTTCAGATGTATAATTTCTAACACTTACATGGGGCGTATAATTACTAACAGTATTTGCATGATTTTCACTTACATCAGGTGTACAATTTCTAACAATATTTGTATGATTTTCACTTACTTCTGTTGTTAATTTCTAACAATATTTGTATGAGTTTTACTTACTTCAAGTGTATAATTTCTAACAATAATCGAACGATTTCTAATAATAAATTTAATTAAATCAGCTTTATGTTAATTTGAATAACCTCATAAATCATTTATTCTACAATTCTCACGAAGATTTGCAAAAGTTAATTGTTGTAGTTCAGTAGCAATGTATGTTTCCAATTTGCTCTTTTATTTATTACAAAAAAATTCATTAGATTTGTAAAAAATATATTTACAGAAAATGATTTCTTTTAGTAGATGAATCAGGACTATTATTTAATAGATATTTAATCAAAAAGAGAATTCAATTATTATTTAGTTTAACAATCAATTTATAAACATTGGTCAATCATAGTTAAAAATAAAAAGAATTAGTTTACTCTTTAGTTTATCAGTCAATTAGTTAAACAATCAATTACTTTTTAAACAATTTGTTTTAGTGATTTATGTAATTAATCGAAATGGATTATTATTTATTGAATAATAAATCAATTAGTTAAAGTTTTCTTATTCTTAATATATTCTAAAGTACACTTCTTACATTTATTATTATGTTTTTCTTTTGTGAAGTGTTTATGTAAAAACAATTTAAATCTTTAAGTTCTTAACAACTTTTTACATAACTTTGTAGATGTAAATGTTTCTTGAGTTACAATTTTTTTGTTATACATTGTAGATGTTTCTTCAGTTACGACTTCTTTGTTACTCATTGTTAATAATACTTGTGTATGTTCTTCACTTGGATTTCGTTGTATATGTTCCTTGAAATAGTATTTAGCAACATTTTTCCATATACACAAGGAATTTCTTGTATATTGTAATTTTTTACAAGATATTTATTTATAAATGGTCTACATATAGTTCTAAAATCATTTTTTTATGTTTCTGTAAAGTAAAATTATCAATTGATTTCTCCATAATACAATAATTACAAAATAGAGATTTCACAAATGACTCATATTGAACTTGCTCCATTTATATATAAAAAGTTTATTAAATTTGTGAAAAAGTAAATTTTTTATAATTTTTATAACTTTACAATTTAAATATATAAATAATCACCATAATATGCTGCTTCATCTTGATCATCAAAGATAGCACAAATATCAATTATTTTAACTGTTTCTGGTAGTTTATTTTTAATAATAATGCTACAAATTGGACAATTTTCTTTTTTCCTTTAACCACTCATCAATACTTTTTTATGAAATATATGATTGCAATTTGTTTTAACAAATTGATTATTATCATCATTGCTGAAACAAACAGGACAATCAAAATCTTTTTCAGAGTGCTCAATTAGTTCATATGTTGCTTTTAGTTTAATTTGCATTTCATTAAGGTTTTCCATTTATAAGAAATAATTTTTATTATACTTTTTAAAAATAGGAAAAATTATTTTTAATAAATCATTTAGCTATAAGTTTATAATTACAATTTTTAAAAAATATGGAGAATACAAACTACTAATTTGTGTTTGTAAAATTAATAAAAATATTTCTACATAAATGGAAGCTACTTTTATCAGAAGCTTAACGAAGTAAGTATTTCTAAAGAAATTAAAAAAGTAAGTGAGCTAGAGATAAATGTTTTATATAATATTACAAACTGTGAATATTTAAATACTAGATATGGAGAACAACTTTGTCTAGAACTCAATAATGATTTTAAAGTCATTTGACCAAATAGATTTTCTAAATAAATTCATGATTCTGATTTTGAAATATTTAAATAAGGACAAACGAAAAATCTTAGAAATAGAAATAATGAACTCCATGACATAGAGTTCACAATATAAAATATTAAATAATGTACTTTTATTGTAATTAATTTATTTTATTTATTTACTTATGTTCTCAATGTAAAATTTTTAAAATAAATTACTTTTGTTAACTGATACATTTTATTTATTTACTTACTTCACAATGTGATTTTTAAAATAGTGTACTTTGTTAACTAATACATTTTAATTGATTTACTTATATTCACAATGTGATTCTTTAAAATAATTACTTTGTTTACTGATATATTTTAATTATTTACTTACATTAACAGTGTAAGTTTTTTAAAAATAACCTACTTTTGTTAAGTAATACATATTACTGTGTTACATTCATGCTGTAAATGAAATAATGAAGTTAAAAATCAGTTGTTTATTGTATTTAGTAGTGTTATTGTAAAAAATAGGTATTTAGTTAACATTATGAAATCGGTTTAGTTAATGAAATATACTGTTTTTTTAATTAGTTGTTTGACATATAAAACAGAATTTAGTTTAAAATTGCGTTAGTGCGCCAAAACCAGTAAAAACAATCTACTCCTCTGCCTGCTTGTGGGGGCCCTACACTATGTTAAGCAAGTGTACCAGTCCTCTTGGCTCTTCTTTGTAGAATGATTGCGTGGGAGTACACCTAAGGTGCAGATCATATTGTCTTATGGAGCAGAAGGCACGCGACTGTGTCCACTTTGAATGACATGTAGTGAAAATGTCTAAAATCATATTACCAGTACTTTAAAGGAACCACAGACGTAGTGTCTGGGGAAAACTGTACACTATAAAAGTGGGAACAGGGTCAAAAGAAATCGTAAATAGATTGTGAGGTAAAAAACCATTTATTTTTCATCCAACATAAAAGTAATTTTACATTTCCATGAGCAGACACTACTCTTTCTTCACACATGTTTTTCTTCTTCTTCTTCTTCTGCTTCTCCTTCTCCTTCAATCGAAGAAGAATTCCAGGTCTTGAGTAGCAGCAAACTTTAAGATTCGATGCATCCATGTAATCTTCTCCTCACCTTTGTAAATGATGTTATCTGTGTCTTCGTATAATCCAAGTGATGTCACCATACCTTTATAGAGTAATTGGGGATCTTCCTAGCAAATTCTGTCTTAGAAAAGTGTTAACCACTTTGTAATCCCCTGTGTTTTAGCATACTTCACATCTGTGAAAGACCTCAGTCATGCAATGTTTGTTAAGAATATCTATATTATTCTGGCATCTTCTGTGTATGCTGTGAAATATGAACTGTCTATACTCATCATCATAGAAACCCTGAGTATCTGCGATAATGTTCACTCCTTGAGATACCATTGGGAAATAATTTGGGTATGGTGCAGCACCTGTTCATTTATATAGTTTGTTGCACAACACCAGTGAGGGAGCATATAGAACTAGAGCATATGCTGCAGTGTGTTCTGAGAACTTTACCAGGGTTTCAAATTCAATTCATACATTTATAGATTTAATTATCTCATTCCATTTCGAGCAGTCTATTACGATGATTGGCACCAGATTTTTGAATTTCTATGAGCTGAGTAGATATCCTTCTTGTTCATAGTATCAAGTATGGAGTGTTGCATACATGTCATATGTATAGACTGTATACATTTTCATTCCACTGCATGTGTAAGTTATCATACAGATAGAATTCAGAGTTCATTTTCTAGTGTTAGTTAACCTGTAGTCAAATTTGGTGGAATCGTGCTTCATCCCCTCCTGTTGGTCTGACACACAAATATGATGAACCGGGGGTCTACAATTGAGACAAGGCTTTAATAAGTCCCGTTTATCTTTGCAGTGGGTAGCAGTGGGTGAACCTCCCATATCAGAAATATAGCAGTAGAAATACGTCGACGTTCAGAACTTTTAAAAGCTTCAAACACAGCTCATCCGATATAGTGAAGTGTGATGTTATCCATATTATTTTATTGATGATGATTTCGTTCTCCTCTTGAGCTTCTTGAATGTTGTTGTGGGCCAGGATTATCTACAGTTCTTACCTGTTGTACTCTGTACTAAGATAAGTTCCGGTTTAGCATTCATGACAATTTGCTACATGTCCTCAAAGTATCCCATAAGCAGTTTTAAAGGTATACATGCAGTAAATCTCTTGTACTCTTCCACTGTTCTACCCACTGGCTGGTCTATGAACCATACAGCATTTTCTAAATCGTTCAAATCTCAGAGAGAAGAAGAGACATATGTTTTAAGAGTTGGTGTTATGCCTACATGGATTGTAAGGTCAGACTCGACCCCATTAAGCTCATATCATATCTAATGAAACAGCAACACATAATGTGGGTTGCCACTGTAGCAGTGCCATCCCTTTATGTAAATGACCCATCAAGGCATATGAAACTCGTGCACGGGATGGTGTAGGATACCAATTCTAATCTCATCGTTCTTGTTAAATGTGGTTGATGCATGAAATTCGTGTGAGAAGTTTTCCTGGTGTATAATACACTCATCACATTCCATCAGAACGACGTTATTGCAAGGTTTAAGACCAACTGATTTAAGAAACTCATAGTCTGCACATGTCATCGCCTTGCTGTTCTGCTGTGAAGTGCAACAATGTACATTGTAAATTGATTTTATACCTTACGGCCATCCTATCTTCGTTGACAATACGAGGACGCTGAGGGCTGTTGCGATCCCTGACTGGTTAAAGCTCGCCACTGACGCTTCCAGTCTGGCAAGTTAAAGGTCGTCACTTCTACTTTCAAGAGGTCCTGGCTGGTTGAAGATGGCCGCTTTCTCTCATCTCTCCCCTCCCCCATCCCCCTTACGGGTCTCTGCAAGTTCGAAGTCACTGCTGGTTCACCTTTAGATGTAGCTGTACAGTGATTTTCTTTCCATGAAAGTCAACAAATTGATTTTCCTGGCCCACAACAAGCAGCACCAGATAGTCCAATGTTAGAACGGTTACTGGTCGGTAAATTGCGTTGGTAGGGGTCTCAACGATCTTATACTCTTTTCCCACTGATGAGAAGCATCCATAAATTGCATAAATCGATCTGTTATTAAGATAAGAGTTTGTTGTAATGTTACACTCGAGCCGGATTAGACTCACAGGAAGTACATCCAGTGACTGGTCGGATCTGAAAATTAATTAGGATCCTTCTTCAAAACCAGTCCTTTTGTGGAGTTCAAAGGCCGTCATATTGAATCTTTCTGGTTGAAGCCAGTCATTGCACTCGTTTTGTTTATTTCAGATTTAAGTGTATTGATGTTTGCACATAGCACAATCTCTTTTCCAGACCATTTTAAAACTTCTTCTAAATCGTCAGGTTCTGTTTCCAGATGAATTTTGTTATTAGTCTCTGATATGCGGAACACTGTTATATGCCTCCAATGCGTTAAATGTATCCTCACCTCACCATTATCTAAATCAACTGGTGAGAAGCAATTTGCGCGTTATTTACTTTTAAAGTATACTATGTTGCATCTGCAGTTCTACTGATCAGTGGATGTTTAATGCACCTTCTTATATATCCTTCTTTGTAAACACTAGGAGGAATATGATGCACAAGTGCCAACATAGGTAGGTACTAAAGTATTGGTAGCGATGAAAATTGTAGAAATCATGTCTTCTGACACTGAAGTATCGTCGTAACTCTTCTTGTGGCTGCAGGTCTCCAAATGAGTCGAAATAGTAACCGTTATTTGTATTTTTCTTCACATGTGCCACCCAGTGGATTCCTGTAACATATAAATTCACAATTTCACATTCTCCTGATCTCCACATACTCTTCGGTAATGTATCCTGCATAAACACACCACGGAATGCTGATTTTTTCCTAACGAACTTGAGCAGATCTTTATATATAAGCAACTTATTCAGTAGGTTGGCTAACCGTTTTTTTTTTAAATTTATTTATGGAAAGACCTAGTCCTTTCTTGTATGGTTCCAGGTACAGTCCTTTTCTGATGGCTGCTGCGTCCTTCATGTGGTTATGTTTTCTTGCTTCCTCTGGGAGTTTTGTGCATTATTAACTGTTATAGCAACAGCTGCAGCACTTCCAGCCTGAGAACTAATCAACTGAGAGATCTATGAGGGCAGGAATGAGGAAGGGTATAATTCCGCCTGTCTTGAGTATCTGCAAAACCTGGGCTGCTTTAACCAATCTTTTACACTTCAGGAGTATTTCAACTGCGTATGTCACTGTTGGGATACAGTTCCTTAATCACCTCTGCCCAGGCTTCTTCTTCATCGTTGTCTTATTCTTCAATGCATAATGTGCAGCGTTCAGAGCTTGCGCGTAATACACAACCAAGACCAACTCAGTTTTAACGCGCCTAGTTCTATCAACTACAAAGCTGAAATGCGCTGCCCTATATCATTATCATTCCTCGCAGTTATTGATTTGGCTTTATCAGCTAAAATTCGATCGGTAGACGTCCTTTATGTTTGGTGTATGCAGTGTTGCTTTCCTAACATGCCTCATCAAGGAGGTTGATCCCTTTAACACCACAAGCAAAATGTTTTTTAAGCTTTGTGCTAGGTCTGCAGAAAGTATAACCCAGAATGCGCAACGCCACTGGAATTTTGTCGATAATACCATCACCCATATTGTGTCACCTATCATGCACGTTATGCTACTGTGCTGGTTTTACTCTGTGCACCCCACTGTATAGCAATCTGTCAGCCTCAGTCCAGCTCTTTTGTGTTGCAGGAAAATCAAGCCATTTAACTAGTGCTCTATCCTCCCAATGTCGTATGGCACGCTGTATGAGAAATACATGTTGTTCAGAGCTGTTCTGCATTTCCTCTGTGTGAAAGTATCCTGAAATTTTAGTGCCACTGCTATTATTTAAGATGTAAGTTCTGAGACCAGTATGGGACTTATGACTACTCAAATGCTGTCTTGTGTTTCAAGATACATACCAAATCACCCACATTAAATTTCTGTTTACGTGAATCCAGCATTTTATTGTGACAGTGTACTGTATCCATCATTCCATTATCATGAACGTCGACTGCAGTCATTTTTATTGTGCTATGTTTGTTTCAATTATACTGTGCATTTATTTCTGGAAAGATGTCCATCCATTTGTATCAGCTGTGAAGATTAAAATGAATCCACATCTGACATTTCATTGTTCTGTTCAGACGACCCATTATACTCACCTTCAGATAGTTTAATGTTGAGTAGTGATATATCCCACGTCACTGCACAACAGTCTTGAAATACATATTGTAAAACTTTCCACTATGTTCTGTTTGGAGCTTGTCTGGACATCTATTCGTCCCTGTCTGAAACAAATGCTCAAACACATCAGTGACGTATCTCCCCGTTTTGCTTTTACAAGGTAATGCACAGAAAATTTGGAGTATGTAGCAATAACCATTATTTGCATGTTAATATTCCTGCAAACCTACGAGATCAGACTGTCACAAGTCGTGAAAACCTTTAATCATAACGTGCCTACCAGGGTATGTTTCGTGTGTTCGTTTGTGCTTTTGTCGTAGTACTGTCTCCATACTTATTGAATTATACCTCTCTCTCCAAGCTTGGAGAGTACTGAAACAACTTCATTCGAATGAGAAGTATTACCAGCAGCATCTGAAGCCACGAGCAGTCGCAGTTCATCTATTAGGTGATTGGGATCATTGTAGTATATACACTGTGGGGGTTTAGGGCTGACTCTTTTATGATAATGTCAATACCATAATCAATGCTGTATCGAGATTCTTAATTGGTTTTATAATGTTTCTATATTTCGTGCTCCGCTTTTTTCCTAATTTCCTATTTGCAATAGTCAAGTTCTGTATTTTGCCATACTTCACCATATATTTGGGCATATAATTTAAAGTTTTTGTGGGATTTAGGAAAATGTGGTTCATTAGACCACTTGCTTTTCAAATTTTCTATTGCCTACCGGTATTGTTTTTTCTTTTAAACTTATAGGCTGCATGACCAATAAGTGCGGTGTTTCTCCACTGGAACTGAGTTTTTAGTCTATCCTATTATCGTTGTGACAGTTAATGAAATCAGGAACGCCATCGTCGTGTAATTTCGCTGAGAGTTAATCGAAAGGTCAGTAACTGGTTTGAAGGTTTCTCTCAGTGTGTGCTCTCGATCCAAATCTCCTAATCTTATTAGTTGTAACCTCTCTCAAATAGCCTTCTGTGCAACAATAACATGCTTAGTTGACGTTTTGTTATACTCCAAGCAGACTCTTTTGCAGGGTGCACCTTATATACATTCCATACAATTCAATCGATCTTTACAATTAAGTCATATACCTTCTTTTCAATTCAATCAACCTTTGGACCTAAGTCATCTGCATCTTTCCCGGTAGGATCTGGGCTTATGTCTCTAGTTCCTTAACCCCAGGATTTAAGTCGTTGATTAGAGTCAGAAGCGTTAGGGCATACATTTCTAGGTTCTTAACCTTATGTTTGAGAGGCTGAAATTTTCCAACTATGTATACACACTGTCAGTCTATGCACACTGAGGCTGATTGCCTGACATACATGTGAACTTGTGCATAGTGTCATTAAACCTAATCTACTCATAACTATTTTCATATCTGTACATAAAGTAATATTTGGAAGTTCCATCTATAACTACCATCACTTCAGTTTTCTTGGTTAATAGATAACGAAAATCTCATACTATGTGTGTTCTTTATAAAAACATTCATTGATGTATCAATTCCTATATTCATCTGGAAAATGTGGTTTGAACTCAAACTGTCTTGTTTGAAAGCTATAGTGAGATTTGCATTATCCCTCACGAGCTGTTTTGCGATTCTGGAGTAATTTTGACTCAAATAAGATACAACAACATGTAGATGACAACCAAAACAGAAATATCACAGACTTTTATCCTGATTTTCCACAGCAGCATCACCAAATATGAATATGGTGCTTGGCTTTACTTTTTCTTGTGGAGGCATTTGACTGTTTTAGCTGAAAGCTTCGTTTATTACACCATCTAAACCCAGCAGTGTCTTTGCAGTAACAGGTACTTAGACCAAAATACCATTTATGAAAATACATGCTCAAAGTGAACTCCTGATGTTTTACCTGCCCCACCATGCTACTGACTGTATCAAGTTCTGGAGTGCAATAGGCTTTCATAATGAACACTTACAGTATTAATAATAATAATAATTATATTTGTAGCCACTATAGTGCAATTGTATTACCAGAGAGCTACAATGGCTATGCCTTACATTACATAATGATAATGTAGTTAAATAAGAAAATCAAAAAAGAGTTGTAATATTTTTTTTATATTCACACAGAAGCAATGGCACAGATATCAGTAAGAATTCACTAGTTCAGTCTTCACAACAGCACAGCAAATAAAGCTTTCTTGTATGGACAGAATTCAGCATGTATTTCTCACAAACTGATTGGTGCTCCTTCAGCTTCTTTTTTGACACTGTATTGATGCAGTGTTCTAAATCGTCTGCATGTACTCTATACAAAGAGAGACCATTCTCAGTATTTTTATATGGAAGCCCATGGTTCAGGCTTTCCAACGCAAGGGATAGAACCATCCATAGAGCAAACAAGTTTGTAACAGTGGAGCATTGTATATAAATGGTTGAACCTTCACATCTCACCATGAGTGTCATGCTGTCATACATATATGTTATAGATAGCATCAGGGGACAGCATAGTAAATTTCTGGGGGTGGACGAGATGGACACTACTCTGAGATCATCTTTTGATCGATGTAGGGTTCTGAATGACGCAGTTCATACCATTATAACTCTGTAAATCACACTTTAACACTTATCGATTCATTTTAAATCTCTAACACAACATGCCAATCACTGTCAACCGATGTCTTTATACTAATATTGAAACGTTTTGAAGCGCTGTAACTAGGCTGTTTATGTTTTCTTATTGGTAACGCCACGTAGCGCTCTATATGAAAAATCACTGGCTGTGCTGTGTGCAGTCTGTGGGTAGTTTGCATTGTTGTCTGCCATTGTAGTGTTGGGCAGTTGGCTGTGAACAGCGTGTAGCGTTGCGCAGTTGGAGGTGAGCTGCCAGCAGTGGTGGATGTGGGGAGAGAAATGGCGGAGTTGTGAAATTTGTAAAACTGGGTGTCATGAACTGCTATGTATATTATGAGTTTTCAACATTATTAAGGTAAATACATTGTTTGTTCTCTATTAAAATCTTTTATTTGCTAAGTATGCCTATTAGTAGTTAGTGCCTTCGGTAGTTTGAATCTTTTATTTAGCTGGCAGTAATGGCGCTCGCTGTTTTGCAGTAGGTAGAGGAACGAAGATTTTTGGTGAGGTAAGTGATTTGTGAAACGTATAGGTTAATGTTAGTCAGGGCCATTCTTTTGTAGGGATTTTTGAAAGTCAGATTGCGTTGCCCTAAAAAAAATATTGTGTGTCAGTTAAAACAAAGTCCTGTATAATTGTTAAAAAAGGGGACGTTTCATATGTCGACCCTTAGCCGAGGATACCTCACTGGAATCTTCTGATTTTTTCCTTGTAGTTCGTGTAATTAGCGTAGATTTTGTTTATTGCTAGTGCATAATTGTAGAGAGAATCTCCTTTGTAGTTGCAGTCTTTCTTTGTTGTACAGTAAAACAGTTGTGACATGCATGTAGATTTGCACCAAGCATTTAAGTGGACATTATTTCCATTTCTATGTTAATGTGTTATCTTATTTTGCTCTTCAAATTGTGCTTTTCTGTGTTATCGTGTGAAATATTGTGACAGTAATGGCGTGTGAAAAACGTATCACTAGGCTCCAAAGTAAACTGAGAAATAATAGTGACGACGAGCGTAGCTTATCAGCGCCGCCGAGTAATGAATTTACTAATGTTCAAAGTAGTAATTCGGTAATTGTAGATAGGGAAATGGAGAGGGCTGCAAATAACGGAGTAGGCAGTGAAACAATTAGTGAACAGGGAAGCATTATCGATCGATCGGTCGGCAACAGCTCGCCTCAGGAATCGGGAATGACAGAACACAATATTGCAAATACTGTAGACTCAGGTTTTGAGTTCTCACCGTTTTCTCAAATGAGTCAAGACACATTTTCCGCTTGTCAAAATGTGAATGTTGCCGGTGCAAATTCACCGCCGAAAAGCACTGAGGAACATGTTTCAGACACCAATGCATTGTTATTACAATTAATACAACAAATGGGACAAACACAGCAAATGCTTCAAAAGGTAGACACGATGGAACCATATCAGAGACAAACACAGCAACAGCTTCAAAAGTTAGACTCATTGGAACAAACTCTTGAACAAACACGAGAAGATTTAACTACTGAGTTACATAACATTGAATCGAAATGTCAAAAAGTCTGTAATGACGTAAAAACACAAATTTGTGATCATTTCCAACGTATTTTTTCGCGTCATGAAAATGCATTACAGAATCACGAAGCAGCCATAAAAGAACTGCAAACCATTGTTCATGAAAATCATGAGACCTTGTGGGCCGAAATTGACTCAGTTGCATCTACCGATTCGGTTACGCAACTTGCAAAAACTCAGGAAAACTGTAAGAACATAATAGATACGATTTCAATACAAATGGACACTCTGAAACTTGGTTCAGAAAAACATACTGAGGAAATAAGTACACTATCAGAGAAAGTAGTTGAACTTTCGGATCAGCTAAATAATTTACACTCCTGGAAATTGAAATAAGAACACCGTGAATTCATTGTCCCAGGAAGGGGAAACTTTATTGACACATTCCTGGGGTCAGATACATCACATGATCACACTGACAGAACCACAGGCACATAGACACAGGCAACAGAGCATGCACAATGTCGGCACTAGTACAGTGTATATCCACCTTTCGCAGCAATTCAGGCTGCTATTCTCCCATGGAGACGATCGTAGAGATGCTGGATGTAGTCCTGTGGAACGGCTTGCCATGCCATTTCCACCTGGCGCCTCAGTTGGACCAGCGTTCGTGCTGGACGTGCAGACCGCGTGAGACGACGCTTCATCCAGTCCCAAACATGCTCAATGGGGGACAGATCCGGAGATCTTGCTGGCCAGGGTAGTTGACTTACACCTTCTAGAGCACGTTGGGTGGCACGGGATACATGCGGACGTGCATTGTCCTGTTGGAACAGCAAGTTCCCTTGCCGGTCTAGGAATGGTAGAACGATGGGTTCGATGACGGTTTGGATGTACCGTGCACTATTCAGTGTCCCCTCGACGATCACCAGTGGTGTACGGCCAGTGTAGGAGATCGCTCCCCACACCATGATGCCGGGTGTTGGCCCTGTGTGCCTCGGTCGTATGCAGTCCTGATTGTGGCGCTCACCTGCACGGCGCCAAACACGCATACGACCATCATTGGCACCAAGGCAGAAGTGACTCTCATCGCTGAAGACGACACGTCTCCATTCGTCCCTCCATTCACGCCTGTCGCGACACCACTGGAGGCGGGCTGCACGATGTTGGGGCGTGAGCGGAAGACGGCCTAACGATGTGCGGGACCGTAGCCCAGCTTCATGGAGACGGTTGCGAATGGTCCTCGCCGATACCCAAGGAGCAACAGTGTCCCTAATTTGCTGGAAGTGGCGGTGCGGTCCCCTATGGCACTGCGTAGGATCCTACGGTCTTGGCGTGCATCCGTGCGTCGCTGCGGTCCGGTCCCAGGTCGACGGGCACGTGCACCTTCCGCCGACCACTGGCGACAACATCGATGTACTGTGGAGACCTCACGCCCCACGTGTTGAGCAATTCGGCGGTACGTCCACCCGGCCTCCCGCATGCCCACTATACGCCCTCGCTCAAAGTCCATCAACTGTACATACGGTTCACGTCCACGCTGTCGCGGCATGCTACCAGTGTTAAAGACTGCGATGGAGCTCCGTATGCCACGGCAAACTGGCTGACACTGACGGCGGCGGTGCACAAATGCTGCGCAGCTAGCGCCATTCGACGGCCAACACCGCGGTTCCTCTTGTGTCCGCTGTGCCGTGCGTGTGATCATTGCTTGTACAGCCCTCTCACAGTGTCCGGAGCAAGTATGGTGGGTCTGACACACCGGTGTCAATGTGTTCTTTTTTCCATTTCCAGGAGTGTATCTACGATGGTAGATGATAATCTGAATGACACAAAACCGGTAGTCTTTAATGACACAGAAGAGTGCGAACAAATTAGGAAATTCAATCAAAATCAAATCAATATACAGTACAAAAGAGAAATCCGGGAAGTACAAGATCAGTTGGCACAAGTAATACAAAAATTACAAATTTCAAAGGACACTCGTGCTCCAACACGGGAAGAGGGACTTAGAAATACGGAAAAGCCGCAAAATAATTACACAGGGCATTTCGGAAGTTATGAAAGAAATTGGCAATGTGCACCGTATTTTGAGAAGGAACGGCCGACACGACCTAACAATGACCGTTATGCGACTCGCCGACATGATGATTTTGACTATAAGCTGTTCATTACTACACGTAAATTCAAAACATTTAAGAATTCTGGCAACGGCATTCATCCACAAGCATGGCTCCAGCAATTCTCTCATTGTTTTCCTCCCAACTGGTCGTTAGAACACAGATTAGAATTTATGTGTGGCTATTTAGAAAATGAACCAGCTGTAAGAATGCGATCGGTCATTCACGATTGTCACAGTGAAGGAGAATTTTACCATGCGTTCCTCTCAGCATATTGGTCTCAAGCTACACAAGACCGAGTAAAACATAGCATATGATGATCAAACACTTTGAGCAATCTGAATTTTCCAGTCTTGTCAAATATTTTGAAGACATGTTGCATAAGAATCAGTATCTTTCAAACCCATACAGCCCCTCGGAACTCATCCGCATTTGCTTACTCAAATTGCCTGAACATTTACGACATATTATTTTAGCAGGACGTTGCAAAGACGACATTGAAGCATTTCAGGGACTGTTACAAGAACTGGAAATTGACACTGACAATCGTGGAATGCGAAAACAGGAACACAACAATTACAGGTCACATCTGTCACAATTCTGCGATGAAAGAAATAGTAACTGGACACGACAAGGCTATTCTCACAACACATATTGTGACCAAAACAGACACCACCCGTATGACAACCGTTGGCAGAGTAGTAATAATCACAGGGAAAGATCACCTCTCCGTGGTAGTGACTATCACAGAGACAATCAGAGAAACAGACAATTTGGGAACCAAAATAATTATTATCAAGGGAGACAGAATAACTTTAGACGCAACGGTCCAGCCCGCAGTTACGATTCAGGGAGAAATTCTCCACCACGTGACCGACAAGAAAGAAACTACAGGAACTACCGACATGACGACAGACGATATGATCGTAACGACAGACCTGAATTGCATCAGAACTGGCGGGATTCAAACAGAGCAGGGCCCTCTTGAGGAGGTGAATTTGTAGAAGTTAGGCCTCCAAATCCCAATAACGACGGGCGCCAACAAAGGAACAGACAATGACTCGCACTGCAGGCAGCCGTGTGCGCCGGCTGGCTCAGAGAAAAATAACATAGACGCTAACCTTGAGAAAAATTTTAGCACTACTCATCGACGTATACCGCATGATAATTCCGTTCATGTTGAAACTCTGAGTACTAGGAAGAGTAAAGGACTGCACCACGTTTCTCATGTAAAACCGTTTATTGAAAGATAATCTGCTTTTTAACTTTGTCTTTGCCATATAACTTTTCACTTTACATTACTAGTATGCTTTGTCAGACTTAAGAAACTGTTAACATGCAACAATGTTTGAAGTTAAATATCCAGTCAAGAACCAAGAGAACTTATTTAAACAGAAATTACGAATGCATTGTTATAGTGAACAGACGACACAGTGTTGTATTTGTACATTCTTGCTTGTTAGTTGCACGATTACATAACGACTATAAGGCTCACATACTTAGAACATTTACCAGTACTGCTAATGAGATTTTAATGCAACATTTTGGTTTACTTGAAAATACATTCTGGATTTAAAGTACTTTCTGAGAGATATCAGATGACATAGTGGTTAGTTTATTTGACAGCTACACGATTATGTCACGTCGCTACTAATGAGTGACACAATTTATATTATTGCTTTTGCGCTGTATCTGTTTTATATCTGCACAGTTTTTCTGAATTATTCTGGAAAGTAAAACATGTTTTAGTAGTAACTTTTGTGGTATAGCTACAATGAGACAGCCTTTTCCATAGCACAACAATACGTTACAGCACAGTACTTTCTTCATCACGGAAATAAGCATAATAACTAAGATATCTATACGCAAAGCATTTCACTTTTGTTTATCGTGAGGTAAGTACATTGACTTCTGCAGAACTTAGCTTTAGGAGGACAATAACTATGACACTTCCACAGAGATTATCTTACAGCAAGACGCACATTTAGCGCTACAGGACACGTATTTGAGTGATTAATTTTGTACTTAAATCATTTATTTTTAAAGATATTTGAAGTACACTGATAGAAAGGTTTTCCGTGATACATTTCATTTCATTGCTGTAATCTGTAACACTTGAGGGTATAATTACATTAATCCTCAGAGGGGTACATGCTTACTTTGTGTACCATGTGTTTGGCAAGCACAAGGAGCCCTAGCTAATATGGTATTTGCTTATACAACTTTACACATTGGTACCATATTACTCTAACACATAAATTACACAGCTATCTGATTATTTAACAGAGAAACAAACATTTTTTTTTATTACATCAGTGAAAAATGTTTACGTAATTACTCAGTTGGATAACTTCACACTTACGAAATTGTATTTTGTCTGTACTTTGTAAAGTGTTCATATTTTTTCGGACCCATTGTGATATTATGAGAGCTTTGAATGATATATTTGATATGGGATCACGATTTTTAAAGTACGTTTGAGGCAGATGACACTTTTGACATGAGCAGAAAATTTTTTTAAGGTCTTGAAATTATTGGAGGAAGCTACGACGATTTTGAGAGTTGACTGAGGTGTTATGATGTTATTATTACGATGACTATGTGTATTATGCTGTTGCGGTATATTTATGACCAATAAGCTGATGATATATGAGTTATTTGAGTTTGCTACGAATCTGTTATGATGAAATATTGAAGAAGTGTCGACGAATAAGGTAAGGAATAATGAGTAGTGGTTAGGGACTCTGATTTGTGAAACGAGTTGTTGGAAACGAAGAATCGTACTTTAAGAGTTATGAAATGTATGTAAATGCGTGAATGTATTACAATGCCGACGAAAATTTTTTGGACTCTGTTACATCAATAGGATTTTGTTTTTACAGATTAGTAACGCAAATTCTTGACTTGTGAAATATTTTTATATGAGACTGTCACTGTAACGGAAACTGCTGTCGTAAATATTTCAGTAAGAAAGGTTAGTGAACTTGACATAATGCGTTTTGGGCGCCCAGCTGAGAGGTAGGCATCTGACAACAGAAAGCCAATAGGTGGAGAAAAAAAGGGGCCATTATCCTCGCCATTGACATTCCTTTGTAGAAAGCATTGCAAATACAACACGCTCAAACTTGAAAACATGTGATTATACTGTGGAGCTCTTAATTTATGATATTTACTAAAATGCCTAATGAAACGATGAGAAACATTTCACGGTTATTGGCTTGCTAGTTGAGAGAAATGCCATATGGCTAATGAATGATGTTTCATGCCGTCCTTTGCACATATTTGCTCATTTTCTTTAATATCTAGTTTCTAGCTGCACTGCAGCATTGGTTAAAATAAAATTTAATATATGTACTAATATAGCTATTTTATGCCTACAGATCCAGTCAATAAGAAATTTATGATCTACTTCCAAGAAGATGCGGGCACATAAATAGACATTTCCCTTCACAGGAATTGCATAAATAATTTCTTTACGATTTGGTAACTTATCTGCTAGTGTAAGTTCTCGTGATGCATCACTCTAGTGTTAAGATGTGACATAGGTATTAGACATGGCCATTTTTAGTGTAATATTTTTTTCTGCTTGAGCTATGTCATGTTTAGATATAAGATTTTGCATTTACTGCTGCTGTTTGTCAGGCATAGTGTTACTGAATTTGACTTTGTATTATTCTGTTAAGCCAGTTTTACTAATGATTTATTTTTATTGTTTGCTGCACATTGCCTTATATTAGTTGTAATATTGCAATTGCTTTGCTAATTTCTATAATGCTGCTTGCTTCACAAATCTGCATTTTTTTAATTGCTGTTTGCGTTAATTGTTTTGTGATGCTGCATTGCCTCGTCCCTTAGGTTAGCATCTGAGCTCAGTAGATTTAAGTTAGCTTAAGAGGGGGTAGACTATATAAGAAACTGATTATGGACAATAGGGAAAAATGCATTGAGAAGTTATATGAAAAAGATTTGGGACAAAATGAGTATTGTACACTGAGAAATAATTATTTTGAAAGAAATATGAATAGAATACAGAAAGCAGGTATAGATAGCACTTTTTGAAATAATGAAGAATGAAGGGAGATCTCCAAGAAGTAAAGAAAGTTTTGTTTGCGAAATACTGCAGTACAACAAACCCTGTCCTTTCCTTTTGTATTATTCCGCTATATGTTTGTGTACCCTTGTGTATTTGTGTTCATCCTGTCTTTATGTGTTTATCTGATACGATTTAGGTTGTAGAATTTTTCTAATACTCAGCTACATTCACTATGATGAGGAATACTGTTATCCTCAAATACAATTTGCATTAATAATATGTTATTTACTTTGTAAAGATGTTTAGACATTATTTATTCTGTTTTGTTTTAATGCTCATGTGTGAAGTTGATGTTTCAATAATTATTCTGATTTTTTATGTATGTACTTATGTCATAATTCTTGTAACACTGATGTATATGTTTATTTCTATTCTTTTGTAAAGCCCCTATTACTACAAATGTTATCTGTATTGTTATGTTCTTTAATGATGTATTTTGTACCTTTGTAATTGTATTTTCATGTTGTAAATTTATAATTGTATAGACACCAGTTCTTCAAATTAAGTTACATTTCACTGCACGTTTCTGTTGGTCATAGTATATGGACAATATGTGAGAAGTAGGGACTGATAGTGTTTGCACGTGTGTTAATGATTCAGCAAGGGACTGGATAACAGCATTGCTGGTTCTAAGGACAATTCCAGAAACTTTGTGAGTGCACAAGTGGTGGTTTATGGACTTGCTATATTGTCCGCAAGACTCTTTGATGGTGATTGTGCACCTGCATATTTGCAACAGATGGCTGCTGGCCGTCTCTACAAGGACTACAGTGGGTCTGGGTCTTTGCTGACTCACCAGTACCATTATTTCTACAAGGACTGCAGTGGGTGTGCACCTCTGGTGGCCCACCAATATCGTAATCTCTACCAGGACTACAGTGGGTCTGCTCTGTGATGACCTACCAAACGATATTCGTCAAAACTTCGATTGACTCTGCTGTGGGTTTGGTCTGTTGTGGCGCATTACCTGTCTGCATGTCGAGAGTCAGCACTGTCTTTCCGTTGGAAGGTCAACACTACTTCTTCAAGACTGCATGGAAATCCACTACTTCTGTGTGCATTTTCTTTTACTGCTCAGACTTTGAGAAAAACACTACAATTTTACTGTGACGAATGATGAGGACTGTCTTAATGGACTGTGAGAAAATTTTAGCTTTTGACCAACATTGTATCAATAAGTGTGTGCATTTGATATCTTTGTTATTGTAATTATGAAAATTTTATCAAATCATTATTTGCCACTGACCAAAACAATTTGTAAAATTTTTTGTGGGGAGAATGGGGGCTATGTAAGTAGGCTGTTTATGTTTTCTTATTGGTAACGCCACGTAGCACTCTATATGAAAAATCACTGGCTGTGCTGTGTGCAGTCTGTGGCTAGTTTGCATTGTTGTCTGCCATTGTAGTGTTGGGCAGCGGCAGCTGGATGTGAACAGCGCGTAGCGTTGCGCAGTTGGAGGTGAGCCGCCAGCAGTGGTGGATGTGGGGAGAGAAATGGCGGAGTTGTGAAATTTGTAAAACTGGGTGTCATGAACTGCTATGTATATGATGAGTTTTCAACATTATTAAGGTAAATACATTGTTTGTTCTCTATTAAAATCTTTCATTTGCTAACTATGCCTATTAGCAGTTAGTGCCTTCGGTAGTTTGAATCTTCTATTAAGCTGGTAGTAGTGACGCTCGCTGTTTAACAGTAGTTCGAGTAACGAAGATTTTTGGTGAGGTAAGTGATTTGTGAAACGTATAGGTTAATGTTAGTCAGGGCCATTCTTTTGTAGGGATTTTTGAAAGTCAGATTGCGTTGCCCTAAAAAAAATATTGTGTGTCAGTTAAAGCACAGTCCTGTATAATTTTTCTAAAAGGGGACGTGTCAGCGCTAACTGTTAAATTATAAGTTGAAGTGAAAAGCAGTGGAGCACTGGGAGGAATTGGTAGCTTCTTATCCAGCACATCAGCACTCTGCCCTTGTATTAACACCAGAATTTTCTGGGATGGTGTTAGACAGCAGTACTGCCCTGACCCATGTAGTGTAGGGCCCCCAGCACATTTCTTCATAGAGCTGCAGGCTGTATGGGTGTCTTTGTTACACAATTCAAAGAGCATAATGGAAAGTAGCAGGTTGTTGTCCTGCTCCAACATGCTAACCAGATGTGCTACAAGATCCAACAGTGCTGCACAATGGATGGAGGTCATTGCAGGTCCCGACGAGTCAGCAATAGCTACTGCTTGCCTGGACATGCTTAAGGGTTGGACACACTAGAGGGTGCTGCCAGCATGCACAGTCAGAGATCACTGATCAAAGAGGAAGAAACAACAAGCATCCACAGGCAAAGATATGGAGTTGAATAAAGTCATGGAACTAAACCGAGTGTTTAATGCCTCTGCAAGATAGTGGCAGGTGAGGATCTGGGCTACTGTTGACATTTCATAGTTCTTCCACAGACTGACTACAATTGAGACCAAATATGCTTTATATCTCCCGACAGGATGATCACATGACCAGATACAGTGTTCCCACACTCCTATTGGTTTCTGCCAATTTTCATGTGGGGGAAAGGCCATGCATTCCTATTGGTTACTGAGGGAAGTAATGGGGGAACAAAACCCACATCAAATGCACTCTAGTGGTAATATTGTGAACTAGTACATTCAAGGCCCATACACCAAGGTGAACACCTCTGATTCATTCTGTCTGGGATAGTGGAATAGGATCAAGTTGTCTCCTGCACTGTGAGTTAACTAGACATTTCAAAACACATGAACAGCTCCAGATCAGTTGGTAGTCTCTGTGAGGTGTGAAACGTATCTTCAGTCCATCCCACTGTATCACAGCTATTTGTATTGACTCCACACTCATTGAATATCACCTTCTTCCATTCTTCATGCAGTAAGCTTTGGACAGAGTCCTTAGCTGTATACTTACATGTAATACACTTATTAAACTTCTTCCTGTGCAACACCTACATCTCATCAAAAGTGGTTCAAATGGCTCTGAGCACTATGGGACTTAATATCTGAGGTCATCAGTCCCCTAGAACTTAGAACTACTAAACCTAACTAACCTAGGGGCATCACACACATCCATGCCCTAGACATCTCATCAATTGAACACATGTTGACACTATCTTCTCAGGAGGAAATTACATGCTGAGGCACTGCAGTAATGTAGTTCTGAACTGAGCTAAAATATTTGGCAAAACGCGCACTATACCACAATATCTCTAATTTTTTTCATCATCATCATCTGAGCTCTCCATATTCACATGCTTCCTGTATGACAGCTCATCACAGGTGAGGATTTAGGTGTGGGACCCAACAGGAATGCTAATACCACCTGGCAGCGATGCATGGAACTAAGGCTTCAGTAGTGGTCTGACCTCTACAGCACATGGATACAGTGCCCAGACAAAAGATACACGTTTGAGTGACCCAAAATGGCGACTAATATATGGCACTTCATTTCATTCCTCAGTGTTTACAGTTATTACATCATGAAAAGTGTGAGTAGGGGATGCAGACTTGAGCTGTACCTGTTGGTGGAGGCATGTCTTCCACAAACTGATAAAATAAAGAATATACCACAAAATATGATCGACACTGTAATATTATTCCATGCCATGACATACTACCTCTCCTACTCAGACTGAGTCTTTTTACCACCAATTTCCAGTTGGGGGAGGGGAGTGAAAGTTGATGATATAAGGAGAGATCCAGGGCTTTTCCAGAGGGGGAGGAAGTAATTAATTGATCAGTATAATTAATTAGTCTAATAATTTGATATCAAAAGTATGCTTGTATCAGGGAGAAGGAGGGGGAGGGGGGACAGTTGGGGATTTCCCAGAGATGTGGGAAAGGAGAGTGAAGGGTGGTGGTTCCTCACAAGGATTATCCACAGGCAGTCTTAAATCAACCTATAGGAGGTGATGAATGACTGCGCATAACAGTAGATTAAAGGGAGAGGGGTAATTTGCCCCTGACTGTATACTTGCCTGTGAATGTATGCAATCTGCACAAACAAAGTCGTCCAAAAATCTCTTTGCCGCACTATTGCCTTAGAGACAATTACACAATTGTTTAACTTAATTAATCGTCTTGCAGCGACTCAACTGTAGGTATGCCAATGCTGGACACCATCATTGAGCGGCCATACTTCTTCCAGAAGTACTTCCTCGCTATGGGGTACAGAAGCCATGGCCTGGTGTGTTCATCTCAGCTGACAGAAGGTAAGAGGATTGAAAGATTAGCATAGACGCCCAAAACCAACTTTGGATGCTGACAGCAAGAAGGAATGTCATCTCAACTGATGAGCTGTACCCTCCACACCTTGGTACAAACTCATATGATATTAATATATTCAAAACTCCTTGGCCGCATGGTATTGCTGTGACTGAGAAGTTAACACAGAATGAAATTGGGTCCTATTATCACTTTCATTGTCTCTCAGAAATCAATGATAAAGGAACCAACGATCCAGTTGTGCATTTCTTTGTCACAAATTTTAAACCACCACACCATCGCTCCCAATTTGAGTCTGACTTGTCTGTCCTATTTTCAGCCTATCCACTCTGTTGACTGTACATTTAGTTGATTGTTCACAGTTCACATTAGTCAACTGCTTCAGGCCCAATGTGGAGAAAAATGACATAAAGTTTGAGAAGTATACCAAGAAATTAAAGCAACATTTGTCATATAAGCAGATATTCTGAAAGTTTACCGTCTTACCTCCTTGCCTAGGGACGCCAGATGAAAGTTGATGTCAAGCCCTGAATCAAAATTGTGCAACGGATAACTGGGGAGAGGAGCTTGAGAGCGCTACCTAGAGAGCGTGTCCTCTCTGTACGATACTAGGCAAGGGGCTGGAGGGCTCACATGCTGATGTGTGGGTCACTGCATTCTATAGCTTTTATTTTAAATAAATTCCTTTAGCTTGACTTCTATGTGATTTTTAAGGTATGTTAAAGATTGATGACAGTTGATTACTTACTTATTTTAAACATTATCACTCGACTTTACAGCGATAGCAGCAATTGTCTCTGTTTACAGATATTACAATTTTACAACTTATAGCTCGGATGTAGTATATAGAAATCTGCACGCACATTTCTATGGGTAAGACGGAATTGTGTTGGCCAAATGTATACCACCAAAGTCTCCCAATATTTTACATAGGACATTCACTATGTGAGGAGGATAACGGGCAAACTGAGGACCAGATACTTTAACACAGGGGGTCAAATTTCCGGAATTAAACGAGCACATTCATTACCTTGCACAATCCGAAGCTGGAAATAAAAGAATTAGTACAAATATTCAAATACCTCTCTTCCATGCGTGAACATTGAGACAGACGCACTGAGGGCACGTCTGCTCACTTACCCGTCTTCTGTAACGCTCCCTACAATATGGCGGGCACCCGGAGGTCTTCCTGGGCCCTGGTGGAGGGGGTGGTCGAATCACTTGGCCGTGACCAACCTCTCCACCCCAAATCTTGTGACACTGGAAAGTCTTTGACTTTTACCTGCCTGTGCTGTCTCTCTGATCCCCTAGCCAGGAGTAAGGTTGGCACTACTATACTACAGAACTACTTCCCAACAAGGATTTGGCCACACTTTACGGAATGGTGTGAGGAGGATTAGGAAAGTTCATGTACAGATTCACATCCATGTACAAGAAATGCATAATACATGAGACATATAAATACGTATTATGAAGCCTGACACATTTCTTTCCACCTGTCCACATGGGTTCTGTTGCACCCACGGCCGGCCGCGTCGTGTAATGAAATTGGCTGCGGAGCCGCCTCTGTTTCTATTTCCCGGTGCGAGCGAGCAGCGAAACCTGCTGCTTATAGAGCAGAAACTACTGTACCGTTTCAATTCAAACTTCGTTACTACTTAGCGCTAATGGCGAAATTTGTGTACTTAAAACATATAGCACTGCTTTCTATGAACACTGAACTTGTTGTGACAAATGTTCAGGACTTCAGTTGTACTGAGATACTGACTGTATGGAATAGTTTAGTAAACAGCTGTACCTTATTGCTGAATGCATTTCATGGACCGCTTTAGGTAAATTGTTTCGAATCACACATTTTACTAATAGATTTCGAGAAGCTACATGTGCTACATATAATTTAAATTACAGTCCTAATTTTACAGAGCTGGTAGGATATCTCAGTTTGTTGAATCATTTTGATCATTTGTCCATTATGAAACTATGCCAACGAGTGGAAGAAAGTGAAAGTAATAAAGTGATGGAAATAAATCCAGTACATATTTCAGTGACTGTGACAAATACGAAAAAGTCTAAAACATTTACTAAAATTATTGCAGTGAAACATCATTGCGAGATAAAATTTCAGTATATAGATGTCTTCAGTTTTCCGGCATTCTCTCTATAAAATGTTTCTCATTTCAAAAAGTAAAATTAATGTATTTCCCCAACAGCAAGCAGTTTAATATGTTTAATAAAAAAGTGGTGTTTCCATATGAGTGTGTGATTGGTGAATCCGTTTCGTTGGATGAGTTGTTGTGTTGCATTAAGGTGTTCAAAACAGTGAAACAACAGTGAACGAATTTCAGTACCAAAAAGCGTGCAACCTGTGGCGTTTATTTAAATGAAAGACTTTAAAAAATCACTCTGCCTTATTGTTCGAAACTGTCTTGTTATTAGCCGATGTCTTAGAATGTATCTCCGCACTCTGTCTCGAAACATACAGGCTAGATCCTGTCCTTTATATGACATCACCCAGTTAACCATGGGAGATTTTGTTGAAAGTTACCGATGTAAAACTTCTGCTTATTACAGACATAGAACAATTACAATTTGTTGAGTGTGGTTGCAGATGTGGTAGAGTTCACTGTTCTCATGGATATGCTTCTGCAGAACATAGCTTCATGGCGGATTACAAAGAAAATAACAACAAATACCTCTATTTTATATATTGCCATGTTAATGGTCTCCATAGCAGGTCAACGATGTAATATCTTCCGGTCTCTGATATTTCACGGCTATCTGTGGACAGTTTTAATGCACTGGGCACGCCAAGTGATTCAGACATAAGTTACATTATCTAACTGAATCTTGAGAATGCAAAAAATGTCCATGAACTTCACTCTGCTCTACCATTATGCCCACATAAAACCGTAACAACTCCAAGCATCAACAAGCATGTGTTCCAAACTGACTGATTTCCATATTAGACGATAAGAAAACTATGTGATTTGCCACCTCTACCTGAGTAAAAGAGGAAGAACAAATTAGATGAGCATCTTGTAGAAAGACTAAGGGGAGCCACAAGTAAAATACCTGTGGTTGCAGGAGACAGAAAGGCTCATTTTCTAGGTTGCAGTCAGGTTATAGACACATGGGCTGAAAAAAGTTAGAACAGAAGAAGGTTATAATATACATAACATTTTCCAGAAAAGTAACATTAATTTATTTCTCTAGAAAATTAGGGGCTGGAAACATGGTAGATGGTCTTCTTGTAGCCTACAAGATGTGAAAAAGTTTGAAGTGACAGATGTCCTTGTCTCTCTGAGCACATTACAATCACAAGAACAGAGAAATTAAATATAATGGATTATAAAGTGGCATCATTTGCGTGTGGAATGACCATTGAAAAAGGAGTCGCAACATATGTAAAAGGTGGGCATAAAATCAAGAATATTGACAGAATCAGTTGCTTGTAGATCAGAAACTAGAAGTATGTGTTTGTGAGTTATTAGTGCAGAATACTTCTCTTGCAGTTGTAGCAGTCTACAGACTCCCTCTAGCAAACTTTCATCTATTAACGACAAATCTAGATGCATGACTGAGCTATCTGTCAGACATAAGGGAACAGTTAGTAGTTTTTGGATATTTGAATGTAGATTTTTTAAAAGAGATGGATAGTGAAAATGAACTGTAATCATTATTTGGGTGTTTCAATCTGAGTTCAGTGGTTAATTTACCAACTTATATGGGGCAAGGTAGTAGGACCTTGATTCATAACATTTTTATAGACAGTGCTCACACTGAAACAATTAATATGTACCCAGTAGGTAATGGACTACCTGATCATTGGTACAAGTAATGGAAATAAATAATACACCCTACACTCATGAGTCAGGTTCATACAAAGCAGTGAGGTTTATTAATCAGTACAGGATACTGTGTTTAAAGAATGAGTTAAAATAAGTGGTGAGGGATGATATATATGTACAGAAAGAGATGCTAATGTCAAATTACACTTATTTCTTACTAAATATGTATCAATATAACTCACAATTAAAACCTCATGTATGAGGAAGCGAGAAATTTATATAAAGGTCTAAGAAAGTAAAGGGGAAAACTTATATTAAGATCAGAATAAGTCAAGAGCTGACATTACTTGAATACTTTAAAAGAGGGATATATTGTAAGGGAGGTCATTAATATGTCCAGAAGTATGCATGTCCTGACAGAAATTAATAATGCAGATAATAATGATAATGTTGTGACTGATAATTCACAAGCTGCAAGTACTTTTCACAATCACTTTCAGTCTGCAGCAGTAAATGGAAGATTAAATGGTTTAGATGAAGCAGCAAGGGAAAATACTAAAAGGTCATTCCACAAAACTGTAAGTAACTAGAAGTAGCACCAGAAGCCTTTACAGAAATTAAAAGAATTATAAAAACTGTAAAATAAGGCTCACATTGTGGTGATGGAATTTCAAACAGAATTTTATTTATTTTTTTATTTGTGGTAAGGTCTTATGGAACCAAACTGCTTAGTCCTTGGTCCCTAAGTTTACATACTACTTAATCTAATTTAAACTAACTTACGCTAAGGACGACACACATGCTCATTCGCTAGAGAGGACTCGAAATTCCGATGGGAGACCCACGCGGACTGTGACAAGGTGCTTGACACCACGCGGCGACCCCGCAAGGCTCAAACAGAATTCAGGTATGTTTTTCTAGCTTAGCAAGTAATGTCCTTAGTAACATACATAATGCGTCACTGGTACAGGGAATTTTTCCAGACAGGTTAAAATATGCAATTGTTATGGCTTTTTCTGAAAAATGTGACAAGAAATACTTAAAATAATTCTCGTCCAGTATCTCTATTAATATCTTTCTCTTATTAATTGGAAAAAGTGCGTAGTTGAAATTAGTCTCACATATCAGTAGAAAAGATTACTTAGCTTATCACAGTTTGGATCCAGAAGAGTTAATCAACTGAGCATGCTGTTTGCACATTCAGTCACCAAATATTAAAAGCCTTAAATAATAAATTATCACCATTTGGTTTCTGTGATTCTTCTAAGGCATTTGATTGTGTAGGTTATGTCACTCTCTTAGAAAAACTTAGATTTTTTGGAATTTATTTCTTTACACACAACTGGGTTGAATCTTACTTGACAAACAGAATGCAAAAGTTGTATAAGGGACTCCAGTGGGGTTCAGCTTTTGGTCCACTCCTGTTCCTTATGTATGTCAATGACCTACCACATAACATTCAACAAGCAAAAGTGGTTCCATTTGGAGATGATACTAGTGTTGTAAAACATACCATTAGAGAGAAAGCTACAGAACAGATTGCTAGTGATGTTTGACAGAGTGGTTATCTTTAAACTGACTACCCTAAATTTTGAGAAGGTGCACTGCATTCAGTTCTGTTCAAGAAACAGAGTTATACGAGCAGTTTATGTATCACATGAGCAAGCGTCAGTACATAGGGTATAATGCTCCCAATTTTTAGGTGTACAAATTGATGAATACTCGAAATGAAAGAAGCATATTACAGGGCTTCTCAAAAAATTTATTTCAGATTACTTTGTTCTCTGTATTTTTATTAGTCTTGGAAACAAGCGAATGAATCTCCTAACATACCCTACATATTTGTGATCAGTCATGTCATGTGGAATAAGTAAGTACTGATTGCACAAATGCAAGCAGTAAGAATGATATGTGGTGTTCGATGGTCAGCATGTAGATACCTCTTCAAGAAGATGAGTTTCTTAACTGTGTCACCACAATATGAATATTCGTTAATAAAATTCATCGTCAATAATAATCAAAATTTCAGAAGAATAGTGATATTCATACCTGTAACGTTAGAGGAAGAAATGGCCTAATACCCATTAGTAAAGCCATCAGTCATTCATAAAGCAGTTCAACAGGCAGCAACAAAAATTTGTGACCATTTGTCCAATATAATAAAATGTTTGACATGTAGCAAACCAAGTTTTAACGCTAATTGTTTCTCCTGGACAATTCCTTCCACTCCATTGCATTTAAAAATTGGTAACATGAAAAAAAGACTAGTTTTTAGATTTTAAGTATAGTGGCATGAGTGGGACTACAAAAATGTTTTCTTTAGTATTAACAATATAGTCTAAGAAATTACAGTTTGAGCTGTAGGAAATACTACAACCAGCCACAAGTTTTTAAAATGATTTTATTGTACCATTACTAGTTTCTGATCTAACCCCATCATCAGATGGACGCGTTGACTGCTTTGCAAGTTTAACATATCTAAACAAATGTATACACCATCTTGTATTTAGTTCATGTCACTATTCAGCATGAACCGTAAAAGAAAATCAGATCTCTGTGTTGGAATATGTAAAGGAGGGCTTTTATTGAGGGTACAAATGTAAACATTACAAAGAAGTCAACGCTACCATCTGACTTTGGGCTCAGGACCGAAACTAGTAACTGTACAAGAAAATTATTTCAGAAAAGCTTGTGGCTTGTTGCAGCATTTCCTGTAGAGCAATTTCCGGAAACGGCTGCGATGTTTTCTAACCAAAATATAAGTCACACTTTATTTTCTAGTATTGATAATTCTTTGTTTATTTCATCTTCACCACTAACCGTCGAGAAAAGTTATTGGGATCTCCTTTGTGGTCACAAGTTTCCTTTTGTTGCTCACCATGGACACCATACAGCATTCGAGGGAGATATGCATGGCGTAAAGCTAGGGTTAAGTGGAACTGTGGACGTCCTGGTGAAAGTAAGCAGCCATTCTCGAGAGCCACAACTCTTCAAAATCTGGAATTATTGGATATGAAAACAGAAATAATTTTGGAACAGCTGGAGAGAGGTTCAGGTCTCGTCAGTATGTAGCTGAAATGGTAAACCCTATTGTCATATACTTCGTGACAGGGGTATCAAATGGTGTATACTTCCAGGAGAATCAAGACCCCACATTGTAGTTCATACAACCAAAGGTTCGAGGTGTGCAGGGAGCCTCGATTGATCTGCTCAGCATTTCATTTACCACTCACAGAACATGTGTTTGATGCAATGGAAAGACATATACTTTCATACGTTCCTCCAGCTATCAGTTTTCATGAAGTGACGCAACATGTGCTAGAATAAAATGTGTGGAGGCTAGTTGCTTCCTCAACACAACAAGTAAAAGAGTGCCCTGGCTGCCGGCCACACTGAATCTTGATGTTGACGATCTATGTGAATTCAAAATGGAATGAAAGGTTAATCATATGATACCTTTTAGGAGGCCAACATTTCCATATAGCTACGACGAATTTCTGAATGGCTCTTGATGGTGTAAAATTTTCTATTTCCCAAAACGTGAAGTACCGAGAATTTGACAGTGTGAGTCCATTTATCAGTATGACGTTGCGCCTCCTCTGGCCAGGATACATGCATTGATTTCAGTTGGGACGTGTGTGATAAAATCATTTGTATCCTGAAGCTATCCAAGGACGGTCGTAAATGGTCCTTGATACCTCAATACTGCCAGCGGAATGGAGATGACGTCTGAACACTTGTTTTATTGGGGAGAGATTGGGGGATCTTGTCAGCCACAGGAGGATCTCAACATCAGGTGTCATGAGTGGACGAGCATTGTCTTGTTAAAAAGTGTCATCACTATACTGTCACATGAGGGGTAACACTAGAGGACGCAGGATATCCATATCGTACCTGCGTAGTGTCAGAGTACCCTCAGTCACAACCAGTTATAATGCGATGTTATACCCGATGGTTTCCGACGACAGGAGTAACACTGCTGTGCTTCTTCAGAACACTATAAGAACGGGACCTCACCTCAGGTTGCAGCGAAACTGCGATTCATCACTAAACACAAAGCGACGCCAGTAATGAGCAGCTCATGCTTCCCATTCTTGGCACCATTCCAAACGCAGTCTTTTGCTGTGTGATGTTAACGGTAGCCTATGTGTGGGGTGGTAATTCCCTGAGTAATGGTGCTGGATGACACAAAATGTTGCAGAGAGTCCTATATCTGTTATCTTTGGCCGTGCAGATGTGAAGGGGCTGCGGCGCACTTGGTGTATAATACTGCGATCCTCTCATGAGGTTTCCAGGCAACATCGACTGGAACCTCAACTACGAGTTTCCCTGCCCTCACGTTCCCATGTAGCACAAAATCGAGACAATGCCATATCCTGATGTCCCACAAATGTGGATATTGCGTGATTCCACCAGGCGGCACATACAGACACACAATGATGCCCCATTTAAACAATGATTAGTGCTGATAACGTTGTGCCACACGTGTATGAGGCATCTGAGGATTCTTCGCAGTAATCTCTCATCACCTGTCCTCGTACGCGCCCTTATGTTCCCTGCCAGGCCTGGTAATAACACTAAACACGAACAACACTAGAGCACTCTGGTGGTCGTTCTACTTGTCAAAGGAATTGCAAGTCTAACCATTTACATGCCTGCCGATATTGTGTACATGTACGGGTTGCCGTTGACATCCGACTATGCTTTCAAGATGCTTCACTTTTTTGTCGGGCACTGTACATGTGAGGCTAATTGAGCACAGAAAGAGTCGAAATATCGGAGTAACCAAACTCGGCTATAAAAGCCTCCACTGAAGTGTTTACTGGAGGAACATTCAGCAGTGAGACTAAAGGCCTTCACATTGTAGAGAGCGTGCTTGGACAGAGGAAATTGCTGTTAGAGACTGGAAAGGATGGATAGACCTTACGATTATTAGAAACTGCAGATTAAGACCGATGGATACTAAAAGTGATGCATTGTTCGTTTTAAGTACTTTTCTGTGGGAATTGGGGAATGATTCCTCAACAAATAAATGTAACGAATAGCCGATACTTATTTAATTCAAAAGCTCCATCACGTATTCAGGATAAGGAACCAACTTTCACGACATCAAGTGGAATTTTGTTCATGAATCGCAGTGAGCCATGACTTTTACCTTATTCAGAAGGGAAGAATTTGAGTTAGTTATAAGCGGTTCCGTAACTGCAATGGTCGCAACGGGTCAGCGAGAAAAAATTCGATCCCTACAAAGAAAAGCACGAGATCCGCAGGACCTTATGGAGACCGACTAAGCAAAGTATTTATTGATTAGTTAATGTGCTGAGCTTAAGGGTTAATGGGAGGTAGGAAGCTGCTCTTACGTGAAAGGGGAGTTTCATTGAATTGATGAATGCAGATAGACTTTAGTATGACATCTTTATTACTAAAAGAGCGTAAACGAGAGCTTGCATTAAGCATATAATTTTGCGGAGGAAGGAAAGATTGATACAGCAGTCTGCCCTCCCTACAATGGCGAAGAACAGGAGGAGTGCGGAAGAGGAACAAGGGGTCTGCTCGTTGTGCTTAAATGGATACGCTACGACTTTAACATGAGAGTGGAATTACCGTCATGCATGCGCCACTACCGTAGACTAAACAGAGTAAGAGATACATACGAGAATAAGGAAGTGCCAAAGTGGCCTCCCCACCGAAAACCAAGTAACTCACGTGAATGTTCGTCACAGCAACACTCGTGTAAGCGAAGAAAATAAAATCACTGCAAAGCTTCGAAGTTACTATGGAATTAGCAGTACGCAAGACCAACTGCCCGCCACGTGGTCTCGTGTTCTAGCACAGAGGACCACGAGTCCATTTCGCGAAGTTACAATCTAGAAACTTAACTCCACACACGTATCACAAGAAAAATATTAAAGAGTGATGCTGAAGGCGATACTGCAACCCTGAGGACAAGAATCTTTTATCCAGGTATGTCCCATAGCTGACCTGGCTCTCGTAACGGACAGAGGTCAGACGTCAAGACCTACATCACTCACGAATTATCGAAATTACGAAACAAAATGTATGAGAAACGAATCCCGAGTGCTCAAAGTGCATTATGACCAAGTTGGCATTCACTGAGTACACACATGCGGACCGATGTCAGCATCGCGACCTCAGGCCTCCACCAGCGAGCGGGAACAGGACAGAACTGACCGAGGTTCCACATCTCCAAAGCATAGCTGGGAACGTCGTGGCACAAGAATTGGTGCTCCCCTAACCCGGCCAACCACAGGCCACGGAATTAGCGCGAAAAACGATATCGTTATGGCTAGCCGCTCAAGCACCGGAAAATGGCTGGTGATTCGTCAGAAGAAGTTTTGCCAGGGAGTCTACTTAGCAGCGTTAAAAGGGAGTAAGTAGTTAAGCTTCAGCATTGGTACTACAACATGTAAAACTAGGAAGGGCTCAACTTTGGCAACTACACAGCATTCAAATTGATCCCACATGCTCCCTACAGCAACGAACAACGAAGGAAAAGGAAAGCCATCATGGCCACTCCAGGGAGACCGCTACATTGGGTTCCCAAATAACGAAAATATCCTAACCCTGTCTTCTCTCACTGACCAGAAAATTGTAAAATGCGGAACGAATGCAAATAAAATAAAAGACGTAAAACATGAAAGGCGTGCGTAGCGAATAAGAATGAAATGCACGTTTTTCAGTATCATGATTGGGAAGATTATTGACAAATAGTTTCACAGAGGAGAAAAGGCTGTTGTGACGCCCGACAGCTGATGTTATTAGTGATTGCGACAGTGCTATTTCTTTCTGCGCAGAATTCATTCAGGCTAAGTGTGTGTTTCCGGTGTGAGAGTGCGCTTGAAGGTCAATGAATTTAAAGTGACTCTCAGTGTACAATAAGCAGTTATTCTCTTCTGAAGGATTTATACTTTGTATACTGATTGTTAAACGGCTGACACTGTCGTGTTTCGAGCAACTATGAGTAGGCCACGGTCTTACGTGTATGATCACAGAGTACAGTGCCAAGCCCATACACTCACAGCAGGAAGTATTACAGGAGAAAGTGGTGTACATCTTTTCCTAGCTGTGAGGACATTTCTTCTATCTTACAGTAAGAATTGGTATAATTCAACCGTATTTTTGTCCTACGCACACTCAGCAACGCATTTTAGTGGTCTATGCCTGCGTCATCAAATTATAAAACTTAGTCTCATGAAATTAAAACACTAATTAGTCTACCAACATAATTGCAGCGTTCACAGTGTTAAAAGAAAAAAAAACATTATACTGTGTTGATTTGATGCCTTCAGACTGGGTAATTATGACAAATCAACTGTTTCGAATCATGTATACGAAACGGGTCATGCCTCATGGCAATGGAAGAAGACTTGGAAACCTTGCACACAGAAAAGGAAGGGAGTAAACTTGACTTGCTGGAAGAATATGAGATCGACATCCATGAAACGAAACACGACAATATTCTGAATGCTGAACGTAATGATAAGGAATGAGATTTCTTAACGTCTTTCAAGAATTATTTTGAAGCAGATACATAATTAAAGCTTTAGAAAATGAATTTAAGTATCAGATGTTTTATTTAACCCTTATATCATCCAACGGTTCGGTCAAAGGCAATCGTCATTGGATGTAATATAAAACCATACCCCAATTTGCTATTAAGTTGATGCAAAACCAAGATTCTCACAATGAAACCACCCAAACAACTATCGTAACCTCTCCTCCAAATACCAACGAACGTATCACACATTTCAAGTCAAATAGCTACTGGCTATTGGTATTAGCTATTTAACTTGAAGCACTGTGAGATATGTTCGTTAGTATTTCAAGGTCTGGTTACGATAGTTGTTTGGGAGATTTAACTGTCAAATCTTTGATGTTGCATCAGCTTAGAAGGAAAATGGGATATGGTTTAAACTGATTCATTTTTACCTCGCATCCACTGATGAATGTCTGTGATCTAAAGCGGTAGATGATATATAGGTTAAATGAAACAACTGGGTGGTAATATGCATTTTCGCCTGATGAAAACGTTTAACATAACTTTAAATCTGCAGAGGCTCTTTAACGAAGTAGCTAGAAGCTGCCGACCGTAGACTTCGGAAATGAGGAAAATGTAGGCGACCAATAAAACAGCTCTATGGTTGATCCAGTATCTATGTTTACGCAAAATGAGCGCACAGCTGTCATTTCACAACTCCTGGAGCTCTGCATAAGCACCAACTTGACGCTCTTGGAATGCACAGCTGACCTGCAGGTCAGGGACAGGTGCAATGTGAGATGGGACAGCCACTGACAGAAGCCGTCGATTTTAACGTAAGACGATGACCCGTAGTCCAATGCGTTTTTGTAACATTTTTTTAAAGCTGCAGTTATGGTGGCAGAGGTTTTAGTATTTTAACCTCGTGAATTAAGTTTACAACGTGATGTCATTGTTCCTCGAAACGCGTTGCTGAGTTGTGTGTAGGATAAAAATTACTACTGAACACTAACAATTACTGCTGCAAAAACCTAACAGCCGTTGCCTCACATGCGTAATCGGTAATATTAAATCATCTGTCTTAATGGCTCATCATTGAGAGATGACTGGTTACTTAGCATCCCAATATTCTGTTACGTAGGGTCGGGAAGGGGACTAATACAGAATTCTCTTCGACTACACTCCGACTGCAATGTCTTGGGGCTTGTTCCTGATTAGCCTAACATATTAAAAAACGGATCATAATAGACATACTGGTAGTTTTCGCTCCATTTTTACCGGAAGAGAGGTAACATTTGTTTCAAATTTCTAAAAAATAAACAGTGCATTGCTCTGTTTCCACGTTACGAGTGAATAGCGACTAACGTGGTGGATGCATACCATGGCTGGCTGATACAAACAACGCACAGGAGTCGCCAGCTAGCTAGGTACAATACATCGTGTCATAGACTAGGAATATCTACAGAGTGAGTATAGAATGTGGCTAACATCAAACTTAAATAGTCACGTGACTTATGTGTACTGCTGTTTACATGTTGAGCTAAGACTGCACGTATTTGCCCTGCTTTTACACAGCTATTTATGTCTAATGGTGAATGATTATTGCTGCTACAGTTGCAAGTCGAGAGACATGAAGGTGGGAGAAAACTACTTTTCGTACGAAAGTACCACAACGTTCTAATTGCATGTCAGATAGAGGCTCGTTATCAGTCCATTAATACCGAGACAAAGTCTAACAATTAGTTAATACACAAGGGGTAGTTTATACAGGATGATCATAATTAGTGGTGTAAACGCATACAATTGAAAGTACACAATATTACAAGCAAAGAAGTCTCAGTAAACACAGGGTCGAAAATGCATACCTTAAGAGCTACGAGCAATTTTTCATCTTCGATAGTGTCCAACAAATCTCTTCTAGTGCAACCTCTCTGCTTTCCATATTTTGGGAAGTGACAGTATGGACCAAAACAAGGAAAAATATCCATTACATCTGCTCTAAAATGCATACTTTAAGAGTTACTTTGAAATATAACTCTTATAATAAACATATGATCATAACTTTTAAGGTATGCATTTTAGAGCATATGTTTGCTAGACATTTTTTCTTGTTTTGGTCCGTATTGACACTTCCTAAAATATGGAAAGCAAAGAGCCTGCAGTAGAAGATATTTCTTTCACACTATTGAAGATGAAAAATTGCTCGTAGCTCGTAAGGTATCCATTTTCGACCCTATGTTTACTGAGACGTTTTTGCTTCTAGTATCGTGTACTTTCAACTTTATGCATTTACGCCATTAATTATAGGATACCCTGTATATTTACTAGACAAAGGCTATATAAAAATTCTGTAAGGCGGGAATGTGCTCTCTGTCAGGCCACTGAATGAGCTCATATTTCAAGGAATTTTGATCTACAGATGAGATTTATATATGGCAGTATCAGTCATCAACTCTTGATTGTCCAATTTCAAAACTAATTTGTTTATTTTGAAGTAGTCACAATAAGGTAAGTTTGTCGTGCAGAATGGTTACGTGTGAATAATAACTTAGTGATGGCAAAATGAAAAAAAAAGATTTTAAAACACGGTCAAAAAAAAAAAAAAAAAAAAAAAAAACACAGAATTTTCGTTCGTAAAAGTATTTCGTTGTTTCATGAACCTTTGATTTTCTGCAGTTCATAGCTTCAAATTTCTCCTTTTTTGGGAAAATTTTACTTTGGCATGCTTGGAAGCCATTTCACAATCTAGCCACAGCAAAGTTCATTAAAACAGAAACTCGGTAATGCGATTAAGTGGTGTACAAAAATCTAAAATTGGCAGTGGCTGTCACTCCTTGTCCTATTGCTAAACAATTTGAGACGTCCTAGTTGTGACACTAATCGCAAATAAACGAAATTCCCTTGCTACAATATGTTAGAGGTTTCAAATCATGTTAGTAGGAATACTATATGGCTGCTGGCCCACGGTTTACAGGTTTAGTGCCGTACCGGTATAACGTACTTCCTGTTACTTAATTGGTCTGACTGAGCCAAGTATAGCAAGCACTACCGTTATCTCACGGAATCGTGGCACGATCGACCTTCAAATTAAGTGGCGCAAACTTATTTACATATCTAAGTTATCTGTCTTATTTTTCGCAATACGGCAAGGTATTGGCAATACTGGTGCAACTTACAGATTCAGATACATTTGATACTCAAACTGTTGTTCAATCTTTGAACCCACTCGATGCGAGGCACAATGGACCTTCAAATGAAATGCCACTGGGTCATCTCTATGTAAAAATTTAATGTATTATTTGTCAAAATACGTGAAGATTTGTTCTGCGCCAAACGAGACTGCGGCTCGATCTTTAACACGTATTAAAATATTCTGGGCTGTTGCGCCGTGGTCAGGTGAATTTGTTGTTGAAACCCAAAGTTTTGTCGTCTTCTGTAGATGACAACTTCTAAGCAGCTTGCATCTAGAAACTTTCCGGCGGATGAACCTGTGTGCCGGCTCGAGACTTGAAGTCGGATCCTTTGCCTTTCGCAGGAAAAAGTGCTCGAGCAATTGAGCTACCCAAACACGAATCACGACCCGTCCTCACAATTTTACTCCTTCCATTACCTCAACTCCCACCTACCACACTTCAGAGAAGCTCTCCTGTGAAACTTGCAAGGCTAGCACTCCTTAAGAAAGGATACGGCGGGATATGGCTTAGCCACGGCTGGGGAATGTTTCCAGAATGAGGTTTTCAGTCTGTAGTGATATGTACACTGTTATTAAATTTTTTGACAGATTAAAACTGGCAGAAGGAAAGCTGTGAGACGAATCGTGAGTCGTTCTTCGGTAGCTCAGTCGGTAGAGCATTTAACTGCGAGAGGTAAAGGTCCTGAGTTCGAGTCTCAGTCCTACACACAACATAAATCTGCCAGGAAGTTTCATATCAGCGCACACTCCGCTGCAGATTGAAACTCTTATTCAGGTTGTGGCTTTTTTGAAAGCCCAATGAACTCCCTGGCTTGTTATTAACATAGTCGTTACTCCCATTTTAGTGAGATAGGATGTGCATCGGACCTTCGAATAACCTACAACACCCTCCCCTCGAAGATTTACTTTGCAAAATGGGATGAAAGACGGCATTTCGACAAGAAATCATCTGACCACTGCTTCATAGCTCTAAATCTTTTAATAAATGTGATATTTGCGGTCGTGGTAGTTTACATTTACAGTCAGTTTATCAGATCGGAAGATATTTCTGAGAAAGTGCGTTTGGAACACAGCACCGTATGGTAGTGAAACATGGGCTATGGGAAAACGAGAGAAGAAGAGCATCGAAACACTTGAGATGTGGTGTTACAGAAGAATGTTGAAAATTGTGTGGACTGATAAAGCAAGGAATGAGGAGGTTCTCTGGAGAATCGGCGCGGAAAGGAATACATGGAAAACACTGTCAAGAAGAAGGTAGAGGATGGTAGGACGTGTGTTAAGACATCACGGAGTAACTTCCATGGTACTAGAGGGAGCTGCAGAAGGTAAAAGTTTTAGACGAAGACACAGATTGGAATACACCCAGCAAATAACTGAGGACGTAGGTTGCATGCGTTGGTCTGAGATAAAGAGGTTAGCACAGGAGAGAAGTTCACGGCGGGCAAGACTGATGACTAAGAAGAAAGCCCTTTAAAGAAACCAAAAGTTGTTTGCCTGACATGTCACCCTGAAACGTTCCTTCAAAGAGCAATTCGAGGCTGATGCACCAAGCCACACACATTGGAAAGCACGGGAGAGAAGTTGTGTGGCGCATTGCTGCACAGATGTAGTCGGTAACGTCACTGGTGGAATCGGAATCATAGTCTGCACTGCAAGTGTAGTTATTTACAGTGAGAATCTGCCTGAGTTACTGTCACCCTCCCAGCCCTACCTTATGTATGGGGTACTTAGTTGGAGACTGGAATTATTTACTCCGAAAATTTTGAATCCATTAAGCCAGTAAGAAATACAATTGATACCTAGATAATTGCAATAAAACTAATAGTTCAGAATTTAATTGTAAAGTAAATATTTCCTTTAGGCACAAAAAGTTTTGTTGACAGATGTCGTATGTAACAGAGATGCACAAGCAGCATTTGAGTGCAAAAATGTGCAGCAGGATTTAATTAACGTTAAGATAAACTTGTCTTGATTGACCTCTACTGAAACAAACTTAGAAGACATGTGTCTGCCACTGATAGGCTTCATGTCATTGCTGAGTAATTCCAAAGATTCCTAGTCAGGCCCAGCGGAAAGTGATAGCAGATGCAAAGAACAAACTGGAGAAAATTGGAAATTTGTGGTAAGTTCTTGTGGGATCAGACTGCTGGGGTCATCGGTCCCTAGGCTTACACACTACTTAATCTAACTTAAACTAACTTTACGTTAAGGACAACACAAACACCCTCGCCCGAGGGAGGACTCGAACCTCCGACGGGCAGAGCCGCGAGGACCGTAGCAAGGCGCCCTAGGCCGCGCAGCTACCCTGCGTGCCAACAAACTGGAGAACGTCATGAACAGGATTGCAGACTACGGATTCTTTTGTTCAGTGAAGAAAGAATTTTGTGGTGAAAGTATTTATGAAAAACGTGACCTCACTCTGTTAGAAATACAATCGTTCAAATTTGCGCCTATACGTTCTTGTGACGTTGATTGGTCATTTTGCGCCTAAAAAAATATTTTGAGTGATAAACGCAGCACCCTCAAAGAAAACAATTTACAAATGTTGTTAATCGTTAACTGTGAAAAAAAGGAATGAAATAAATTGGGAAAAGAAATTATATTACAAGTTACATTTTATTTTTCACTTGATCTTGCTTGTAGTGTGGCAATGCATGAATGCAAGCATATTTTGGGATTTTATAGTGCTTGGAATTCTCGTCTTTACTTAAAAGCCCTGTCTTACAAATTTTCTGATGAAACAAACATATACACACTGAAACAAAGTATACAAGCTATTCGGAAATTCCTATTACAAACTTCTAGGATCTGCAGACGGAAGTGAGTTCATAATATTAAAGAGGAACACCGTTTCCGTGATACAACCGTTTGGAAATATGTACGCTACGTAGGCACTCAAAGGGTAGTCATGGAGAGGGCTGGTTGGGTCGGATCGGCTGATGACGTTTGATGTCTGTCGGACGTCTCTGACCTTGTTCGAGCCTCATTCACGTGTCTGCGATGTTGGAGCAACACAGTTGAGTCCACGCACGTTTGCAGAATACATCGACACGATTCTTTTGAATGCCGAAGCTCACGGTAGTGGAACTGCTATTCGTCGCCTATATGAAGATTGTTCTCCACAACATTCACTTCGTCGAATAGTCTTTTCACCACAATTACGCAACGGCTTCGAGAAAGTGTACCTCCACCGTCAGCAGCTGTGACTGTGGCGCTCCAAGTAGACACCTCTCGCCCGAGTTGGAATGCACTGCATCACGCTGAAGAGAACCCGTCAAAGAGCACACGAGCAATTTCTTGCGCTATTAATGAGTGGAACTGTAAAACAAGTGATGTACTGGGTCACCCCTCATCAACTACTTGTAAAAGTGGTTGCGTTACCAACTCGTTTTCAAATAGTAGAAGCATGGAGGCAGTATGTATCAGCAGATACGTTCCAATTCAAAATATTATCTACTCATTACCCTCTAAAAGTCCTAGAAATATGTAATGGGAATTTCTGAACACCCTGTATATCTTTCACGTTGAAGCTAATGTGTGTGTAAAGTGTATGTGTAGCAAACTCTTTTTTTTAGCACTCACTTATTAAATAACTTATTTATAACAGCTTGTCTGCTTCTTCTGCACTACATTTAATATATATACTCATACTGTAGCTAAGACTAATCACATGTTGTGTAGTACATATTTGTATTACATCTGTAACTTTTGACATTGTTGTTATAAGCAATTTTACAGTTAAATGTTAATAACTTGTATAATATTTGTTGTATAAAAATGCTAATAATTTTATTGAACTCGTATCTTTATTGCAATTTAAACGCTGTCTTCGGATTTTCTGTAGCTTGACCGGAAGTGATTTTAGTGTTTGTGGTGGACATTTGGAGCTTTAATTTTACCACAGTTAGATTCTCGCCGTACTGCTTGGCGTCCTTATTAGTGCGGTGACACAGTATACTCTCGCCACTGCGGGATTTCCAGGCGGCTTCCACGCAGCAGTCCGCTATTCTTCGTCCGACGTCCCTTCCCGCTTCCTGCAGTACCTGGAAGTTGCCCAAGCGCTTGCGTGCCTACCACATCTAGCAGCCTGGCGGCGACCACCGAGCTACCTGACCCACAAATCAGCTTCCAGTTCGCTGATTAATTAATGTAAACATTAAAGTGACCACCACCTGCATTCAACATCAACGTGCAGGAGCCACTCACAGTCGGCAAGTGGCAGCACTAGCAGTGGACGGTGTATAAAGCGTGTCGGCGGAACTCCGGAAAAAGTGTGGTGGTTGTCATAATGCGGAAACGGAGCGATTTATCTGACGTCCAAAAGGTCATGATCATTGGTTTTGGGCCAAAGGTGGAAGCATTTCCGAAACTGCTAAGTTTGTAAAACTATTCGCTCGCCGCCGCTGTTTAAGTACAAACTACGTAGCAACTGGCGCCGAGGCAACTATAGTGTTTCACGAGTCATAGGTGACGGGGGTGAATGACGACTGCGGAGATATGTACGTGCGAGTAGACAGGCAACTCTGGAGCAGCTGACCACCCAAATGAAGCAAGTGGCTGCCAACAGTGTCTACTCAACGGCTCTTCGGCGAACGTGGCAGCGCAAAAGCCTTCGCAGCAAGCACCAGGTTCATGAGCCTATGCTGCCTGCTCTACATCGGCTACGAAGTCTGGAATTGGCACGCCAGGACCTCAAATGGACGTCCACTGAGTGGCGACAGGAGGCCCCTTCAGATGAATCGCGTTTCGTGCTTCATCGGACGAGTGACCGTTGGCGTGAAAGGCGTGAAACATTTGAAAGTAGACACCCTGCAACTATCGTTGCAAAGGTCTGGACCGAAGGAGGGAGCGTTATGGTCTGGGTACGTTTTCGCGGCATTCCTTGGGTTATCTCGTCATTCTGGAAGGCACAATGGCTCAACACAAGTACGTGTCTACCCTCAGGCATCATGTCCAACCCCTACATTCAGTCTGTGTTCCGAATCTACTAGCAGGCAGTGCGACGTGTCACAGAGCTCACACTGTGCGTGCGTGGTTCGAGGAGCAACAGGATGCGTTTACCGTACTCCCCTGGCCACCAGACTCCCAGGTTTTAAACCCGGTCGGTTGTCTGTTCGGCCAAGTGATCCTGAACCGAAAAACCTAGCGTAGTTGACTGCGATACTGGAATCGGCATGGCTCCACGTCCGTGTGGGCACACTCCAGGGCCTCACCGACTCCCTTCTTGCGGCTGTCGCAGCGACCCGCACTGCAAAAGGTGGTTATTCAGGCTTTTGACAGTTGGTGACAATAGTGTATCTGGACAGTTTAGATGGAGGACACACCGCTCGTAATATTACAAATGAACTGTCCGTCAGTGCTTCACAACTGATTTGTTTGAATTTGCTGCTCCCACCGAAAGTGAAATTCCCGTGATTGCATTTGGAAGAGGGAAGGATACTGGGAGACTGAATTAGCAACACCCACCTGTGGCATCCCAAAACACCATTTCTCTGGCTCCTGGACCACGGCTGCATCACAGAGTATGAAAGTTGAATTGTAATGACTCAGTAAACCATCATGGTGCCTGTAAACATAAACAGTAGTAACAGCATCGCCATCTTGCCAACAATACAAATACAAAGACATTTGGTGTTTTCACAGGTTCTTGGACATTTATTTTACGCATATTAGACAAATATGCCCACACACGGTTTCCATACGAGCTTTTTATAACTTCGATGTGATATATATTTACACTGTCACTTTGATACGTATACTTATATTGACACTTAGGTAATGTTGATGCTATCTTTTTGCAGGGACTATTCATACATAGGTGCTCATTCTGTGGTTCACTTATTTCTGATGTTGTTTTGGTTTCTTAAAGGTAGAGTGTTTGGATTAGACGGGGGTTACAAGCTATGTTGCCTCAGAGATGCATGCTTGTAAACAGGAAGGAAATATAGTAAGACAGAACACAAAAAATAATTGGTATACATGGAGGGCATTTAAAGTTAAGCATAAATATAGTCAAGATGCCTGACATATCAGGTCTTGCACTGCAATTATGGGATGATGATAGTTATTTGACAAGCGAAGAGAGAAATTGAGGACACCAGTGGCTAATAAATCAAGTAAGGAGATGTACTGTGAGTCCCAGTGACTAAAAAATAAATTTAAGAAGACAGCTTTTGAATATCACCTCAATCATTTGGTAGCACTGGCATCATCTCAGAATAAGAGCGCTATTGTTATCAAACAATCGAGTGAAAAGTCCTTGTCAGACGTTCAAGTATTTTTGTGGGTTCAGGAAATTCTGGGTGCAAGGCGTCCCCAGCAATCCGTAAAACTTTTGCGTGCCGATTGCTTCCTGCTGACCGGACCAGATCTTCACCACCTGCCAGGAGGCGTTCGACAGCCACGTCTCTATCCTGTGGGACGTGCCCGCCAACTCCAGAAAATGAGCATCTCATGCTTACTGTAATTGCAGATAATAAACAAATAAGCTTTTGGTGACAATTTGTGTCTGATATATTTGTAGCATAATTTCTTTTCGTTTTACAACAGAATAAAAATAAAGTTTTTCTATGTATGTCCGTCCTTACGACTGATTGTCGGACTACGGCCGTTCACTTACATAATAAAATGAAACATGTGCAGTTGTCGTTTTGATTTTATTTTATGTTATTGCAACCAGTTTCGGTGACTCGGTATACCATCTTCAGTCCTGCAACCGTTCAGAGCAGTTAATAGCATCATGACCTTACCAACCTCGCAAATACAAAGACAGTTTAAAAACAGAATACGAATCAAGGATAAAACTGTATAACTGAATTTACAGTAATAATTTGATAAAAATCAACAGACATGTCTGTTTCACATGAATACAATAAAATTATATATAGTATACCATAGCGAATTTCCACTCTATGCACTGTACAAATGTACTATTTAAGAATAAAATCATTAATTAAATATTCCATGTTTAAAAACTGGTCACTTAGATGATACACTAAACTGCAAAATCCTGATGTAACATGCCAATCTAAAAAATCAACTATGCAAAACAGTGAACAGAACAGACGAATCCAACCGACAGACAGGGTAACACGCGGACGGAACGTAAAAATGATCCATACACAAACCAAAATGGTTCGTACTCACCAATAATAATAAAATAGTATACAGAATAAGCAACAATTTTAATAAACAGGGACTTCCATATCAGAAGAGATTAAAGATTTTCCATTATCATGGCCGTTATTCCAGCTGCCTCCACCTTATCGAATGGCGAAACAGAATCTTTGTTGCATTTTACTTCCAACTTTTCCAAATCTATGTTCACTTCCGTGTTTTCTTCCATATCATCTGATAATTTCACGCTATTAGTTTTCGCTCTTCCCTAGGCCTGTTGACTTCTTTACCAGATCTGATTCCCTTTGCGCTTCTGCCATGCTAAAAATAATTTGTACACGTTATATACTGTGCACTCAGCATTCTTACTTGCATTGTTTGGTTTTGAAGCTCTGCCACCACCTATTTTTGTAGACTAAGTTACGGAAAAACAAATGGAAAAAATCAGCAACCAGTTGCATAAAGAAACTTCCTTTTCGATTCTTCTATGTGCGGAGGCTTTCTGCTGTGGTAATTTTTTTGTATAGTTGGTAGCTCGATTTTAGTGTTTTTAAATTTGTGTTATTTGTGGTGATGTGGGATGTTAAGTGGTGAGCATACGTACTGCGTGAACTGTAACGGTTTAGTCCTCTGGGGGTTCCGAATATCTTGTTTTAAAATTTCTGCGAGTGTGTCCCACTTATAGTGACTGCTAAGAGGATCAGGTAAGTTGGTATATGCCTCATCTGTTACATTTGTCTGTATCGTGTGTACTGAATTTTTTCTGTGTTGTCTTTTCGATATCCTATTTGAAGTCCCTGTTTATTAAAATTGTTGCTTATTCTGTATACTATTTTATTATTATTGGTGAGTACGAACCATTTTGGTTTGTGTATGGATCATTTTTACGTTCCGTCCGCGTGTTACCCTGTCTGTCGGTTGGATTCGTCTGTTCTGTTCACTGTGTGGAATATTCATTCCCTTTTTGTTTGTAAATTTCACAGCTTAGTTTCTCTGTCATGTGAGTGTTTTAACTATTCTCCTCTGATATTTGTTATGTTATTTTTAAGACCTGGGTGTAGTTCTGAGTGTTTATGGGTGCACGAATCTGAAGCTTTTTTGTTAGCGTGCCAATGTATGGTTTGATTCCTTGTAAACAGTGCTTATGGTTGTGGGTTTTGCGTATATTGCGAAATCAAGTCTATCAGTTATCTTTCGTAGCTTGAGATCCTCAGTATTTGCTTCGTTGTCTGTGTATGTTCCTACTGTGAAATGAATTTTAGGATGTGGAATTTGTGTTATTGCAAAACTTTCGTTTCATGTTTGGTGGCAATAAAAATTTTATATGTGGAAAGAATAGTTCGCAGAACAGAATCAACTGTAGATTACGTGCCATAACTAAATATTCCTTTCGTCGTTCGAAAATTTCTCAATTGCGCACCAGAAAAAAAAAATGTGACGCTTCTGTAGTTGGGAAACTACTGTCATTTTTTTACTTTTAGACAGTGAAAGGCGGATGTTACAGTGCCTGATATTAGAAAGTACTCGAGGATGATCTTGAAACCTAGCCACTGAATAAGGGCTAAATCGGTTACTCACTGAGACGCAATTACTGATTCAAGCGGGTTGCAATTGTCTTCACAAATGCCAAAAGGTTTAGGGATATTCCAGTGGGTGAATATCTCGAGCCTGGCGTCAAATCAAGGTGGGGATGAGGGGTTTACGAAAGTCATAATGCACGACCTCCCATACGGCCGCCCAAATGCATACCAATGTAAATGTTTATATTTTTATATACCTAAATTTCTTAATTTCTCTGTTATCTTTCGGAGAATAAAGTAAAGCGAGAATTATGAGTATCCAAAGTAGCGATAAATTGTAGAAATTACATGCTATGTTTAACACTGGATACTATTAATCTGCTTTCTTCAGGACGTATCTATGTAACTGAGCAGGTTGCCTGACATGACCGGCCACAGAGAACATTCCAGGTAGGAAACGACGCATATTCACAGGCTAACTGTGCCCGCTTCCAGACATAGATCGGAGCGGTTCATTAATGCACAGTTGGAAACATCAAAACTACAGGATGGCAGGATACCAAGGGAAAGACTATCCTCCATCTTTAGAACAAAATTTCTATGAAGTTATGGTGAAAACGATCGGAAATTCGACGACGAGTATGCCGGCCCCCATGTTCCCACGCAGTCCAAGATGGGCCCACTGTCACATCCTAATGCCCACAAATGTGGATATTACACAGTTCGACTGACCGGCCAAAGGGAGACACACAGTGAGGAACCTTTCAAACTATGTCATATACTTGATGTGCATTTTCAACTTCTTGCGGCTGCTCGGCCTGTTGTCGTCAGTCTTGTGACTCACCGAGCGAGGTGGCGCAGTGGTTAGCACACTGGACTCCCATTCGGGAGGACGACGGTTCAATCCCGGGTCCGGCCATCCTGATTTAGGTTTTCCGTGATTTCCCTAAATCGCTTCAGGCAAATGCCGGGATGGTTCCTTAGAAAGGGCACGGCCGATTTCCTTCCCCATCCTTCCCTAATCCGAGCTTGTGCTCCGTCTCTAATGACCTCGTTGTCGACGGGACATTAAACAGTAAAATCTTGTGACTCACTCTGAGGATGACCGGACGATACGTAGCCGAAATACCAGTGTAGGAAATTTTATTTGCGCTGCTGCATGCCCGAAATTTAACGGACTATGTCACATACTGATAACGCAGTCATTCAACATCTGACACTGTACACGCCCCTTATATAGTCCACCAGGCCTGTTAACAGTACTGTACACGAACGAGACTAACACAGTCTGGTGGCCATTTCACCTATCACAAAGAATTGCACCTCTAATTATTTACTTACCTGCCGTTCGTATGTACGCGTAAGATGTTACATTCACACACAACCACGTATACGCGTACTTCACTTTTTTGTCAGACAGTGTGTTTTGCACACCTCTGGTGTATCAGTTTCATCCTCATTCAAGATAAGTGTACTATGGTGAACACCCACTTTCCGCTGTGATACCTGTTCCATAATTCACCATAAAGTTGTAATTGCGTTCTGAGAGCTATTTATTTTCTTCGTGTAACGCACTGATTTAACCTCGTGGTTTCTAATCTTTCTGAAACCATTAGCCCCCAGTGTAATCAGATGTTAACTGGAACCCAACCCCGTGCCCCCCACTCCGCCCATTGCCCCCATCATCATTGACATTAGCGCGTAACTAAACAGTAGAATGGAAAAGAATTTTCTTTGAACAATTTAATTCGTAAAATACCAAAAGATTAGTGGTATTTAGTTTTTGCAGGTGTTTTATTAGACAACGAAGTAATGACTCGATTGGTCGATTGGTACTGCTTACTTCTACAACTTTTTGTTTTGTTTTGTACAGAAAGATGCAATTCTGAGTGGATAGCGAGTGCTGCCTACAACACCTTCTGAGGAAAGAAAGCTTTGCATTCAGGGTAGACAACTGTTAAAAAACATGCTTGCTCTGCAGCACTCCTCTCCATAATGAGGCCTGCTTCATCCCGACCCTGAAACCACATCTAAAATTACACAAGTTAAAATGTGCGTCTACACTTTTTGTTTGTAAATCACTTGATTCATGGACTATATACTGCTGAAACGGCGGAAATTGGAAGACTTCTGGCTGGCACCAATGTTTCTGTCTCCACCATTGCCACCAGTAATAATAAATGTAATAATAGTGATAATACTATGTAGGCCCCCAGAGCAATGTAGTAGCTATGTTCTACAATTACTTCGTTTATCTATTGCGAAGTAAATAATGACACAATTTCTGATCCATTTCTGGACCTATGTACAGCTCGGAGAAACCATTTTCATGAGATATTTAAGCATTCACGACGCGTGTGTCTCCATTTTACTGTCATGGAATGATAATATGGCGTGTAAGTAGGCTGTTTAGGTTTTTATGTTGGTAACACCACGTAGCACTCTGTATGAAAATCACTGACTGTGCTGTGTTCAGTCTGTGGCTAGTTGACATTGTTGGAATATTCGCCGCCCGGGGTGGCCGAGCGGTTCTAGGGGTTACAGTCTGGAACCGCGTGACCGCTACGGTCGCAGGTTCGAATCTGCTTCGGGCATGGATGTGTGTGATGTCATTAGGTTAGTTAGGTTTAAGTAGTTCTAAGTTCTAGGGGACTGATGACCTCAGAAGTTAAGTCCCATAGTGCTCAGAGCCATTTTTTTTTTAAATATTCGCTATTGTAGTGTTGGACAGATGGATGTGAACAGCGTGTAGGGTTGTGCAGTTGGAGGTGAGCCGCCAGCAGTGGTGAATCTGGGGAGAGAGATGGCAGTTTTTTGAGAGCGGACGATCTGGATGTGTGTCCGTCAGAAAAAGGAAATTTGTAAGACTGGATGTCATGACCTGATATATGTATTATGTCTTCTGAACACTATTAAGGTAAATATATTGTTTGTTCTCCATCAAAATCTTTGATTTGCTAACTATGCCCATGAGTAGTTAGTGCCTTCAGTAGTTAGAATCTTTTATTTTTAGCTGGCAGTATTGGCACACGCTATATTGCAGTAGTTTGAGCAACGAAGATTTTTGTGAGGTAAGTGATTCATGAAAGGTATAGGTTATTGTTAATCAGGGCCATATATATATATATATATATATATATATATATATATATATATATATATATATATATATATATAGGGCTATTACAAATGATTGAAGCGATTTCATAAATTCACTGTAGCTCCATTCATTGACATATGGTCACGACACACTGCAGATACGTAGAAAAACTCATAAAATTTTGTTCGGCTGAAGCCGCACTTCAGGTTTCTGCCGCCAGAGCGCTCGAGAGCGCAGTGAGACAAAATGGCGACAGGAGCCGAGAAAGCGTGTGTCGTGCTTGAAATGCACTCACATGAGTCAGTCATAGCAGTGCAACGACACTTCAGGACGAAGTTCAACAAAGATCCACCAACTGCTAACTCCATTTGGCGATTGTATGCGCAGTTTAAAGCTTCTGAATGCCTCTGTAAGGGGAAATCAACGGGTCGGCCTGCAGTGAGTGAAGAAACGGTTGAACGCGTGCGGGTAAGTTTCACGCATAGTGATGTGAAAGATTCAGTGTTTAAACGTCCTCTACCAAGAAACGTGCCAGAACTGCGAGCTCGCATCAACAATGCTTTCGAACTCATTGATGGGGACATGCTGCGCCGAGTGTGGGAGAAACTTGATTATCGGCTTGATGTCTGCCGAATCACTGAAGGGGCACATATCGAACATTTGTGAATGCCTAAAAAAACTTTTTGAGTTTTTGTATGTGTGTGCAAAGCATTGTGAAAATATCTCAAATAATAAAGTTATCGTAGAGCTGTGAAATCGCTTCAATCATTTGTAATAACCCTGTATATATATATATATATATATATATATATATATATATATATATATATATTTGTGTGTCAGTTTAGTGTTGATCAGAATAAGTAAAGAGAGAAATGTCTGAGTACGTTCAGTTTTGCTCAGCTGTTTGAAAATCTGAAAATCAAATAACATAGAAGTTTACCAGCACAGTCTTTCATAATTTTTTTAAGGGGACGTTTCATACGTAGAGGTAAGCGTACAGGAAATGTGTGTAGTGGAGGCACTATGTGAAGAAGATATTACTTGTACATTCATTTCGCAGGATGTAACAGCCACTGCATTGTGTCACTTGTTAATGGTAGTATTTGAAAAAAAAATTAGTTACTGGGAACTTATGTAATCATTGTTATGGTCTTATGAAAGGTGATGATAGTAATAATCTTTTAAAAATTATTAAGTTTCGTGACGGAAACACAAATGAACCCGTTTTTACCCCCCAGAAAATTTCATTTTACCCCTCAGGTGGTAACTATCCACAGCTTGGGAACCACTACTTTAACCTGACATTCATCAGAACTTTGCAGTATTGTCTGAAGTGAAATTCTGATGCCGGAGTGTGACTGCCCTTCATGTTATGAGGCAACTCCCACACTCTCGTAGATAATATTGTAGACCCTAATGCCATTAGTAACCCAAATCGGTTGCTTATTGCTAGTAATGGGATATGAAAGAAGGCGACAAAAGGTATAACAAATATTTTACATTCATTGTTCAAGCTGTCTGTATTGTAGACTTCTTGGTAAGTTTACTCTTCCAGATTGGCTTCAAATATTTATTTCAAGTGGATTCGTATCTTTTTGTCTTTTTTTCACTGCTTTGGTATATGACTCTGCTTCAAATCCTCTCAGTATTACTAAATGTGTATCGTGTTATTACAGGCGGTTACTAACTTCTCATACTGCGCTCTTCAACTAGAAAACCATCTATGACTATACTGTCTACGATCGTTCCGAACCCTGCATCTGCTTCCTGCGTCTTTGATGGTACCGCTGCCTCTCTTGTTTCCCTAATTGCTAATTGGCATTTGCTTTTTCGGAGGCATCCCATAGCCGAACCTAAGACTCCTCTACGGAGTTATTGTCACTTCAACATTTGTTCTACCGAACGTTGTACGTGGTGTACAAATGTGACGTAATCGAGCACTAGTCAGGGAGAATCGTATCTGGCGATTGTTGCACAGACTAGTGTCTGTCCATTGCTACTCTACTGAAAAAGGAAGTATTACCATTGTAAACAGGACTAACCGGTACGTTAATGAGTTGCTGGTAGTATGTTGACTTCTGGATACCCTGCTCTCGTAATCTGAAATTCACTATTCTTTACTTCACGTTACCCTTCCAAGGACAATGTGATCTGCTGCGGTTTCGTATTGGAGGTGGTATCCATTCAAATATATGCGTAAGCTTCGTATATAATTTATCTATATGTGAAATACTGAATATCGTTTTTTTTCAAAAACTTGCTCCTCGTGTAACATAAGCTTTAGCTATCGAATTCAACTGCTAAACAAAACTGACTCTTGTTTGGTCCTGTGCGGCGCGTGTGAACGGAGTCATGAAAGAAAACTTAAATCTTAATGAAGTTCTGAATGTGAAATAATGAAAATGAATCTAATTAAATCCCAAAAGAAACGAATTGTGCACTCAGTGAAAAATATTTAACTGAAGCTGGATATTGAAGTACGTTGTGAAAGTTACGTGAAATGAAGTGCAATATCTGACTTGAAATATCCACAAAATAAAATACTATTCAACACAAAAAAATAACTATTTAATATTCCCTTCACTGTTCACTGTAAATTAATTCGCTTAGTTAGTACAACACTCGAAAATTCTGACGACGTACTGTTTGCCCACAAGACAGACCCTTGAAAGAAAAGTAACCTACTTCTTGCTCAGTATACACGGTCTGATGGACTGATGTTCTAGAAAGCGAATTGAAATCAGCAAACGCAGCACCTAAACAAAAAAAAATCTACTGCAATTTTTTCCTTGCTTGTCAGAAATAATAAGCGAGTGTAGTAAGGTAGGATACACACACGACAAATTACTATATTTAAAACTTCACAAGGGATCATGGAGAAGAGCTTTGCTTCAAAGAAAAGTGTTCTCGAAATGTTAAACACTGGTTATTGTCAAAAAAGACGGTACAACATAAGAAGAGTCTAAAAATTACGAAATTCCCTCATTACAAAAATTACAAACTTTTCAACCAATTACGTAATTGGTGACGTAACGGAAACAAAGAGATCAAATTAAAAGAAATCTTGAATATTATTACTTATCTAAGGGACAAAGACTTCCTTGTGTTGATAGTTCTGACAAACACTTCATTCTTACACTTACATGAGTGACCTTGAAATAGTACTCCAACAAACTTTTCCGTCAATACAATCAATCAAATAGCTTTATAAACTAGTTTTCATCTCCGTAATAAAGTATTTCAGATATTTTCTCCCAGATCTACAAACATTAGAGTTCCTTCTCTAATACTCAACTGCAGGCTACTATGCCTCAAATAAGAATGTCTCAGCCCTGTACAATTGACGGACAAGCAAGCGCACCTCAGTTTACATTAAAAACAGAGTCAAGGATCTTATCCCCTACTCGTGCAGCGCGGTCTTGTATCTTTGTCCCAGTGCAGTAAAGCTGATAATGATTTACAATTGCAGGAAACAAATGAAAACCACAGATATGGAACACCGACTTAACGACCATCTTTCAGTTCTGTCCATCACCGTTTAGGCCTCCCTCACACTAGCAATTTCTTTTTAATTAGACTTTTCTCGATTTTAGGCGTTGTCTCACTCAAAAAGGAATCCATTGCCACACAATTCTTGAAACAGGTTTGGTGTTTTAAAAATTAATAATCGTGTCATCCCTACAATAAAACCAGTCGCTTTGTATCTAGCACGTATATTTTGTGAACTGATTTCACAATTAATGGACAAGTGATTCCCGGGTATCGATTAGCTAGCACTTGAAGATATCAGGAGAACGTGCTCGAATGACCCTGTGGCCTATTGGCTGCTCAAGTGACGATAAAGCGTCCGGTCCACTATAAAAATACCACGGAGCCGAGATTTCGCAAGCACACGGACCTGCTGCTACAGTAAGTACGAACTTCCTTCACCGTATCTTTATATGTCTGCAAAATGATTAAATTTACGAGAACTGAGTTTCTACTTTTGCATTGAAATACCTAATTTACTGATGTTAGTGACCGTATTCGGCAGAATAATAGTATCTCTTCTCAAAAAACAATTTTTTTAAAAATTTCTAATAGAATTGTCAGAAGAGGTAAGTTTTCGTAGGTCTGATAATCTCCAGTGCGGGCACTATTTGTAGCGAAATTCTCTGCGAACAGTGCTTTGTTTCTGTTGGTGATATTGAGTCGTGTAGGATACAATTGTAGCTACAGCTTAGAAAGAAACTTGATTCATTGTATCCACTTTTGTGATATAGAGCAATTAGAGCATGAGTATTTATCTACCACTCTAAGCAATTTTTTTCTATAAACAGAGACCCATAACTCTTGTGTCACTTTACCAGCGCCACACTTCCATTCTGGGGACAACACAGACGAACTCAGTCACCTCGCATTTCTCTCTGAAATCAACTTTAAGACACATTTCAGATTTTCGGAGCCGTTGTCATGGAAAATAAACTTATCAGTGAAAATCACGCCTCTTTATAACGTTTCCCGTAGCAAGTCTACTACAGGTTCGGGCAAATAAAAGTGGGCTGGAGAACGGGGTTTCAGGATACAAAGAAACACAGCAGAGGAAAGGAAGTACAGTACTAACCTGACTACAGGAGACGTTGAAAATGACCACGATTCATCTCTTTGCACTTCAGGGCCCTAGTCAGCAAGCTGTTGGAGGCGGATCGAAGTTGGACTGCTGGAACTGTTGCAGTCTCATCCGAAATGATCAGCTGTAGTTCTTGAAGACTCCGAGGGTTGTTGCGGTGCACCTTAGACTGGTGGGCCCTCCACTCTAATTAATCGCATACGGACAAATCAGGTGTCCTGGGTGGCCAGAGTGAGTTCTGTTAACAATCCTGCCACGATGAAGAGTGTGCAAATGTACTCCAAGGTTCGGTCGGCTAGCTGTATGGGTAGTTGCTCCAGTCTGTTGGAAGTAACTGTTTTTTCCTCCTCCGCTAGTGCTACCACAAATGGTTTCAAAATGTAGGGAATGTAACGCGCCGAAGTTAGCGTACGATGAAAGAAATTGGAACCAATAATGCGACATGGACACTGCACACCAAACACCAACCTTTCGATCATGCAGTGGTGTTTCGTGGAAGTTATGCGGATTCTCCGCTGCCGAAAACTTGTGATTCTGTGACTTCACATAACCAATCAGGTGAAACCAGATAGAAAGAACAGGTTCATATGCAAGCCATTCATTGTTATCTCACTGAACAGCCGCTCGCGTAACTGGAGGCGCTGAGCAGCATCTGCTGGTTCTAATGCATGAACAACAGACACTCGCTGGGGATGCATATGCAGGTCGAGGTGGAGTTTTTGTCCGTATGATCGCCGTGATATGCCGGTCTCTTCCGGCAGGCTTCGGGATGATTTGATAGGACTCTGAAGCATCCTCTGGTGAACTACAAGCAGATTTTCTGGTGTGCGGGTACGTTTCGGAATGTTTTTTGATTTGCTGAAAACAGATCCCGTCTGACGCCATTTTCGAATCAAGCGTTGCATGGCACTCTTCGCTGGCACTTTGACATCATGAAACTTATCAGCAAACAACTGACCACACCGTTTCCACGACTTTTTTGTCATGTAACTTCCCACAGCGAACACCTGCTGCTTCACTTTGAGTACCATCGTCACTTTTGTACTGATCCACTCACAATGACACAGTCCACACTACCGAGCGTGGTGGCGTACTGGTTCGCACACTGGACTCGCATTCGGCAGGACGATGGTTCAATCCCGCGTCCGGCCATCCTGATTTAGGTTTTCCGCGATTTCCCTAATTCGCTCCAGGCAAATGCCGGGATGATTCCTTTGAAAGAGCACGGCCGACTTCCTTCCCCGTCATTCCCTAATCCGATGAGACCGATGACCTCGCTGTTTGGTCTCTACCCCCAAACAACCCAGCCCAACCCCAACAGTCCACACTACGCTCTGAACCGGAATGGCTCTTGACCTCCTAGCAACAAGTAGTCCGGAGATAATAACGAACGTAAAAATGGATATAGGGATTAGTGAACACAGGGTTGTCGTAGCAGACTGAATACAATCCTCATAAACAAAAGAAAAATATATCTATTCAAGAAAGCAGATAAAAATTCGCTTGAAGCCTTCCTGAGAGACAATCTCTACTCCTCCAAATTAATAATTTATGTGCAGACCAGATGTAGCTTGAATTCAGAGAAATAGTATCTACAGCAACTGAGAGACTTATACCAAATAAATTAACAATCGGTGAAGCTAATCCACCATGGTACATAAAACAGGTCAGAACACTGTTGCAGAAACAACGAAAAAAGTATGCCAAATTTATACGAACGTGAAATCACCAAGATTGGCGATCTTTTACAGAAGCTCGGAATGTAGCACGGACTTCAACGAGAGACCCTTATAATAGTTTTCGCAACGAAACTTTATTTCGAAACCTGGCACAAAACTGGAAGAGATTCCGGTCGTATATAAAGTATGCTAGCGGCCAGCTAAAATCAGTGTCGTCTCTGCACGATAGCAAAAGAAATGCAATCGTGTCAGTGCTGTCAAGGCAGAGTTACTAAACATAGCTTTCCGAAATTCCTTCACCAATGAGAAGGAAGTACATATTCCAGGAATCGAATCAAGAACAGATGCCAGCACGAGTAACTCAGAAGCAGATGTTCTCAGAGTAGTGAAGCAACTTAAATCATTTAACAAAAGCAAGTCTTTCGGTTCAGAATGTGCACCAATTAAGTTCCTTTCAGAGTGTGCTGGTGCAACAGCTAGATAACTAACGATCATATACAACCGCTCGCTCCACGAAAGATCCGTACACAACGACTGGAAACTTGTACAGCTCGCACCAATATTCAAGAAAGGCAGTAGCAGTAATTTACTAAATTATATGCTCATATTATTAACGTCAATATGCAGCAAAAGTTTGAACATATGTTGTGTTTGAACACTGACAATTATCTCGAAGAGAACGCTCTACTGACACTCGAAATGGTTCAAATGGCTATAAAAACTGTGGGACTTAACATCTACATCTACATCTTCGTGATTACTCTGCTATTCACAATAAAGTGCCTGGCAGAAGGTTCAATGAACCACCTTCAAGCTGTCTCTCTACCGTTCCACTCACGAACGGCACGCGGGAAAAACGAGTACTTAAATTTTTCTGTGCGAGCCCTGATTTGTCTTATTTTATCGTGATGATCATTTCTTCCTATGTAGGTGGGTGCCAACAGAATGTTTTCGCAATCGCAGTTAAAAACTGGTGATTGAAATTTCCTGAGAAGACCCCGTTGCAACGAAAAACGCCTTTGTTTTAATGATTGCCACTCCAATTGACGTATCGTGTCTGTGACACTACTTCCCCTATTTTGCAATGATACAAAACGATCTGCCCTTCTTTGTACTTGTTCGATGTCATCCGTCAGTCCCAACTGATGCGGATCCCACATCGCACAGCAATACTCAAGAACAGGGCGGACAAGCGTGGTGTAAGCAGTCTCTTCAGTAGACCTGTTGCACCTTCTAAGTGTTCTGCCAATGGATCGCAGTCTTCGGTTTGCTCTACCCACAATATTATCTATGTGATCATTCCAATTTAGCTTATTTGTAATTGTAATCCCTAAGTATTTAGTTGAATTTAGCCTTCAGATTTGTGTGACTTATCGCGAAATCGAATTTTAGCTGATTTCCTCTAGTATTCATGTGAATAACTTCACACTATTCCTTATTCAGGGTCAACTGCCACTTTTCGCACCATACAGATATCTTATCTAAATCATTTTGCAAGTCGTTTTGATCATCTGATGACTTTACAAGACGGTAAATGGCAGCATCATCTGCAAACAATCTAAGACAGCTACTCAAATTGTCTCCTAAGTCGTTAATATAGATCTGGAACAATAGAGGGCCTAAAACACTTCCTTGGGGAACGTTGGATATTACTTCAGTTTTACTCGGTGACTTTCCGTCTATTACTACGAACTGTGACCCTTCTGACAGGAAATCACGAATCCAATCATGCAACTGAGCTGTTACTCCGTAGGCACGCAGTTTGCTTAGAAGACGCTTGTGAGGAACGGTGTCGAAAGCCTTCTGGAAATCTAAAAATATGGAATTATTTTGACATCCCCTGCCGATAGCACTTACTACTTCATGAGTATAAAGACCCACTTGTGTTTCACTTGAACGTTATTTTCTGAAACCGTGCTGACTATGTGTCAATAAATCATTTTCTTCGAGTTACTTCATAATGTTCGAATGCAGTATATGTTCCAAAACCCTGCAGCAAATCGAGTTAGTGATATAGACCTGTAATTCAGCGGATTACTCCTACTTCCCTTTTTGGGTATTGGTGTGACTTGAGCAATTTTCCAGTCTTTAGGTAAGGATCTTTGTGTGAGCGAGTGGTTGTATACAACTGCTAAATATGGAGCTATTTTATCAGCATACTCTGAAAGGAACCTGACATATACTATCTGGACCGGAGGCCCTGCCTTTATTAAGTGATGTAAGCTGCTTCGTTACACCGAGGATATCTACTTCTATGTTTCTCATCTTTGCAGTTGTTCTTGATTGGAATTCGGGGATATTTACTTCGTCTTGTTTGGTGAATGAGTTTCGGAAAAACCGCGTTTATTAATTCTGCTTTAGTGGCACTGTCGTCAGTGACTTCACCGTCGTTTTCGCGCAGTGCAGGTATTGATTGCGTCTTGCCACTGGTGTGCTTTATGTATGAGCAGAATTTCTTTGGGTTTTCTGCCAGATTTCGAGACAGAATTACATTAGGGAAATTATTAAAAGCCTTTCGCATTGAAGTAATCGCCATATATCGAACTTCTGTAAAACTTCGCCAATCGTGTAGATTTTGCGTTCTTTTATATTTCGCATGCTTTTTTTCGTTGTTTCTGCAGCAGCGATCTGACCCGTTTTGTGTACCATGGGGGATCAGTACCATCACTTATTAATTTTGAAAAGCGTCAAATCTTTTCATGTTTATAATTAAAGGAGATAATTGCTTTTAAAATCAGTCATTAGTTTATTGCAATGTATGAAGTGTGATGGAGGTGAATTATTGTGTCAATAAGCATCGGTATAGGGCACGGCCGCACAAAGTGCATGCACCGATGCATCGCACAGTGCAGAGTGCAGAAGACGGCTGCGCTATGTTGACGACGGTGCAGACTCCCCACTCCTCGGTTTTGCGCAACAGCGCTGCCTCTCACTCCCTTAGCTTGTGTCGCTCGCGCCGCCTGTCTCGAACTGTTTAAAAGCTTTTACCCTGTTGTCTTCGTCATTGCCAAATACTAATGTACACTAGGTGGAGAGCTTAGTTTGGTGTACCGGTACAAAAGAGATTTATATAATAACTGTAATGGTAATAATTTTAAATTTAGTTTCAACACGAATGTATCTTCCTATGTGCTCTTTATTTTATTTGCAATTATGCTACTAAGATCTGGAACAAGAGATTGGCTGACAGCAATTCTGAGAGAATTTTTTAAATTACAATTAGAAATACTCGCACGCAATCTAGTTTTTGTACAAGACAAAACAGAAAAAAACCTTTCACTTACACAAATGGAACCAAACATAGAAATAATCTTCACTGCTTCTCTGTGTAAGTTGGGAAATTCTTCCTTCTGCAAATTCTGGTAGAAATGGAGCAAACCTTTTGTATTGTAAAACACATCCTTTCGGTGAACATCGCTTTGCAAAACAAATAGTTCGAAATGTAAATCTGAAGGCGCATTTTCAATATCCATCGAAAAAGGTATCACAAAAACGTCGAGAATTGGCTGCAAGTAGCTAATTTCCTGAAACAATAACAAAGCCAATGTTAATAAATGAAAGTAATGTAAGCCGTTGTTTGGAAGTACTAAAATGCGATAGATTTTAATAAACATGTAATGTTTACTCCAGAATGAGATTTTCACTCTGCAGCGGAGTGTGCGCTGATATGAAACTTCCTGGCAGATTAAAACTGTGTGCCCGACCGAAACTCGAACTCGGGACCTTTGCCTTTCGCGGGCAAGTGCTCTACCATCTGAGCTACCGAAGCACGACTCACGCCCGGTCTCACAGCTTCACTTCTGCCAGTACCTCGTCTCCTACCTTCCAAACTTTACAGAAGCTCTCCTGCGAACCTTGGAGAACTAGCACTCCTGAAAGAAAGGATATGGCGGAGACATGGCTTAGCCACAGCCTGGGGGATGTTTCCAGAATGAGATTTTCACTCTGCAGCGGAGTGTGCGCTGATATGAAACTTCCTGGCAGATTAAAACTGTGTGCCCGACCGAGACTCGAACTCGGGACCTTTGCCTTTCGCGGCCAAGTGCTCTACCATCTGAGCTACCGAAGCACGACTCACGCCCGGTCTCACAGCTTTACTTCTGCCAGTACCTCGCCTCCTACCTTCCAAACTTTACAGAAGCTCTTCTGCGAACCTTGTTTACTATTGGTTTTAATGTAATGTTACACTCGCATATGTAACGCAATCTCCTTTATTTAGCTGTATGTCATATACGGGCACATTACCTGGAATCGGTCGTTAAACGTATTTTCAAGGGATTGTAGCTCCTCGACGTATTTTTCAAAGCGCGCTCCTTACTGCACAGATGCTGTCAAACAAAAACATAGTACCGTTTTGATTAGAGCGGTTATAAAAATCGGGCTGTTTTAATAAAGGTACAATTTATATCTCGCTTACCTAATTCAAGAAAGTGTTGTGTATTTTTCTCTGAAAGGTTGTTTTTGAGGAACTTCAGTTTATACTGGAAAGCGTTTATTTTGCTGATAATATCGTTGATGAGACTGTTTTCTTTTTGGAATTTCAGACTTAAATCATTTAGGAGAGCCATAATGTCTGCTAAAAATCCTAAATCAGCTACCCATTCAGGGTCATGAAAAAGTGGCTCCAGACGTCCTTTGCTCTCCAAAAACCGAGCCACAGTGTGGCGTAGTCGAAAAATTCGGGAAATCACCTTCCCTTTGCTCAGCCAGCGCACCTCAGCGTGGTAGGGAATATCTGGATACTCCTCTTCAAAGCAAATCAAAAATTCTTTGAATTGACGATGAGTGAGTCCATGAGAACGAATGTAGTTCACGATACGCACCACTACCTTCATCGCATCTTGAAGACCGATAACTTTCGCACAAAGAGCCTCTTGGTGTGCAAAACAATGAATGGAAGGAAAATTCGGCATGTTAAGTTTCTCCGCAGTAGGCCAATAAACCCTTTTGCTTTACCGCGCATTGCTGGTGTCCCGTCTGTGGTTACGGAAAACAGCTTTTCCCAAGGGAGTCCTATTCCTTCAGCTGCCATTTCAACAGCTGCTAAAATATCCGCCCCTGTAACAGTGTCCTTCAACGAAATCATATCCAGGAGCTCTTCCGTTACATGTAGGTCGTCGTCTACGCCACGCAAAAATATTGCTAACTGAGCCGTGTCGTTAATATCCGTGGACTCATCAAGTGCGATGGAGTACGCTAGGAAGCTTTCAATTTTGGCTGCCAGTTGTTCATGCAAATTCTCAGCAATGTTGTTGATTCTCCGATGTATTGTCATTCTGGAAAGTGGTATTCTGCTGTACGCGGGAGCTAATGTGGGATTCATTGTCTCTACTACGTCCAACATAATGTTTTTTGTTAATGGCCCGTCCATAAATGACCTCCCAGCTCTTGCTAAACGTAGAGCAACTTTTTAACTAGCTCTGAGAGTCCTTTCGCTACACCCCTCATCTTCTTCACCCTGAAGTAGAGAAAAAAAGATACGTTAGAAATAATTTATGCGAAAACGAAAACTAAGGAATCTAAACAAATGTTATGTCGTTTCGCATGACCGTTAACCAAAATATAAATGCTAAATTACTTGCAACAAACCTCGTTTGTAGATACAGAATTCTCTTCTGCAAGAGTTTGCAACTTCCGTAATTCTTCCTCTCTGGCATCCCCTGTTATATCACTATACTTTTCTGAATGCAATTTGCTGTAGTGCCTTTCAATAGACGATTTTCTGACACATGTAATTAGTGTACCGCAGGTTAGACATTTGGCTTTATCGTCAGAACGCACAAAAAAGTAGGAGAGTTCCCATTCCGGTTTAAATTGACTTTCGGCAATTTTCCCTTTTTTTGGAGCAGATGGTTCCATTATTCCGATAATTGTCTTGCGCTTACGTATTCCAATATTGACTAAGCCGTCCGGCAACGCATTCGGCAGCGCATAGCGTCCGCCTCACCTAGCAAGCCGAGCTGAGGCGAAGTATGCCGAGTTGAACCGATGCACTGTGCAGGCACTCGCTGCACCTTGCTTTGCACGAGTGCGGTTTTCCGTGTTTGTGCGGCCCTGGTATAGGGCTATGAGTCTTCTCTTTGCAAACTTGGTACATTTTGTGCATGAAAGGAATTCTTTTGATGCGTTCCTAACTGGGAAGCCCGGCGACCAGGTGGACACAGGTAGTGCGCCCACGGGCGAGCGGCGGTCTCGCGCCCATGTCGGCACACTTCACAGAGGGCAGGCCCCCACAGGATTAGCGACAGGCGAAGACGCTGCATACATCAACACGCTGCCAAGGGAAGCCGTGGACATTCGCACGTGTGCCCGAGGCAGCGGAAACTACAAACTTAGAGCGAAAAACAGTTTTGTCACGATTCTAGGTAACGCGGACAGAGCAGCAAGTTGAATAGCAACAGCACGACTTGAGTGTCCAAGAATCTCAAGTGGCCCGGCGAATTTTGGCCGTTTCCCGCGAGCAGAGCACCTGGGAACGTATCGGCAATACTCAAAGGGAGAAGTCTTGGTTTATTTGTATACTCTGTCTCACAAAGAGTAGCGCTCTATTTTCCTCGTGGAATGCGATGGCAAGGAGGGAGGAAATTTTGAAAGGGACTTCTTCACTGGCAAGAATCTAATGTTCGCTTTGAAAAATGGTACGAGCTACGTAATTTGTGGAAGGGCGGAGACAAGACGCTGGAGGGGAGCGGCTCTCTCTCTCCAGGTGCGAGGAGCGTACTAGTATGGGGATTCTGAATATTGCCTCTGAGGAGGCAGGAGTTCACTCTTGACTGCTTCCGATAAGTCGCAAGGATTTTCTTATCGCTTGTCATGAGACAATGCACTTTGCATTCATCGCAAACAGCATAGGGAGCTAAGTTTGTTAGATCCTAGTAGGCAAGCTTCACTCACTGTGCGCGTTATCAAGAGCTTCTTAACTCAGGATCACATTTTGATTTACTACATGTCCGGTGATGGTAGTACCGTTAGAACAGTTTTGAGCTTTGTTTAATGCAGTTTCACGTAGGTTTGCACTTGAAGATGGACGCATACCGTCGTCCAGTAATGATAACTTGCAGTAGCAGGTTTCGGTCACTATTTTCAGCGAAGGGCATGTTAGACGCTATCAACTACGACGCCGGCAGAGTCTTGACGCAGCCGCACGCAATCAGCCGACTCCACCGCTACGCCGACCACGCTATGAACATGGTAATAAAGAAAACGCCCGCCTTCTTAGCTCCGCATTCTTCTTTCGCTTTCCTCAATTTCTTTGCAACGTGTCAGATGCTCATACAGACGCAAGGCACAGTATTCACCGATTGTCCGTTAAGAGAGTCATATTTTCAGCTGTTATTTTTTTTATTCCTTCCTCATTTAATACACCAGGTCAACCCATCTCGCGTAATTTATTTCTATGTTAAATTAGAATGAAGTCATATAATGCTAATGTTAAAAGGCAAATACCAGGGCAGGCACCTTATATAATTCACTTGTTGTGAGCTCTTGGTGCCAATTCAATTCTATTTGTTGTTTTTTTATTTGACACTTTCTACAGTATCTGGCGACCCAAATTTTTTATTTTTGTTTATCATTATTTGAATAATTTGTGAGTGATTGTTAAATGAAATTGATAAAATTTCAATAATTACTGCATGTGTCATTTAATGCAGTTTCAGTGAATCAACCACTTATATGCTGAACAGCACTCCTTGCATTTCATTTATAGAATTTAAGTCAAAATTGACACCTCTTTCTCCCTCCCACACGAGGTATCTTGCAATTTATGTGGTATATATCTCAAATGCTGTCCATACTATCTCTTTGAAAACATTCCACAGCTTTTCTACACTTACATGATCAGATCGGAAGGAGTGAAGACAGTCTCTTAAAAAGGCGTTAAGAGCATTTTATCAGCTTTTTTAAATAGATATACTTTGCGTTTCTTTTTTATGGTTTAGGTGTTACGGTATTCAGCCTAGCAGCAACCGTCTTGTGGTCGCTAATTCCTGTATTCGTCACAGTACTCATTATTTGTCCAGGCTTATTTGTTGCTAAAAGATCAAGTATTCTTTCGCTACCATTTACGCTTCGAGTGGGCTCATGAACTAATTGTTCAAAATAATTTTCTGAGAAAGCATTCAGTACAATTTCGGATGACGTTTTATGCCTGCCGCCGGCTTTAAACGTATAATTTTACCAGTATTTCGGGGGTAGATTGAAGTCACCTCAGACTATAATTGTATGAGCGGGGTACTAATTTGAAATGAGACTCAAGTTTTCTTTGAACTGATCAGCAACTATATCTTCTGAGTCGGGGGATCGGTAAAACGATGCAATTAATAGTTTAGTCCGATTGTCGGGTATAACCTCTACCCATACTATTTCACACGAACTATCTACTTTAATTTCGCTTCAATTTCGAATCTGAGGTCATCTGTCCGCTAGACTTAGAACTGCTCAAATCTAACTAACCTAAGGACATAGCACACATACGTGCCCGAGACAGGATTCGAACCTGCGACTGTAGTAGCAGCGCGGTTCCGGACTGAAGTGCCTAGAACCGCTGGGCCACAACGACCCGCATTTAGGAGACAATCTGAGCTGCCATCTCTGGCTGATTGCAGATGACGCTGTCATTTATCGTCTGTAAAGTCACCAGAAGATCAAGACCAATTGCAGAAGATACCTGCAAGGTGCGACAGTTGGCAATGAAAAGTGTGACGTCATCCACATGAGTGCTAAAAGGAATCCATTAAATATCGGTTACACAATAAACCAATCAAATCTAAAGGCAGTAAATTAAACTAATTACCTAGGAATTACTGTTACGAACAACTTAAATTGGAACACATCGAAAATATTGTTGAGAAGGTGGATCGAAGAGTGCGTTTTGTTGACAGAATACTTAGAAGATGAAACAGATCTACTTAAGAGACTGCATACACCACGCTTGTCCGTCCTTCTTTGAAGTACTGCTGCGCGGTGTGGGTCCTTAACAAATAGGATTAACGGGCTACATCAAGAAAGTTCAAAGAAGGGCAGCATGTTTTATATTATCGAGAAACACGAGAAACGGGAGAGAGAGTGTCACGGACATGATACAGGATTTGGGGTGAACATCATTAGAAGCAAGGCGTTTCTCGTTGAGACGGGATCTTCTTACAAAGTTTCAATCAGCATCTTTCTCCTCCGAAAGTAAAAATATTTTGTTGATACCGATCTGCAGAGGGAGAAACTATCATCATAATAAAACAAAAAAAAAAAAAACCGGGCCCACGCGGAAAGATATAGATGTTCATTTTTCCGCTCACTCATCGGCGATGGAATAACAGAGATTTATTGTGAAGGTGGATTGCAGAGTAGTCATGTAGATGTAGATGTAGATTCCGGATCAAAGTCACCGGTACAGCACACGTTTTCACTCGTCGCTGCTGATTCCGCATCAAGTCCCGGTGCAGTTGATATCATCAGTTTCTCCCTTTTCCTTTCCTTTCTTCCCACTCCACCTTCAATTTACATAATAGATATCTGACACATCTGTCATTCTCTTCATTAGTGCAACTTTTTCAGGCAATTCATTTTGAGGTTTACTGGGCTCTTTAACATATAGTTCCTCTCATTTACCGTGTTGTTCGTTAAGGCTTCTCTGACAGGTGTTCGTCTGCTGAACTGAAACAGCAGACTTAATTTCGAAAAGCACAAAACACACTGTGCTTTTTCTGCCAATATAGTGTTTAGCAACTTCCTACTGAAATGCTAAACATAAAAACAGTACAGCCAGTGTACTCCGATGAGCGGAAACCTTATGACCACGGTCCTGGGGAGACAGACTGTCACTCGTGGCGTTATCGACACGTAACCTGATAAGGGAAGCACACGGGTTGTCTCAGGAGGAAAGGCCAGTAGTCAGGGATGTGACAGGACCGATAACTTCAAACAAAAAAAATCTTGTGGTCTTATGCCCTGGTCCAAATTGCTTCCAACACAGAATGAAACTCGTGTCTATAGTTATTTAGTTTCTGTAGAATTGAATACAACTACAGGTTTACGCATGTACACACCGGCAACAGTTAATAAACATTACATCAAGCGTTTCTCAGAGTATTAATTGAAAAATACATATTTTTAACACATTCACTTCTAAGCATTATCGTACACGTCACATTACATGTTATACAGTTCACAATAGACGATCAAATCTCCCAGAGTGTTACCGCTCTCTTCGAAGAACATGTTGCCTTGCTTGTTCGAGTGCCTCTGCATGTTCCCTGTTGAGGGTAGCAACGTCCATGATGCGACCAGTCAGCACACCTTGAGAATTCAGTTTTCGTTTCTACATTTCAGACCATCCAACTCCATAAGCAAAAATCTAATAGCTTAACATCTGGCGGTCTTGCTGACCAGTTACTTGTACTATCATGACAAATCCAGTGATTAAGGTGAAGTCCTCCCCCCATGAACCATGGACCTTGCCGTTGGTGAGGAGGCTTGCGTGCCTCAGCGATACAGATGGCCGTACAGTAGGTGCAACCACAACGGAGGGGTATCTGTTGAGAGGCCAGACAAACATGTGTTTCCCGAAGAGGGGCAGCAGCCTTTTCAGTAGTTGCAGGGGCAACAGTCTGGATGATTGACTGATCTGGTCTTGTAACACTAACCAAAACGGCCTTGCTGTGCTGGTACTGAGAACGGCTGAAAGCAAGGGGAAACTACAGGCGTAATTTTTCCCGAGGGCATGCAGCTTTATTGTATGATTAAATGATGATGGCGTCCTCTTGGGTAAAATATTCTGGAGGTAAAATAGTCCCCTATTCGGATCTCCGGGCGGGGACTGCTCAAGAGGACGACGTATCCGGAGAAAAAAAACTGGCCTTCTACTGATCGGAGGGTGGAATGTCAGATCCCTTAATCGGGCAGGTAGGTTAGAAAATTTCAAAAGGGAAATGGATAGGTTAAAGTTAGATATAGCGGGAATTAGTGAAGTTCGGTGGCAGGAGGAACAACACTTTGGTCAGGTGAATAAAAAATCAAATAGGGGTAATGAAGGAGTAGGTTTAAGAATGAATAAAAAATAGGAGAACGGGTAAGCTACTACAAACAACATAGTGAACGCATTATTGTGCCCAAGATAGATACGACGCCCACGCCTGCCACAGTAGTACAAGTTAACATGCCAACTAGCTCTGCAGATGATGAAAAAACTGATGAAATGTATGATGAGATAAAAGAAATTATTCAGGTAGTGAAGGGAGACGAAAATTTAATAGTCATGTGTGACTGGAATTCGAGAGTAGGAAAAGGAAGAGAAGGAAACATAGTAGGTGAATATGGATTGGGGGTAAGAAATGAAAGAGGAAGCCGTCTGGTAGAATTTTGCACAGAGCATAACTTAATCACAGCTAACACTTGGTTCAAGAATCATAACAGAAGGCTGTACACATGGAAGAATCCTGGAGATACTAGAAGGTATCAGATAGCTTATATAATGGTAAGACAGAGATTTAGGAACCAAGTTTTAAATTGTAAGACATTTCCAGGGGCAGATTTGGACTCTGACCACAATCTATTGGTTATGAACTGTAGATTAAAACTGAAGAAACAGCAAAAAGGTGGGAATTTAAGGAGATGGGACCTGGATAAACTGACTAAACCAGAGGTCGTACAGAGTTTCAAGGAGAGCATAAGGGAACAATTGTCACGAATGGGGGAAAGAAATACAGTAGTAGAAGAATGGGTTGCTCTGAGGGATGAGGTAGTGGAGGCAGCAGAAGATCAAATAGATAAAAAGACGAGGGCTAGTAGAAACCCTTGAGTAACAGAAGAAATATTGACTTTAATTGATGAAAGGAGAAAATATAAAAGTGCAGTAATGAAGCGGGCAAAAAGGAATACAAACATCTCAAAAATGAAATCGACGGGAAGTGTAAAATGGCTAAGCAGGGATGGCTAGAGGACAAATGTACGGATGTAGAGGCTTATCTCACTAGGGGTAAGATAGATACTGCCAACAGGAAAACTAAAGAGACCTTTGGAGAAAAGAGGGCCACTTGTATGAATATCAAGAGCTCAGATGGAAGCCCAGTTATAAGTAAAGAAGGGAAAGCAGAAAGGTGGAAGGAGTATATAGAGAGTCCATACAATGGCGATGTACTTGAGGGCAATATTATGGAAATGGAAGAGGATGTAGATGAAGATGAAATGGTAGATGCGATATTGCGTGGAGAGTTTGACAGAGCACTGAAAGACATGAGTAGAAACAAGGCCCCGGGAGTGGACAACATTCCATTAGAACTACTGACAGCCTTGGGAGAGCCAGTCCTGACAAAACTCTACCATGTGGTGAGCAAGATATATGAGACAGGCGAGATACCTTCAGACTTCAAGAAGAATATAATAATTCCAAGCCCAAAGAAAGCAGGTGTTGACAGATGTGAAAATTACCGAACTATCAGTTTAATAAGTCACAGGTGCAAAATACTAACGCGAATTCTTTACAGACGAATGGAAAAGCTGGTAGAAGCCGACCTCGGGGAAGTTCAGTTTGGATTTCCGTAGAAATGTTGGAACACGTGAGGCAATACTGACCTTACGACCTATCTTAGAAGAAAGATTAAGGAAAGGCAAACCTACGTTTCTAGAATTTGTAAACTTAGAGAAATCTTTTGACAATTTTGACTGGAATACTCTCTTTCAAATTCTGAAGGTGGCAGGGGTAAAATACAGGGAGCGAAAGGCTATTTACAATTTGTACAGAAACCAGATGGCTGTTATAAGAGTCGAGTGGCATGAAAGGGAAGCAGTGGTTGGGAGGGGGGTGAGACAGGGTTGTAGCCTCTCCCCAATGTTATTCAATCTGTATATTGAGCAAACAGTAAAGGAAACAGAAGAAAAATTCGTAGTAGGTATTAAAATCAATGGAGAAGAAATAAAAACTTTGAGGTTCGCCGATGACATTGTAATTCTGTCAGAGACAGCCAAGGACTTGGAAGAGCAGTTGAATGGAATGGACAGTGTCTTGAAAGGAGGATATAAGATGAACATCAACAGAAGCAAAACGCGGATAAAGGAATGTAGTCGAATTAAGTCGGATGATGCCGAGGGAATTAGATTAGGAAATGAGACACTTAAAGTAGTAAAGGAGTTTTGCTATTTGGGGAGCAAAATAACTGATGATGGTCGAAGTAGTGAGGATATAAAATGTAGACTGGCAATGGCAAGGAAAGCGTTTCTGAAGAAGAGAAATTTGTTAACATCGAGTATAGATTTAAGTGTCAGGAAGTCGTTCCTGAAAGTACTTGTATGGAGTGTAGCCATGTATGCAATTGAAACAAGGACAATAAATAGTTTGGACAAGAAGGGAATTGATGCTTTCGAAACGTGGTGCTATAGAAGAATGCTGAAGATTAGATGGGTAGATCACGTAACTAATGAGGAGGTACTGAATAGAATTGAGGAGAAGATGAGTTTGTGGCACAACTTGACTAGAAGAAGGGACCGGTTGGTAGGATATGTTCTGAGGCATGAAGGGATCACAAATTTAGCATTGGAAGGCAGCGTGGAGGGTAAAACTCGTAGAGGGAGGCCAAGAGATGAATACACTAAGCAGATTCAAAAGGATGTAGGTTGCAGTAAGTACTGGGAGGTGAAGAAGCTTGCACAGGAGCATGGAGAGCTGCGTCAAACCAATCTCAGGACTGAAGACCACAACAACAAGAAGTTGAGGTACATAAGTGTGCCCCAGTGGTCCACAAATAAATGGATATTAAATGGAACTATTTCGAATAGGGCATATGACCAAATGGAGTTTATTTTGCTTCAAATGAGCCTTTCTGTCACATCCCTGAATATTGATCATTCCTCTTGGGACATATTACGTAAGAGGAAAAGAGACAAGTGGGGATTTGTGATAGCAACGATAAAGCTGGCAGATTGCCGTGGCCCTACGAATGGGAACAAGTATCAGGGAAACGGCGAAGGTTTTGGGCTGCTAACGTGCTACTGATGTGAGAATCCATGGAAAGTGGCTGAAGAATGTTGAAATAACAAGTAGCAGACGAAGTGTTGGACGGCCACGCCTCATCACAGAACATGTTCGCAACATCTGCGCAGTGCAAAGCAGGGTCGGCGGCTATCTGTGGCAGATTTGACGCCAGAGTACAATCGTGGTGCAGGAACTGTTCAGCGCTCACTGTTGAGCCTGGGGCTCCGCTTCAGAGGACTCCTGTGTTTTCGCATGTTGACTCAAAGACAACTCAGTTGCGGTTCCAGTTGGCATGGCATCACTGAGATTGAAGGCAGGTCAAAGGAAACGGGTCGCCTCGTCAGAGGAATGAAATTTATTTTTACACTAGGCCGCCATTCATACGAAAGGCTACTGGAAACATGCACTGCGCCGACGAGGCAGTCCCTGTCGACGTCGGTATCATGCTATGGGGGGGGGGGGGCATTCGCCTGGGTTTCCATGGTACCACAGGTGATACGCATTATTCATTTCTTTGGCTCAAATGTTATACAGCAATGTTTGTGATCTGACGGAATCTGTAGTCGAGGTTTGGATTCGAAGACTACTTTACTGGGCTGCTGGAAATATTACTCGAGGATCCAGAAAACTGTATTTCATAGCTTTCAGTAACCGCTTTATACAACGTGATACATGTTGCTGCCTCATAACAGTTACGAGATGTGCCCAATATATGCTCGTTATTTCAGATATTTTACTAAACTGCGAACCTACGTTTCAGTATTACTGATGGAGTCCATGAATTTTGATCAACAATATAAAAAATATTTTAACATCACAAGTAGACACCTTCATAAAAGCTGCCTGGAGAGGTGGTAAAAACAATCGTTGGCAGTGTGCATCGTGACACGGATAGAAATTCATAAGGATTTCATAGTATTGTCTTATTTGTTATTAGGGCTACCTTCGCAGTTTTTATTAAAAAAAGGAGAGAGAAACATATTCTTCATACAAATAGCCTTATTGGTTCGCCAAAATATTCTCCATTAAAAGTTATACTTCTTGCATTCGTTCAAATATATTCTGGAAATATCCATTCCACCCTGATATTAATAGGTCAAAACCATACTTAAAATAATCTTTAGGCGATTAATAAACCAAAATGGGGCAGTGACACATCAATTCCTCTGTTAAATAATAAACTGTTCGACCTGGTGCGTAGCAGCTATCATTCTTGTGATGAAGACTGATGGGACGTTTTCGGTTGTTTCCCAGTTTCCGTCCGTGGCGTGTGGCAAACAAATTGTTGTATACGATTTTGCGTGATCTGGTCGTTGAAAGCCTAAAGCAGTGCTTGTGATTTGTTCAGTTTAACCCAACAAGCAGGTCATATTTTTCTTGGAAGTGTTTCACAAACGAACCACGTTTGTTGGTTTCGGTTCTTCTTGAAACACCCATACAACTGATCGCTACTTAGTCTCCCACTCGAATGAATATAACGAATTTACTCTCCTACTATAATGAGGTATATGAATTTTGCATTTCCTTGGCAGAATTTTCTGTGTGTTTCTTTACACTGATTGGCAGGAACTGGATTCTGAGCTACACTGAAGTTGTACAGACCCAACTGGGAACTGGAGTGAATTGAGTTATAATTTCTTTGTCAGTTATTGAAGCAAAGTTGGGCGAGACACCAAGCAACAGAATATTTCGAATGCTGAAATCAATTAAATTCGTCACCTCATTTTTCGCTACGAGGAATTGATAACACTACAGATACAATAACAACTACAGATCTACAGATCTATTGGTTTCGTAGGTGACCTGCTCATTTGGCTAAATTCAAAATGTATCACATATTTGTAAAGGTTATGGCGATGCAATATTATAATTCATTGAATCGACTGTTTTCTAAAATAACATTGGTTAAACAAATGCTGGAGGACAAAGATCATGTTTTAAATACACAACTGTAACTGAAATGCATCAGTGAAATTAATATTACTAAAACTTCAATCATAAAATTGAATTATCCATAATTGCGGAAACATTAAACATCTAAGACCAGATTTGGAGTCAGCACAAGAATTCCTTCAAGACGAGACATTTTAGACATCAATTAGCAGTTGTTTTAAATCTCGAAAAAATCCTTGTTTTTCTAAAATGGCGGAACGAACTGCCAAAAAAAAATAGTCACTCAGATATGGTTGCTACCACAGTAAAATACATTCCGACCAATCTAATACACGAAGGGAAAACTCTTTTAAGCTAATACTAATATATTTTAAAACATCACTAGACGTCATGCAGCTTAATTCTACTATAAATTATGTATTTATATTTCGTATTGGTGACCTCAATTCATTTAAACCGGAGGGGAGATGCATGTTTGCAAATAAATTTTAAAGAGACTCCAGAAGGTAGTTCAGATTGAATATTTGTAGATGTGTGGTAGGTTGTATAGACCAACAATAGTTTTATTTCTGAATAGCTTCCAAGAGTAGGTTGACAACAGTGGCAAAATATGGCCAATGGTTGTTGTTACTGTGAACTTGTATTGTGAACTGTGTTTATGAAGTAAATACTATGGTATAGTTACATGGTTCTGAATAATGAACCTTCCATGGATTGTAGCACATAGTATAAGTGAACTCTAGAAGTATACTCCTGGAACAGACTACAGCTAGTTTAATTCACCATACATTATTGATAAAATCCGTAAGTTAGATTTGGGCAGCATTGAATAGGGGCTGTGACTTTATTTTTTGTCAACCCTGAGTATCGAAAAGTCACAAAATGATTAAGAAAAATCGAATAAACCTCAGTCTTGAACCTGACTAAGGATTTATCTTTATGAAAGTACCTCTACGCCGAATTTCTGTAAAGAATTGTAAACAACCATTTCTGAAGGTGATTGATTACCATAATCTGAATGAAGATATTCGAATCTTTGCTGCTGAGTTACACCGCTAAAAAACTCATTAAAAATCATTCATCAAAAGCATTCGAGTGAAATTTCAACTTTTCAAGAACAATGTTTCTTGAAATACTGCATATGATCATATTATATGGCTAATTTCCTGACAGCCATCATTTAAAAAAGTAACAAATGACAAATTTTAAAACAATAGTAGCTGACAAACTTTAAGATAATAGTAATGTCAAATCTCAATAGCGCTGTCTAGTGTTTGTTCTAAAAGCTTAAAATAAGACTCCTGAGTGTTACTTTGCTTCCTACGGTTTCATTACTGTTAGTCGCTTGTCCAACATCACAAAGATTACTGCAGCGTAGCGAAGGACACTGGTTCCAGTTTCAGGATGCTGTGGAGAGTTGCGTTGTTGGTGTTGGCGGCGCTGTCGTTGGCAGCTGGGGAACCCCGGCGATTCGACGACCACCGTGTGTACCGCGTGGTGCCCACCAACAAGCACCACGTCCACTTTCTCAACGAGCTCGCCAGCAAGTACTACAATGACGTAAGTACCCTCTGCTGACGGTAGTTTCAAATACACTGACTGTTCTCGCATATTTTTTAATCTATCCATGTTGCTGCTTCTTTTTGGTCTCATTTACAAGATCGTGATGTAGCATTTTCGATTGATTGATTTTCTTCTACGAATCACTCGTGACATATGTTCGCTATAAAGGATCTAATACCAGGTTTAGCATATATCCAATGCGCAGAGTTATTTCTTAGAAAGAATGGTATTCGACTGTTTTGTTGTGCTGCATTACGTGGAAGGTTGCCTTTTGGTTGTTATTTTTGGCTCTATGAAAGCAATAGTAAGGTACTAATATCTTACAAGTAATGTCAATAATATAGCAATGGTATTAAAATACGCAACTTGTAGGGAAGCAGCCTACTCACGCCGTATAAAATTCACATCAGTCTTTCCATTGTGTGCCAGCCAGTCTGCTGTAACTAGCTCTGACGTCATAAATGTTGCGCAATACTTTAAAAATCAAGTAAATGACCTGAAACGTCTCTAGCATGTCAGGAGTAATACTAAATCAATATGTGTTGAATATGACTTCAGTAACTTTAACCATTTTCGAAATTTGGATGTTTTTCTGTAAAAATCACTGGCGCAACAGAAAAGAGCTAGAAACTTAAAAATTTCTATTTAGATTCCTTTTTCATAATAATTTAGTAGAAACAGTGTTCTGGATCTCACAAATTAAAATTTTAGTTGAAATTCATGATTTTCTGGTTTTTGTCTTAAAAATTAAGGAAGCAAGATAGATTAAGTAGGCGAATGAATAAGGCTAGGATGTTTATATTTAAGTTGAAGGGAGACCGCTATAATCATAAAGATATGAGAAGCTTCAACTGAATAACTGTAAAACTATAGCGACAGCGTATCTCCAAAGGGCAAGTTCAGAGCTCATCTACTGCGTGTAGTGTAATTAAATTAATTCTCTCGCCCAAAAAAAAATATTTGACTTAGCCACGTCAGACTTTTATTATGATTACTTACCTGTGTGCTGATTGCACATTTAAATTGAGAGCTTCATCGTCCATCAGCAAAGGAAGCAATGATTTATTCGATAACTTAAAGTGGTGCATTACTAGCCCAGCGGCTAGTCGGGAGAGCCGATTTGATCAGGCGTTCCCTTAGCCGTCCGCACCGCGGCGGCACGTGAAAATAGGACCTATGCAAACTGAAGATAGATCATTAAAGTCATCCCAGAATTAACACTTCACTCGAAAACGATTTCATGGTTACGCGTATGCCGAGTAACTTACAACGGCATCCGAGGTTGTTTATAGCAATGATACCGACGCGACGCGACTCCCGGCACAGGTGGTGCGCAAATCAGTGTCTGGAGAGAACTGGGAAGGCCCCAGCAAGATAGATTAAGTAGGCGAATGAATAAGGCTAGGATGTTTATATTTAAGTTGAAGGGAGACCGCTATAATCATAAAGATATGAGAAGCTTCAACTGAATAAGTGTTTGACTTACAACGGCATCCGAGGTTGTTTATAGCAATGATACCGACGCGACGCGACTCCCGGCACAGGTGGTGCGCAAATCAGCGTCTGGAGAGAACTGGGAAGGCCCCAGTTCTCTCCAGACGCTGATTTGCGCACCACCTGTGCCGGGAGTCGCGTCGCGTCGGTATCATTGCTATAAACAACCTCGGATGCCGTAGTAAGTTACTCGGGATACGCGTAACTATGAAATCGTTTTCGAGTGAAGTGTTAATTCTGGGATGACTTTAATGATCTATCTTCAGTTTGCGTAGGTCCTATTTTCACGTGCCGCCACGGGACAAACATTCTACCATTATTTAGCGTGGCGTTTCATTAACATTATTATCAAATTATGGCGAGCATTCACTTAAACCTTTAATTCGAACAGTTATAGTTGCACCAGCGCATTAGACTCTAAACTGCTCTGGTAGTTGGATTGTGTGGATTCTTTTTTGGTCTGTGACTTTCAGAATATAGTGAACATTTTAGAGAGAATCGGTTTTGATTATGAATCCCAGACAATCTCCTAATTCCTCAGAGCTATAATCTGTAGCTATAAGTGTATTTCACAGATGAAGTGGGCACTAAGGAATTCTAATTACAGGCTTCACGTTTTGCTAATCACTTCCTGGTTGCCAATATTGTAGTTAGAGAGCCAGTGTTGAGAACGGCAAACAACAGCATTAAATAAATAATAGGAAACAATTTATAACAACAATAAATTCCACCCGCCGCCCCACATATGCTAATCGGCCGGGAAATGCATCTTTTCTACATTACATTCTACATTTATATATAACAAAAATATCCACCCGCTGCCCCACAAACTGCCAGTATTTTTGCATCCCATTAATCTGAACTCCATTGTACAGCACTAATTCAGTTGTAGGGGGAATAGAGCAAACATGGCTTTGTTCATGAAACTATTTATGTAATTGCCAGCATTGTTTTAATGGAAACAGAGGACAAGTCTACTGCAATGTGAATATCACATGAAATACCATTGACCAGTTCGTTACATTAAAGAAATTGTCAGTGAAGCTGATGCGTGAGTTGGATTGCTCAAATATTTATGATGTTTGACAATGTTTCGGATAGGAATCGTATTTTGCGACTGTTGTGAACAAAGAAAACCAGGTATTTACTCAAGTTAGAACTATAACGAAATCGCAGCATTTTGGTATATATCCGTCGCTATAAATAGCTGTGCACAAAATTATTGAAACATTAACTACAGAATTTAAGAATAGAGGAATAAATCTTACAGAGATGGAAAAAGGCGACTGACTACCATAGGATTCCTTATAGAGACCCTGTGACCCGATTTTGAGGTAAGCACAAACATTTATTACGAAAGAAATAGAACGACTGAAATAATTTACATAAATTACGAAAAATGTGAAACTGCTGAAAACAACGAGAACGCAAACGACGCTGTAATATCATTGAACGCACACTTTGAGAGCTATGACCACTTGCTCATCTTGGCTAGTGTGAAACACATCTCTTCTACCGAACAATTCTCATAGCTCTTAAGGTATGCAGTTTAGAGCCCATGTTTACAAGATATTTTTTGTTGTTCTTATAGATACTGCATCCTCCCAAAATATGAGGAGCAAAGAGCTTTCAGTAGAAGAAAAGTGTTTCGTAGTATCGAAGGTGAACAAGTGTTCATATCTCTTAAGATATGCACTTTCAAGGCCTTGTTCACTAGGCATTTTTTTCGTGCTTTGAGGTAAGGAACCTGTCTCTAAAGTTTGTTCTTGTTTTTTTTTTTTTTTTTTTTTTTTTTTTTTGGGACTCCCTGTTTACAAGATGATTCAAAATTCCTTTAACCGGCTTCTAAAAGTTGTAGAAGACACATAGTAGACGAAGGTTTGGTAAGGAAAACCGTCTCACGATACGCACATAGCGGGGACTATGAGCTATGAGCTGTGTGTTACAGGAGCACATGGCACGGCCAATTATTCGAATACTTGTCCTCGGCTTCTGTTCTACGTGACGAAGGACGTGTAGTTTCGGACGTCCCAGCTATCTCGCAGCCGTTGTTGTAGTCGGACGAAGGCGCTGTGTGTCGTCATAATTACAGCAGGGACTGACGACGACGTCCGCTTCTCAGATTGTGAAGTGGGAAATTTGAAAGTGATCCAGTATTCGAACGGTGCATTTCCGGACACGGTTCCCTTTCAATACTTCATCTGCTAAGCCCCTCTACAGCCCCTAGAAGCCTGTAAGAGGAATTTCGAATCACCCTATATATTTGCTAACGACTGTATTTAACTGAAAATTCCGAAGGAAGGGTCACGTAACTGTACCAGATATGAGCAAACATAATTAGTTTGCAACGTGCTCAGTAGTCCTTGACTCTTGATCTGGGGCGCACCAGTGCATACATTGATCAGCCAATGGTGCTGGTTTTTCTTCAATGAAAGCACGTCCAATTGTCGTTAACGATCTATGGACTTACAGTGTGCACATCGAATTCAGCGCCCACTGAAATTTCATAATAAAACTGCTTTGCTACAGTGATAACAAACCTGTCTCTGGATAGCCTCTACCATATACGTACTCCAGGATGTGTACAACAAACACGCCGCCAGCGACACACGCAGTTGGCACGAAAGCGCGGAACAAAAGACGTTCTCTTCCCTTTCTTCTTCCGAAAGCTAATTGTACCGGCTATATCTGTGTTCTGTCGATGTAACCAGTTTTTATGCTTCCTCGTTAAATATTTTCGTTTTTACGTATTACTTTTCTCATTAGTACTATTGCGTGAAATTTAAATAAGGAAGGACAAACATATAAACTTACTAAGAAACTTATCAAAATTCGACAACATAAAGGAAACTGCTTAGTGCTGAATTAAATATTTGTTAGAGAGAAAACGTGCACAAAACATAACATTTACAAAACAAAACATCTGTAACTGGGTACTGAAAATAAATTCACAACTTATAGAACACAATGTTGCTAGAAGAAAAACAAAATTTTTTTGTGATGACAGCGTCAACTTGTACAAGCATTCTCTTAAATTTTTCAATATGATTCGTCTGCCTTTAGTTTCTAAAGAATTCTTAATAACATTGTATGTGCGTCCAAAAGCATAATGATAAAGTAATGATTTTTAAAGGTGCCTTAGTAGCCTACCTGTAACAGTGTGAGCCTGTTGCTGATCCTGCTGATCCGCCGCTTCTTTTTCCACTTCCAAAACCGTTCGCCCCTTGTCTAGTCTAGAAGCGAGGCAGCTGCCACCAGTGTGTCTCCCACAATACAAACGACATTAAATTTCATGGTGAAAGCTACTGTGATGCCTATAGTTTCTAAAATGAGTTACAAGAGCGGCGATTTTTGTTTCCAAAACAGATCCTGTTCTGGAAGGACGCCAGTGTCGCCAACAGAACGGCAGACGTGATGGTATCGCCGGAATTGCAAAACAGCTTTCTGGAGGCACTCGAAAAGAAGGGTATGAAGTCTTCTGTCTACGTAGAAGACGTGCAAAAGTAAGTCTCTTTATTCAACAGTATTAGTTTTCTCACTTTGTGTTAGGGGTCGCAACACATATACAGCACAAAACTTCAACGCGAACCATGAGCACACCAGTGGTGCTCCTCTTAATATATCCGATCACTGTCATTCCTAAAACGACGTGAATGTTATTGCAACGGCTGTGCAAGTGGAAGCTTTGCGACGGATGGAGAGAAGTGATCAGATGACTTAACTCAAGAAGCTCTTTGTGCTACAGCAAGTGTTCCAGTTCGAGTTTCATTCGTAAAGATTAGCCTCGGACGAACGGTGAAAAACAGACATTTTGTTTCCAGAGAAATTATTAATTTGTGAGTTGTGATCGATATCAGTCGCTTTAAATATTTAATTCCGGACTTGTAGTATTCCTAGCGTAACTAGGCATTTAGAAATTGGTGCTAATCAAATTTTCACTGGCGTTAATAAATGGTTTGCGGCTAATTCACTGTCATTAAACTTTTAAAAGACCCACTATATGCAGTTCAGAACATGTAAGAGATTTCCTTCCAGAATTTGTATAACATATGAAGACATGCAAATCGAAGAGGTTGACAGTGTTAAATTTCTGGGCTACAACTCGATAACATATTCAGTTGGGGAGGGAATACCAAAAAATTGCTGAAGCACCTAAACAGGTCCATATCTACAGGAGGCAGCTGTAGGATATATATATATATATATATATAAACTTGTATAATTTGCTTACTTTCGTTTTATTATGTCATATGGGATCATATTCTGGGGTAACTCGTCAAACCGAGCAGAAGGTTTTAGAGTGCAAAAGCGTGTAAAAAGACTCATCTGTGGTGCAAATTCAAGACTATCTTGTAGAAACGTGTTCAAGGAACTGGGTATTCTAACCACTGCTTCTCAGTATATTTATTCCATAACGAACCTCTGTTTCCAACCAATAACTCAATAAATAATGTCAATATTGGGGATACGAACAATTTACATAAAGACCTAAAACCACTTAACTTCGTTCGAAAAGGGTCCAATATTCAGGAACACGTATTTTCAATAAATTCCCAGCAGCTATTAAAAACTTGGTTTCAGATAAAGTGCAGTTCAAACGCAGTTTTAAAGACTTTTTGACAGGCAATTCCTTCTACTCTGTAGATGAATATCTTAAGAGGGAATGTTAGACAAGCTTAAATAAAAAAGTCTGTTAGATTTCTGTTTTGACAGCACTTAGTCACAACAGTGAAGATAAAATGTTTTGTGTATGATACATTTATTTAATGCGCATGACTATGTTTCATTTTGACAGTGTATTAATTCTGTAAATATTAACAGTTCCAGTTTACTGTAATGTATTCACCTATTGTGACTATCTCCTGACAAATGATGTGGGTAGTGAGTATTATATTTGAATGGTTTATGTTTTTTATTTTAGGCTTTCTGACTTGTTGTAGACCCACGAGAGTCGTCTCATTATTGGGTTAGTGTGAAGAAAAAAAAAAAAAAGAGAATTATCATAGTAATAGTGCTGTTAGAATGAACATACAGGAGAGACAGAAGACCGGAGTGGTCTGAACTCGTTCAAGAGCATACACACGATATGGGAAAGAGTATCTGTATTACGAGGGGTCTTCGAAAAGTAAGTTACAGATTGTTATGGCAGACCAAGTAAGGTTTATTAAACGCTGCACTACTCTTGAAATTGACATAGGTGATTGACAATATTTTTCACCATACTGACCAAACTTTTGTAAACAATGGGCGGAACGTTCTGTCAATCGTTCAATTTCTCGACGATAAAATACATCTTCTTGGTCACAGAGCCGTTCGAGAACCACTGTGTGAACGTCCTCATCAGTGGAAAAACTGAAATTTCTGCGAATCTGTTCCGCAGATATACCTGAACATTGTTGTCTGCGGTCGATATCGGTGATCTTTCTTCTCCATCAGCAACACTTACGTCTGCGCTGCCCTGGTGAAAATTACGGGCACCATTTTACTACGGCTGGACGAAACAGGCCATTTGATCCATATACTGCTGAATTGCAAAATGTATCTGTGTGTAATTTAGATGATTTGCTCACAGGAATCGCACTGCGTCACGTTCTTCTAGTTTGGAGAATGTTCCCAGTTACTGCCTCATTTCACTGTCACAGGTGTGATGCACCTGTTATCCATTGTTATTGTTGTTGTGGTCCTCAGTCCAAAGACTGGTTTGATGCAACTTTCCACGCTGCTCCATCTGTGGAAACCTCTTCATTTCCCAGTACCTGTTGCTAGCTACGTCCTTCTAAATCTTTTTAGTGTATTTATCTCTTGGTCCTCTACGATTTTTATCGTCCACGCTGCCCTCCAATACTAAATTGGTGATCCCTCGATGTCTCAGAACATGTCCTACCAACTGACCCCTTCTTCTAGTCAAGTTGAGCCACAAGCTCCTCTTCTCCCCAATTCTATTCAATACCACCTCCTCTACCCATCTAATCTTCAGCATCCTTCTGTAGCACAACATTTCGAAAGCTTCTATGCTCTTCTTGTCTAAACTATTTATCGTCCACGTTTCACTTCCATACATGGCTACACTCCATACAAACACTTTCGGAAACGACTTCCTGACATTTAAATCTATACTCGATGTTAACAAATTTCTCTTCTTCAGAAACGCTTTCCTTGCCATTGCCAATCTACATTTTATATCCTCTCTACTTCGACCATCATCAGTTATTTTGCTCCCCAAATAGCAAAACTCCTTTAGTACTTTAAGTGTCTCATTTCCTACTCTAATACCCTCAGCTTCACCCGACTTAATTCAACTACATTCCATTATCCTGGTTTTGCTTTTGTTGATGTTCATCTTATACCCTCCTTTCAAGACACTGTCCATTCCGTTCAACTGCTCTTCCAAGTCCTTTGCTGTCTCTGACAGAATTACAATGTCATCGGCGAACCTCAAAGTTTTTATTTCTTCACCATGGATTTTAATACCTACTCCCAACTTTTCTTTTGTTTCCTTTATTGCTTGCTCAATATACAGATTAAATAACATTGGGGATAGGCTACAACCCTGTCTCACTCCATTCCCAGCCATTGGTTCCCTTTCATACCCCTCGACTCTTATAACTGCCATCTGGTTTCTATACAAATTGTAAATAGCCTTTCGCTCCCTGTATTTTACCCCTGCCACCTTCAGAATTTGAAAGAGAGTATTCCAATCAACATTGTCAAAAGCTTTCTCTAAGTCTACAAATGCTAGAAACGTAGGTTTGCCTTTCCTTAATCTTTCTTCTAAGATAAGTCGTAAGGTCAGTATTGCCCCACGTGTTCCAGTATTTCTACGGAATCCAAACTGATCTTCCCCGAGGTCGGCTTCTACTAGTTTTTCCATTCGTCTGTAAAGAATTCGTGTTAGTATTGTGCAGCTGTGGCTTATTAAACTGATTGTTCGGTAATTCTCACATCTGTCAATACCTGCTTTCTTTGGGATTAGAATTATTATATTCTTCTTGAAGTCTGAGGGTATTTCGCCTGTTTCATACATCTTGCTCACCAGATGGTAGAGTTTTGTCAGGACTGGCTCTCCCAAGGCCGTCAGTAATTCCAATGGAATGTTGTCTACTCCTGGGGCCTTGTTTCGACTCAGGTCTTTCAGTGCTCTGTCAAACTCTTCACGCAGTATCGTATCTCCCATTTCATCTTCATCTACATCCTCTTCCATTTCCATAATATTGCCCTCAATTACATCGCCATTGTATGGACTCTCTATATACTCCTTCCACCTTTCTGCTTTCCCTTCTTTGCCTAGAACTGGGTTCCCATCTGAGCTCTTGATATTCATACAAGTGGCCCTCTTTTCTCCAAAGGTCTCTTTAATTTTCCTGTAGGCAGTATCTATCTTACCCCTAGTGAGATAAGCCTCTACATCCTTACATTTGTCCTCTAGCCATCCCTGCTTAGTCATTTTGCACTTCCTGTCGATATCATTTTTGAGACGTTTGTATTCCTTTTAGCCTGCTTCATTACTGCATTTTCATATTTTCTCCTTTCATCAATTAAAGTCAATATTTCTTCTGTTACTCAAGGGTTTCTACTAGCCCTCGTCTTTTTACCTATTTGATCCTCTGCTGCCTTCACTATTTCATCCCTCAGAGCTACCCATTCTTCTTCTACTGTATTTCTTTCCCCCATTCGTGAAAATTGTTCCCTTATGCTCTCCCTGAAACTCTGTACGACCTCTGGTTTAGTCAGTTTATCCAGGTCCCATCTCCTTAAATTCCCACCTTTTTGCAGTTTCTTCAGTTTTAATCTACAGTTCATAACCAATAGATTGTGGTCAGAGTCCAAATCTGCCCCTGGAAATGTCTTACAATTTAAAACTTGGTTCCTAAATCTCTGTCTTACCATTATATAAGCTATCTGATACCTTCTAGTATCTCCAGGATTCTTCCATGTGTACAGCCTTCTTTTATGATTCTTGAACCAAGTGTTAGCTACGATTAAGTTATGCTCTGTGCAAAATTCTACCAGACGGCTTCCTCTTTCATTTCTTACCCCCAATCCATATTCACCTACTATGTTTCCTTCTCTTCCTTTTCCTACTCTCGAATTCCAGTCACACATGACTATTAAATTTTCGTCTTCCTTCACTACTTGAATAATTTCTTTTATCTCATCATACATTTCATCAATTTCTTCGTCATCTGCAGAGCTAGTTGGCATGTTAACTTGTACTATTGTAGTAGGCGTGGACTTCGTGTCTATCTTGGCCACAATAGTGCGTTCACTATGCTGTTTGAAGTAGCCTCCCCGTACTCCTATTTTTTTTAATTCATTATTAATCCTACTCCTGCATTACCCCTATTTGATTTTGCATTTATAACCCTGTATTCACCTGACCAAAAGTCTTGTTCGTCCTGCCATCGAACTTCACTAATTCCCACTATATCTAACTTTAACCTATCCATTTCCCTTTTTAAATTTTCTAACCTACCTACCCGATTAAGGGATCTGAGATTCCACGCTCTGATCCGTAGAATGCCAGTTTTCTATCTCCTGATAACAACGTCCTCCTGAGTAGACCCCGCCCGGAGATCGGAATGGGGGACTATTTTACCTCCAGAAAATTTTACCCAAGAGGACGCCATCATCATTTAATCATACAATAAAGCTGCATGCCCTTGGGAAAAATTACGCCTGTAGTTTCCCCTTGCTTTCAGCCGTTCTCAGTACCAGTACAGCAAGGCCGTTTTGGTTAGTGTTACAAGGCCAGATCAATCAATCATCCAGACTGTTGCTCCTGCAACTACTGTGAAGGCTACTGCCCCTCTTCAGGAACCACACGTTTGTCTGGCCTCTCCAGAGATACCCCTCCGTTGTGGTTGCACCTACGGTACGGCTATCTGTATCGATGAGGCACGCAAGCCTCCCCACCAGCGGCAAGGTCCATGGTTCATGGGGCGAGGGCTTCTCATTACCTGATCATTAGTTCGTGATCTACCCATCTAATCCATTCTTCTGTAGCCCCACATTTAAAAAGTTTCTATTCTCTTCTTGTCTAAACTATTTATTGTCCATGTTTCAGATCCATAAATAGCTGCACTCCATACAAATACTTTCAGAAAATACTTCCTGACACTAAAATCTATACTCAGTGTTAACATATCTCTCTTCTTCAGCAACGCTTTGCTTGCCATCGCCCATCTACATTTTATAACCTCTCTACTTCGACCATTCTCAGTTATTTTACTGCCGAAATAGCAAAACTCATCTACTGCTTTAAGGGTATCATTTCCTAATCAAATTCCCTCAGAATCACCTGATTTAATTCCACTACATTCCATTGTCCTCGTTTAGCTTTTGTTGATGTTCATCTCATATCTTCCATTCAAGACAATGTCATTTCATTCAACTATTTTTCCAGGTCCTTCGCTGCATCTGACAGTATAGCAATGTTATCGGCAAACATCAGGGTTTTTATTTTTTCTCCCTGGATTTTAATTCGTACTCTAAATTTTTCTTTGGTTTACTTTACTGCTTGTTGAATGTACAGATTGAATAACATCGAGTATAGGTTACAACCCTGCGTCACTCCCTTCTCAACCATTGCCTGCCTTTCGTGCCCCTCGACTCTTATAACAGCCTGGTTTCTGTACAAAATGTAAACAGCCTTTCGCTCCCTGTATTTTACCCCTTCCACCTTCAGAATTTGAAAGACAATGTTCCAGTCATCATTTTCAAAAGCTTTCTCTATGCCTACAAAAGCCAGAAACGTAGGTTTGCCTTTCCTTAATCTATCTTCTAAGATAAGTTATAGGGTCAGTACTGCCTCGCATGTTCCTAAATTTCTAGCGAATCCAAAGTGATCGTCCCCGACGTCGGCTTTCACCTGTTTGTCCGTTCGTCTGTAAAGAATTCGTGTTAGTATTTTGCAGCCTTGACTTATTAAAGTGATAGTTCGGTAATTTTCGCACCTGTCAACACCTGCTTTCTTTGGAATTGGAATTATTGTATTCCTCTTGAAGTCTGAGGGTATTTCGCCTGTCTCGAACATCTTGCTCATCAGATGATAGAGTTTTGTCATGGCCGGCTCTCCCAAGACTATCAGTAGCTCTAACGGAATGTTATCTACTCTTGGGGCCTTTTTTCGACTTAGGTCTTTCTGTACTCTGTCAATTTCCTCACGCAGTATCATGTCTCCCATTTCATCTTTATCTACGACCTCTTCCATTTCCATAATATTGCCCTCAAGTATATCGCTCTTGTCTAGACCCTCTATATACTCCTACCGGCTTTCCCTTCTTTGCTGGGGAGTGGTTTTGCATCTCAGCTCTTGATATTCATACAGGTGGTTCTCTTTTCTCCAAAGGTCTCTTTATCTTTTCTGTAGGCAGCATCTACCTTAGCCCTAGTGATATGTGCTTCTACATCCTTACATTTGTCTATTAGCCATTCCTGCTTGGCCATTTTGCACTTCCTATCTATCTAATTTTTGAGACGTTTGTATTCCTTTTCGAGTGCTTCATTTACTGCATTTTATATTTTCCCCTTTCATCAAATAAATTCAGTATCTCTTCTGATACCCACGAATTTCTACAAGCCCTCGACCTTTTACTACTAGATCCTCTGCTGCTTTCACTATTTCATTTCTCAAAGCTACCCATTCTTCTTCTACTGTATTCCTTTTGCCTGTTCTTGTCAATCGTTCTCTAATGCTCCCTCTGCACCTCTCTACAGCCACTAGTTATTTCAGTTTATCCAGGTCCCATCTCCTTAAATTTCCACCTTTCTGTAGTTTCTTCAGTTTTGATCTATAGTTCATAACCAATAGATGGTGGTCAGAGACCACATCTGCCCCTGGAAATATCTTACTATTTAAAACTTGGTTCCTAAATCTGTGTCTTACTATTATAGAGTCATTATGAAACCTTCCGGTGTCCCCAGTTCTCTTCCAGGTGCACAATCTTCTTTCCTGATTGTTAAACCAAGTGTTAGCGATGATTAAGTTATGCTGTGTGCAAAATTCTACCACACGGTATACTCTTTCATTCCTTATCCCCCATCCCGTATTGACGTACTATTTTTCCTTGTCTTCAATTTCCTACTATCGAGTTCCAGTCCCCAATGACTACTAAATTGTCATCTCCCTTAACTATTTGAATTTTTCTTTTATCTCATCATACATTTCTTCAATCACTTCGTTATCTGCGGAGCTTGTTGGAATATAAACTTGTTCAACTGTGGAGGTCGTGATGTTCGTGTCAATCTTGGCTACAATAGTGCGTTCACTATACTATTCGTAGTAGCTTATCTGCGTTCCTATTTTTTATTCAATTATTAAACCTACTCCTGCAATACCCCTATTTGATTTTGTATTTATCACCTGACCGGAAGTCCTCTTCCTCCTGGCATCGAACTTCACTAATTCCCACTATATCTAATTTTAACCCATCCGTTTTCCTTTTTAAATTTTCTGACCTACCTGACCGATTAAGGGATCTGACTTTCCACACTCCGATCCGTAGAACGCCAGTTTTGTTTCTCCTGATAACTACTTCCTCCTGAGTATTCGCCGAACGGAATATTGTACCCAATAGGAAGACATCATCATTCAATCATACAATAAACCTGCATGCCCTAGGGAAAAAATACGGTTGTAGTTTCCCCTTACTTTCAGCTGTTCGTAGTACCAGCTCAGCAATGTTGTTTTGGTTGATGTTACAAGGCTGCTTCAGTCAATCATCCCGACTATTGCCCCTGCAACTACTGAAAAGGCTGCTGGCCCTCTTCAGGAACCACACGTTAGACTGGCCGCCTGAACAGATAAGCCTCCGTTGTGGCTGTACCTACGGTATGGCTACCTGCAACGCTGACGCACGCAAGCCTCTTCACCAACGGCAAGGTCCATGGTTCACAGGGCGGCTGTTATCTGTACCGCAGCAGAACTTTTGGTGTGTGTGTGAAGGAAAACGGCAACATGGTAATGCACAACTCTTGTTGTGCAAAGGTCCTAGAATGGAACGACATGTGTAATTTACATTTCAACGTCCTCTCGTAGTTTCGTATATGATAGAGGGGTGGAGGAACGAAGAACAGTTTCTGATAATATACAATGAAGTCTATTTTCATTAATCATAAAATACACTAACACTTCCTTTTGTAATACATCGTTAGTAATGACAATGTTCTTAACCGAGAGACACTGGTTTTGCACCTACTAATCTGATGTCAGGCCGGTAGGATTGAGATACGAGTGTCATTCGCAAAGTAGATAACGGTTTGACTACACAGTTTAAGCTTTCACGGCTGGTACTGACATCACTTAAAACTGCCACTTTACCTCTGAATGTGTGTCCTGCAGTCGGAGGGGAAACGGTAGGAGAATGTTTTATAAATCGACCACGGCCTGTTAGCCCTGAAGTTTTAAATGTTTAAAATAACGTTTTTTCTGCAGATATTTTTATTTTATACAATTAGAAGAAACTTTATTTTACAAACAATTTTATACCCAAGCTACTTTTCTACGCAGTCACTGCTCAAATTTAAGCACTTGTCGTACAGTTTTATCAGGTTTGCTACACCTTCTCCATACCCGGTTGTCGCCAAGTTGTTGAACCACTGATAACGGCTTCTTTACGTTCGTCATCATTTCCGTAGCATTGTCTACACCAAAGGCTTTTAATTTGAGGAATAATCACATGGGGTTAAGTCCGGACTGTATGGCGGATGTTGAAATATTTTCCACTGAAATCACTGAAGCAAGCATTGTGTCTCTCCCGCTGCATGCAGACGAGCATTATCGTGAAAGAGGTGACTCAGCTGGTTACCATTCGGTGGCTGTTGTTTCTAATAGCGCGGCGAAGTCATTGAAGAGACAGTAAGACACTGCATTTACGAAACGCCTATCTTTGAGTTTTGTTTCAGTCCTTGCTCTATTAGTCACCAATGAGGGCCAGATCGAGCGATCTTCGTCTTGAACCATATTTCGGTCCGCCATTAAAGATGATACGCCACTTCTAAGCTTGCGCTTCGTTCATCACATTGCCTAGAACTCATTTATCTGTCTATAAATTTCGATAGGTCGGACTTGTGGGTTTAAAAAGAGGATAATACTACGCCCTTCACACTTTACCGGATCGTCAATTTTTTCACGCTTTTTAAAGTGGCACAGCTAAGCAGTAAGCGACCGCATAGAATCGCAGCTGCCGTCAAAGTGAAGCGGACGAGTACCAAGATCAGTGGTCGGGCGGCGGTGGTGGGGTAGGGACACGGCGACGTGTCAAAACAAAACGTTCTTAACTTCCCGGATGACCCTCGTATATGCGAATAATTTCTAAACTCACCTTTTTGGTACTTTTACAATGGCTGGTAGCACAAGCAAAACCGTCGCAAACTGAAGGTACAGAGCCGGCCGGAGTGGGCGAGCGGTTCTAGGCGCTTCAGTCTGGAACCGCGCGACCGCTACGGTCGCAGGTTCGAATCCTGCCTCGGGCATGGATGTGTGTGATGTCCTTAGGTTATTTAGGTTTAAGTAGTTCTAAGTTCTAGGGGACTGATGACCTCAGCTGTTAAGTCCCATAGTGCTCAGAGCCATTTTTTTTTTAAGGTAGAGAGCTACTGGAAAATTTTGAGATAGAGAAGCATCTTATATTTTCAGCTATATGAAAATAGGGGAGAGCGGCAGAGTAATTTTGTGATTGAATGACAAATAGCTATGAGTACGCTTACTCTACCGTAAAATATGCAGCAGAAGCCTAAATTGCAATGAACACATAAAATATACCTTAGGAAAAGAAGATGAACTCAACCGTGAAAGGAGTGGGTTATAAAACGCTTGTTCCACCGAGTATAGGGTATTGCCCATCAGTCTGCGACCCTAACCAGATTGGCTTGAAACCAGAGATGGACAAGTTCCAAAGAAAATCGTCTCGTTCCGTCACGGGATCGTTTAGATGGCGCGGTAGCTTTCAACAAACTCCAGTGGCAGAAGCTGCACGATAGTTGTTGTGCACCACGGATACGATTGTTACGAAAATTCTGAGAGATTGTTTTCCAGGTAGAGACAGACAAATGTTACTTCCTCCCATATACGTCTCGCAAAATGACCATAACGACAAAATTCGAGCAATCAGAGCTAATAGAGAGATTTACAGACGGTCATTGCCCCCACGTGCCATTCACGAATGGAACTGGATACGGCGAATCAGTTAGTGGTAGCAGGAGTGCCTTCCACCACACGTCGTCGGGTGGCCTTCGGAGTGTTGATGTAAATGTAGCTGTAGGTGTAGATATTAGCCGGTATTCATATTATGGTTTTCTTCAAACTGACACTGATTCATACGTCTGTCTTTGCGGCGGAGCAGGACGCGACTTGGGTTTGCGAAGATCGTATGAGTCTTAAATACTACACAGAATGTTCTGTGGAGATGCCTTCTGTGACCGTTCTGTTCAGTTAGCATTCAGATGAATTAATCAATAAATAGATGATCTAAGGGAATGAAGGTGTTGAGCTACACTGACATGTAGCGGTTAATACTATTCGTTTTGTTGAAAGTAAAATCATATTAACCTCGTCTAAAAATTTCCAAAAAACCTTTAGTCACGTCGTCGTTAATCTCACCGTAATCTGTAGTTGTGAATATCAAAAAAGAAAGCTGGAGTTATGGTACCATTAGGCAAAGTTACTACAAGATCTAAAATATGATTGGAAAATGTTCCATTAGAACAAATAATGCGTTTTATATACCTCTGATGCTACGGTATACGCGACTGCAACAGAAAAGCTTAAAAAAAGCTCGATAGATATTCAAGAACGTGCGTAGCAATAAGAAGAGTTCTGGGTCTCCACTGTAGAAAAGATGTTGTTGTTCTTGTGGTCTTCAGTCCTGAGACTGGTTTGATGCAGCTCTCCATGCTACTCTATCCTGTGCAAGCTTCTTCATCTCCCAGTACCTACTGCAACCTACATCCTTCTGAATCTGCTTAGTGTATTCATCTCTTGGTCTCCCCCTACGATTTTTACCCTCCACGCTGCCCTCCAGTACTAAATTGGTGATCCCTTGATGCCTCAGAACATGTCCTACCAACCGATCCCTTCTTCTGGTCAAGTTGTGCCACAAACTCCTCTTCTCCCCAATCCTATTCAGTACCTCCTCATTAGTTATGTGATCTACCCATCTAATCTTCAGCATTCTTCTGTAGCACCACATTTCGAAAGCTTTTATTCTCTTCGTGTCCAAACTATTTACCGTCCATGTTTCACTTCCATACATGGCTACACTCCATACAAATACTTTCAGAAATGACTTCCTGACACTTAAATCTATACTCGATGTTAACAAATTTCTCTTCTTCAGAAACGCTTTCCTTGCCATTGCCAGTCTACATTTTATATCCTCTCTACTTCGACCATCATCAGTTATTTTGCTCCCCAAATAGCAAAACTCTTTTACTACTTTAAGTGTCTCATTTCCTAATCTAATACCCTCAACATCACCCGACTTAATTCGACTACATTCCATTATCCTGGTTTTGCTTTTGTTGATGTTCATCTTATATCCTCCCTTCAAGACACCATCCATTCCGTTCAACTGCTCTTCCAAGTCCTTTGCTGTCTCTGACAGAATCACAATGTCATCGGCGAACCTCAAAGTTTTTATTTCTTCCCCATGGATTTTAATACCTACTCCGAATTTTTCTTTTGTTTCCTTTACTGCTTGCTCAATATACAGATTGAATAACATCGGGGAGAGGCTACAACCCTGTCTTACTCCCTTCCCAACCACTGCTTCCCTTTCACGTCCCTCGACTCTTATAATTGCCATCTGGTTTCTGTACAAATTGTAAATAGCCTTTCGCTCCCTGTATTTTACCCCTGCCACCTTTAGAATTTGAAAGGGAGTATTCCAGTCAACATTGTCAAAAGCTTTCTCTAAGTCTACAAATGCTAGAAACGTAGGTTTGCCTTTCCTTAATCTTTCTTCTAAGATAAGTCGTAAGGTCAGTATTGCCTCACGTGTTCCAGTATTTGTACGGAATCCAAACTGATCTTCCCCGAGGTCGGCTTCTACTAGTTTTTCCACTCGTCTGTAAAGAATTCGTATTAGTATTGTGCAGCTGTGGCTTATTAAACTGATTGTTCGGTAATTCTCACATCTGTCAACACCTGCTTTCTTTGGGATTGGAATTATTATATTCTTCTTGAAGTCTGAGGGTATTGCGCCTGTTTCATACATCTTGCTCACCAGATGGTAGAGTTTTGTCATGACTGGCTCTCCCAAGGCCGTCAGTAGTTTCAATGGAATGTTGTCTACTCCTGGGGCCTTGTTTCGACTCAGGTTTTTCAGTGCTCTGTCAAACTCTTCACGCAGTATCGTATCTCCCATTTCATCTTCATCTACATTCTCTTCCATTTCCATAATATTGTCCTCAAGTACATCGCCCTTGTATAGACCCTCTATATACTCCTTCCACCTTTCTGCTTTCCCTTCTTTGCTTAGAACTGGGTTTCCATCTGACCTCTTGATATTCATACAAGTGGTTCTCTTATCTCCAAAGGTCTCTTTAATTTTCCTGTAGGCAGTATCTATCTTACCCCTAGTGAGATAAGCCTCTACTTCCTTACATTTGTCCTCTAGCCATCCCTGCTTAGCCATTTTGCACTTCCTGTCGATATCATTTTTGAGACGTTTGTATTCCTTTTTGCCTGCTTCATTTACTGCATTTTTATAAAAAGATATACAAATAAAATTCTGTAAGATCGTACCGTTTCATCACACCTTGTGAGTGGGAGTCCATCATTTGCCGAAGTTAGTTTTCGCGTGTAAACCACAGCGGACCAACGAAAATATGGATCAGTCAACCGGAAAAGGCAGCAGCGTCTGATTGTAGCGGGAATGATGGAAAATAAATGTTTCATTAATGTTCGCAATGTTCATCCAGCGCTGATCTGCTTCCAGAATTCGATGGTGATAAACGTGTACTTCACGCACATGAACTTCAAGAGTCGCGCAGAAATGGTCGATCAACAAGTTGGACTATTGTTGACACAATTTTTCTAGAAATAATTAATTTGGGAAAATGGATCACATTTTAATTACAGCTAGGTTTACCGATCATACACCTCTTTAGTCATTATAAGTTGATCTCGAGTAACGTTTTCTCCATTATTGCAGGCTTATCGACAATGAACGTCCGGCAAAGAAATCGAGGGCATCCTTTGGTTGGGACGACTACCACACATTGGACGAGGTGAGTCGATACTTTCGGTATACTAGTCGCAAAGTAAACGACAGAGAGGAAATTTAAGATTTAAAAATTTATCGTGAAATGCTTAGTTTAATTCTTTGGAGACTTTTAAGCAGACTTGTACTTTAGTAATCTCCATAAAATTACTTGTAACTATGCATTTACTTTGAATCACTTCTTCATTTTGTTTCCAAATTTTGTTGGCCTGCACATAACTGCTTCAGTGACCTGGTTCACGCTTGGGAAGGCGCCAATGACGTGGAATCGGCGTACAAACATGACTACTATATTTTACTATTGCTTCATTTGCGTTAAGGGATGAACAATAAAAATATGATACATTAGAAGTTAATTGCTGTTTCTTATGAAGCTGAATACGTAAAGCAAATACAATAAGAAGTACTAATTATGGATAATACACCCAGAACACAAAGACATCCTGGACAGGACAGACACTGTGAAATTGGAATGGGCAGGGCATGTTACCAGAAGATATGATGACCAACGGGCAAAGGGAGTGCAGGAATAGAGTCTAAGAGACGGAGACCGACCACGAAGAAAACCACCGGACCGATGTTCGAAGACCTGCGGAAGATAATTGAGATCAACTGGCTGCATATCGCCAAAGATCGTTGCTCACGAACGAAGAAGTTACCGACATATCTGAGCTCAATACTTGGTGAGATCACTTCCCTTAGTGATAGAAATAACTGATAATGATGACTCTCAGTGCATTTATATTATAGATAATTAGGAAATTACTTCCAAAACCTTCTCCGTAACATCGATCAACTGATTCTGTTCCCATACATCCATAAAGAAGAAGGGAGATAACAAAACTCGATATATTAGTATTAAACACATGAGAAATTTATTTCGCTACTTATGAAGCTTCAGGAAATCTGGACCATGTGAACACTAGGAGAGAAAAGAGGCTTACCAAGTTATGTGTTCGCATAACAGTTACGTAATCCTGTCAGTTTAAACGATTGTAATCACTGTATGGAGTTCAGTACTACAGTACTACGCCGTTCTCCAATTCATTCGCTGCTGTCTTTACCTTGTTATTGGCTACCTGGCACCCTAGCATCCATGACCACAGTGTAAATTCCCCATTATGTGGTTCTGTATGAAATCTAGCCCAAATTAACCTTCCATTCTATAAAAAGTCTATGTATTACTTAAACTATGTACCCACAAACTGTTATCGAACTTAAACTCATATGCTAACCTTTGACTAAAGGAACCTAATTTGGATTGAACTGGAACTGGTCTGAATACAGCTCTTCTTTATATGAAATGCACAACTGAAGTAAAACAATTATCTGGCGCTAACCAAAATTTTTACTAACCCCACGTCTTGACAAAATTGTTGCAGACTTCTCGAAAGCAAACAGCAACCAGGCAGCAGCTAATCTATATTTCAATTTAAAATAAAATTTCCAAACAATATTCAAAATCTTCTATTTGTATAGCCTGAAGCGGACAGTGAAAATTTGTACCAAGGCCGAGAACTGAAGCCGGCTCTCCTGCCTCAGTTCTCGGCTTTGGTACAAATCTTCATTCAACGCTTCAGTCTATATACATAAATTCATATCTGTATGAGACCAGTAAAGACACTGAAACTGTGTCATATCATTTATATAAACATTCAGAGTGTTGCATACTACAGTGTATAGCGCAAAGTGGTAATGAAAAAACTTCTTTGAACAGTAGGGTGGGGAGAGTAACTATTCCTATGAAATGATGTTCCAAAGACAATGGTTTTAGAACGAAGTTTGTATCCAAAAGACAGAGTAAACCTAACACTGGTCTGGATAATATTATGCTTGACAAAGTGAACAACGATTTAAAAAGGGTACAATGTTAACAGACAATATTTAAAAATCAAACAGCTTAATCAGTTGATATGTTAGTGCATGACCCAGGGAAGTGGGGTGGTCTTTCTCTCAGCTCTGAGAAAGTTAACTGGCTGACAGTAATCATTCCGACAAACTTGCTGCGGAGTGTTGCAGTCTTACCTCAGATTTCTTCTCTTTTTTTAAAAAAATAACATTATTCAAAATTTATAGTGTTTTCGCCTTCCAATATGTACGTCATATTCATCCTTTCTGGCGTTGACAATAATTCTCTGTTCATCTAACAGATTCATTCACAAGTCAACACAGCACTGCTAAATACGTCGATAACCTACCACACTTCAACTAAGAAAGAAGCAGACTGCGCAAAGGCGAAGACTGTGCCACAACAAGACCAAAGACTGATTAACAGTAACTTGCTCTCTCTCTGACGTGCACATCGATAACGTATAAAAAGAAGACATGTCCACCTTACAACAGGTCCTGCACACTCCCACCTCTGACTCTGCGCACTCCTGCCTTTGCACGTATTCTATCGTTAGATGTTTTCTTCTGTAAATAATAATACATATACTTCTTACTTTGCCTTTCCTGTCTAACACATTCTAATTGTGTCCTTTTAACTCTATGTTTAATGTCACACATCCTCACTGGCTTCCAGTTTCTCGTTCTTCAGCTTCCCCACATCGCATGCCTCTCATCAGCACAAGCACATGTGTTGCTATAAACGTGCATCCTCCTCTGTGCAGATAAACGAGTGGCTTGACTCGCTGGCCGACTCCTACTCCGGCGTAGTGACTACAGTTGTGGGCGGCAGCACCTATGAGGGCCGCGAAATCCGCGGAGTCAAAATTTCCTACGGCACCGGCAACCCCGCAGTCGTCATCGAGGGAGGTGAGTAAACAATTGAGCCATCACCGTTCTTGCATTCAGTATTTGTCAGTCGATCATCAGTGCTTAATCAATTTTCCTATCATTTGCGTTAAACAAGATCCCGTTACCGTTTTTCTGTTAATATGCTTTGCTGAGTCTCTACTCTCCATGAACTCTGGATGGAATCCTGTGCCGTCGACCCAAGAGATGGACTAATTGATCAGAAGCAGATGGACCTCCTATACAATTCGGAATTGTTCACTAGATGTCACTACATGCGGAGCCTTTCGTATAAAATGAGGCGGGAAGTATTCTGATGTCAGCAGAGAAGCAGTCACAGTCAGGACAGCTACCTGACTTCGATGGTGGACTAGTCTTTGCATGTCATCTGACTAAGAAATCCATCAGGACATTTCTACCCCTCTAAAGCTGCCGGTATCGACTGTTCGTGATGTGATTGTGAAGACGAAATGCGTAGGCACGAACAGAGCTAGACAAAGAATTGACAAACCTGATGTGCAGACGGACGGGAGCCATCGAGCACGAGAGAGGACGGTTAAAGAAAATCGCATCATGTCAGCACAAGGAACCACTCATGAGTTGCAAAGTGCTACCAACAGTCTAGTGAACACATTGACTGAATGGTCAAGAAAATCCTTATAAGTGGCACATTTCTGTAGCCAGTGGCAGGCGACGCTTGAGGTGCTGCAAAGAGCGACGAAGCGACGCCACTGGGCAGTGGACGATGGGAGACGAGTGATCCGGAGTGATGCATTACACTGTACTCTGTGGCAATCGGGTGAAACGCTTTGGTTTGACGAACGCGTGAAGAACGTTATCTGCCGTCGTGTGTATTGCCAGCAGTGCAGTGTGGTGGAGGTAGTGTTAGGGCACGTTGTGTTTTTCATGGTTAGGGTGTGGTGCCTTTGATGCACTTAAGAAAAACACTCAGTACGGAAGGTTAAAAAAATGGTTTAAATGGCTCTGAGCACTATGGGACTTAACTTCTGAGGTCATCAGTCCCCTACAACTTAGAACTACTTAAACCTAAATAACCTAAGGACACCACACACATCCATGCCCGAGGCAGAATTCGAACCTGCGATCGTAGCGGTCGCGTGGTTCCAGACTGAAGCACCTAGAACCGCTCGGTCACAGCGGCCGGCAGTACGGAAGGATATGAAAACGTTTTACAACACTGTGCACTGCGTAGAGTGAAGGAGCAGTTCGGAAACGATGACTGTTTGTGTTAAGATGGCAGTACACCCTGTCATAAAGCAGCATCTGTGAGGAAATGATTTGTGGACGGTAACTCTCCTGAAATGAACTGGCCTGCCCAGAGTCTCTGCTGGAACTCTGAGATGAATTGGGAAGTCGACTTCACTTCAGACTTCAATGCCCAACAACCTGACCTTTCCTGGTTTCTCCTCATGAGGAAGAACGGGTTGCCATTCCTCCGCGGACATTCAGACACCTGATTAAAAGTGTCCCTGGCTTTTAAACCGTCATAAGGGCAGAATATGGACACACCACATATTAATGTCCAGTAGAAACGCTGCGGATATAGTGCAATTTATCAGTTGAATGTTACCTTTGGATGAGTTGACTGAAGTGTCCTAGAACCGTTATAAATATTAACTTTTACGTATGACTTGAGGCCACAACCCGGCGGCACATGTTTCCGCCGAGAGTGGCGTACATTTTCATTCGCACCGCCGAACAATACTACGAAAGCACAATATGATTTTATTTCATAATTTGTTTTCGGTTCTACAGAAGCGTTATATGACTGAAATCGTCTCATACAGATCTCGTCGAAAAAAATACCACAGTTATATTAAACGAAAAGTCTGATTATTAAGGATGATTTGAGGACGTATTAGTCATTACTTATGAGTCTCTAGTCTCTGTATAAATAAAAAGACATCAAAGACGTCTTTTAGGACTCAAAAGTTGAGGTGCAGAAGTTGAGCGATTCATTCTCTCTACAAAGTGTCACTAAATCACCGACAAAGCTTAGTATGTAGCGAGGGACCACATGTTGTTTATTTTTCAAGAAAGAACTACTGTCCGGAAATGCATAGTTAAGATACTGTCGTACGCTGGAGAAGGGACATGACCAAACAACTTCGGGTTGTGTTTGGTATCATGATTTACTTCGCAACGCCTTAACTATCAGCGTAAAGAGAATTACCCCTAACAAATAACATTCCTCCTCACTTCCGGAGCAAAGTTTCATAATTAAAATGATCAGTTCATCCTCCAGCTCAACACACTAAATATTCCACAGGCAGTGTTATTCCTCAATTTTACACACAAGCCAAATTATTTGTTAGCCAAAAGTTTACCGAAAACAATTGAAGAATCTTTGACGCCATCGTTCTCAAACTTCGACGCCCCACGGCATCACAACCCTGCATTGCGCGTCGTGCAGTATACTAAGTGTTGTCGATGTTATTATTTATACATCATGCATAAAAGAGCTAAAGAGCTGCCCTTTCTATAATAATTTCATTAGAATGTCGTTGAGAGTCTGAAAAACGCGCTGTTTGCAGGCATCCACGCGAGGGAGTGGATCAGCGCTGCCAGCGTGACGTGGTTCATCAACGAGATCCTCACCTCGACCGACGCCAGCGTGAGGAGCATCGTTGAGAGCTTCGACTTCTACATCTTCCCCAGCACCAACCCCGACGGATACGAGTACACCTGGACGGACGTAAGTGGCTGCCTGATAAATGTGGCCAAAACTGTTTTCCCAAAAAATTCTTGAGATTCGTAGACCGCACCGTTGTGTACGACTTCGTATACAATGGTTAGGAGACGTGGGTTACAGGGTGCTGCGCAGAGTCGTCGTAGGAAAGCTGGAAAGAAGTACAAACGATTGACGAACAAGTTAACACAGTAAACAGAAGATTTACTTAACTTTTATTTCTCGCTACAAATAATGCAACAAGAAATACGGTCCTGCTCTCAGTGTTAACAAGAATGAGGCTCTCTGAACCAAGGCAAGAATGATACTGTCGTAGTCACGACTAGGCGGCGTCTGCGTAGCGTCACGTAGCGAAGAGGCTCCAAGTATGAGTGGGTTGTCTGGCTGCCACCGGCTGTCTCATACTGCGGCGGCAGAGGTCTCTAGTCAAACGCAGCCGCAGTAGGTTAGACGCAGTGGGTGGGCACGGCTGATGTGGGGGTATGACAGAAACCTGCGATTCTGTTGTCAACTTCGTTACTCGCAGGTGCTATCGAATACATGACAGCATATGCATCATATTGCTGTTGTGCCTTGCACGCTAGTGTAATCCAGTCTGTCAAGGCTTCATCTTCTCTTCATAACTATTGTAACCTAGATCCAGTTGAACTTCCTACTGTAGTCGAGCTGTGGTGTCACACTGCTGTTTTTAACCCTTACACTATACTCTACATGCGGATTAGTTATTTCTTGATTCCTCAGGATATGCTCTCTCAGCCCCAGAGTTTCACAAGTCTCCTTGCAAATACGTTATTTCTCGATGTCTCAGAATGTGTTCCGTCAACCTTACCATTTCATAGGTGCGTACGCTTCAGCTAATCGAGCTCCCCAACATTACAACTCGACAACGCAAGGCAACTTTTATCATACTCTGTGGTGACAAAAGTCATGGGATAGCGATAGGCACACATGCAGGTGGCAGTAGTATAATGTATGGCGATGGCGATGATGTTATTTGTACTCAGATGATTCATGTCAAAAGTTTTCCGATGTGATTATGGCCGCACGAAGGGTATTAATGGAATCTGAACCCGAAATGGTAGTTGGAGCTAGTTGCATAGAATATTTTCGATAATCGTTAGAGACTTCAGTATTCAGAGATTCACAGTGTCAAAAGTGTGCCGACAATACCAAATTTCAGGCATTTCCTCTCACTACGGACAATGCAGTGGCCGACGATCTTCACTTAACGACCGAGAGCGGTGACATTTGCGTAGAGCTATCAGTGTTATCAAACAACCAACACTTCGTGAAATAACCGCGGAAGCCAGTGTTGATCGTACGACGAACGTACCCGTTAGGACAGAGTGGCGTAACCTGGCGTTAGTGGGCTATGGCAGCAGGGTACTGACCCAAGTGCCTTTGCTAACAGCACGACATCGCCTGCAATGCCTCCCTTGGGCTCGTGACCGAATCGATTTGACCCTAGACAATTGGAAAACCGTGGCCTGCTCAGATGAGTCCCGATTTCAGATGGTAAGTTCTGATAGTACGATCAGAGTGTAGTATTGAGGCCACGAAGCCACACAACCACGTTGTTGAAAAGGCATTGTGCAAGCTGATGGTGGCTCCATAACGATGTTGGTTGTGTTTACACAGAATGGACTGGGTCCTATAGTCCAACTGAACCGATCATTTATTGGAAATGGTTATGTTCGGCCTCTTACAGACTATTTGTTGCCATTCATGGACTTCATGTTCTCAAAAAACGATGGAATTCTCGTGGATGACAAAGCTCCATGTCACTGGGGCACAACTGTTGGCAATTGGTTTGAAGAACATTCTGGACAATTCTCGCGAAAGATTTGGTCACCCAGATCGCCAGATTATGGGACATAATCGAGAGGTTAGAGCATCAGCATCAGCATCATCATTTAAGACTGATTATGCCTTTCAGCGTTCAGTCTGGAGCATAGCCCCCTTATACAGTTCCTCCATGATCCCCTGTTCAGTGCTAACATTGGTGCCTCTTCTGATGTTAAACCTATTACTTCAAAATCATTCTTAACCGAATCCAGGTACCTTCTCCTCGGTCTGCCCCGACTCCTCTTACCCTCTACTCCTGAATCCATGAGTCTCTTGGGTAACCTTGCTTCTCCCATGCGTCTAACATGACCCCACCATCTAAGCCTGTTCGCCCTGACTGCTACATCTATAGAGTTCATTCCCAGTTTTTCTTTGATTTCCTCATTGTGGACACCCTCCTGCCATTGTTCCCATCTACTAGTACCTGCAATCATCCTAGCTACTTTCATATCCGTAGCCTCAACCTTGTTGATAAGGTAACCTGAATCCACCCAGCTTTCGCTCCCATAGAACAAAGTTGGTCGAAAGATTGAACGGTGCACAGATAACTTAGTCTTGGTACTGACTTCCTTCTTGCAGAAGAGAGTAGATCGTAGCTGAGCGCTCACTGCATTAGCTTTGCTACACCTCGCTTCCACTTCCTTCACTATGTTGCCATTCTGTGAGAATATGCATCCTAAGTACTTGAAACCGTCCACCTGTTCTAACTTTGTTCCTCTTATTTGGCACTCAATCCGTTTATATTTCTTTCCCACTGACATTACTTTCGTTTTGGAGATGCTAATATTCATACCATAGTCCTTACATTTCTGATCTAGCTCTGAAATATTACTTTGCAAACTTTCAATCGAATCTGCCATCACAACTAAGTCATCTGCATATGCAAGACTGCTTATTTTGTGTTCACATATCTTAATCTCACCCAGCCAGTCTATTGTTTTCAACATATGATCCATAAATAATATGAACAACAGTGGAGACAGGTTGCAGCCTTGTCTTACCCCTGAAACTACTCTGAACCATGAACTCAATTTACCGTCAACTCTAACTGCTGCCTGACTATCCATGTAAAGACCTTTAATTGCTTGCAAAAGTTTGCCTCCTATTCCATAATCTTGTAGAACAGACAATAACTTCCTCCTAGGAACCCGGTCATATGCCTTTTCTAGATCTATAAAGCATAGGTACAATTCCCTGTTCCACTCATAACACTTCTCCATTATTTGCCGTAAGCTAAAGATCTGGTCCTGACAGCCTCTAAGAGGCCTAAACCCACACTGATTTTCATCCAATTGGTCCTCAACTAATACTCGCACTTTCCTTTCAACAATACCTGAGAAGATTTTACCCACAACGCTGATTAAAGAGATACCTCTGTAGTTGTTACAATCTTTTCTGTTTCCATGTTTAAAGATTGGTGTGATTACTGCTTTTGTCCAGTCTGATGGAACCTGTCCCGACTCCCAGGCCATTTCAATTATCCTGTGTAGCCATTTAAGACCTGACATTCCACTGTATTTGATGAGTTCCGACTTAATTTCATCCACCCCAGCCGCTTTATTGCACTGCAATCTATTGGCCATTTTTTCCACTTCCTCAAATGTGATCCTATTTCCATCATCATTCCTATCCCATTCTACCTCGAAATCTGAAACATTACTGATCGCATTTTCACCTACATTGAGCAACTCTTCAAAATATTCCCTCCATCTCCCCAAGGCATCCACAGGTTTCACCAGCAGTTTTCCTGAGCTGTCCAAAATACTTGTCATTTCCTTCTTACCTCCCTTTCGAATACTACTAATTACACTCCAGAATGGTTTTCCAGCAGCTTGACCCATAGTCTCCAACCTGTTTCCAAAGTCTTCCCATGATTTCTTCTTGGATGCTGCAATTATCTGTTTGGCTTTGTTTCTTTCTTCAACATAACTTTCTCGGTTAGATCGTGGACAAAATCATCCATCGGTAACACTGTCGCAGTTATGGACAGCTATAGAGGCAGCGTGGCTCATTATTTCTGCAGAGGACTTCCAACGCTTGTTCAGTTCATGCCACGTCAAGTTACAGAACTACGCCCGGCAAAAGGAAGTCCGACACGATATTAGGAGGTATTGCACGACTTTTTTCGTCTCGGTGTACGATACCTAACTAGAGATACTGTTGTGTCCACCAGCTGAAGGAGATGCTGAAATAGCTAGACTTACATTGTTCACCTGTCTGTTTCGCCTCTGTAGTATTCTTAACTTAAGTGTCTGACGTTCCGCACCGACACCACTCAAAACTTTGGCATCAGTCTTTTTCTCGAATGAAATACGAAAATGCATTGATATATCATTACTATACAAGATTCCTCATAAGCACTGTCGAGAGATAAAACCATGTACACTCGTTGTTGTTCTCAAGTACAGGTGCAATTCTATGAGTAGATGGAAAAAGACTTTTCCGATCCTGCCAGAATTCTGAATCAGTTCCCGATCACTCCCTAGTTTTGAATCACTGGAGTCGTAGATAGTGAAGCACGTCCATGATATATTTCTTAACAGCACTGTTGATGAACAAAACTCACATAGCTCAGTTTTGCTACGTTTCTCAACTTCTTGCCCTTAAACCGACTGTTTGCACATTCGCAAACATAAGTCATTAACGAGCGAAAACTTGTATAAAGTGATGCACGTTTTCCCCACACATTGTCTCACCCACATCTCTTGGAAAGAAAATCTTCTTTCCGTGTTCCATCACCAAGCTCTAAACACAGACTGTTTACTGAGGTATGATAAGAGAAGTGTTTCTCACGTCTTTTTAGCGATAGTCAACGGCTGGTTAAGTTGGTCAGTCACAGGTCCGTCTATTTTTCAACCTTCGTCGAGTATCTTTCTGCATATCTTAATGTCCTTGATTTTCTAAACCGGATTATGAACTACTTCTGCGTTAGTGAATATAGTAACCACTGTTTTTTTTATTTAGATAGATTTAGATGGTATCTCTCTACAGCTGAAATCCAACTAATATTACCAAGGAAAACTCATTTTTGAAGTAGGTTATGTATTGAAGTTCTTTGAAATGTTCTACGCGCATAAAAAAAACCTTTACATTTGCAGTTTTTGATATACGACCTTTAAATATGTGTGCGTGTATAAAAATATCTTTAATGTTACTAACTTTCAGCCTCAAAATACTGAGAACATTTTGTTACGATTTTCATTAAATTACATGGAAAGTATTCAGTTCAAATTTGCTAAATACCACTCTCTAAACATAGTGTACATCAAAATAAAATAAAATTTACAAGTTGTCACAAAACCCAAAAATACGTATGGGTGAAAACTGCAACAAATTAATAACTGGTTTCCTTTATCATCTTCCTAATTCAGTTGATGAAAAGTTCGGTGAAAATTTTAATTTCATTTCAGATAGGTACCACATACATACAACTATACAGGTATTAGTTGTGACTTTAATCCACCCTCGAAATACCGGCGAAAATTCGTGTTTAAAGTTGGTGGTGGCATAAAATATCTTCCTAAATTCTACAAGTGCTTACTACTAAAATTATTTGAGCAATAATTTCGGGAGCCCACCCGAAGTAAAAATGATTACGAAAACGTACTTGAACACTTAACAACAAACAATCATGAGCAGACAGGGAGCTTATTGAACGACGCATGGATTAGTGACCACTAGGTCGCTATAGCGAGACTGGGTACTGTAACGTCAAAATCCGCCAAAGACAAAGGCAAAATATATCTTTTTGGAAAAGCAGATAAAAATTCGCTTGACACCTTTCTAAGTGACACTTTCCAATTCTTTCAAAGTAACAATGGAAGCGTAGAACAGATGTGGCTTACAGTCACAGAAAAACAATCGACGTGAGTTGAGGGTTATGGTACACAAAACACGTTTTAACAGAACAGTGTTACTTTTACATTCAGGCAGCGTATTGTCCATGTCTGACATGGACTGCATATTTAAAGACGATTATGAGGGTGAGATGTTTTCGAACCATTTTAAAAGTAAATTGTAATTAGTCACTGCACATATGTTTTGTTATTATCTATGTAATGGTTCAAAACAGTCAGTTTTCTAAATTGTCAGTTCTTCCGCAGCATGCTATATTTTACTGATACGAAAAGAGCAGTTTTCTTCGGAAGAAATAAGGATGCCCCTTAGGCATGGGGACGGCCAAGTTTTTTCCTTTCTCCGAGGGAGAAATTTGCAGTAAACTAATTCAGAGGATAGCGTCTACACAGGGTTGCCAGTTGTGTCTTTCCGTTTCCATTCTGTGAAAGCTTTCTGCGTGGAACAAAGTATATCACAAACAAACTGAAATGTAAGAAGTAGCTAGCTATCAGTGGTTGAGTGAGGTCACGTATTGGTGCGCTGTTCAACATATTAAATATTTTGCCTAACTTTGTTACAATTTCTGGAAGGAGTTGCTAATTAGCACTTCTGCAATAATAAGTCGTCTCCCGTAAATCGTTGCAGTGTATACAAGACATTTTCAGGCCAGAATATGGTGTTGCAAGAATCGCACAATCTTACTTCAAAAATTTTTTCAAATGTAGACATTACGGAGACTTTGGTCTAATTAATAAGGAACGTGAAGAATCGCTGTAAGTATTTATGTTCGACATTTTCAAGTCTCCTACATCTGACAAGGCAGACTACAGACAGTTTATTTCATTATTCATACGCAGGAAGCCAGGCTTCTGTTAACGTAATCTATTATAAAAGGTGTCTTTGGTTCAATATATTGACAGTTAATTTAAAAAGTCTCACAATCTTATTTGAAGTACGGTACGTGTCATCACTTTACTTAAATCCTATCGTAAAAGTACTATTTACTCTGTGGAAAAGTAACAACAGTGAATGAAATTTTTATACGATTTATTACAGTAAGAACATGGGGACGCACAACTTGGATTGATCACTGGCATCTGATTAAATTCCTGTTTCTTTAACTCCATGTAGCAAAAATATAAAGATTAAAGTAGCTTCAGTCTGGAAACAATTACCAATTCAATTTTTGGTTTGCAAAGTCGATATAAAAGTAATTAAAAAAGGAATCCTTTAAGATCTTTTTAGTTCTGTTACGGAAAACAATAATTCCATTTATTAGAATATAAATTCGTTAAAAACTCTGAGTTTAATGAACAGACTTACATTCCAAATTCGTCCCTTCAGGATACAGAAACTGGTATTACGAAGCAGAATTACTGATTTTCAAAAGAGAAATTCTCGAGGAGATTTAGTATTGTTCCTGACCCAGTGGTAAATGCTGACACTGTGCTTTAGTGGAAAACATTAATTATAAGAAAGATAATTTTCGGTAAGAAGTTAAGTGTATACTTTGTTTCTGGATTCTACGCCCACCTAGGTTCTCTGCTAGACTTTGTAGAAGATTCACGATAGCGTATTTAATATACAGAATGATACAAACGTGAGTAAGAGAGTTCAGTATAATCTAAAATAGTGTTCAGAATGTTAATATTACTTTTATTCGCGAGTCCAAAGTTAGATGTTACGAAAAACAAGCAAAGGTTGTAGCAAGGCCATGCTGTTTAAGAGGCATGACCGGACACTTGCAATAAAAGGCGATACGAGAACACTATATTTACGAATAAATAAGAGGGCGTAGGATCGTTATAAGTTCGGAATACTGTTGCAGAAGCCGAAAAAGCATCCAAAAGAACCCAAAATCTCGAAGTTGGGCGACGTTTTACAGAAGCTCGAAATTTAGCTCGGACTTGAATGCCAAATGCTTTTAATAGTATCCTCAGGGAAATTTTGTTTCGAAATCTGCTGAAAATCGAAAAGGTTTCTATCATATGTAAAGGACACCATCGCCAAGACACAATCAATACCTTCACTGGGTGATTTCAATGGTGATGTTACTCCTCAGGTAAACTTTGTTTCGAAATTGCTGAATATCGAAAAGGTTTCTATCGTATGTAAGGACACCATCTCCAAGATACAATCAATACCTTCACTGGGTGATTTCAATGGTGATGTTACTGATAACAGTACCAGTAAAGGAGAGTTACTAAACACAGTTCTCCGAAGTTCATTCACCGAAGAAAACGAAGTAAATATTCCAGAATTCGAATTAGGAACAGCTCCCAGCATAAGTTACAAGTGACCCTCTTAGTTCAGCGAAGCATCTTGAATCATAAAATAAAGGCAAGTATTCCAGACCAGATTGTATACCAGTTATCTTCCCTTCTGAGTGTGTTGATATAACAGCTCCATACTGAGCAGTCATATCCAGCAGAAAGACTGGAAAGATGCACAGATCACGCCATTTACTCAAGTAAGAGAATAGCGGAAATCCGCCACGGTTTCAACTACCAGTTAGAAATGATCATTTTAACCTACGTGATTTTCACACTATAACTTAATAATCGAAAGTGCTTAATATTCCAGAGCGATGCTTTATAAGGCGCACTCTTGCGCCATTTCAGCCAGTCTACGTTAAGTATTAGCTTTGAGTTCATTTCGGTGGGTGAGTCCCAGATTTGCTTTCACAAATGTTGGCATTTCATCGATCGCTTCATTCGATCACATTTGTCATTCCTGCGATACCACGTTTCATTTATAGAAAAGTATGCATTGCGTCTCGTATTTGAGTTCATTTGTGTCTATCAGCCTGAGGAACCCTTATGCTGCAATATAATGTTGAAAAGGCAGTACCATGTAGACTCACCTGCAGCTTTTGAGCAGTATGTTAGAATGTGAGTAAAACAATTTGAGTATATGTACAATTATTGCCACTGTATGTTGTGGAAAGATTGTTGATACTTTGTGTACCAGCAATAAACTTCAAGAACACTTAATTTACTGTTATTGACACTATCAGTAAGGATTTGTAACAGACGTTTGTGTAAAGACTACCAGAAAACGTAACATTTATCTTCTTTTGTCGAAAATATCTGTTTCCCTTACCTGTCAGAAACGTCTAAACTGTTTGAAATCTTCTCATCATCTGTCGGAAATGACTGAAAAAAATGAAAGTAGGAAGAATTTTCCTTTGAAACTATGAATAAATTGTTTGATCTCTCATTTACTTGGCCATAGAATTATGTTACATAAGTTTTCAGATGGTAAACCAGCTTGTTTAGGCAGCTACCGAGTGCAGATACATCGAAGTAGGTGCCGAAACGTGATACATCGTCAGTTATTCTGTTGCCCAAATAACAATGCGTGAATGCTATTGTTGGAAAATGGGACAAGAAAATTTGTTGAACTTGTATTGCAGGATGAAAGTCTAAACAGTCTTCGAAGATACAACATTTTCTCCTAGCCTTTTATTGTACAACTCCAGAGAATCCTTGAGTTACTTTTGTATGATCATACTAGACAAAACAAGCACTGCAGAGGAGCTGTTTGACCACAGCAAATGCTTTTGTTTACGTAAGGCACATACATTTATTTGAACTGAACAGCTACGTTTTACTTTAACATGGAACAGCATATTAAAAGTTAAATTCACCTTACTTTCAACGTAAATGATTTACTGCAATCCCTCCTACTTAAATGCTTGATCAGTGGCTTCCTATACAAGTCCTTCTCAGAAACTCCATTCTGTTCTTAAGTCTTGTTTCTGTTATCTCTAGCTGTAATTTCTGATAAAACGGATTCTGATGATTTCTTAATAGTAATAATTTTTTATGCATGTAACATGTCAAGTAAGTGTTTTTTTACTTTTGTTATTTGAATTTGGTCCCACAATAAAAACGTTTTGACTGTTTGTGCCATATTTTAATCTCTCACATTCATTGTTCTGTATAGATATTCTCAATGAACAGCAACAGCGAATTATATCTTCGCTGATGATTTAAGTATGCTGGCCGTTTATTGTTAAACAGTTGTATATAATATTGCAGAAGAGTGGTAAGTGTTTCACCATTCACCATACATGTTGTTAAGTGCCTATGTCTTGCGTAAAAGCCTACGTTCGATTCATATCGTATAGCTCAATGCACAGAATTTGCCTGTTACGTAATCTACACTCACCTGGGGCCAACGAGATATACGGATGTGTGGGCGACCTTATCCAGCGGCGAGCAAGTTGTTATCTGAGACCACTTTACCACTTGGTAGATGCGCGGTTAAATACGCTCCCACTCTCGATCACTAATGACAACGTTAAGACTTTATTGGGTATCTTATCCCTGACATCCTGATTTCTTGCCTGGCCTTTGATGTAGAAGAGTGTTCGCGAAGTATGTCGGGCAAGGCGACTAGTTTGATGTCACATGTCCGTCGCAGGGCCCATATTTCCCGTGGGTCCAACACTAGTCGTACGCACGAATGCTTTGTCCCATAAACAACACCGGCCGCTAGTCGGATTGTACGCCACGGCCTAACGCACACGAGTACGGCGCGGCCTAATGCATGCATTCCCATGGTAAACTCTGAAGTGAACAGTGGGCAATGGGAACACGACGTTATAGGGTAGAACATGATGGAGTCTGACAGTGATGTTGGTCACAACTTGCTGGGTTCTTGAATGGCTAATGTATGTATGTAATTTATGCCCAGTGTACGTATGTAATACAATGGTATTAATTTCTTCTCGTTGTTTATTTCTTTTTCAGAACCGAATGTGGCGCAAGACGCGTAAGCCGTACAATCTGTGCGTGGGTGCCGACCCAAACCGCAACTGGGACTTCCACTGGGCAGGTAAGAGGGCGGAGGAGCAGCTGATGCGTCGGTGCAAAATTTTTACAGCGTTATCGGCAGGGTATAACTTCCTTTGATAATTATCAATAATTTACTATGTTTTTTGCAGTCTTATCAGTCTCCATAGAAAAAACCCTGAGCGCAGCCAGTTCGAACCCTAGTCCGACAGTTTCCTGAACCCGTTACATCAGTGTTATAATCGCTGAACGATAAGTCCTATACAGCAATGTCGTTTTTGACAAAGGAAACCAAAAAATTAAAAGTGGGGTGTGTAGGATGTAGTACGCAGCTTACGATATTGCAGAACTCGAAGTATTTACAGTATTCATTGTACGCCATTTTCCACTTAGGGTTGTAGAAATTTTTATTGTGTTACTGCAGTTTCTACATTATGCTTTTGTCAAACGCAATTAATGCCGTGTAAGTTATAAGTAATATGAGTGGGCACAGCTGGTGCCTCCATTGCTGCAAAGTGGAGCACGACCCTACACGGTATCGCTACAAATAACTTGGCGTGACATGGCGTCTTATTACTTATGTCTGACAATAGGGTAACGCCGAAACTGCAACAGTATAATAAAAACTTCTACAGCTATAAGCTGAATATGCACCTTTTCAACAGTTCACACGGGCTGCAGATATGTGTTGCAAGACGTTAATAGACGGATGAGCCAAAACATTATGACCACTGCCTACCGCGAGGTTATATGCTGCCGGGTGCCACTGAGGGCACGTGACGCGGTAAGAGAAGTACACTACGTGATCTAAAGTATCCGGACACTTGGCTGAAAATGACTGACAAGTTCGTGGCGCCCTCCATCAGTAATGCTGCAATTCAATATGGTGTAGGTCGACCCTTAGCCTTGATGACAGCTTCCACTCTCGCAGGCATACGTTCAATCAGGTTCTGGAAGGTTTCTTGGGGAACGGCAGCCCATTCTTCACGGAGTGTTGCACTCACGAGAGGCATCTATGTCGGTCGGTGAGGCCTGGCAGGAATCGGCTTTCCAAAACATCCCAGACATATTCTACAGTCTTCAGGTCAGGACTCTGTGGAGGCCTAGTCCACTACAGGGACGTTATCGTCGTGTAACCATTCTGTCACAGGCCGTCCACAGGTTCGATCGTATTGGAAGATGCAATCGCCATCCCCGAATTGCTCTTCAACAGTACGAAGCGGTGATCTGCTTAAAACGTTAATGTAGGCCTCTGCTGTGAAAGGGGTGCAAGCACCGCCTCCGAATTTTACTGTTGGCACTACACACGCTGTCATATGACGTTCAGCGGACATTCTCCATACCCACACCCTGCAATCGGATCGCCACATTGTGTAACGTGATTCGTCAGTCCACACAACGTTTTTCCACTGTTTACGCACCTTACACGAAGCAAGGCGTCGTTTGGCATTTACAGGCGTGATCCGTGGCTTATGAGCAGCCGCTCGACTAGGAAATCCAAGTTTTCTCAACTCTCCCCCTAACTGTAGTAGTACTTGCAGTGGATCCTGATGCAGTTTGGTATTCCTGTGTGATGGTCTGGATAGATGTCTGCCTATTACACTTTACGACACTCTTCAAGTGTCGGCGGTCTCAGTCAGTCAACAGACGACGTCGGTCTGTACGCGTTTGTGATGTACGTGTCTGTTCACGTCTCCACTTCACTATCACATCGGACACTATGGACCTAGGGATGTTTAGGAGTGTGAAAATCTCGTGTACAGACTTATGAGACAAGTGACACCTAATCACATGACCACTTTTAAAGTCCGTGAATTCCGAGGAGCGCTCCATTCTGCTCTCTCTCGATATATATTGACTACTGAGGTTGCTGATATGGAGTACCTGGCAGTAATGGTTCAAATGGCTCTGAGCAGTATGGGACATATCTTCTGAGGTCATCAGTCCCCTAGAACTTAGAACTACTTAAACCTAACTAACCTAAGGACATCACACACATCCGAGGCAGGATTCGAACCTGCGACCGTAGCGGTCGCTGGGCTCCAGACTATAGCGCCTAGAACCGCACGGCCACTCCGGCCGGCACCTGGCAGTAAGCGGTAGCACACTGCACCTAATACGAAACACGAATGTTTTTGAGGGCGTTTGGATACTTTGGATCACATAGTGTATATAAGCGGAGCGGACACGAATGGGGCGTCATTCTTGCGACGATAAGTGGTGCAGTTGCGGAAATCCGCCGGCTTAAGCGACTTTGTCGAAAGCCAGGTTACTGTGGCCCAGCGTCTAGGAGCGAACATCTCGGGAACCACGAAGAATATCGACTGTTCGCGTGCTACTGTTGGGAGTATATATAGAAAGTGGTCGAAGAACACAGAAATTACGAGTAGCCGACAAGAAGTTGGATATCCGTCCCTCATCACAGAACATAGGGACCAGAGGCTTGCCCGGTCCCTAAAAGACCTGACCACGCGACACAGTGCTAATGCAGGAACAAGTGTTTTGGAGCACACTTTTCAGGGTACGGTGTTGAAAACGATGTTCCACAGTGGAGGATCCATACGTGCTCCCATGTTGGCCCAACAACATCGTCAGTTATGATTATAGTGGGCAAGGGATCATCGAGATGGGACCGCGGATGAACGGAATCGTATCGCCTGTTTAGATGAATCTAGTTTATTTTTACACCAGGCCAGGGACACAGGCCGGTGGGAGCAGTATTATGTTATGGGGGACATTCACCTGGGCCTCCATGGGACCTATGGCGGTATTAGAAGGCATCGTGACAGTTGCAGACTATGTGAACATTTTTAGGGACCACTTGTAACCGCTTATGCTTGATGTGTTCCTCAACAGCGATGGAATCTTCCAGGACGATAACTGTCAATGTCACGAGGCCAGAATCGTGCTGCAATGGTTTGAGGAGCATGGTAGTGAACTCACGTTAATGTCTTGGGCAGCAGATTCGGCTTATCTGAATTTTATGAAACCCAACCGTCACGCTATCGGGTGCCAGCTCCGCGCCCACAAACCAACCGCCCGTAAATTACGGGAAATGTGCGACCTGAGCGTAGGCATCTGGTGCCACAAACCTCTGTAAAGCTTTTAAGTACTTGTCGAAACCGTGGCACGTAGAATCACTGCTGAATTGATTTCCAGAGACAGACCTACACGCTTTTAAGTGGGTGGTCGTATCGTTTTGGCTAATCAGTTTGTACAGTATACAGTCATGTACACTGTTTGAATGTATAATTCTGCACAATACATCATAATAAGCACAACTGAACAAAAATAATCCCTCAAACACGCCATTACACTTGACATTGCATCTGCTCTCTCTAACAGCCATAAGAAGGATTTCCTTATTCGAAAATGTTGCTGCAAACGGGCCAGCTGGTATTTTAAAAATGACAGCGAGACTGGCTAACCGGAAGGCACAACACCTTCGTCCGAGTCATCACAGCTGCAATTCTGGTAAAGTGTCTCATGTTCTTTCTTGACACGTCTACACTTAGGAACTAACAACAATAAACATGCGAACTGCTCGCTTCTTGAACACAAAAAACTAAAGACGCTATGTAAAACATGTGTACTCCAATCTGTACGCGGATACCACTTCATACTTGGTGGAGGAGAGGGGGGGGGAGGGAATAATGGAATGGCCTATGCCTTTAATCTCGTGATCTCATTCACAGCCCCATATATCAAAATACGAGAATAAAGTCCTGCGTTGCGAGAGCTAATTTGCGGAAAAGTGTAACACGAATACGAATGCCTGTTGAAGACAATAAACTCGTAAGAACAGTTGCAAACTCACTATAACATTTCACATCTGGCTCATTAAATAACGAACTTGAGGAGTGGACAAAACGCAAGAAATTATTGAGATCGAAAAACAGCTTAGAGAAATTGAATGTCGTACACTATTATCAAGTTAAACACGGAACATAATAAACAAAGAGGAAGTCCATCGTTGAAGGCACATGGTCTTGTTCAGCATGAACAAAGCCAAAGTCCCTCTCCAGATATTTCGCACCAAAAATTAACTAAAGCAATTCAATAGAATGAAACGAAAACACTTCAAATTGTTCTAAGAATGGAATGAAATTATTTCCTCATGCTTAATCAATACCTAACTGCATGAACAGTAACAAAATCATCTAAGGCAATCATCAATGAAAGTTAGCATGTAGAGCTACTTTTCACTGTCCCGGTTGTATAAGAATCAATGGGAAAATGACTTTCTAAGTGTCTCGATATTTGCCCAAGCGTTTCTTATCGTATGCTCATGGTTCCTACATCCGATACACGATAGGAGTAGCTCATTATTGCACAGTCACGGTTTCCCGAGAACAAAGTTACGTTTCTTCCACAGATTCCTGTTCCTATATTGCACAGGCTGTGCCGACCTGTTACCATAATATACACTATCTGTTCAAAAGTATCCGGACACCACAAAAACATACGTTTTTCGCATTAGCTGCAGTGTGCTGCCACCTATTACCAGGTACTCCGTATCAGCGACCTCAGTAGTCATTAGACATCATGAAAAAGCAGAATGGGGCGCTACGCGGAACTCACGAACTCCGAACGAGGTCAGGTGATAGGGTGTCACTTGTCTCATACGTCTGTACGCGAGATTTCCACACTCCTGAACATCCCTAGAAAAAGCGTACAGGCCAACCTCGCCTGTTGACTGACAGAGACCGCCGACAGTTGAAGAGGGTCGTAATGTGTAACAGGCAGACATATATCCAGACCATCACACAGGAATTCCAAACTGCACGAGGATCCACTGAAAACACTATGACAGTTAGGCGAGAGGTGATAAAACTTGGATTTCATGCTCGAGCGGCTGCTAATAAGCTACACATCACGCTGGTAAGTGCCAAACGACGCCTCGGTTGGTGTAAGGAGTTTAAACATTGGACGACTGAACAGTGGAAAAACGTTGTGTGGAGTGATGAGTCACGGGACACAATGTGGTGCCCCGACAGCACGGTGTGGGCATGGAGAATGTCCGGTGAACGTCATCTGCCAGCGTTTGTAACGCCAACAGTAAAATTCGGAGGCGTTGGTGTTATAGTGTGGTCGTGTTTTTCATGAAGTGGACTTGCACCCCTTATTGTTTTGCATGGTATTACCACAGCGCAGGCCTACATTAATGTTTTAAGTACCTTCTTGCTTCCCACTGTTAAAGAGCAATTCGGGGATGGCGATTGCATCTTTCAACACGATCAGGCACCTTTTCATAGTGCACGGCCTGTGGCGGAGTGGTTACTCTACAATGACATCCCAGGGATGGACTGGATTGCTCAGAGTCCTGACAGGAATCCTGTAGAACATCTTTAGGATGTCTTGGAACGCCGACTTCGTGCCAGGTCTCACCGACCGACATCGATATCTCTCCTCAGTGCAGCACTCTGTGTAGAATGAGCTTCCATTGCCTAAAAAACCTGATTGAACGTATGCCTGCGAGAGTGGAAGCTATCATCAAGGTTGTGGTTGGGCCAACACCATACTGAATTCCAGCCTTACCGATGGAGAGCACCACGAATTTGTAAGTCATTTTCAGCCAGGTGTCCGGATACTTTTGATCACATAGTGTAACTAAGCAAAAGGTCTAGTGGATCAAGAGATGATTAGGAGTGTTGAAATCTCGCGTACAGACGTAGAAGCAAGCGATACCCAATCACCTGACCACGTTCGAAGTCCGTGATATTGGATAAATATCGAAGATTTTATCATCCGATCGCTAAACTATCAAGTTTGTATGCGGCATCACAACCGGCTACAGTTAAACTAAGATTTCATAGGAATGCCAGAGTAGTTTCGGTGTGACCATTGGTGATGCCGGATCCCAGGCTTACGGTTTGGCCGATGGCAGGAATGATTGCGTGAGAATGTGGCTGCGGCACCGAAACCAGTCACGAAGAATGAAAGATAAGAATAGCTATGGCGAGTCTATTTCCATAACAAATGCTTTGCTCAATGAATAGAACTTTCTTAATTAGGAACGCTCTGTAGTGCTGAAGACTGAGGAGTCGTTGGATCTTCACAGAGGAGGGCGCTAGCTCCATCTCGTGCTCCGAGGCGTTCGCCGGGTCGGAGGCGTTCTCCGAGGTGGAGACCAAGACCCTGTCTGAGTTCCTCACCGGCCTGGGCAGTGACCTGCAGGTCTACCTGAGCTTCCACAGCTACTCGCAGCTGCTCATGTACCCCTACGGTGTGTCCAGCGTCGTCGCCGACAACGCCGCCGAACTGGTGAGTGGCGCTACATTTTTTGTTAACTTAAAAAGCTGTCTCAATCGGCACTAGACCCACACTCACACCAGTTACAGTATGACTCTCAAGGCGATGGATATTTTAGTATGTTCGGCCGAAGTGCAGAAACACTTAATTGAATGAAGGGGTAATAAGTTGATACGTTTGTTTGCATGGTCATCCACCGCATCAGAAGATGCTTTACAATGAAAAGCGAAATGCATCTGTTCAGTAATACTCTTTAACTGTGGTAACCTACGGGCGAAAGACGAATAATACGGCTGGAGTTTTCTGTTGGAATATCTCGAAAATAATCTAGTATGTCAACACTAAGCAGACATTATTCTCTGTTACAGCAACAAATTGTTGAGAAAGCAGCCCAGGTTCTGGCAACCAGATACGGTACCCGGTACACCGTCGGTAGCATCGTCGACGCTATCTGTAAGTATCGCACAGTGAGGTAACTACTATGTCTAACGAAACCAACCATGTATAAAGTACTTAATTTAACAACACTGTCTCTAGACAGAGGTGATTTTCTCCGCCGCGTTGATGGAAGACAAAAAAATGATTCATACCAACAGAATGTGTTCTCTCTCTAAGACTCTCTATCTGTCTGTCTTTATTTTATACTTTTCGTCGACAGACGACTTTAGTCAGAACAAATGTTTCTATTTCTTGAATCTGGACATAAGAACTTTATTTCTCGAATGAGATGCAGTGCCGGCCGAAGTGGCCGTGCGGCTCTAGACGCTGCAGTCTGGAACCGCAAGATCGCTACGGTCGCAGGTCCGAATCCTGCCTCGGGCATGGATGTTTGTGATGTCCTTAGGTTAGTTAGGTTTAACTAGTTCTAAGTTCTAGGGGACTAATGACCTCAGCAGTTGAGCCCCATAGTGCTCAGAGCCTTTTTTTTTGAGATGCAGTGGCGCCCGGCATCATACGATTAGAAACGGTTTTCTCTTAACGGACGCTTCGTTCGAGAAAGAGCAAACCACACCAGGCTTACTTCAACTAATGAGGAGTAACTGACACGTTTAGTCAGCGGCCTGTACAAGTGTTTCATTTGTATGTTTCGCCAATGTAGGTGATATTATTTTAATAAGGCAGTACTTATTAACGTGGTGGCATCTACAGTAATTTCGTCAGATTAGTGCAAAACCAGATGCCGGTACCAAAGTTGGATTTGTAGCGTTCATAGTGCAGTCAAAGATCTTTTTACTTACGGAGTGATCCATTTATCTGAGGCCACACGTACAGCGAAGTAGATGGCGGATAACAAGCGCTCCGTTGCCCGGCGAATTAGATGCCGTGTCACGCGTCTACAAACGCAGTACTAAATGTAAAATATACTTAAATAAATTTTGTACTTGCCTATGTAATTCATGGAAATGCTGGGTCGGTCTGTCATTATTTTCCACGAATTTCTAACATCTACTTAAGAAATTATTCATCACACGATGTAATTCTCTCTTAGAAACTGAATTACTTGACTCGCGGATATTATCCTTGAATTCCTGTAGCTTATGTGGATTTATGGTGTACACTTTATCGTTTAGTGCTCCGTAAACAATAGAAATCACACGAGATTAAATCGAGATTTCGAGCAGGCCAAATATCGTTGCAAATCAGTCTATCACGGAACACATCATGAAATGAGTGCAAAGAAACATTGGTCGTATGAGCTTTGCCGAATCATGTTGAAAACACGAGAAGTTTCGTTCACTTTCACTCAATTCATTAAAAAACGGTTGCAGAATGTTTTGCACATCACTTTCACCGTTAACTTTGCCATTATACAAAACTGAGCCTATTATTCAGTCATCACTAATTGCACACCACCCTACAATTTTCTGGTCGTGAAAGAGTTTCTCAGGACGCAGAACATGTCTATTGGCGCTCCAATGTCGACAGTTTTGGTAATTAACAAACCCGTGCAAATAAAACCAGGCTTTTCTGAAAACAGAATGAGGTAAGAACGCGTTTCACCGTCAAGCACTTGATTCCGAAACCATTCACAAAACCTAACTCCGTGCACAGGACAACCAGGTTTAAGTTCTTGCATTACTGTACTTTATTGGTCGTTAATCCAAGTAACTTTTCAGCTCTTTGTTCGAAGATGCAAGAAATTTGCGTTTGCTGTGAAAGATGTCTAAGAGGTTTTTTATCTTACAGATGACATGCTATGTCATCCAGATGGGCAGTGAACACTGTATGTGGTCGTCTGTGTTTCTTGTCATGAAAGCTTCCTGTTCCATGAAGATATTTATTCACCAATTTGTGAACTGCATCACGACTCGGAATTCGAGGACCTGGAAACTTCTGTTCAAACAATCTCCGAACAATACTAGCGGGCTCTGCACACGCATACAAATCGTCCTTGCTGTGGAATGGAATAATTTGGCCTTGCCATTGTTGCGTTCACAGACTTCATTGTTACAATCGTTATGTTTGTTTCACTGTTCGAATGACGCTGGCGGACAATGCGCGTAGTGCGACATTACAACCGAGACGTAGGGCCCAGTCGACCGGCTTTCACGGCCCCTACAGTAAGGAGCCGGGGGTTAACTATACAACGTGAAGAAAGCACAACATACAACTTACAACATACACGTATAATATGTAGTTATAGGAATTCCGTATACCTGTAGTAGGCTTCCCTTTATCAGTGGGACGTTGATACATAGCAATAACCTGCAGCAAATGAGTTGGTGAAAGGTGCAACAAGATGTAGTGCCGGAAAATCTGAATAAATGAAAAAAAAAAAAAAAAACGTTTTCCAGTGGTATCATCGTCAGTGGAAGGAATTGTCAGGATAGAAATCTAGTAAAAACTTAGTCCTTCTTACTGAAAGCTGGTTAAGTTTTCCGGCAAAGAATTGTTCACCTGGTAAAAATAGAGGAGATGGCGTTGGAAAGATGTGCACTTCAAAGAATTTAGTGTAAACCTCAGGCTCTTGTACTTATGAGAAAGATATGCGCCGGCCGCGGTGGTCTAGCGGTTCTAGGCGCGCAGTCCGGAACCGCGCGACTGCTACGGTCGCAGGTTCGAATCCTGCCTCGGGCATGGATGTGTGTGATGTCCTTAGGTTAGTTGAGTTTAAGTAGTTCTAAGTTCTAGGGGACTGATGACCACAGTAGTTAAGTCCCATAGTGCTCAGAGCCATTTTTTTAAGATATGCAAATTCGGAGGGCCTCCGTCTTGATGGAATCAGATACACATACGGAAGGAGTTTTCTCTCTCATACATACAGTGTACACTGGTATGGTGAAATGGGATTGAAACAGAAACCGATCTACTGACTGACTGCGTTACTACGTCCACTGTAAATTTATTTGACGCCTCTTCACAACCGTAGTGAGGCCGTTGTCAATGACTGACTGATTATTGCGACTTTTGATCATTTTGTCCCTGGTGAAACAGGTTTCAGCTGAGAATAATACCTAGGCAGGAATAAGTATACTCTAACATGAAGCGCTGCATCATACGGTAGCCCAAACCTCATGGTCTGAAGTCATCATGATTTAAATATGGCACTTTGTGTGAATAGTAGGGATGAAACGACAGGAAATGTGGGAGTGTAGAGTGCAAGATGCCGGTGCCGTTACTGAACCAATTTTTCATCATTTATTAATAGAAGCCGAAACTGAACTTCACACATTATTGCAAGAACGAATTCATGCTGGCTGATAAAAGCATATAGGTCTCGAACTATATTTATTACGTGTAGCTGCAAGACAACGAATCTTTAGTCTTATAACTGACATGAAAACGTATGTCTTTAATCTCTCATGAACTTTATATTAAAACAACAAATAATAAAAACATACACAGACATGTTATCAAAGCACAATCATACAGGAAAGAAGATAACTGAGTGCTAATGGCCAATATTAAAACTCAAAATATTGAGACAAATGTTTAAGCAAACACTTTGAAGTGAATATTCACACAAGAGCATAAATGGCGTGTACATCAATTCACTTGGGACAAACTAGAGAGCCTTCGTATTTTAACGCCACTGGTGCACTATACTTACTATGTTCACATACAACTCTACAAAAGAACGTCTGGTATGTTCAACCGTAACCTGAGGCACTTGGAAATCTCTACTTCTCAATAGAGTTTGTTAGTTCCTTGCAACACTTAAACACGTGATTACAGACGCCAGTACATGGCAACTGACATTTAATACTAATTTCCGCAAACAAGAGTGAACGAGGAGGAGATTGACATGTATAACAGGGTCCCAGACTTGTGGGAGAGACCAGCTTACGTACTGTAGGCAACATCAAAAAATTCCACGGACAACATGAACATGACGTGGAAGACAGCCTCCTGTAGCAGCCTTAGTTGAGCATCATTTTAATGTCCCTGGATAGTCGAATTTCAGACACACACCAGCGAGAAAATGTCAAGCTGACACGTTCCTACCTTTGCTGGTGAATCTACAGCTTCTGTTTGGGCGCTGTATTCGGTACACGGCATGGTGGTAACGACAGATTGAGAGAGCCTGTCCCCGATGACCGCTGCCCCATAACTTCCGTGCGGTCCCCGTTCGCTGTGCGTAACACCGAGAAGTGGCAAACAAACGAAAAGCCGGCAATCGGTGCGCGCAGCTCAGGACTGTCGTCAACGCTCAGAGGTCCCTGACACGACTCCATCACACAGGCCGGCCGCCACCTGAATCAGTACAATGAACAACGTGTACGTATGGGGCCGTCTTCTGTGTGAGTTTGCTGCCCTCACCACTGATGGTACACGCCGATATTTGTTCAGGATTGCCTAAACCGTAACGTTAGCAACTGTGCACATATTAAATTTTCTTATTCATTTTCATTGATTCAGCTGTGGGTTTTTGGTGAAACATTATACGGTGATAAGCCAAAGCATTATGACCATTGTACACCTCGACGCTGGATGCCGCTTTGTGGCGTCACGGGCACACGACGTGGTAAAAAAGTATGTAAGAGGAGCAGACACGGACGGGGCATTGCCCTATCGACGATATGTTTTGTAAGTGAGAAAATCCATTGAGATAAGTGACTTTAACATATGGCACATTATTATCACGCGGAGCCTGTTATCGAGAATCGCTAAAACGGCGAAGCTAGTCAAATACTCACGAGGTACTGTCGTGAGCATCTGGGGAAAGAGGCAGAAGGACAATGAAACTACCACTAGGCTATAAATGGTTAAACGTCAACGACTCTTCAGAGAACGTGGGTTAGGTGGCTTGCCTGATCTGTAAAGTGGGGTAGATAGTGATTTGCCGTATCTGTGCCCAGTAGCACACTGTTAATGGTACACTACTGAAGATGGAGCTCCGCAGCAGACCATCTCTACGTGTTCACATGTTGACTCAATGACATCGTCAATTACAATTGCAGTGGGCCAGAGATCATCGCGTTTCGACCGGCGATCAATGGAAACGTGTCTCACTGGTCGTCTCCACAAACCCCGCCATCGTGGTGAACGGTGGCTCGAAACGTACACCACGGAATTAACGCAGGCTAGTGGGAGCAGTATTATGCTATGGGAGACGTTCTTCTGTGCCTGCTTGGGACGTATGGTAGTAATTGAAGACAAGCTGACAGTTGCGAACCATCTGCATTCATGCTTGATTCTCCCCCGACGGCGATGTCTACTTTCAGCGGTATAATTGTCCGCGTCTCGCTGCCAGAACCGTGCAACAGTGGTTTGAGGAGCATCGTAGTGAACTCACGTTGATGTCTCAGCGAACAAAGTCGCCTGATGTAAACCCTATGGATATCGTGTGGATCGCTACCGGACGCTATCACCTCGTACGAAAATCAGCGGCCCGTTATTTACGCAAATTACGTAACTTGTGCGTAGATATCTAATACCACATACCTCCACACAGCTACCAACAAACTGTCGGATCCCTGATATGCAGAATCAATGATGTATTTCGTACCAAAGACGGACAAACAAGCTATTAAGCAGGTGGTCATAACGTTTTTCCTCATCAGCGTACATTGCATTAGCTAAACGTAATACATTTTTAGCCTTGTTTCACAAATTTTATTATTACTATACGACCTAGTTTTCGGGTTATAAGGCTATTTTCTAACACATAACTGATCCCGAAAATGAGAAAGAAGCTAAGATATACACGTCAGCTTTTTAAATCTCTCGATTCATGACTTAAAGTTACGTATGTTGACAATTTTGACAAATTACACGTGGATTTACAAAAATTCTTTAAAACAGCATTTACGAAATTCATTCGCACAGCATTTACAATAAACGACTAAACGCACATTTGAATAGAGCTATGTACATAAAAGCAAATTTTTGATTTGTTAATGAAGGCACCAAGCTTCTTCTTCTTCTATGTAGGAGTTGCAATGTTGTCTACGAGTGGTGAAAAACAATTGCGTCTACTAATTCAGTCTACGTATTTCGTAACACTAGAATATGTAACCGCGTGAGCTTCACACTCTTTCTTTCCATATGTAGGACTTCTAAATCTATTGTGTGTGTGTGTGTGTGTGTGTGTGTGTGTGTGTGTGTGTGTGTGGATTTCATTCACACAATGTTTGGCAAAGGCTGAATCTGCATTCTTTAATCTCCAAATTCTGTGGCGTGTTCTGAGCCTAGAGCAGACTGACCTTCCACTCTGTCCAATACAGCGACACTGATACTCTCTGCTGATGATCTTACAAGTACTGCCTTCCACGATGTCTGGTTCTTTATGATTTCAATTGAATAGGCATCTTTCTTACTCTCTGTGGGACGTAGGAAAGTACTGAGAAACCCTATAATTTTAAAATATTGCTTAGGTTGTTTATTTATTTATTTTTATTTATTTATTTAGCCATCCGTGGACATTTTAAAATGTATGGATGTTGTCAGTTGCGTACATTCATATATTTATACAGTTTGTTGTTACATGTAGCTAAACATTGTGACGTATAAATACAATCATTTTTGCTCCTTATCAAAATATTGTGCAACAAAAACTATTTACAATCATTTTGTACAAAGGAAGTCACTACAGTGTAAAAGTAGTGTACCTGGAAAAACAATTTAATGTTCTTCCTAAAGCGGTACATGTTATATGTTTCTTTTACTGTCTGCGGTAGTTTATTATACAGTTTTACACCTTCATACAAGAAGCTATTTTGAGTCTTATGTTTATTCTTCCTGTCTAAGTGAAGACAGTGACTTGTTTTAGCACTGTAGTTATGAAAACAGCAATTCGTGCTATAATTTTCTATATTTTTCTTGATGTACACTATGGTTTGGAATATAAATTAACAAAGAACAGTTTGAATTTCTAACATTTTGAAAAGTTCCCTGCAGTGGGCCCGCTTACTGCTTTTTGTTATAATTCTTACTGCTCTCTTTTGTATTTTAAATACTGTTTGTAAATTCTGAGGAGTGTTTCCCCAGAAAATAATACCATAACTGATTACTGAATGAACATAACTAAAGGATACAGTTCTCAAACATTCACTACTTCATGCAGACACAAGGACTCTAACTGCATAACATGTTGTGGATATCTTTTTCGACAGTTTCATAGCATGTTCAGTCCACTTCATTTGGCAGTCAATGTGCAACACTAAGAATTTTGTTGTGGGTACATCATCTATGGAGATGTTATCTAGTTTTAAATTTAAGGGACTCTGTTTTCTGTTCATTCTAAAGCTTATTGTATTTGTTTTCTTTACGTTGAGAATTACTTTGTTTTCCTGAGACCATTTGTGAACATCCCTCAGCACTTCAGTAGAATTTCCCAACATTTGTGCTGGTGTCTTACTGGTGATTACTATGTTGCTGTCACCCACAAACAATATCTTCTCTCCATGGCTGATATGTTGCGGGAAGTCATTTATAAACACCAGAAATAATACAGGGCCTAGTACACTTCCTTAAGGGACCCCAATATTGATATATTGTGGATCAGATATATGTTTCTCAATGTACTTTGATCCACTGGAGACATGTGTTATCTCTACTGACTGTACTCTGTTTTCTAGATATGAACGAAACCATTTGAGAACCACTCCCCTTACTCCTAGTGCCTCTAATTTATGCGACAGCTTCTGTTGGTCAACTGTATCAAATGCCTTAGACAGGTCTAGTAAAAGGCCAGTTACATAGCTATTCTCGTCTAATGCTTCTAAAACTGTTTTTGTAAATTGTACTATTGCAGATTCTGTATCTCTACCAGGCCTGAAACCATGCTGGTCATTGCATAGGAGGTTGAATTTACTTAGATAGCTCAGAAGCCTATTTTTCATTATTGTTTCTATCACTTTGGAAAAGCATGACAATAGGGCTATTGGTCTGTAGTTCTCAACGTTTTCCACATCACATTTCTTGTGAACTGGTAAAATTTTGTCATGCTTTAGATAGTCAGGGAAGCAACCAGTTTTGAAGGATTCATTTGTGATTTCTGTTAGTCGAGCTTCGATACAGTTTATGCATTTTTTCAGCACGCACATTGGGATTTCATCTAAACCTGCTGAGTTTTTATTCTTTAATTGTCTTACACCATTGCATACTTCCTCCTCAGTAGTTGGAAGCAATACCATTGAGTTTGCTATATGCTTCTGTATTGGTTGATTAGCATCTTTTGGAAAATTTTCTGTAAGTTCGTTGCAATGCTGCTAAAGTAGGTATTCACATAATTTGCTAATTCTTTCGGATTACGTTCTAAGTTTTCCTTGTTCCTGATTTGTGTGTTTGTACCTCTCTGCTTTGAAATTTTTCCCACAAAAGGTAAACTGCACCTTTTCCTTTTCGGTCTATCCATGTTGTTCACTGCGTAAAGTAGGGTTCTGACTTGCTTCTTCATTTTTTTACTTAGAACTTCATCAATGACTTTGGAATAAAATTTATTATTTGTGGTATTGTTTTTACTTGAATTGAGTTTCTGTTCATAGTCTTTATGGGATACCATATGAATGCCTTGTGAATACAGCTACCTACGATTATCTACAAGACGCTCAGTGCAGAAACGATGGACTACCGACCACTGAGTAGAAGGGCAGAAGAGCAGATGTCTGAATATGTCTCTCTCTGGTTGGCAGACCCGGCGGCTGGCACCAGCATCGACTGGTCGATGGGTGCGCTGGGACTGCGCTACTCGTTCGTGTGGGAGCTGAGGGACACTGGCCTTTACGGCTTCATTCTGCCCGCCGACCAGATCATCCCCACCAGTGAGGAGACCTTCGACAGCGTCCTGTCCGTCCTCGAGGATGTGCTGGCCGCTTCCCGCAGCAAGAAACAGCTCCACTAGAGACCCTTCTCCACTGACTGTAACCAACGAAAAATAAACTAGGTTCCCACTAAAAATTTGTGTTTAGTTCACCTCTACTACTACCTTTCCATCTCCTAACGATCTCGACGAGATCTGAAGACGTCTCTGCTGTGATGTAATACAGTAGACACCAATACTCGACAGTGTTGCATCACTATTTTGCTTATATCCTTATGGCGAAATAAGAGTCCTCGCAGTCAAAGCGGTTTTGGGGTAGGTGTTTCACGAATTACAGTTAACAACATAATATTATTTTGTGTACGCCTCTATGAAAACACCTCAGTCTTGCTACAGCCCTATAGAAGATTTACGTTTCATAATCATTATCTGGTAACAACGTCTTCTTTCGCCGTACAAAGTATAGTACATGTTCCCATTTAAAGAACGAAACATCGAAGGTCATCGGTCTGCTCAGGAGGTGGGTTGAATTAGAAACATGGCCTTCATATTGTACTGCAACAAACATTTTATTTCGTTCGAATTAGTGGTTCCACTGCTCATTTCTCTGTAGCTGAAGTCGACCGTGACTTTCCACTAAGTATAAGTTCCCTCTGTGCAACAGAATTCTTTAAACACTAAGGTAGTGTGCTTCGAGTTTTTTTTAACACGTGTTCTGGATAGAAGCTACTTTTACCCTGTTAGGGTTTGCAGAAGAATTGGAACGACAGAATAAATGTAAAAACAAGCTAGAAATTTGCCATAGAAAGAAACTAAAGAAAATCAATGAAGTAAGCACGGAAGTTACCGGTGGGAAAGTATGGTAGGCTAAGACTCATTGACAATGAAAAAGGTTTGGAGTCATTATATAGAAGAAATATATGAAACCCAAACTTACATGGACGGGTGTAATAAATTAGAAGAATTACAAAGTTAGAAGTTAAGAATGCCGCAGCAGATTTTAGGAAAATAATGGCACTGGGGACTGATATGCTGAATTTTTCAGAACATTGTACACCACAAACACTATCATTACTCGCCATCGAAATTTGATCTCCAGGAATGTGACTTAGGAGTCATTCTGCCTATACCAAAGAAGCCATATCCAAAAAAGTGCAAGATATCATACGAGATTTGCTGATATGAGGCATAACACTGGGGCGAATGGAAAACAAAACCTTGTCAGAGGATCATTTTGGGTTCAGAAAGGGAAGGCAGAAAGACAGGCCGTTTGATGGCTCTGGACGTTCATGGTAAGAACGATAAAAATCAGTTCCAAGATGATTGTGTTTTGTTTGTAGGCTGCGAGAAAGCTTTATCTGAAGTGAAATAGACACACTACTCATAATTTTGAAAGAAGTAGAACATGACTTGAAAGCTGGAAGACACTAATGGAACTTCACCCTGGGCCAAAGAGCAACGGCGAGAGTGCAGGAGGAAGAAGTGGGTACAATAAATATTACAAAAGATGTGAGACAACGTTGTCGTATTCTCCAGTGATATTCGTAGTGACAGACTTGTAGATGAAGCCTTCAATAATATAGAATGAGTAAGAGCTTGAGAAGAGGTAGTTAAAGTAGTTTACGTGCTCAATTAATGCAATGAAGAAGATTTTCAGGAAATGGTTGGTGCAATAAGAAAAAACATCGGTTAGATACTACTTTCTTATCAACAGTCTCAAAACTAATGTGATGAAAGTAGCAAAACCACCAATTATAGCAAATAATGCACTAAATAATTAGAAATATGAACGAATCAAGTACTTCACTTACTTAGGGTTATGATAATTACAGCAGAAAGTTGTACCAAACAAATAAGAAAGAGCGCATTTCAAAGTACATGTTTATAAAACTTTAAAGATTACTGACAATAAGGGCAACATGAACTGATGTAAGAAAGAGATCTGTAGACTGAGATAGTTTTAGTGCAGTTGCATACTGCATAGAAATCTTAATGAAGGACAGTAACTGCTTTGGAAGCTTTGAAATCTGGATTGTGGGAAGAACAGAATGAATTAAATTTGAAAACAGGTAAACGAATATGAGGTTTTCAAAAGAATAAAAGAAGTAAGGCATCTTCTGAACTTTTTCATAAAGAGGAAACTGATCTGGAGATCTAACTTCACAAAAGACTTGCAGTGAAAGTAAAACAGAAAAGGAAAGAGTTAGAAGAAGACATGGGATTGTGATAGATTTGAGGGATACCCTGCAAAGCACTATAGGAAACCAGAAGAAACTGACTTTTTGGATGTTAAAATTAAGCTAAAACTGTCTTTTGACAGTTTCATAAACAGTGATGATTATGTACAGTACACACATGAGCGCTGGACAGCAAGCGATCTTGCCAGCACAGTAACGAAATCGTTAAGTGTGTCACATGACACGTATGTGATCAGACGATTCGTTAACTTTGCAGACATCAAAGTAAGAGTGTGTGGTGATCAATATATGACTTTGTAATTTGACCAGATAGGGAAAAGCTAGATTTAGTGCAAACCCACACGATTACCAGAGTTTCCATTCTGGTATGGAACAGTTTCGTTCATATTTCGACAATACCCTGCCGACAGTTCTGTACCAATACCAGTCTTGGAACTGTCCATGGAAATGCTGCAAAAAAGTCATTTAATGACAAAATAACATATAGTGAAAGGAATAAAGGCAAAACAATCTGGGGTGTTATAAAAAAGGAAACAGGGAGTGGCAAACAATCGCAGAATAACATACTGCTAAGGGAGGGGATAAGGTAATAAATGATCCACAACAATTAGCAAAACTATGTAAACGAGCACTTTTCAAGTATTGCAGAGAAGTTACAGCAAAAATTCTGCAAAACAAATATAGCACCTGTAAATAATGTTGCACTAAGTACAATGATGTTACTTCCAACCACAAAGAATGAAGTCAATAAAACTGTTCAAAAACTAAAAAATAAAAGGTCAGTAGGCTTAGATAAAGTACCAATGTGTGTACTGAAACACTGCATTGGGATTATACAAGGCCCCTTAGCAAATATAATAAATGAATCCTTCACATCAGGAACATTTCAAGAGCAGTTAAGACAGGCAATACTTGTACCTTTGCTTATGAAAGATAATGCAGAAGACATAGAAAATTACCAGCCAATTTCGCTGCTGTCAATATTCTAAAAAATAATAGAAGCAATTATGAAAGACATATTAACGAATTACTTGAATAAATACTATCTTTTAAGCGAACCACAGTTTGGTTTCCGAAGTGGCAAAAATATGGAGCCAGCCACAGTAGAATTGACAAAAGTTGTACTTGATGCTCTTGATAAAGATGAGTGTGTCACAGGCATATTTTTGGATCTTTCTAAGGCGTTTGATACAGTCGACCGCAAGATTCTATTAAATAAATTAGAAGTATTAGGATTAAGAGGGGTAGCTATTGACTGGTTCGATCATACCTAGCAGACAGGTTACAAAGAGTAGAGATAACTCATACTTCAAATAGATCTAAATATGTAGTAAAACACTTATCAGAGCCAAAATACGTCAATATATGGGTTCCGAAAGGTAGCATATTAGGACCAATACTATTCCTGATATACATCAGTGACTTTTCCATTAGTATTACTCATGGTGAAAAAATTCTCTTTACTGATGACAGCAATATTATAGTAACTGAGAAAACAAGAGAGCTCCTTGCCGAGGAAGCAAATGAAACTTTCAAGGAAGTTTATGATTGGCCAATAAACAATAAAGTGACATTGAACATAAAGAAAACTAATGCCATGAATTTCAGTTTGAAGAGGAAAAATGACAATGTTAAATTAAATGGTGATGGCACTTCTATAGACTGTGTAACAAATGGAAAATTTCTAGAAATGAATATTGATTCTCAGTTGAAGTGGCGTGAACACACAAAGTTACTTGCAAACAGAATGTCATCAGCATGTTATGCCCTTAGAATGTTATCATCAGTGTGTAACACGCAGTGTCTTTTAGTTACATATTATTCATATGTACACTCAATTCTTAGCTATGGCATTCTTTTTTGGGAAACAAACGCACAAAATATGAATACAATTTTCAAACTCCAGAAAAGAGCCATAAGAATAATGACCAAAAGTACTAGTCGAGCACATTGTAAAGATCTGTTCAAAACACTACGGATTTTAACTGCTCCATGTGAATACATTTACGAGTCAGTTAGAAATCAAAAATAACATTGGTAATTACTGCACAAACAGCTCTGTCCATGATCATGCAACAAGGGATAGACTCAACTTACTTTTACCAAGAAAAAATAAACATAAAACTCAAAACAGCATTTTCTACCAAGGAATAAAACTGTACAATAAATTACCAAAAGAAATTAAGGAAATTGCAAAAATGCACTTATTTAAAAAGGCATCAGTTATGCAATACATTTTATAGACAAAAGGATTACTTAGATAAAACCGAGTAGCGCTTTGATAAAAAATGTTCTACAAATAAGTAATAATAAACGTGATTATAAAACATCCAACATTCCACATAACACCTTCATTTTATGTTTTTTCCTATTTTTTCCTTTCTAGAAATACTTACCCCCAAGCTATGCATAGCACAATACTAACACATCTTCCTCTTTCTGAGCTCAACATCTCACTCATTATGGAGGGATGCTGACTCAGCTTGTCAGTAAAGCAAATGGGAAGTTGCGGTACAGATAATGGCCCAGGGAAGACCAGTGTGTGCGTGCGTGCGTGTGTGTGTGTGTGTGTGTGTGTGTGTGTGTGTGTGTGTGTATGTGTAGTGAGTGAAGTGTTATGAAACAATGAGTGTATAGTGTGAGCAGTGACTGATAGTGAGATATGAGTGAACAGTGTGGCATTACACTATTTAATAAGTTATTTGTAAAAAAAAGTATTGTACACCAGGAGTAAATCTAATATTTATGTCTAAGTAGAAGTCTGTAAATATATGTGTATACGAATTAGCTTATTTTAAATTGGTCTAAACTTGTGAATACTTTGGCATGTCCTATATCCTTGTAAAAAGATATCTACAGATGAATAAAGCTACTTCTACTACTACTACTACTAAATAAAAAAAAATACTCAGATTAATCAAGATGGTATAGGAATGTAGCAGGAAGCAAAGAATTCTTTACATTTTGAAATTCACTTGGCACTTATTCATTCCAGTATCATGACACGTTTTTATTAGTTGATTCACACAATCTAGAGTTGAAGTTACCTGTGTTCCTAAATTTCTTATAAAATTTTCAGATTCCAGGTACAGTGTATGACTTGTCATATTTGTGTAGTGAATAAAGTTTTCGATTACCCTAATTTTATCGTGGCCAGGCTAAATTCCTTTTACAGAAATGGCATATTCTGAGAACTTAATAGTGTGCTTGTCAAACACACCTTTTTAGCTCAGCAATGACACAACAGTTACTAAAGACTTGAATAAGACATCTACAACACGGTTAAGCTCTTTCCAACAATGGATATTATCGACTTATGAAATTACTCTGTTCTTGAGTTCAAATTATGAATGAAAGCGACAGCAGGTAATTCAGAATTCAATTATAGATAGATAGATCTACAACATGGTTAAGCTCTTTCCAAGAATGGATATTATCGACTTACGAAACTACTCTGATTTTGAGTTCAAACTATGAATGAAAGCGACAGAAGCTAATTTAGAATTCAATTATAGATAGCCGCTGTAAAGGAGATAAAGCGCTTGTCTCACTATGGTGAATGGAATAGTTCGGTGCCTCATTGTTGTTGTTGTTGTGGTCTTCAGCCCCGAGACTGGTTTGATGCAGCTCTCCATGCGGTGCCTCATTAGATTTTATTATACTAGAATGAGATTCTCACTCTGCAGCGGAGTGTGCGCTGATATGAAACTTCCTGGCAGATTAAAACTGTGTGCTGGACCGAGACTAGAACTCGGGACCTTTACCTTTACTGGGCAAGTGCTCTACCAACTGAGCTACCCAAGCACGACACACGCCCCGCCCTCACAGCTTTACTTCTGCCAGTATGTCGTCTCCTACCTTCCAAACTTTACAGAAGCTCTCCTGCGAACCCTGCAGAACTGGCACTCCTGAAAGGAAGGATATTGCGGAGACACGGCTTAGCCACAGCCTGGGGGATGTTTCCAGAATGAGGTTTTCACTCTGCAGTGGAGTGTGCGCTGATATGAAACTTTCTGGCAGATTAAAGCTGTGTGCCGGACCGAGACCCGAATGATACAGAAACAGACTATCCGATCATATGTATTTCTTTGACACAGACTTCAGAAAGAGCCATCACACGATCTCTCCCGGTCTGAGTCTGAATGATCTGAAGAGTACTGAGTAAGTCATGTGTTCTGATTACAAGTGAGCTACTCTCGTGAGCAGTAAGAGGAAAAGGCCGGATCTTTTAAGCTATGCATTAAGTATGAATCCTTAAACCACAGAATTAAGTTGGAAACGCAATGTTTAACACAACAGTCGCAAACACATAATTATACGAATTAAGTGCAATTGCAACTAGGTCTTTCATTCCCAACTCTTCAACACAGAAGAGTAAGCAATGATTCAGCAAGAAACTAAGCAATCTGTTTATTGTGTCGAGGAGTGCACATTGGTGATCCGGGAGCTATGAATTGCTGGCATCGTGCGGGAAGTGCCTCAATTTATTCTCCGTGAAAGGTCCAGTCACCCTGTGGACCCTAGCATGTCTGCTATGTTGCTCCTCGGAGTTATGATAGCTTTTATGGACTTTATTTTTCCTGATGACAAATACGTTGTGTTCTGTGATCGAGATTGTGTTGAAAGTATCATATCTGGCCTCCATAATCGTACTTCAGTTATTGAAGGTTCGCTCATTCTATTAGATGGTGTATAGCCCTTGTGTAAAGGTGGCAATGCGGGCGAAGTGACCATCTCGGCAGTGGGTTCTCGCCACTTTCTAGTAGCGACCGAAAGAAGAGTTTTGTCATAATACTTAGAGGAAGTCCTTGGAACACTGTCATAGAAGGGCAAATAAAGGAAGAGAAGGAAAAGACAATGAAAAGAGGGTAAAACGGCAAGCAGTCGAAGAGTAGAAAGGCAGTAAAAAGAAAATTACGAGGAGTGGGTAACCGAACCCAGTCCTACAAGAATACTTTTTGACGACAATGATGAAAGCAGAGACTGCACGAACTGCGAAGAAATATTTTCAGACTCAAGGCCAGAAATGCAGTAAATTCAGTACCATATGGGCTCCTTCTGGGCTCACGAAATCTGTACGGGAGTGGAAGAACACAGTTTACTTTTATTTGTGAAAAGTTAATTCGAATCATTTTTCACGATAAAATATATTTAGTGCTTTGTTAAAACAGTATTTACCCACTTCTCTCTTTTTTTTTGTTTAAAGCTGAGTGGTCATACTGCCAGTTGTGGAAACTGAATTGTTTAAACCACTTAATTTGATCCTAAGCTTTTAACATGATAATAAGTTGTCGTCTCTTCCTCTATGAATAGATGATGAATGCAGCTAGCCGCTAACTTTGTGTAATGTCTTGTCTGTATAGACGTGTATCTGTTGCCTTTAAGACCCTTTCACCTTAACTCATAAATCTATACAGTAATGTAAGGGCCTCCCGTGTCTTGGCTGATCCGTGATAAGACAGGCGAAAAGTTAGACTAATGGAGGAATATTAGTATTATCTCTATTTTCATTCGCTCTCTCTCTTTCTCTCCTTTATCTATGTACAGTTTTTAATATAATATTTCATTACGTGAAATCAGCCAAATAGGATCTTTGGTGGAGTCCTTCGTCTTGGTAATCAGCGGCTGGCTTGCTGTAAGAGATCTTTACATTTATTATTACTGTTAAACACTGCATTCAGTCGGGAGAATCAATCGTGTAGACAATATGTTCCTTTTACGAAAGATTGCGAATTCCAGATGTGTACGAAGCCTTTTTGGACGATTTAACACAGACTCAGTGATTCCAGGCTCTCTTCGACACAGCTGAAACTTCCCCACTAATTACAGGGCCAACGTGATCATCAAATGGTTCAGAAAAAACTCATTCGTTCATTCACTCCGGAACAAAAAGTCACAAACCTTGTTTATGAAGGAAATTGTGTATTAACTCCATCTCCATTACATGTCCAGATCTCCGGTGATTCCACGTCTTAATTATTTTCCGTTTACACTCTCTTTCTATTCAAACAAACCGCTAGTGGCACAAAAGTTAATTCGCTCGATTTAGCCAGAAGAAAATCAGAATGTGTATCTCTCAGAAACACGTCAATCACTCAATCCCTACTCCAGAAGCTGTCCTAGTTACCACTCTAACAACCATGGAGAATTCATATATGCATCTCTGTTATTTCAAAGAACAAACGCGCTAGAAAATACTTTGGCGTCGTCTAACTGTCGCCGCATATGTTACGAGAAAATCAGATCAGCTACTTTTCCAAAGTGAATGAATGTGGATGGTTTGATTGACAATGATTAACTGGTGCGTGGTAGAGGGTCTTTTCTGTGGGGACGTTAAAAGCTGATTAATCTAGTCTATATTATAATTCAGTAGATACAGATTATAGTCACTAATTTCTATGAATTTGCATCTATTTCTACTCAGCTTAAGAAACAGGAATACCGCAACCGGCCACTTTAACCAGCTATTCCTTTTGTGGCTGTGCATTTCATTATTCGCATTCGACAGGAACATTATGTTATGAAGAATGTGTTCAATACAGTTTTAATACACTGAAGCCTCAAGAAAATGGTATAGGCATGCGTATTCCAGTACAGTGTTATGTAAACAGGAAGTATACGGCGCTGCGGTCGGCAACGCCTACATAAATCAAGTATTTGGCGCAGTTGTTAGATCGGTTACTGCTGCTACACTGGGAGATTATGAAGATTTAAGAGGGTTTGAACGTGGTGTTATAGACGGCGCACGAGCGATGTGACACAGCATCTCCGAAGTAGAGATGAAGTGAGGATTTTCCCGTACGATCTTTTACCGAGTATACCGTGAATGTCAGGAATCTGGTAAAAATGCAGCTCTCCGACATCGCTACGGCCGGAAAAACATCGTGCAAGAACCGGACCAACGACGACAGAAAAGAACCATTCAACGTGGCAGAAGTGCTACCCTTCCGCAAATTGCTGGGTCATTAACAAGTGTCAGCGAGAGAAACATTCAACGGAACATCATCAATATAGGCTTTCTGAACCGAAGATCCATTCGTGTACTCTTGATGACTTCAAGACACAAAGCCTGGACCAGTCAACACCGACATTGGACTGTTGATGACTGGAAACATGTTGCCTGGTCGGACGAGTCTCATTTCAAACTGTATCGATCGGATGGACGTATACGAGTATGGAGACAACCTCATGAATCCATGGAACCTGCATGTCAGCAGGGGACAGTTCAAGCTGGTGGAAGCTCTGTAATGGTATCGGGCGTGTGCGGTTGGAATGATATGGGACCCTTGATACGTCTAGATAGGGCTCTAACAGATGACACGTATGTAAGCATCTTCTCTTGTCACCAACATCCATTCATGTCCATTGTAGATTCCGGCGGACTTGGGCAATTCCAGCAGGACAATGGGACGCCCCACGCGTCCAGAATTGCTATTAAGTGGCTCCAGGAACACTCTTCCGTGTTTAAACACTTCCGCTGGCCACCAAGCTTCCCAGAAATGAACGTTATTGAGCATATTTGGGATGCCTTGCAGCGTGCTGTTCAGAAGAGATCACCACCCCCTCGTACTCTTACAGATTTATGGACAGGCCTGCAGAATAGCTGATGTCAGTTCCTTCCAGCACTGCTTCAGACATTAGTCGAGTCCATTCCACGTCGTGTTGCAGCACTCCTGAGTGCTCGGAGGGCCCTTACACTATATTAGGCAGGTGTAACAGTTGCTCTGGCTCTTCGGTGTAAATCTAATATCACTGTTAATTACTTCATTAATCTTAATTATAATTACACAATATTATTATTATTTTATGGCACATATATTGTACACGCAACACTGTTAAATATTATTTTGGCTTTGAAGCTCTGTTTGCAGACTGAATTATGTGAATTCGGTGATGCCTTCTCCTATTTCCAATAGTATGTGCAGATTTGTATTGCGCTACATTATGACTATGTTGGTTTGTTGACGCATTATTTTAATAGATCGTTTTGAATCCAAGTTCCGTAATTACAGTAAGGAGGAACCATCCTCTTTGCCTTGTATTTGGCTGCAAGCTCAATGTATTCAGACGACATAATTTTAGTGCTGTTTATTGAGCTATTACCTAATATTTGATGTTCTTTTATATAAGATATGCTTATTCTTCTTTTCTTTTGCCCAGATTTACGTAAGCGTGTGTACTATGATAAATTCATTTCATCACTTGTGGTCAGATTGTGTTTACAAATTGAAAAGTGGGTCATGAACATTCATAAAATAGAGCACAGCTCCATAGATCAGGACTTTGCCTAACTACTCAAGACAATTCTTAACAGAGACACAGACTACAAGATTGAAACAGGGGATTCAGTATTTATTAAAGCTCACGAGAAATAGAATGAATAGATTTCAAAGATTAAGTAGATTTATAATTGACCATTCAGATTTGAGATCTCCCTACTTCCTAATCTATGCTGTCTTGTGTTCCCACTTCAGGTACACTGTTAGGTGGATGTGACATTATCGATCCAAAACCGTATCAGAATAGAGATAACTGATTTTAATATGAGGTAACAATATGAATCTGAGGCTAATACGAGGGGCCATCAGTATGTAATGCAACATAATTTTCTCTAAGAACAAATTGGTTTTATTCAGGACTACAATACGCCATATTGTTCTGCACTCTTTTGGCTACAAAACTATTTTTCACTATCATCTCTGTTCAATGCGATTGTCTTATGCCACATTACTAGGAGCTCCCGTATGCCAGAGTGGTATCATTCTACTGGTTGATGTCAGAGTCAACATTTTGCAGCATCAGTAGCCTCTCAACCATCTATGTGCTGCTTCCTGCGGAGTGCATCCTTAATTGGACCATACACATGGAAATCGGAATGTGCTAGATCAGAGCTGTAGTGTGGCTGAGGAAGAACAGTCCAATGACGCTACGTGGGCTCTGGACATAATTGTGTAAGGCCTTGCATTATCACGGAGAAAGAGTTCGTTTGCATGTTTGTGGTGACGAAATGGTGAGCTCATTCCTTCAATTTCCAGCGGGTAGCACAATAAATTCAAAGTTGATCGTCGCACCATGAGGGAGAACACCGAATGGAATAACCTTGTATGTGGGCTGTTTAGGTTTTTATGTTGGTAACGCCACTTAGCATTCTGTATGAAAACTACTGACTGTGCTGTGTCCAGTCTGTGGCTGGCTGGACTCATTGTTGGAATATTCGCTTGCGAAGTGTTGGGCAGTTGGATGTGGACATCACGTAGCGTTCTGCAGTTGGACGTGAGCCGCCAGCGGTGGTGAATGTGGAGAGGGAGATGCTAGAGTTTTGAGCTGACAATCTGGACGTGTGTCTGCCAAAAAAGGAAATTTGTAAAGATGGATGTCATGAACTGATATATACAGGGTGAGTCACCTAACGTTACCGCTGGATATATTTCGTAAACTACATCAAATATTGACGAACCGATTCCACAGACCGAACGTGAGGAGAGGGGCTAGTGTAATTGTTTAATTCAAACCATACAAAATTGCACGGAAGTATGTTTTTTAACACAAACCTAGGTTTTTTTAAATGGAACCACGTTAGTTTTGTTAGCACATCTGAACATATAAACAAATACGTAATCAGTGCCGTTTGTTGCATTGTAAAATGTTAATTACATCCGGAGATATTGTAACCTAAAGTTGACGCTTGAAACCTCCGACGTTCAGTTGCATGTTGTAACAAACACGGACCATGGTCGGCGAGCAGCATCTGCAGGGACATGTTTACGATGACGACCGTGTTTACGAGTGTGGCTGTAGTGCACTGTTGTGGTGTGGTCTAGCTGTCGCAGAGTCCACATGTAGCGCTTGCTGCTATTGTTATTCTGCATTCGTCTCCGCACGCAGACCAACTGTAGTACACCGTGTTATCAGACGTCTGTGATAGTGTTGTGTTATAGGAACTGTGACCATGGTGTATTCGAACTCTGAAAAGGCGGAGATGATACTCATCTATGGCGAGTGTCGACGAAATGCAGCTGAAGCCTGCAGGGTGTATGCAGAACGGTACCCGGACAGAGACATCCAATGTGCCGCACATTGCAAAACATCTACCGCCAACTGTATGCAACAGGTATGGTCGTAGCACGCAAACGGGTCCGTAACAGGCCCGTCACACGAGAAGCGGGTGCAGTTGGTGTGTTAGCTGCTGTTGCCATGAACCCACACATGAGTACACGGGACATTGCGAGAGCCGGTGGACTGAGTCAAAGTAGTTTCATGCGCATACTGCACCGTCACCGCTTTCACCCGTTTCATGTGTCGCTACATCAGCAATTACATGGTGATGACTTTAATCATGGAGTGCAATTCTGTCAATGGGCATTAACAGAGAATGCGTTGCATTTCTACCTGTTTACCGATGAAGCGGGTTTCACACACCACGGAGCAGTGAATCTACGGAACATGCATTACTGGTCCATGGACAATCTACGCTGGCTCAGACAGGTAGAGCGACAGCGATCGTGGACTGTAAATGTATGGTGCGGAATCATTGGCGACCACCTCATTGGTCCTCACTTCATTGCAGGGGCCCAAACAGCTGCAACATACATCGCGTTTCTACAGAATGATCTGCGAACGTTGCTCGAAAATGTCCCACTGGAAACGCGTCGACGTATGTGGTATCAGCATGATGGTGCACCTGCACATTCCGCAATTAACACTAGGCTGACCCTTGACAGGATGTTCGACGGGCGTTTCATAGGACGTGGAGGACACATAAATTGTCCAGTCCGTTCTACTGATCTTACACCTCTGGACTTTTTTCTGTGGGGCACGTTAAAGGAGAATGTGTACCGTGATGTGCCTACAACCCCAGAGGATATGAAACAACGTATTGTGGCAGCCTGCGGCGACATAACACCAGATGTACTGCGGCGTGTACGACATTCATTACGCCAGAGATTGCAATTGTGTGTAGCAAATGATGGCCACCACATTGAACATCTATTGGCCTGACATGTCGGGACACACTCTATTCCACTCCGTAATTGAAAACGGAAACTACGTGTGTACGCGTACCTCACCCCTCATAGTAATGTACATGTGAGTCAGTGAAAAAGACCAATAAAAAGGTGTTAGCATGTGGACGTAATGTGCTGTTCCAGTCTCTTCTGTACCTAAGGTCCATCACCGTTCCCTTTGGATCCCTACGTAATTCGGTGCTCTCCGATACACACAATCGAACAGCGGAGGAGTGGTACTCAAGCGTCAACTTTATGTTACAATATTTCCGGATGTAATTAACATTTTACAATGCAACAAACGACACTGATTACGTATTTGTTTATATGTTCAGATGTGCTAACACTACTAACGTGGTTCCATTTAAAAAAAACGTATGTTTGTGTTAAAAAACATACTTCCGTGCCTTTTTTAATGGTTTGTATTAACCAATTACACTAGCCCCTCTCCTCACGTTCGGTCTGTGGAATCGATTCGTCAGTATTTGATGTGGTTCACGAAATATACCCAGCGGTAATGTTAGGTGACTCGCCTTGTATACAGGGTGTCCCAGCTATCTTGTCAACCCAAAATATCTCTGGAACAATAACAGCTATTGGAAAACGACTTTCACCGGTATCAATGTAGGGCTGGGGCCCATGAATGTACATTCTAAAACGAAAGCATATGTGTTTTTTAACACAAACTTATGTTTTTTTTAATGAACCTCCTATATTTTTTCTTCAGCAATCCATATCATGACAAAGCACATACACAATGGCGTTGATTGCATCGCAGTATTCCCATTACATCCCGAGATATAGAGACGCGAAGTTGACGCTTGAAACACCCGACATGCGCTGCTAGCGCACGTCCTGAGGCTCAGGCGTGAACCCCATGCTGCCCGTAATCGCGATGTGATTGACATGTGTAATCACACCTCCATACTTACCAAGAGGTCCGAAACGAATAATACGGTCTGCTGCCATGAACTCTCATAAGCACATAATGGTTTCCCTCTTGCACGTTTTACGTATCTACGTACACAATATGAACCAGTACCGATCGGTGTACACCCGTCAGGTTGTCTTATTTATCCTGCATACCCAAAATAAGGTTTATCTAATGCGTTATATGACCCATTGCGCCTGTCGCGCAGGGCCTGGCTCTACCTAGTCAAGTGTCCAACGTAGTTCCCACCACTGCCACAGTCACCACTTCGCTTTGTTTATGATTTGCGACCCATGCAAACTCCTGTACTCCACCACCCTCCGAGCATCCCATTTGTTGTTGCTTTGGCGTGCAGTACACCGCTTGCCAGTGTAGTCGTGCATCAGAGTAATCTAGTGACGGCACGGAGGTAGTACACATTGTGAATAAACGTTGTGTTGTGGAACTTATACTGAACAGTATAATGTACACACATGAAGATATGGTAGAAATGCTGCTGATCTATGGAGAATGTACGTTGACGGGAAATACGTTATGAGATTGCTTGTTTGTTGATAGTACTGTTAGCGAACATTATGATTATTAAGTTAATATGTCTGTTTTCTACCCTACTCTACATACCTGTACTGTACCCTGTTGTAGGTGGACGAAATGCTGTTCAGGCAGAACGACTGCACAGAAGACGATTCCCTGACAAGCCATCGCCTTCGCGCCGAATGTTTGGTCATCTCACATCTCGTCTACGTGAAACGGGAAGCTTAAATCCAAGACCTCGACATCGTCCTAGAACACGCACAGATGAACGTGCTGAAGTTGCTGTGCTCGCTACCATAGCTGTGAATCCTCATATCAGCACACGTCAAATTGAATGTGAAGTTGGTGTGTCGAAATCAAGTGCACAGCATATTCTTAAACGTCATAAATTTCATCCTTACCATGTTCATTTACACCAGGATCTTCATGGAAATGACTTCCGCAATAGGGTAACATTTTGTCGGTGGGCTCAGCAAAAACTTCTGACTAATCCAAATTTTTTTGCAGATGTTCTCTTTACCGACGAGGCATCATTCTCCAACAAAGGAATTGTCAGTATGAGGAATATGCATTATTGGTCCGCAGACAATCCAAAATGGCTCCGTCAAGTAGAGCATCAGCGTCTGTGGAAAGTTAATGTTTGGTGTGGGATTATTGGAGATACCATTATCGGACCTTTCTTTATAAATGGCATCCAAAATGGCAGACAATACTCCAGATTTATACGACACAATCTTCCTGTTCTCTTGGACACCGTACCTCTGAACCGGAGAATGATCATGTGGTATCAGCATGACGGATGCCCTGCACATAACGCTTTACGAGCACGACAACTTCTGAACCGTAAGTTTTCCGGTAGGTGAATTGGACGAGGTGGCCCAGTTAGGTGGCCTGCCCGATCTCCGGACCTTACACCTCTGGATTATTTTCTTTGGGGAGCAGTGAAGGATGCTGTTTACCAACATGAACCAACAACACCAGAGGATATGAAGCAACGCATTATTGATGCTTGTACAGTCATCAAAGAGGAAACAGTAGCACGAAGTAGGGCACCCTTCATCCGCAGAGTGACCCTATGTATGCAGGCCAATGGGCATCACTTTGAGCATGAGATGTGAACGCTATGTTTAGTATGTAGTGCTGGAATCACAGTGTAAGTTTCTACAAAGGGCCATTTTACCCAGTGATGTTAAGAAACATTTGTTTGCAACAATTTGTCATTTAACGCATTAGATAAACATAACATTGATAACTATGTGATAATAAAACTAACATGTTTACATTCATCTTCTATGTCCTACCTGAACTTCCCAAATCAAAACATTTTTACCTAAAAAACGGTAAAACTTTTAGTCCACTTTCTCGTTTCACTAAAACCATCAACATGAATTTTACTATTACGAGTGAATGATTAACTGTCACTTGCGCTAGATCTACAGTAAAGTAAAGTTTTAACGTTGAACGGCATTACCTTTTTAGTAACGGATTAGCGAGAAGCGAAGTTAACTTTGTGACTAACACAGATATGTTACTGAACCGCATCACCCCTAGCCTATGGGATAAATACCTGCTGGAAAGTACGACGTTAATGCAGGATGGGAGCAGACCGCATTATTCGTTTCGGACCTCTTGATAAGTATGGAAGTGTGATTACGCATGTCAATCACATCGCGATTACGGGCAGCATGGGGTTCACGCCTGAGCCTCAGGACGTGCGCTAGCAGCGCATGTCGGGTGTTTCAAGCGTCAACTTCGCGTCTTAATATCTCGGGATGTAACGGGAATATTGCGATTCAATCAACGCCATTGTGTATGTGCTTTGTCATGCTATGGATTGCTGAAGAAAAAATATAGGATGTCCATTTAAAAAAAAACATAAGTTTGTGTTAAAAAACACATACGTTTTCGTTTTAGAATGTTTCCAAATATGTACATTCATGGGCCCCAGCCCTATATACATATATATATATATATATATATATATATATATGATTTTTGAACATTATTAAGATAAATACATTGTTTATTCTTTAGCAAAGCGGACGATCTGAACGTGTGTCCGTCAGAAAAAGGAAATTTGTTTAATTGGATGTAACAAAATCATATATATATATATATATATATATATATATATAATGACTCTGGAACGCTATTAAGGTAACTACATTGTTTGTTCTCTATCAAAATCTTTCATTTGCTAACTATGCCTATCACTAGTTAGTGCCTTCAATAGTTAAAATCTTTTATGTAGCTGTCAGTATTGGCGCTCGCCGTATAGCAGTAGTTCGACTACCGAAGATTTTTGTGAGGTATGTGATTCATGAAAGGTATAGGTTATTGGTAGTCAGGGTAATTCTTTTGTAGGGATTATTGAAAGTCAGATTGCGTTGCGCTAAAAATATTGTGTGTCAGTTTAGTGATGATCAGAGTAAGTAAAGAGAGAAATGTCTGACTACGTTCAGTTTTGCTCAGCTGTTTGAAAATCAAATAATGTAGAAATTTATCAGCACAGTAATTCACAAGTTTTCTAAGTAGACGTTCCATATGACGACCCTTAGCCGAGGATACCTCACTGGAATTATCTGATTTTTTCTTGTAGTTTTTGTAAATAGTGTAGTTATTGTTTATTGCTAGCGCGTAACTGTACAGAGAATCTCCTTTGTAGTTGTAGTTTTTCATTGTTGTACTGTAAAACAGTTGTGGCATGCATGTAGATTAGCACCATTATTTCGCAGCCGCGCTTCCAATTAATTAGCTAATATTTTCAGTGCTATGTTAATGTGTTTTCTTATTTTACTCTTCAAATTGCGCTTTTCTGTATTATCGTGTGAAATATTTTGACAATTTTTGCGTGTGAAAAACGTAATACTAGGCTCCTAAGTAAACTGAGAAATGACAGTGAAGACGGGAGTAGTGTGTTTGCGCCACCGTGTAATAGATTAACAAATATTCAGAGTATTAATTTGTTAATTGTGCATAGGGAAATGGACCAGGCAATAAATAATCGTATAGACAGTGAAACAGCTAGTGAACAGGGTAGTATTGTCGATCGATCGGTCGGCAACAGCTCGCCCCAGGAACACGAAATGACAGGACACGATATTGCAAATACCGTAGATTCAGGTTCTGCGTCCTCACCTTTTTTTCAATTAAGTCAAGACACATTTTCTGCTTTTCAAAATGCGAATGCTGGTGGTGCAAATGCACTGCCGATAGGCACAAAGGAACATGTTCCATACACTAATACATTATTATTGCTATTAATGCAACAAATGAAACAGAATCAAAAACAAATAGAACTACATCGAAAACAATCACAGCAACAAATGGAACAAAATTCAACAAACACGTGAAGGTTTAACTGCTGAGTTACTTAAAATCGAATCGAAATGTCAGAATTTCTGAAATGACGTAAAAACACAAATGTTGTGAGCATTTTCAACCTATTTTTTCGCGGCATGAAAATGCATTACAGAATCACGAAGCAGCCAAAAAGAACTGCAAACTACTGTTCATAAAAACCAAAACACCTTACAAGCTAAAGTTGACTCCGTTGCATCTACCGATTCGATTACGCAACTTGCAAAAACTCAGGAAAATTTAAAAGACACAGTAAATACTCTGAAACTTGGTTCAGAAAGAGCACACGGAGGAAATCAGTTCATTATCAGAGAAAGTAGTCTAACTTTCGGATCAGCTATTTAATTTATCTACGAAGGTAGATGATAATCTGAATGACACAAGACCGGTAGTCTCTACTGACACAGAAGAGTACGAACAAATTAGGAAATTCAAACAAATTCAGAATCAAATTAATACGCAACACAATGAAGAAATCCGGGAAGTACAAGATCAGTTGGCACAAGTAATAGAAGAATTACATATTTCAGAGGACACTCGCGCTCCAATACGGGAAGAGGGACTTAGAAATACGGAAAAGCCGCAAAATAATAACACAGGGCGCTTCGGAAATTATGAAAGAAATTGAGAAGGTGCACCGAATTTTGAGATGGAACCGCCGACACGACGTAACAATGACCGATATGCGACTCGCCGACATATTGATTTTGACTATAAGCTGCTTATTACTACACGTAAATTTAAAACATTTAAGAATTCTGGCAACGACATTCATCCACAAGAGTGGCTTCATCAGTCCTCTCATTGTTTTCCTCACAACTGGTCATTAGAGCACAGATTAGAATTTATGTGTGGTTACTTAGAGACTGATCCTACTGTAAGAATGCGTTCTGTCATTCAAGATTGTCACAGTGAAGGAGAATTTTATCATGCGTTGCTCTCAGCATATTGGTCTCAAGTTACACAAGATCGCGTAAAACATAGCATCGTAATGATGAAACACTTTGAATAATCTGAATTCTCCAGTCTTGTCAAATATTTTGATGACATGTTGCACAAGAATCAGTACCTGTTAAATCCATACAGCCCCTCAGAAATCATCCGCATTTGCTTAATCAAATTGCCTGAATATTTACGACATATTATTTTGGCAGGACGTTGCAAGGAAACAGGGAAGCATTTCAGGGACTGTTACAAGAATTGGAAATTGACACTGACAATCGCAGGACGCGAAACCAGGAGAACAACAATTACAGGTCACATCCATCACAATTACGTGACGACAGACATAATAACTGGGCACGACAATGCTATTCTTACAACGCAAATCGTGACGAAAACAGACACCACCCGTATGACAACCGTTGGCAGAGTAATAATAATTGCAGAGAAAGATCGCATTTCCGTAGTAATGAATATGACAGAGACGATCAGAGAAAAAAACAATATGGAAACTAAAATAATTATTATCAATGGAGAGAGAATAACTTCACATGCAACGGTCCACCGCTCAGTTACTACTCAGGGAGAAATTCTCCACCACGTGACCGACAAGAAAGAAATTACAGAGCTACCGACACGACGGCAGACGTTATAATCATAGCGACAGACCTGAATTTCATCAGAAATGGCGGGATTCTAACAGGGCAGGGGCCTCCCGGCAAGGTGAATTTGTAGAAATTAGGTCTCCTAATCCCAATAACGACGCTCGAAAGAGACAATAGACAATGACCCGCACCGCAAGCAGCCACGTGTGCCGGCTGGCTCCGTGAAAAATAACATAGACGCTAACCTTGAGAAAAATTTGAGCATTCTTTACCGATGCATACCACATGATAATTGTGTTGAAGCTGAAGCTCTGTGTACTAGGAAGAGTATAGGTTTACACCACAATTCACATGTAAAACCATTTATTGAGAGATAATTTGCTTTCTGAGTTAGTCTTTAACACAAAATTTTTCACTTCACGTTACTAGTACGCTTTGTCACACTTAGAAACTGTTAACATGCAACAATGTTTTGAAGTCAACTATCCAGGCAAGAACGTAGGGAACTTATTTAGACAGTAATCAAGAATGCATTTTTGTAGTGAACAGACGACACAATGTTATTGTGTGTACATTCTTGCTTGTCAGTTGCACGATTTTGTAACGACTATAAGCTTACATATTTGGAACATATACTGCTAATGAGATTTTAATACAACATATTGGTTTACTTGAAAAGACATTCTGGATTTAAAGAATTTCTGAGAGATGACCGATGACACAGTGATTAGTTTATTTGACAGCTACACGATTATGTCATGGTGCCATTAATGAGTAACAAAATTTACATTATTCCTTTTGCACTTTATGTGTTTTATATCTGCACAGTTTTTCTGTATTATTCTGGAAAGTAAAACATGTTTTAGTAGTAACTTTTGTGGTATAGCTACAGTGAGATAGATATTTTTCGTTACACAACAATACATTATAGTACAGTTCTTTCTTGGTTATGATGATGTACATAATAACTACGATATCTACATGCATAGCATTTCACTTTTGTTTTGATGAGGTAAGTACATTGACTTTTGCAGAATTTTGGTTATGGTCACTTTTGTTTTTGATGAGGTAAGTACATTGACTTTTGCAGAATTTTGGTTACGGGGGACGATAATTACGACACTTGGCACATTTTTAACATTAAGTAATGACAGAGATTATCTTACAACAAGACGTACAGTTTAGCGCTACAGTACACGCAATTGAGTGATTAATTTTTTACTCAAAACGGTTAATTTTAAAGATTTTTGAATTACAAAGATACAAAGGTTTTCCGTGATACATTTCGTTTGATTGCTGTAATGTGTAACATCTGAGTGTATAATTACATTTATCCTCAGGAGGTACACACCTACTTTGTGTACTAAGCGCGTGGCAAGCGCTAGTAGCCCTAACTAATATGGTATTTGCATATACAACTTTACACGTCGGTGCAATATTTCTCTAACACAGAATTACAAGCATTGTGGGCTCCCAGCTGCATGACAGTCGCCTGAAAAAAAGCCATTAGGTGGAGAAAAAAACAGGCCATTAACCCCCATACTGACATTTATTTGTAGAAAACAGCGCAAATACGACACGCTCATACTTGATGACATATAGTTACACTTTGGAGCTCGTAATTGTTGATATTTACTGAAATGCCATATGTCTAGTGAATGATGTTTCATGCTCTGCTTTATATATATATATATATATATATATATATATATATATATATATATATATATATATTCGCTCATTTTGTTTAACATCTAGTTTCTAGTTGCTCTGCACCATGGGTTAAAATAAAATTTGACAGATGTACTAATATAACTATTTTCTTTCTACAGATGCATTAAATAATAATTTTATGATCTACTTCTTTAAAAAGGGAGCACAAATAGATATTTCCCATCACAGGAATTGCATACATAATTTTTTCAAGGATTAGGTAACTTGTTTTGTAAAGTAAGTTATCATTTTGCATCACTCTAGTGTTAAGATGCGACATCGGTATTACACATTTCCCTTATGTATTTGTGTACCCTTGTGTGTTTGTGTTCGTCCTGTTTTTATGTGTTTAGCTGATAAGAATTATGTCAGAATTTTTCTAATACTAAGCTACATTCACTATGATCAGGAATACTGTTACCCTCAAATATAATTTGCATTAATAATATGTTATTTACTTTGTAAAGATGTTTAGATATTATTTATTCAGCTCTGTTTTAATGCTCCTGTATGAAGTTAATGTTCCGAAAACTATTCTCATTATTTTATTTATGTACTTATGTTATAATTCCTGTAACACTGATGTATATGTCAATTTCTATTCTTTTGTAAAGCCCATATTACTACAAATGTTATCTGTACTATAATGTTCTTTAATGATGTATTTTGTAACTTTGTAATTGCTTTCTCATGTCGTAAATTTAAAAGTGTATAGACACCAGTTCTTCAAATTAAGTTTCATTTCATTGCACACGTTTCTGTTTGGTCATAGTATATGCACAATATGTGAGAAGAAAAAACAGGGACTGTTAGTGCTTGCACTTGTGTTGATAATTCAGCAAGGGACTGGAATTAAAAAAAATTGTGATTGCACATGTGGTGGTTCATGGACTTGCTATATTATCTGCAAGACTCTTCGATGCTGATTGTGCATCCGCACAGTTGCAACAGATGGCTGCTAACCATCTCTACAATGACTACAGTGGGTCTGCACCTCTGGTGACCCACCAATACCATAATCTCTACCAGGACTACAGTGGGTCTGCTCTGTGATGACCTACCTACCAATATTCTTCTAAACTTCGACTGATTCTGCTGTGGGTTTGCTCTGTTGTGGCCCATTACCTGTCTGCATGTCAAGAGTCAGCACTGTCTTTCCATCGGAAGGACAACACTACTTCTTCAAGACTGCATGGAAATCCACTACTTCTGTGTGCATTTTCTTTTACTTATCAGACTTTGTGCAATGTGATTACTACTGTGATGAATGATCAGGACTATGAGAACAATTTTTGCTTTTGACGAACATTGTATCAATAGTTTTGTGCATTTGATATATTTGTTATAGCTAATATAAAAAAATTTAGGAAATAATTATTGGGCACTGCCCAAAACAGTTTCTAAAATTTTTTGTGGGGAGCATGGGGGCTATGTAAGTGGGCTATTTAGGTTTTATTGTTGGTAACGCCACGTAGCGCTCTTTATGAAAATCACTGACTATTCTGTGTGCAGTCTGTGGCTGGTTGGACTTATTGTTGATATACATCTACATACATTTTGGAGGATAGATGGTATTGCTTCACTTCATGGATTGCCGCATTATTTCCTTTTCGAAGTGATAAACACATGTTTCGTCGCCTGTATCGATGTTCGACAGATAATTATCATCATCAGCTCTATAATGCACAAGCAATTCTGCACATATGGTCCAATCTGGGTCTTTATGGTCTTCTTTTGTGAGGTGAGGAACCCAATGGGCACACACTTTTGAGTACCCCAAATGGTGGAGCAGTGTGTCACCACTACTAACAGAGACGTCCAGTCGATCAGCGAGGAGTCTGATTGTGATCCATAGATCACCTCAGGTGAGAGTGTCTGATCGTCGTCGACCTGGAATCTCGCTGACAGAAGTTCAATCGTCTTCAGTGATGAGTACTGCTTCGAACTATGCCCCGATGACGGGTGAGAACATGTCTGGAGATGTCCCAAACAGCACTGGGATACCAACCTGACTGTTACCTGCCATACGGCCTGACAACCAGGTGTAATAGTCTGTCGTGCCACTTCATTCCATAGCAGTTTCCCTTTGCTTGTCATTCTCAGCACACTTACAGCAGTGCGGTACGTCGACGACATTATATGCTTCGTTTTGTTGCCCTTCGTGGCAAGCCATCCTTGGCTTACATTTTGCCTGTACACAGTGAGATTCTCTACTGCTTGCCTTCGTGCTTTCCAAACCCTACCTTGACCAGCAAGCTGAGCGGATCTCTTCCCAAATGAGAACGTCTGGAGCTTTATGGGCAGAGCCCTCCAGCGATCTCGACATTTTGACGACCTAACTCGCCAATTGGATAGATTACGCAGTGAGGGGCTTCCATGCGACGTGCGGTAGTAATCGAATGCACCATGACAGCTGTTGTATCACATGAACATTATTTCGATCTCCTCATGCTTGATATCTTCCCCGACGACGATGAGATCTCACAACAGCATTACTGCCAACAGCATAATTGCTCATTTCACAAGACCAGAATCGCGCTACAATGGTACGAGGAGCATTACAGCTAACCTGTGTTGAAATCTTTGCCAGTAAATTCAAGTAATCTGAACTCGATGCAACACGTCTGGGACGCTTTCTGATGCCAACTCTGTGGCCACAAACCACCTGTCTGTATTCTGCAGGATTTGAGTGACTTGTGCGTACTCGTCTGGTACCACGTACCTCCAAAGATTTGTCACATATGTACCATGCAGAAGTGCTACTGTATTGCGCGCCAAAAGTGGATCAACTCATAACTTGCCAGATGATCACAATGTTTCTGACAATCACTGTAAATAACTTTTCTAGTGTGTTCCAGAGTGTGTGTATCATAATGGACAAACGCTATTTTTCTGAATTAAGTAAATTTTAACTTGTGATGGTTAATAAGTTTGGAAGCTAGAGACTTAATTAGAAGAAAAGAGGAGTCCTTTCAGGCTCTGGGGGAAAACATTTTCTCTAGTAGACAATTAGCGAAATGGAAGTAGACGCAGTTCTATCCACACGTGTATGCTTGGAGGAAACACTGAAACAAAATCGGCATGTTTTAATTATTTGTAGAAATTGTAGGGGACATGTATATTTGAAAGAATGAAAGGCAAGGAATTTTAATTTTTAATTGGGGGTGGGTCTCATGCTTAAAAGAGCGGCTTTTGTATTAAGTGTAATTTTTGCAGGTAACTGATAAAATACTAGCATACTTCCATATGGTTATTGGGACTGTGTTGTTAGAACATACCCATGGCGGTTGGTGAATTATTTTTCTGGAGAGGGAGAGGGCTAGGGGTGGTAGAGGCTGAAAAAAGCGTTTGTTGTCTGATTGAATGGATGAATTACTCAACTATCACCACATATTTTAAGATTTTTTAATTACTTCACCTTATTATTTCGTTCTGTTTCCTTACTTAGTGTGTTTTATGGCTCTGGAGTCTTATTTGTTTAAACAGTTCCATGGTTAGTCTAACTTTGATAATTGCGACAGTGGTAGCTTACCCCACCGTCTCCTTTATTCTTTATTGGATATTACAGCCTTTTATTTATGTGAAGTATGTTATAAGATGCACGTTGAAACTTAACTTACGTATCATGCTCTCCACTTCCGCGTCATATAACTTAAATCTGTTTTATGACTCTAGCTCTCATTTCATTCCGATAAATAAGTTGCTTTAGTGCCACTACAAGTAGTCTCCACTCCTGCCGTAGATGTATTTTTCTAGAAAACTCGTTTTTTCGTTTTTCCCGATAAATTTTTATTAACCTGTGGTGGAGAATCCTAGTTGTAAATCGAGCTTCTTTTTTCTGGTGCACTAAATTTTCGCAGTTGCAGCTGTTTTAATTTGATTCAAATTAAAGGCAAGGTTATGACATTATAATAGTATTAATCACTGTTGTTGTTGTGGTCTTCAGTCCTGAGACTGGTTTGATGCAGCTCTCCATGCTATCCTATCCTGTGCAATCTTCTTCATCTGCCAGTACTTAATGCAACCTACGTCCTTCTGAATCTTCTTAGTGTATTCATCTCTTGGTCTCCCTCTACGATTTTTACCCTCCACGCTGCCCTCCAATGCTAAATTTGTGATCCCTTGATGCCTCAGAACATGTCCTACTAACCGGTTCCTTCTTTTTGTCAAGTTGTGAGATCAACTCCTCTTCTCCCCAGTTCTATTCAATACTTCATCATTAGTTATGTGATCTACCATCTAATCTTCAGCATTCTTCTGTAGCACCACATTTCGAAAGCTTCTATTCTCTTCTTATCCGAACTATTTGTCGTCCATGTTTCATTTCCATACATGGCTACACTCCATACAAATATTTTCAGAAACGACTTCCTGACACTTAAATCTATACTTGATGTTAACAAATTTCTTTTCTTCAGAAACGCTTTCCTTGCCATTGCCAGTCTACATTTTATATCTTCTCTACACCGACCTTCATCTGTTATTTTGCTCCCCAAATAGCAAAACTCCTTTACTAATTTAAGAGTCTCATTTCCTAATCTAATTCCCTCAGCGGCACCCGATTTAATTCGACTACATTCCATTATCCTCGTTATGCTTTTGTTAATGTTCATCTTATATCCTCCTTTCAAGACACTGTCCATTCCGTTCAGCTGCTCTTGCAAGTCCATTGCTGTCTCTGACAGAATTACAATGTCATCGGCGAACCTCAAAGTTTTAATTTCTTCTCCATGGATTTTAATACCTACTCCGAATTTTTCTTTTGTTTCCTTTACTGCTTGCTCAATATACAGATTGAATAACATCGGGGAGAGGCTACAACCCTGTCTCACTCCCTTCCCAACCACTGCTTCCCTTTCATGCCCCTCAACACTTATAGCTGCAATCTAGTTTCTGTATAAATTGTAAATAGCCTTTCGCTCCCTGTATTTTACTCCTGCCACCTTTCGAATTTGAAAGAGAGTATTCAAGTCAACATTGTATAAAGCTTTCTCTAAGTCTACAAATGCTAGAAACGTAGGTTTGTCTTTCCTTAATCTTTCTTATAAAATAAGTCGTAAGGTCCGGTATTGCCTCACGTGTTCCAACATTTCTACGGAATCCAATCTGATCTTCCCCGAGGTCGGCTTCTACCAGTTTTTTCATTCGTCTGTAAGGAGTTCGCGTTAGTATTTTGCAGCTGTGACTTATTAAACTGATAGTTCGGTAATTTTCATTTCTGTCAACACCTGTTTTCTTTGGTATTGGAATTATTATATTCTTCTTGAAGTCTGAGGGTATTTCGCCTGTCTCATACACCTTGCTCACCAGATGGTAGAGTTTTGTCAGGACTGGCTCTCCCAAGACCGTCAGTAGGTCTAATAGAATGTTGTCTACTCCCGGGGCCCTGTTTCGACTCAGGTATTTCAGTGCTCTGTCAAACTCTTCACGCAGTATCGTATCTCCCATTTCATCTTCATCTACATCCTCTTCCATTTTCATAATATTGTCCTCAAGTACATCGCCCTTGTATAGAACCTCTATATACTCCTTCCACCTTTCTGCTTTCCCTTTGCTTAGAACTGGGTTTCCATCTGAGCTCTTGATATTCATACAAGTGGTTCTCTTTTCTCCAAAGGTCTCTTTAATTTTCCTGTAGGCCTATCTATCTTACCCCTAGTGAGATAAGCCTCTACTTCCTTACATTTGTCCTCTAGCCATCCCTGCTTAGCCATTTTGCACTTCCTATCGATCTCGTTTTTGAGAAGTTTGTATTCCCTTTTGCCTGCTTCATTTACTGCATTTTTATATTTTTTCCTTTCATAATGGAATTATTAATCACTAAGTGAGGTAAATATTCATTACGTCGCACGTCATACCGGGCATGTAGTACTGTAATCTATACTTTATCCAAGATTTGCAAGTAAGAAGTTTGCCAAATCATAATTCCTTGGGTGGGAACTCAAAATGGCTCTGAGCACTATGGGACTTAATTTCTGAGGTCATCAGTCCCCTATAACTTAGAACTACGTAACCCTAACTAACCTAAGGACATCACACACATCCATGCCCGAGGCAGGATTCGAACCTGTGACCGTAGCGGTCTCGCGGTTCCAGACTGTAGCGCCTAGAACCGCTCGGCCACTCCGGATGGCAGGTAGGAACTAATGTGGTAGGATAGAGACTGTGAACATATCAATGTCTGGATGTACACTCACAATCCTTTGGGTAAAAACTTTTCCAAGTTATCGAATTTCGGCTAAAATTTAGTCTCTTAGGCTTTAAGCCGAGACTAGAGATACAGTATCACTAGATATAAACAGCAACATACTTTCGTAACTAATAAAATTTTCTAAATGTCCAAAAATAATGACAATACTATTTGAGCGGTGTCGCACATCGGTCAAGCAAAGGTATGAGTGAGTCGTCATTCTAGTGTTACCAAAACGAGAACTATGCGGAATTTATATATATATATATATATATATATATATATATATATATATATATATATATATATATTTGCTTGACAGAGTAAGAGGGTATGGACAGTGACAGAGTGAGATAGAGACGGGTAGGCATCAAGAAGTGAATCTCTGGAAGTAATTGTGGTCACCGACAGAGAGCGTGCCGCTGCGAGACTAGCCGTCCCTCTCGGCATGTAGACCGAGGACAGTGCGTGGACTCTGCGACTGGACGCGAGGCGGACGGTATCGTGACAGAAACCTAGTCCGTTGGTAGCAGCGTCACAGGCCTAGATTGCGCTGCACGTGTCTGGAATGCATCCACCATGAATGGTGAACACTGGAGCTGGTGATCGACTACGTCATGTAACCAAACGGTAGGCTAACCTCGGGAATCTTCAAAAGGTGTTGTGAAGATATAAGCAGGAGTATCAAAATAAATTCATTAAAGGGTACGAGCACTAACAGTGACGTGGTAGAGCACAGTGTAACTGTTCAGCGGTGTTGTATTTATTCTGGGCTTCTGAATGTCAAATAAAGTGTTTTGAAGTACTTCTTTGACAACCAGTAATCATCCAGTATGTTCCACTTCCGACAATCGGTGTCTCATTTCATCTCAGTAATATATGCGAAACATATGTATCACTACGATGCATATCTGTGATCGTGGATGCAATCCCACAGGTAGAAGTAGTGGTCACAATGAAAAAAAAAAAAAAAAAAAAAAAAAAAGATTCTGAAACATCGTAAAATACCACAAGTATCGCAAATCTCGAAGAATGCCTTGTCCGGTTCTGCAACGTAGGACCTCTCAGGTGCATAGCCCTGTGTGACATGTATAAATATAATAGTATTAATCATTTTTACTTCTGTGTATGAGGATGAGAACACAGACTAGATAATAAATGATGTTTCAAAGTATTAACATTAAACGATATTAATTCCTCACACATTGTCTGGCGTGCAGACAATGGCATTGGTGGATGAGGTCGTGCGTTTGCTAAGTGTTCTTGCACTACCGTGTGAAATATTGGATTTCTAGCAGTAAAATTGCCGTGGAGATAGACTTATGGTTCTTTAATGCTAGGACTTTATCATTTTCCATCAAATTGCACATAAACCTAGACCATGTCGCAGCCGCTTACATCATTGTTAAAACTACTAAAATGAAAAAAAAGACATAGATACTAATAAAATATATATTCAAGAAATCACATAAATTATGAATAGACACTTACATATAAATAATAATTTCTGCTTGGCAGTACATTAATATAAATGACTACGTCGATGAGCCTTTTAAATCTGCCTATGTTCAGTATGTAAGAAAATGTCTCGACTTACAGAACAATGAGAAAATGCGTCGGTACATAAACAGATTACCTCACCACTCCGGGAAGAGCTAGGGGAGAAGAAGTTGAAGTATAATATTAAAACGTCTGCTATTTTCTCACCGCAGTAACATGTTGTTTATCGATAGCGCTTCGTATCGTATTTTTGACAGCTCGAAAAAATTATATTATCGCTTTCGCGTGCAAATGAGTCATTCAACATGTCAGCATAATTTTAATTGATGAGAAATGAGCTAGCCTCGATCCCCGCCACACCTTCCAAATTTTGAATTTCCCACAAGGGATGAGGACTGTATTACACATGAGAACTGACTTGTTTGAACTTCCCAACCCCGCCAAAATGGAATTTTCTTCAGAAGGCTATTGGGAAGGAGAGTTAGTACTTAACCTCCCTTCGAAAATGAAGACATTCAAGACGGAGCACAAGCTACGACTGTTTCAAGGATGGTGAAGGAAATCAACCGTGTTCTTCCAAAAAACAATCCTAGCACTTTCAGGAGTGATTTAGGGAAATCACGGAAAACCTAAATCAGGATGGTCAGATGCGGATTTGTACCACCGTATTCCCTAATGATAGTACACTGTGATGATCACTGTGTCACCTCGCTCGTTCAGAGAGTTAGGGACCAGGGATGGAATCGAGAAGGTAATAGGAGAACTGGGTTAACTACTTTCACCTCTGACGTTACTACTGAAAGGTGACAGGCCCTTCTGGTCCCTCCAGTCTAGCTGGAAGGCCCAGTCCTTTTTCATTCATTTGTTTTTTTTTTACTTCTTTTCGCAATTCAACATGCATTTTCTCATTTAGTTTCTGTTATGGAACAGGAGGCATGAGACGGTGATTCAGCTCACATTACCTGTACGTCTAGGGAATTTAATCGCTGAGGGGACGGATTTCTTTTCTCAGCACTACGTTTCGCCCGCTATAAGCGGCGGTTGCATTCGGTCGGAGTCACGTGAAGTTGGCACCAGACTTACGAGAAATACACATTCTTTTTCGGAGGTATTGGTAGATATGCTATAGTTTTAGAGTTCTCTGCACTAAATTTAAATAGTTCTGCAGAATTTTGTGAAGAAAACACTAGTAATCGGGAATGTTTTAATGTTGTGAAAAAGATTGTTAGCCAGCTTGCGAAAATAAAATTGTGGTCTGATTTGTTAGCAGCTACAAGACCTTGCCCATACTGGTACTTCCCTCTCTCTAGCTTTGCATGGATCAACGGAACGTTATTACCCGGTATATCATTTTCATAACTGGAATTGATGCTAATGTTAATGTCTTCGATGATGTTACCAGTCGGAGACGTTGAATGCAGAAACAATAGAATCAGGAATATCTGAAAAAGTAAAATTATGACTACAAAAATTTAAAAATATATTAGAGGAAAGTCGTCAATAAGTGTACTGACGGAGAGCCGTTAATGATACGAATAATCAACGGCACTGCAACTTAGCTCGAATACCTTTTAAAACATCCTTTACTAAAGTATTACTGCATTATACACCTAGAGTCACTGAATGGAAAACCTTAAATAAGCAGCGTGTTATGCCACCAGTTCTGAAATGTGTGAATAAACCTAGAGCCACGACATTAACTACACGAGGATTCTGAGGGTCCTGTGAATTGTTGGACTTCGAGTATGGAGGACTTGGATTTGTCCTACATTGTGAGATGCAATATTTACGGAGGGAATACAGCTTGAAACTTGACAGATGCTGTTTCTGATTTTTTTAGAACGGGAAAACACGCTATCTGAAAATGAATCCTGTGACATGACAACAAGCAACTGTACTTGGTATTTTTAGTTGAACTTAGTTGCCACATCAAAGTCTAAATTTAAAACTGGAAGGGAAAAGCACCAGTCCATTTAAAATTATATTTAAACTGATTATCTCTGAGTCATAAAATGAGAATTCGAGTGAATTTCCATATCTGAAACAAGAGAGTGAATGAACTGCTGATAACAGCTGTTCGACCAAATACACTCCTGGAAATTGAAATAAGAACACCGTGAATTCATTGTCCCAGGAAGGGGAAACTTTATTGACACATTCCTGGGGTCAGATACATCACATGATCACACTGACAGAACCACAGGCACATAGACACAGGCAACAGAGCATGCACAATGTCGGCACTAGTACAGTGTATATCCACCTTTCGCAGCAATGCAGGCTGCTATTCTCCCATGGAGACGATCGTAGAGATGCTGGATGTAGTCCTGTGGAACGGCTTGCCATGCCATTTCCACCTGGCGCCTCAGTTGGACCAGCGTTCGTGCAGGACGTGCAGACCGCGTGAGACGACGCTTCATCCAGTCCCAAACATGCTCAATGGGGGACAGATCCGGAGATCTTGCTGGCCAGGGTAGTTGACTTACACCTTCTAGAGCACGTTGGGTGGCACGGGATACATGCGGACGTGCATTGTCCTGTTGGAACAGCAAGTTCCCTTGCCGGTCTAGGAATGGTAGAACGATGGGTTCGATGACGGTTTGGATGTACCGTGCACTATTCAGTGTCCCCTCGACGATCACCAGTGGTGTACGGCCAGTGTAGGAGATCGCTCCCCACACCATGATGCCGGGTGTTGGCCCTGTGTGCCTCGGTCGTATGCAGTCCTGATTGTGGCGCTCACCTGCACGGCGCCAAACACGCATACGACCATCATTGTCACCAAGGCAGAAGCGACTCTCATCGCTGAAGACGACACGTCTCCATTCGTCCCTCCATTCACGCCTGTCGCGACACCACTGGAGGCGGGCTGCACGATGTTGGGGCGTGAGTGGAAGACGGCCTAACGGTGTGCGGGACCGTAGCCCAGCTTCATGGAGACGGTTGCGAATGGTCCTCGCCGATACCCCAGGAGCAACAGTGTCCCTAATTTGCTGGGAAGTGGCGGTGCGGTCCCCTACGGCACTGCGTAGGATCCTACGGTCTTGGCGTGCATCCGTGCGTCGCTGCGGTCCGGTCCCAGGTCGACGGGCACGTGCACCTTCCGCGGACCACTGGCGACAACATCGATGTACTGTGGAGACCTCACGCCCCACGTGTTGAGCAATTCGGCGGTACGTCCACCCGGCTTCCCGCATGCCCACTATACGCCCTCGCTCAAAGTCCGTCAACTGCACATACGGTTCACGTCCACGCTGTCGCGGCATGCTACCAGTGTTAAAGACTGCGATGGAGCTCCGTATGCCACGGCAAACTGGCTGACACTGACGGCAGCGGTGCACAAATGCTGCGCAGCTAGCGCCATTCGACGGCCAACACCGCGGTTCCTGGTGTGTCCGCTGTGCCGTGCGTGTGATCATTGCTTGTACAGCCCTCTCGCAGTGTCCGGAGCAAGTATGGTAGGTCTGACACACCGGTGTCAATGTGTTCTTTTTTCCATTTCAAAGAGTGTATATTGAAAAACACAAAAATTTCGAAGTTCATTTCAAATTCGCTTTCATCAATTTCAAACCCAATTTAAGTTAGTCAACAAAACAAAATGCCGATTTCTAGTCATACTGAAAGAGAGCTGATTAATTTAGAAGCAATTTAGTAGTTAAAAATGAAATCTGATAAGCTTTCTTCATATCTAAATGATTCTGTCATAATTAATTTTTGGCATTCATTACGCAGCAAACATTTCCTAGAGCTAAGAACATTTGCACATTGTTATATAGCCCTATGCCTCTTTGAGACGATATACAGATGAACACAAGGCTTTTCATGTATGACATTTATTGAGAGCAAAACAACGTCACTTATAAAGGACTCATATTAATGGTATGTAAGGTCCCTGAGCTGTGACAGATATTGTTTAAATATATTAATTAAAACGTTAATTAAGTCTACAATCAAACTTCGTTTCATACTTTCGAACATCGGCTGAGAGTCCTAGTGAGCAGAGGCAACCGACAACTTGCAAGTTCTCTCTCTCTCTCTCTCACACGCACATATACACACAACACACACACGTACACACACTTCGAATCCCAAATCTGGTCCAGAGCTATGTTCTTCACCAAACGACACTCTCTGGCAGGTGTGGCGCCATAAGCAGTGTCCACGGCAGCACTCATCCTCCTCACCCTCTCATCAAACAGATGATTTCCGACTACTGATGACTGGTGCTATAATAAGCGTGTGTATTTGAGCTGGCCTAAATCAATGAACTTAATTCCGTGGGTCAGTTGGTCTTTTACCTCGTCTAAGCGAACAAGATCCTACCCCTATCCCAGTTTTCCAACGCTGACAATAAACGTATGAAGGTACTAAAGGTGCTTGACTTGTATGACTCATTTGAACTCCTCGTGAAAAAATAGGTCTTGCTAAATTTTCGAAAGTCCCACTCCGTATCGAATACTAAAGTAACAGGAGACCGCGAAAGACCATTGTAGCGAGAGCTTTCTTGAAATCCGATACTTAGTTGTAGCAAAGAGTATCAAATTAAATTAAAGTTGTTGTAATACTGGGGTTGTCAGAAGTCGGATACATAGCACAGTCGACACGATGTGTGCCGACGTGTAACTACGTCCACCTATCACAACTGGGAAAGCGAAGCTCAGCCTCCTATGGAAAAGCTACATTATTGCAACTATGAACGATTACCTCCACAAGGAATTACATAAGGTTTTTTCATAAAATTCTTGGACTATTATCCAGAACTGTGGTTGAAACTGTCATCAGAACTCTGGTGGTATTTCATATATTTTGTGTAGTGAAAAATGGGTCCCTCATTATTGCAATTATCTCATGAACTATCACATGCACAAAAAATTTCATTAAGATATTTTGTCGAGCTCTTGGGGAGCTATTCAGAATTGTGATCACAGCTTTATTTCCCCAAGTTGGTAAAAAAAAAAAAAAAAAACTTTTCACAACATTAAAATGTTCCCGATTACTAGTGAACTTTCGTGAAAGTCTGCGTAACTACTTAAATTTTCCGCAGAAAACTCTAGAAAACTCTAGAACAATGGCGTACCTATGAAGAACTCTGAAAAAAAAAACATATATTTCTCTAACGTTGGGTGGCAACTTCATCAGACTGAAAGTCGGGAACCTTCCTGGAAGGAAGCGAGGACAAATAGTTGAAAGCACAAAGATCCTCAGAGTCACAGTTCGTGTTTTAAGTTACCGCTGCGCTGCCTAGACTCGGCCCCAGCGAAACCGCCTTACAGCTCTCCCTCTGTGTCGCTGGAAGCCACTTGCTTGTTCCAGCAGGCGGGTTGCTGGGCTACGGTGTCCGCACTCCTTCGTGTGTTAGAACTGTAAGTAGGCTGTTTAGGTTTTTATGTTAGTAACGCCACGTAGTGCTCTGTATGAAAATCGCTGACTGCGCTGTGTGAAGTCTGTGGCTGGTTGGACTCATTGTTGGAATATTCGCTAATGTAGTGTTGGACAGTCAGGTGTGAACAGCGCGTAGCGTTGGGCAGTTGGAGAGGAGCCGCCAGCAGTGGTGGAAGTGGGAAGAGAGATGCCAGAGTTTTGAGAGGTTACTATGAGTGGACGATCTGGACGTGTGTCCGTCAGAAAAAGGAGATTTGTGTAATTGGATGCCAGACTTTGAACGCTATTAAGGTAAATACATTGTTTGTTCTCTATCAAAATCTTTCATTTGCTAACTATGCCTATCAGTAGCTAGTGCCTTCAGTAGTTAGTATCTTTTATTTAGCTAGCAGTACTGGCGCTCGCGGTATTGCAGTAGTTCGAGTAACGAAGATTTTTGTGTGGTAAGTGTGTGTGTGTGTGAAATCTTATGGGACTTAACTGCTAAGGTCATCAGTCCATAAGCTTACACACTACTTAACCTAAATTATCCTAACGACAAACACGCACACCCATGCCCGAGAGAGGACTCGAACCTCCGCCGGGACCAACCGCGCAGTCCATGACTGGAGCGCCTAAGTCCTATCGGCTAATACCGCGCGCCTTGTGAGGTAAGTGATTCATGAAAGGTGTATGTTATTGTTAGTAAGGGCCATATTTTTGTAGGGATTATTGAAAGTCAGATTGCGTTGCGCTAAAAATATTGTGTGTCAGTTTAGTGAAGATTAGAATAAGTAAAGAAAGAAATGTCTGAGTACGTTTAGTTTTTCTCAGCTGTTTGAAAATCAAATAACGCAAGAGTTTTTCCAGCACTGTCATTCTTTACATACAAAGGGGAAGTTTCAGAATTCGCAGAAATATCCCTTGGGATCTACGGGACGTCCGCTGGAGTGGTTCCACACGTAAGGCCAGCAGATTTTCATTGCATCCCGCACTCGAGTTCTCCCACGCGTGGGCGTATGTTTGGTGGGTCCACTGTTACGTCTGCCCATGTTCAAAGCTGCCTTTTGGTTTTGGCGGAACGCCTTGACATTGATACAGCGCGTCTTTCTAGTGGGGGCAGAGCGCGTTTGAGTCAGGGACTTGACCGGTGCCAGTTTGTTGCTACGTTAAGATTGGCGACGGAATGGGTTCCCTTGTTGTGGTGCGAAAGACCGAAAATCAGACTCACTTCTCATTGGTCGCAGCGTAAAGTCGTCTTATGTCTTCTCTATCCACGCACACATTCGCGCAGAGATGTACTGGTCCGGATACCTGGTCGAAAATTAACTTTTGACGTAGCCACGGATTAATCGTGCTCCACTCTGGAGTACAGCTGACGACACTTGCAGCTGCGGTGTCGTCTCCATGTATCCGTCGGCTTCGTGTCACACGTCTGCCGTTTTGGTAACGTGTCGCAGCAACGGCAGGTAGAGTATTCTGAGCTACATTACCAGCACTTGCTACCTTGTTGTCATCTGCAGTAGCCACACACAGCGCCTCTCTGTTCACCTGCAAAGCCATGTGTTCTGTATCTGAGGTCAGTCACTGTTTCAAGTTAGGCAAATACTACGTTAATATTAAGTGCCCTCCACTCACGGTAGCGTCAACAGCACGTTTTCTGCAGTCAAGGTAGGAATGCAATCGTGTATTGTTAACAAACCATCAGAAATTCTTGCCCATGTTCAAGATTTTTGTATAACCTGTCGCTCTAAAATTCTGGTCAAAATGCAAGTCTTAATTTTGTGCTTACGCAAATAAATATATTTGTTATAGATTAGCACATTGTCTTCTTGGTTCGTGATCATAATTTAACTTCATTCCTCAGCTCACACATTTTGAAGCGGTTGTCACATAATTTCTGTAGCAGTTGTTTGAGAAATTAGCCACCATGATTGCTAAAGTAAAATAGCGACACGGTATCAGTATTCTTCCTCTTGAGGGCGGCGGATATCAGAATTATTCGCTTTTTGATACTGACAAATGTAAGTCAGTCGCCCTAAATAGGAACCACCACAGGCTAACTTCCAGTGAGCACGATTTGAGTACAAAAGACAGATCTCTGTTTCTGTATTACTGCTGCACTGCAAGTATAGTTTATAGTTAACTATAAAAGGGAAAATAAAGTATGGTATAAATATGTCAGACACAAATTATCGTGAGAAGCTTATTTATTTATTATTTATGGATACAACAAAACAGACACTAGTGCTTCCTTGAAGATTTTCTGGAGTTGGTGAGTACGTCCTGCAGGATGGAGACCAGGCTGTCGAACGCCTCCTGGCAGGTCGGGACGATCTGGTCGGCAGGCAGCAGGAAACCATACTGGCCCTCGTCCCTCAGCTCCCAAGCAAAGTTGTACTGGTTGCCGTTGACGCCTTGCATCCAGTCGATGCTGGTTCCCGACGTCGGATCTGCCAAAAACATAGTCACAATCAAAGCTCACCAAGAGTTATCTCAGTTGTCTGGTTACTTATGCTGAGGTAAGATCGATGTCACTCGATGGACGAGGTGTAATTAAATTTTGTTTCTTAATCATTATGATACACTTCATGTATTCTCGCTTGTTAATAAATATTCTCATTCAATAATTCCAGTACAAGAATTAATGCGTTCAGCTTTTCGGCTGTATCTATGTATCACTCTGAATCTAACTTCATCTCTTCCTCGCTTTCAGTCATGCGTGTCCGAAACAAAGCACCCAGCAACCTGGTCTGATTGAAAACTAAGCTGCGTTGAAGTGGACATTAAAGCTTTCTGTGTTATCATCGGCGTAGCTTTCCTGATGGCCTTACTCCAGCTACATATATCTTATCCATTAGCAAACAATTACATCTGTCCCATTTTCAGTTCTCATACAGCTTTCCTCATCCTTTTCTGTTTCCTCCTTACAATTCTTCTAGTTTCATCCCATTATTTATTGCTCTTTCGAAGACCAGATAACATTTTATCTAGTTTTAATTCCTTTTGTACCGCTTCTAAGAATTTCCGTTAGTATACCATTAATTTCATCCGGCATGAACATTATTGTACATTACTGTCATAAACGTATCGAATACTATATTGTTATTATTATCATTTATTTATTTTTGTTTTATTTCGCTGAAGTCATCTAGAACCACATTAAGTATTGCTACATTTGGTAGAAAACTGAGCTCTTTTTGAAGCCAAGATTTCTTCATACTTCTGAATATGCTTGAAATTTCCTGGCAGATTAAAACTGTTTGCCGGATCGAGACTCGAACTCGGGACCTTTGCCTTTCGCGGGCAAGTGCTCTACCACCTGAGCTACTCAAGCAATATTCACGTCCCGACCTCACAGCTTTACCTCCGCCAGTATCTCGTCTCCTACCTTCCAAGCCCTCAGCCCTCTGCGTATAGGTTCCCAAGTGCGCAGGCATAGTGCGCTTCCTTTACTCATCACTGCAGGACGCTCTGCGTCGTCACCTTCATTGCGTCAGCTGGATAGTGGAACCACGTGAGTGCTGGGGTCGAAAGGTGAGTGTTCGTCTCGTGCCTGGGATACGCTGTTCGAGTGAAACCCGACTGCTTGCAGAGTGTGTGTAGAATGAGTGCTGCTCGTGCGGCTTCGAAAAGCCGTTGCAGTGCTTTACTGCCCACTGAAGTCTGAGGAGCTTCTGATACATGGACTTTTGAAGCTGAAAGAAGTTGCGACACCAGTGATGGCCGCAGAACACGGTATAGGTATATCAGTCAGGTTCCTCTCAGAGTATGTTGATACAACAGCTCCGTTGTATGCAATTACACTCCTGGAAATGGAAAAAAGAACACATTGACACCGGTGTGTCAGACCCACCATACTTGCTCCGGACACTGCGAGAGGCCTGTACAAGCAATGATCACACGCACGGCACAGCGGACACACCAGGAACCGCGGTGTTGGCCGTCGAATGGCGCTAGCTGCGCAGCATTTGTGCACCGCCGCCGTCAGTGTCAGCCAGTTTGCCGTGGCATACGGAGCTCCATCGCAGTCTTTAACACTGGTAGCATGCCGCGACAGCGTGGACGTGAACCGCATGTGCAGCTGACGGACTTAGAGCGAGGGCGTATAGTGGGCATGCGGGAGGCCGGGTGGACGTACCGCCGAATTGCTCAACACGTGGGGCGTGAGGTCTCCACAGTACATCGATGTTGTCGCCAGTGGTCGGCGGAAGGTGCACGTGCCCGTCGACCTGGGACCGGACCGCAGCGACGCACGGATGCACGCCAAGACCGTAGGATCCTACGCAGTGCCGTAGGGGACCGCACCGCCACTTCCCAGCAAATTAGGGACACTGTTGCTTCTGGGGTATCGGCGAGGACCATTCGCAACCGTCTCCATGAAGCTGGGCTACGGTCCCGCACACCGTTAGGCCGTCTTCCGCTCACGCCCCGACATCGTGCAGCCCGCCTCCAGTGGTGTCGCGACAGGCGTGAATGGAGGGACGAATGGAGACGTGTCGTCTTCAGCAATGAGAGTCGCTTCTGCCTTGGTGCCAATGATGGTCGTATGCGTGTTTGGCGCCGTGCAGGTGAGCGCCACAATCAGGACTGCATACGACCGAGGCACACAGGGCCAACACCCGGCATCATGGTGTGGGGAGCGATCTCCTACACTGGCCGTACACCACTGATGATCGTCGAGGGGACACTAAATAGTGCACGGTACATCCAAACCGTCATCGAACCCATCGTTCTACCATTCCTAGACCGGCAAGGGAACTTGCTGTTCCAACAGGACAATGCACGTCCGCATGTATCCCGTGCCACCCAACGTGCTCTAGAAGGTGTAAGTCAACTACCCTGGCCAGCAAGATCTCCGGATCTGTCCCCCATTGAGCATGTTTGGGACTGGATGAAGCGTCGTCTCACGCGGTCTGCACGTCCAGCACGAACGCTGGTCCAACTGAGGCGCCAGGTGGAAATGGCATGGCAAGCCGTTCCACAGGACTACATCCAGCATCTCTACGATCGTCTTCATGGGCGAATAGCAGCCTGCATTGCTGCGAAAGGTGGATATACACTGTACTAGTGCCGACATTGTGCATGCTCTGTTGCCTGTGTCTATGTGCCTGTGGTTCTGTCAGTGTGATCATGTGATGTATCTGACCCCAGGAATGTGTCAATAAAGTTTCCCCTTCCTGGGACAATGAATTCACGGTGTTCTTATTTCAATTTCCAGGAGTGTATATACAACCACTCGCTCACAGAATGATCCATACCTAAAGACTGGAAAATTGCTCAAGTCACACCAATACCCAAATAGGGAAGTAGGACTAATCCGTTGAATTACAGGCCCAAATCACTAACTCGATTTGCAGTACGGTTTTGGAACATATACTGTATTAGAACATTATCAAGTACCTCGAAGAAAACGATTTATTGACATTTAGTCAGCACGGATTCAGAAAATACCGTTCTCGCGAAACACAACTAGCTCTTTATACTCATGAAGTAATGAGTGCTATCGACAGGGGACGTCAAACTGATTCCACATTTTTAAATTTCCAGAAGGCTTTCGACGGCGTTCCTCACAAGCGTCTTCTAACCAAGCTGCGTGCGTGTGAAATATCGCCTCAGTTGTGCGACTGGATTCGTGATTTCCCGTCAGGAAGGTAACAGTTCGTAGTAATAGACGGAAAGTCATCGAGTAAAACAGAAATAATATGCGGCGTTCCCCAAGGGAGTGTTATAGGTTCAAAATGGTTCAAATGGCTCTGAGCACTATGGGACTTAACATCTTAGGTCATCTGTCCCCAAGAACTTAGAACTACTTAAACCTAACGAATCTAAGGATATCACACACATCCATGCCCGAGGCAGGATTCGAACCTGCGACCGTAGCAGTCCCGTGGTTCCGGACTGAAGCGCCTAGAACCGCACGGCCACAACGGCCGGCTGGAGTGTTATAGGCCCTCTATTGTTCCTGATATATGTTAACGACATGGGGGACAATCTCAGTAGCCGTCTTAGATTGTTTGCGGATGATGCTGTCATTAGCGTCTTGTAAAGTCATCAGATGCCCAAAACGAATTGCAAAATGATTTAGATAAGATATCTGTATGGTGCGAAAAGCGGAATTGACCCTGGATAAAGAAAAGTGTGAAGTTATTCATATGAATACTAAAACAAATCCGCTAAATTTCGATTACGCGATTAGTCACGCAAATCTGAAGGCTGTAAATTCAGCTAAATACTATGGGATTACAATTACAAACACCCTAAAATGGAACGATCACATAGATAATGTTGTGGGTAGAGCCAACCAAAGACTGCGATTCATTGGCAGAACACTTAAAAGATGCAACTGGTCTACTAAAGAGACTGCTTATACCACGCTTGTCCGCCCTATTCTGGAGTATTGTTGTGCGGTGTGGGATCCGCATCATGTGGGACTGACGGATGACATCGAAAATGTACAAGGAAGGACAGTTCGTTTTGTTTTATCGCGAAGTAGTGGAGATAGTGTCACAGACGTGATACGTGAACTGCGAAAACATTTGGTTGGCACCCACCTATATAGGGAGAACTGTCCATCACGATAAAATAAGACAAATCAGGGCTCGCACAGAAACATTTAAGTGCTCGTTTTTCTCTCGTGCCGTTCGAGAGTGGAACGGTAGAGAGACAGCTTGAAGGTGGTTTATATAACACAGTCAGGCACTTTATTGTGAACAGCAGAGTAATCACGTAGATGTAGATGTAGATGTCTTAGAAAGGTCTACTATTCTTCAACACTGAACCTACACCGTAGACAAAGCTGTTCCTATGTTGTGGGAATGCGGGTAAGATGGCCACTGTCCTACGCTGTGACTATTGTCTAAAACTGCATAGTGTGCGAACACCAAGATCGAGACTAACTCGATGCCTGAAAATACAAAGAGAGCAATCTTTACGATTGCGGATAGAATGAGCTCAATACGTAATCAAATAGCATTCCAAAGGACCGAGAAAAATGAGGTAACAGTTGTATTCGAGAACTGGTGTGGAGAGAAGTGTCAATCAATCTTTTGCCGGCTGAAGTGGCCGTGCGGTTAAAGGCGCTGCAGTCTGGAACCGCAAGACCGCTACGGTCGAAGGTTCGAATCCTGCCTCGGGCAAGGATGTGTGTGATGTCCTTAGGTTAGTTAGGTTTAACTAGTTCTAAGTTCTAGGGGACTAATGACCTCAGCAGTTGAGTCCCATAGTGCTCAGAGCCATTTGAACTATTCAATCAATCTTTTGGTCCATGTATTTATCTCCATTACGGAATCAAGATCCGTCCATACATGAAGTATTTGTTGCGACCATTGGGGTTGCGCCAGTTGAAAGCGGAACTCTGTGCTATGCAGGTAACATCTGCTATACGAATATGTAGTATCTGTTGTACCAGAAATATCCGAAGGAACACACACCACGCGTTTCTATAACTGATTTGCCTCGATGAACAATAAATCGGCCACCTCCTCTGCGGATGAACAACTACTTCCGACCTCTTGTGGGATCATCGAAGTAGCGAGCGTGGAGGACACGGTCGCGGACTGCCGACAGGTGTCGCTTCGAAGGAGTGTGGGTCGGCCGAGTGGCGCGCTGAGGTAGTTTACTCAACTAAGATAAACACTGCGTCTGGCTGGTGCAGTGGTTAACGCAACTGTCTCGAACGCAATAGACCTGGGTTCGAAACCTGGTTCGGCCTACAGTTTCGATCGCCACCACTGAATACGAAAAAAGATCTTGATGCACCTGACATCAATAGTCCCTCCCTTTCCTTTCTCCCCCCCCCCCCCCCCCCCAATCCCATCCACCTTCAGTTTACACAATAAATAATATCGCCGCCACTCTCTGAGTTGGTGTTTGCATATCTGCAGTGGCGGGGTATTATAGTGGTCATGTTACGTAGTCCACTAACTGCTTTTGTTATGTACATAACTCTTAGACGACTGACTATCAAACAACATTTAACTGTTTTGTGTCGTCTTACAGAATCACAGTATGAGGCTTAGTCAGAAGGTAATACTTTCAACTTTTTAAATTTTTATTTTACAAGAAAAGTAAATGCCACGTATTTAAGGTAACAGCTACAATATTCACGATTACTTTGTCACAGTTCAATATAATTACCACCTTCGTCCACAGTTTTTTTCACCTTGAGGAAGAGTATGTACACACTTGCGGTAAAAATGATGACTGTGCTTTCTCATCCACTGGTAAACGGAATTTTTTAAGGTCTCCACGTCTTCAAAGTGATCCCCCCGAACAAAAATCTTAGAGTGGGCCGAATTGATGCCCTGCAACAGACTGAGTGCAACTACACTGACGAAGGAAGAATTACAATACTAAGAAGGAGTTGTGCGACATAAAAGTAAGTTGGTAGGCGTGTTTCTACACCTGATGGATGATGTTTACCGAAAATTTGTGCCAGTCGCGAATAGCAGCACTATGAGGATGCAAATCAGGTTTACTTTAAATGTACGTTGTAACTGTCGTGATGGTTAGTTACCTTTGAGATTCGACGTGGTGAGTGGATGTTAGTCAAGGATGCATTTAAGACGACAAAGCCGCCATTATCAACACGTTATTGATTTTGAACGACATCGTGTAGGGTTACGAGAAACTGAATGTTCTTTCTGAGATTTTGCAGAAATACTTGGTAGGACAGTAGCCACTGTACGCGACTGCTGGCAGCGGTGGTCACGAGAATGTGTGGTCGCAAGAAGACCGGGCTTTAGACGGCGACGTGGCACAACCAAGAGGGTAGACCATCGTGTCCGACGTGTGGCTTTGGCACAACATACTGCATCAGCAGCAGCAATATGAGCAGAAGTAGGCACCATTGTGACACGACGAACTGTTACAGATCGCTTACTTCAAGGACAGCTCCCAGCCAGACGTCCTGCAGAGTGAATTCCGCTGACCTCAAACCCCCGCCATTTGCGACTTCACTGGTGTCAAGCGACAGCTCGTTAGAGGGCAGGGTGGAGGTCTGTTGTGTTTTCTGATGATCGCTGATTCTGCCTCGGTGCCAGTGATGGCCGTGTGTTGGTTGGGAGGAGGCCAGGTGAGCGCCTGCACCCAACCTGTGTGCGTGCTAGACACACTGGACGTACACGTGGAGTTACGGTATGGGATGCGATTTCGTGCGACAGGTAGAGCACTCTAGTGGTTATCTCACGCACCCTGACCGCAGATTTGTACGTCAGGCTGGTGATTCGACGTGTTATACTGTCTTTAATGAACAGCATTCCATGTTTTTTTTCCACAGGTTAACGCCCGCCCACATATCGATGTTGTAACCCATTGAGCTCTACGGAGTACCATGTTGCCTTGGCCTGCTCCATCACCACACATGTCTCCAATCGAGCCCACTGTCATACACAAAAGAGCATTAACCGTCCCTCTGTTGACCGACCAAGTGCAACAGGCATGGAACTCTATCCCACAAACTGACATCCAGCTCTTGTACAATACAATGCATGCACGATTGCGGTCACACAGGTTATTAATGCAGCAGCATTTCGTATTTGCAATGGTGAATCTCGCACCTACATTAACCTACGATCTTTCGCTATTAATCACTTAAAAATGTTACGCTGATATATGTTTTCCCGAAATTTCATTACTCTACATTGTGTTTTTTTTCCGTCAGTGTATTTTCCTTGCCTCTGTGTTGTCGTCGACATTTCCGGTACCCACCCTGCGCAAACATATGAGTAGCCCAGTTTTTCAATTGTGGACGTCGCATTCCCTTTAGCAGTGACTAATTGGAGATGGAAGTCATCTTTTGCTTCCAAGCGGCCGTCACGGATGGTTTGGTCGACACGGTGAATTCGTGACGTCACTCCAGGTCACCGCTCTGTGCAGCCAGCTGTGTTTGTCCTTCGGCGTATCTACAGTGCCGAACCCATCGTCTAATGCTGCTGACGTTCACCGTAGTATCTCCATAACATTATTAAGCCTTTCGTGAATACTGCTGGGCGTTTTATTTTCCGATGTATAGAATTCAACCACAGAATGCTGTCTTGCTGTCTGAATGTTGGCCATTTTCTGAACACATACAGTGCTGACATTTGCTGATGTAGGACGCTGTTATTGGAATGGACTGTGGACGAAGTTTTGGGGAAGAGCGCAAAATTAGTGATTCCTATATAACCTACTTAATGAAGAAGGCATCCATTTTTAGTGGCCCTCATACAATAAATTATGATGACACACTTTATTTACACACTTCCAAAATCTTCAAATGTCACTGCAGTACAAGCAATAGATAGTTTTAGTACGTCCATAACATGTATTGCGATATCCAAACCAGTTTGACGAAGGATAGTGTAGAACACGAGTACTTACACATTTATTTTTAATATGTGAAGCTTACACAATCTACCGCTGTTGTAAGATCTGAACGTGACTGCCTTGTGCAGTTGAGAAAGCTCATCAAATATAAGTGTACTGTGGTTGTATCATATATTATGTAAGTTTCTTTGCGAAATTTCGCTGTACGTCAAATCCGTTACTCTTAAACCGCTCATACAGATATACTCGAAACCACTCACGTGATGGAATTGCAGCGCTTGTTTCCATGTTTCCACTTTTTGTGACTGCTCTTCGTTGAGTAAATATGATGTTACCCTAAATTTTCGGGGCGCATAAGATACACCAGTGATTCCCGGTCTCTGTGTACTTAGGCTTTTAGTCCAGGTACATCGATTAACACTCCTCCGTAATTGTAGTTGTTATGTTATATGATTATTTCACTTTTCACGAGTGCTGTTGTTTTAGGTTATATTAAGTAAAAGTTTTCTCTCAGAAATGTTTCAAAAGTACAAGAAATACGCTAAAGTTATAGGAAAACTAAATAGCAGTACATGTGTTTTTAAGAAGTACGGTGCAACCCTTCTTCGAACATGTACACAAGTGCGAAGGATGAGGCATTGCAGTGACTACATCTGCCAAGAAATACAGGAAAGGTATCCGCAACAGCGAATATGAACCACAGTCGATTGTATACTGGAATGACGACACTGCAAATTCGTGCCGGCCCCGTACTCGAAACCGGATTTCCCGCTTTACGCGAGCGGTCGCCTTAACTGTTTCGGCTGTTCGTGCACGAATCACAGCCAGGCTTAAACTTCAATTTGCCGTCGTCCATGTGTCACAGCCCGCACTCAAACACTACGCATAATCTCGTTCAGGAAGAACACGTGTGTTGAGAATCGAGGGCCTGTTATTCGCGAATAAATATGAAATAGTAGTGCCTGTGTTATTAAGAAGTACGATGTAACGTTCCTTAGGACATGCATGCAGGAACAGGCACTGCAGCGGCTACAGTTGTCAAGAAATATAGGAAATACACTCCCAAGTGCGAATGTGAACCATCTTCCCTGGGACTCGAAACCAGATTTCCCTCAACACGCGAGCGGTTGCCTCAACCGCTTCAGCTGTCCGTGCATGAATCATGGCCGAACCCGGACTTCCACATACATGAATGTCCGAAGAACTATTGCATCGTACTTCTTGATAACACAGGCACTACCACTTCGCATTTATTCGCCAACATCAGACCTTTGAATGTCAATAAATATGTCCTTGCTTGACGGGAATATACGTAACGTACGAGTACAGGTTGTGATACAAGGGGGACGACATATGGAAGTTTTGATCTGACCGTGATTCGTACACGGACAGCCGATGGGGTTAAGGCGACCACCCACTTGAAGCGGGATATCCGGGTTCGGGTCCTAGTCCGGCTCAAATTTTCGCTGTCGTCATTCGAATATAGAGCAGATGTTTCATATTTACAATTGCGAATACATATTAATAGGAAGTTAAAGAGACATCAGTCGGTCGTGGGCTACTCAGACATACGTGTCTCCTTACATACCTGGTAGTAATACGATTCTAACGTGAGGAGACCATCGATCGCCTCGTATGGATCTGCAGTGACATGACGGGAAGTTCGTCAAATACTTGTGTTCGTCATTTGCGGCGGCTTAAGCGTGTGCAAACATTATCTCTGCATTATTGAAGACTCAATCTCCACATCGTTCATCTCGAAAATCCGGAATCTTTAACCCAATCCTCTTTCATAGATTATCGCAGTACGTTCGTAGACGGTTCGCCCACGATCTGTGCCATGTTCACTACATACACGACTGTAACAGACTGCTGAGACAATGTATTCACACTCGCGGCATACACCGCATCTAGCGGTAGCATTCGGTCGTCAAAATGTAAATATTCAAATGAGACAATCTGTCCAGTGACTTTTACTTATTCCTCTCAGAGTGCTGTACTTATTTAGGAAGGTAATAACATTACACAATCCTGGATAAATAAATTTTGTTGTGAATCCCTACGACAAAATAATTATTTCCAAGCAAATATTATTCCAAATAATCATGTGTACTAGATTTAGGCTGCAATTATTTGCATACATACTCGAGATAATTTAAGTTTGTTTTGCACTCTGTGGAGCGATAACATTGCCATACTTACAGAGGAGGTCCTGCACGGTGCCGACTGTGTAATTGGTGCCGTACCTGGCCGCCAATGCATCCCGGGCCCTTTCAGCCATTTCGAGCTGTAAAGAAAATAGGACGTTAGTATTCCATTTTGTGTCACTCAAAGTGAAGAATCAACTGCTGTAATTTCAGTATCAGATTCTGGTTTTGTTTACACGACTTGGGGGGGGGGGGGGCTAGAGGAGGATGAGGACATGGACAACGAGACAACGAGACGGGGGAGGAGGATATGCGCAGGAACAGGGGGCAGAAGAAGCAGCAAATAAGTAAATTTTATTTATCGCATTTACAGAGCATCATATGAAGAATAGTCCGCAGCTCGTGGTCGTGTGGTAGCGTTCTCGCTTCCCGCGCTCGGGTTCCCGGGTTCGATTCCCGGCGGGGTCAGGGATTTTCTCTGCCTCGTGATGACTGGGTGTTGTGTGGTGTCCTTAGGTTCGTTAGGTTTAAGTAGTTCTAAGTTCTAGGGGACTGATGACCATAGATGTTAAGTCCCATAGTGCTCAGAGCCATTTGAACCATTTGAACCATATGAAGAATATACTGTTAAATGGGCAGGTGATACAACTGTATATGGTGTCCGAAATTTAGTACGCAGCTGACACCTTTGGCAGCAACAATGGCTGCGTCCCGACTAAGCATCAAATCGAACTGAGCTTGAATAACAGGTACCGGCACATTACGCTCTGCTCCTTCAGTTGTACGCCAGAGTTTACAACAGGAACTGCCAAGTGGCAGTCTCGCGGCCTCCGATCAAATGTTTTCAGTGCATGAGGGATATGGAGAAGGTGCTGGTCACGGAAACAGTAAAACACCTTCTGTATCGATACAAGTCATGACAGAAGGAGCAAAATGCGGTCTTGCGCCATCTTACTGAAATATAATGTCACAAAACTCCGGAAGATAGTTAACAGCCATAAAACGACATAAATGTAACAGCTGCTGTCGAAATTATCGGCTATGTGAACGGGAGATGATTGTGTTCAGTGGTTTCCCATACAATCGTGGCAGGTGTTGAGCTCGAATGATCAACGTTGGTGCTCCTCGAAGTCTGTACACGCGCATACTTCCATTGTCATTTGACGCACGACTGCCGTAACAACGATAGCTGTTTTTACAGTCGATGTCGCTCCAGGGGTCGTCGAACCGTCCGTGTGGACACTTGTCTTCCTACAAATAGGCCCAACTCAATTTACGCGACCTGTCTTTACGATCCTCCGGCAGAACTATCAATATGTCTGCTCTCGAGCGTCCTTTCCGCGTGGGGCTATTGAAATGCTGCATGGCGTTGATCATGGCTCTCCAGAGCCCATCGATTCCATATTAGCATGACGCTCTACCAACGCGGGCGGTAACACCGCAGTCTCGACAGGGCATGGTCTTGCCGCTGTCGAATTATGAGACATTTCTCCTTCTTACACAAGGCACAACACAATATCACAAATTCGATGTTAAATGCGAATTCTGAACGAGAAGCCTGCTGTAAAATCTTTCCTTACCTCCAGAATGTAGATGTTGTTACTCCTGCCTACTTTAATCGCTAGCACAAAAACGCTAATCGTTTGCGTATCCAAGTATGTAGTCGTCTTCATTCCAGTTTGCGTTTGTTGATCACCGCAACCATGATTTAGCAAATTTAATCGCCAGGAGTGTATATTTTATGAATGATAAGGTACAGCTGTCATCAACGTGAAGATTCGTGTAAACGCTACAGTGGTTTACCAGGTCTGGTGTCCTACTGAAGGTGGACGCCCTCACTGGCTCCGACCTCTGGACTGAGTTCAGTTACAGCGAGACTTACAATGCAACGTGGCTTCTAGCTTGTGATCTGTTCGCTTCAAATAACTCAATAAAAAGGAGATCACATCAAAGTTTTGTGAGGAATATTAACGCAAATATGAAGGTAAAACAGCTGGTTTGTGAAAAACAACCAGCCACTGACATACCAAATTCGCATAAGGCTAATGAAACTCAGCGCTGTTAGGAGCAGGGAAAAATACAATTGAAGCACATGCAATGAACGAAGTTTCGTAGACTTGTAGACGCGCTTCTACATCATACCTATGCAAAGCTCACTTCTTTTCAGCCACTTACAATAACTTTCTATCAGCACATCAGCACACATCCTTCCAAATATGGCAGCAATTACAAGCGCTTAGCGCTGACCTATTCCACCTTCAGTGAGCCACAAAATGCCGCAGCCCACTACGGTTAAAACGGCCAGCTCAACAGCGCTGCAGCGTGCAACTTCCTCTCACGCAGAGCAACATATATTTTACTTGAACTCTGTAGCCGGATGCGCGTCGCGTCGCCATTGAAAGAAGCGATAACGGAAAGCAAAGTTCGACGTGCGATGGCTTAATAGCACGTCAGAACATTGCTCGGCTTTCACTGCTGTCTACTACACGTTTTAAAGTATACTTCGGCACCAAGGCTCATCGCCCCTACCGTAAACTCAGCTTCGATGAAGCACAGCAATCCGCTCTTGGTAAATCACTATACTCACTTGCCCGTCCAAAATTGTCTCCACCGGTTCGCGCTTTCATCCTTTAGGCTTCGGCCCACCTTGCGGCGAGCGATACATCGTGGGCCGATTGCCACATTCTCTCCAATCGACTACAGACCGCCTCACTTGCGTGCAACTTTCAGTTTTACACATTAACAAATCGTTGCCAGAAGAGAAACAATCACAACTCTTTCCGTGTTTCATAGTGTTTATCTCATTGTTCAGGGTCCACAGTGTTGATATTTCGGCAGTTTTAATTTACCCGAAGTTTGTGGCGGGATACCCATCGTATCGGCATTGAAAGAAGCGATAGCGGAAAAAAATTCGAGGTTTAGACTCTTTAATTGTGTTACAATATTATTTTTTGATTTTATTTTCTTTTACTAATCCGTAACTGCCTCGCCTTAGCTGATCATTTAATTTCCTTCTGAGTCTATGTTCCTATTGTTTCAGCATTTACTGTCTTTGAATTCTCTCTCCTCTCAGAAGTTTCTCTGTAGTAATAGCGTGGGCATTGGTCTCAGAGCAGAAGTATTTGTCGCCATCTGGGGAAATTTTTTGCTTATCCTCGCCACTATAATAGACTAAACCTTTGGTTGCACAACAGATGGATCATTCCATGAGAATTGCCAACTGTCACAATATTGTTGTAAAATATGGGCACTTAACACGAGTAGACACACAGAGAAATCAGACTGAAAAATTTTACAGAAGACAAATAATTGAAAACAAGCTGCCTGATGTACCTGTATGAAAAGACGGAAGTGAGAGGAGAGAATAGAGTTTAACGTCCCACCAATAGAGCGATTAACGGAGATGGCGCACAAGCTCGAGTTACGAAAGGGGGGGAAGGTAATCGGCCTTCTCAGAGGAACCATCCCGGACTTTGCCCTGAACGTTTTACTTAAATTATGGATAACCTCTGGACAGCCGAACGGAGATTTGGATCGTCGTCCTCCCGTCCAAAGAGCTAACCTCCGCGAGTGATGACTCGGTAAGAGGTGAAAGTTACCGACACAGCGAGTACTTGGTTCATTAGTGAAGTGCAGTATTGAAAAGAAGGTCTCACCAGTTCGTCGTGATTGGTGGCCACTTCGTCAGGCACGCCATATGGAAACAAGATCATCTGGCCGTAAGCGTGGAAGCTGCCGTAAAACACCAGCACGCCGGAGTCGTACCCCGTCAGCGTCTTGGCGAAAGTCGCTGTCTCGTACTCCGAGAACGCCACTGGCCCAGGGTAGTTGTCTGCACAGAAGTCCTCGCTGGTACCGTCTTCTGCCAAAAGACGGTACCGCTCATATTTCTGGACGAGAATCGGTTTTCATATACAACAATGACAAATTGTGCTTGATCTTGGGACATGGTTAAATCAGTAAGACATGCAGGATCATGAAGATCATTTAGAGTCGAATATAACATCTACGAAGCATCAAGGAAAGATTTCCACAAAAGTATTAACATAAAAAAAACTGTCACGTCACAGACAGACAACTACGTGAAGTTGTGGACGACGTGTTAGGCCACCTATCGCCAGACCTATTGACTAGATTCGACAGAGCAACCATCGAGATGGTATCGGTAACAACCATTCATAGGTTGTATTAACGACATGAAAATCTTCTTCGCCATCACCATTCATATCTGCATCGTCATGTGTCTTCACCGCATTCATCATCACCAACTGCCGTCACTGGCTATTGGGCTCTGTAGACATGTTTTGGCTGTTGTCTCATATAATTTCTATTATTTCCACTACGTTCGTGCTGCCACCGTTACTGCCTTTCATTTTATCAGTCTTCACACCACCATCACCTCCAGGGAGACATATATAAGCAAAATCGTTCAAATGGCTCTGAGCACTATGGGACTTAACTTCAGAGGTCATCAGTCCCCTAGAACTTAGAACTACTTAAACCTAACTAACCTAAGGACATCACACACATCCATGCCCGAGGCAGGATTCGAACCTGCGACCGTAGCGGTCGCGCGGTTCCAGACTGTAGCGCCTAGAACCGCTCGGTCACTCTGGGCGGCATATATTAAGCAGCTGAAGTGCTTCGTCACAACCATAGTCTTGAGTATCCATCACCCTGTCGCCTCTCTTTCTCTGGCCGTCTTGATGTACCAAAATTCACAATTTCAAAATCATTTACACTCATCCACTGCCACATTCAGCTTTATCCTATTTTCATTATCGTGCCCATTCTTCCTACCTCTTCATCTTTTCTTAACATCCCCATCTCAAACCCAAGACTAATGACCATGTCAACCTGTTACTTTTTAGTCAGTAGTCCATAATTTTATATCGCACCATCATCATCACGAGCACGACTACCATCCTCAACTGCACCCATGTGATTTGCACCAGCATCGTCATCGGCAGCCACATTAAATTCATCATCAACAGCTTCCATCCCACCAGTTTCATCCCAGATATCCATGCCATGATTAAATCAACTTATCGTACGTCCCAAACCACAGAGCAATTAATATCCCAGCAAACCTCTTCCAAAACGTCTAAAATACCACAACAAAGTTCTGGACTCAACACAGTCTATGGATTCATGAACTTCATTCCACCACTATTCATACAGTTTCTCCAAGACATGCCTTTGTCCTGTCCAGTCTTCAACCAAAATTCTTTAACCCAACGTCCGTATCCCAATTTGGACATAAATCGAATCGTAGTATGTAAAGATGTAAAAACGTCGTGATCGTGAATTTCATTAACCATGAATTCGACTCCAAGCCTTAACATTTGGTCCCCATGCTTCCTTGCTCCCTATAGCATCACATCATGGAAAACAACTAAACCCTCACCACCTCAAACATCATCATACCTCACTGCTGAGGTCAAAAAGGAAGACTTGGAGATCACCAAAGGAAAGACTGAGACAGACACCTCAGTCAGAAAATTCCCCTGCATCTGTAAGACCTCTGGAACCAGATTGCTAGTCCGATATTTCTTGAAAATCGATCACAGCGTTATAATAGCGCCCTCATTTATCACTGAAGGCACCACATTAAACCATACAACTCTTAAGCACAATCATAGCAAAGCCTCAAATATCTTACAACGACCCCCTCTCTCATGACCCACTTATCTTCGTTGCAAAGCCAATCAATTCTTGAAGAAATAGCCAAATCCACAATCCGCAGCCCTGTGTAACGTCTTCAACCAGACTAACCTGACTGCAAACTAAGAATCCTCTCATCAGACCTGAAATAACAACTCTTTGCCTTATCCAATAATCTCTGCAACCACACAAGATGTTACATCTTGCACCCACAACTGAATACACAACCTGATTTGTAACCATATTGCTCCGAAACGTCCTTCCATTTAAGCGATCCGATACCTAATAACAAATCTCAAGGATAGCTCGCTCAACATTTCACCTCAGTGCCACTCCCACATACTCCCACATTTCACTTTCTCCCATCTACATAGTCTTGTGTAAAGTCAGTCTGATCTCAGCCTGCACAGCATCGCTGTCCCCAGCATCCCTGTCCTCCTGCACTCACTTGCTACCATAACGATAGCCAGATTCTGTTCTTTTACACCAGTCCTCACAACACTTACTTACTTCCCTAAGCTATATTTTCACCTTTGCAATCTACCCACATCCCAGTGTTTTTTTCCATCCCACAATTCCATTCCATCCGAATTTTTTTAAAGGAGCTGAAGACAAACTCCAATCCCATTACAGCAGCTCCAACAGATCATCAACAGGTTACAACGCAAACTCTGTTACTATAGCAGCGTTCACCGCCAAACGACCACTCGGTAATTCACACATTTTTACCATCCCTTTAATTTTTGTGCACAATTTTACTGAAATCATATCTGTACAGTAGAAGAGTAGACACTTCTCTGCTGACAGCCCTCTTTCGGAGAGTGAAACAACAATAAAGGAAGAAAAACACAGGAAAACGTTCGTAGGAACAGAGAAGAAATAATGAGGTGTTCCTGCCGGCCGCGGTGGTCTCGCGGTTCTAGGCGCGCAGTCCGGAACCGTGCGACTGCTACGGTCGCAGGTTCGAATCCTGCCTCGGACATGGATATGTGTGATGTCCTTAGGTTAGTTAGGTTTAAATAGTTCTAAGTTCTAGGGGACTGATGACCACAGCAGTTGAGTCCCATAGTGCTCAGAGCCATTTGAACCATTTTTGAGGTGTTCCTGGACGAAGATTAGTTTGCTTTCGCGATACATCTTGGTAACAGAAAATCAATAGTCATCTGCCGCTTAGTCCTGGACAGAATATAAGGGCTTTGCAGCTGGTAAATACGCACGGAAATGTCAAACGTCTTGGGATATCTCCTAATAGCGTTGAGCCGGTGTTGTTGTTGTTGTGGTACTCAGTCCTGAGATTGGTTTAATGCAGCTCTCCATGCTACTCTATCCTGTGCAAGCTTCTTCATCTTCCAGTACTTACCGCAACCTACATCCTTCTGAATCTGCTTAGTGTATTCATCTCTTGGTCTCCCTCTACGATTTTTACCCTCCACGCTGCCCTCCAATGCTAAATTTGTGATCCCTTGATGCCTCAGAACATGTACTACCAACCGGTCCCTTCTTCTTCTCAAGTTGTGCCACAAACTCCTCTTGTCCCCAATTCTATTCAGTACCTCCTCGTTAGTTATGTGATCTACCCATCTAATCGAAGCATTCTTCTGTAACACCACATTCCGAAAGCTTCGATTCTCTTCTTGTCCAAACTATTTATTGCACATGTTTCACTTCCATACATGGCTACACTCCATACAAATACTTTCAGAAACGGCTTTCTGACTCTTAAATCTGTACTCGATGTTAACAAATTTCTCTTCTTCATAAACGCTTTCCTTGCCATTGCCAGTCTACATTTTATATCCTCTTTACGTCGACCATCATCAGTTATTTTGCTCCCCAAATAGCAAAACCACTATCTACTTTAGGTGTCTCATTTCCTAATCTAATTCCCTGAGAATCACCCGACTTAATTCGACTACATTCCATTATTCTCGTTTTGCTTTCGTTGATGTTCATCTTATATCATCCTTTCAAGACACTGTCCATTCCGTTCAACTGCTCTTCCAAGTCCTTTGCTGTCTCTGACTGAATTACAATGTTATCGGCGAACCTCAAATTTTTTATTTCTTCTCCATGGATTTTAAAACCTACTCCGAATTTTTCTTTTGTTTCCTTTACTGCGTGCTCAATATACAGATTGAATAACATCGGGGAGAGGCTACAACCCTGTCTCACTCCCTTCCCAACCGCTGCTTCCTTTTCATGCCCCTCGACTCTTATAACTGCCATCTGGCTTATGTACAAATTGTAAATAAACTTTCGCTCCCTGTATTTTACCCATGCCACCTTCAGAATTTGAAAGAGAGTATTCCCGTCAACATTGTTAACAGCTTTCTCTAAGTCTACAAATGCTGGAGACGTAGGTTTGCCTTTCCTTAATCTTTCTTCTAAGATAAGTCGTAAGGTCAGTATTGCCTCACGTGTTCCAACATTTCTACGGAAATCCAAACTGATCTTCCCCGAGGTCGGCTTCTACCAGTTTTTCCATTCGTCTGTAAAGGATTCGCGTTAGTATTTTGCAGCTGTGACTTATTAAACTGATAGTTCGGTAATTTTCACTTCTATCAACACCTGATTTGGTTCAAATGGCTCTGAGCACTATGGGACTCAACTGCTGAGGTCATGAGTCCCCTAGAACTTAGAACTACTTAAACCTAACTAACCTAAGGACATCACAAACGTCCATGCCCGAGGCAGGATTCGAACCTGCGACCGTAGCGGTCTTGCGGTTCCAGACTGCAGCGCCTTTAACCGCACGGCCACTTCGGCCGGCCAACACCTGATTTCTTTGGGATTGAAATCATTATATGCTTCTTGAAACCTGAGGGTATTTCGCCTGTCGCATTCATCTTGCTCACCAGATGGTAGAATTTTGTTATGACTGGCTCTCCCAAGGCCGTCAGTAGTTCTAATGGAATGTTGTCTACTCCCAGGGCCTTGTTTCGACTCGGGTCTTTCAGTACTCTGTCAAACTCTTCACGCAGTATCGTATCTCCCATTTCATCTTCATCTACGTCCTCTTCCATTTCCATAATATTGTCCTCAAGTACATCGCCCTTGTATAGACCCCCTATATACTCCTTCCACCTTTCTGCTTTCCCGTCATTGCTTAGAACTGGGTTTCCAACAGAGCTCTTGATATTCATAGAAGTGGTTCTCTTTTCTCCAAAGGCCTTTTTAATTTTCCTGTAGGCAGTATCTGTCTTCCACCAGTGAGATAAGCCTCTACTTCCTTACATTTGTCCTCTAGCCATCCCTGCTTAGCCATTTTGCACTTCCTGTCGATCTCATTTTTGAGACGTTTGCGTTCGTTTTTGCCTGCTTCATTTACTGCAATTTTATATTTTCTCCTTTCATCTATTAAATTCAATATTTTTTCTGTTACCCAAGGATTTCTACGAGCCCTCGTCTTTTTACCTATTTGATCCTCTGCTGCCTTCACTACTTCATCCCTCAGAGCTACCCATTCTTCTTCTACTGCATTTCTTTCCCCCATTCCTGTCAATCATTCCCTTATGCTCTCCCTGAAACTCTGTATAACCTCTGGTTTAGTCAGTTTAACCAGGTCACATCTCCTTAAATTCCCACCTTTTTGCAGTTTCTTCAGTTTTAATCTACAGTTCATAACCAATAGATTGTGGTCAGAGTCCACATCTGCCCCTGGAAATGTCTTACAATTTAAAACCTGGTTCCTAAATCTCTGTCTTACCATTATATAATCTATCTGATTTCTTCCAGTATCTCCAGGATTTTTCCATGTATACAACCTTCTTTCATGATTCTTGAACAAAGTGTTAGCTATGATTAAGTTATGCTCTGTGCAAAGTTCTACCAGACTGCTTTCTCTTTCATTTCTTACCCGCAATCCATATTCACCTACTATGTTTCCTTCTCTCCCTTTTCCTACTCTCAAATTTCAGTCACCCATGACTATTAAATTTTCGTCTCCGTTCACTAGCTGAATAATTTCTTTTATCTCATCATACATTTCATCAATTTATTCAAAAATTATCTCTGAGCACTGTGGGACTTAACATCTATGGTCATCAGTCCCCTAGAACTTAGAACTACTTAAACCGAACTAACACCTAAGGACATCACACAACACCCAGTCATCACGGGGCAGAGAAAATCCATGACCCCGCCGGGAATCGAACCCGGGCACCCGCGTGTGGGAAGCGAGAACGCTACCGCACGACCACGAGCTGCGGACTCATCAATTTATTCATCATCTGCAGAGCTAGTTGGCATATAAACTTGTACTACTGTAGTAGACGTGGGCGTCGTATCTATCTTCGCCACAATAATGCGTTCACTATGATCTTTGTAGTAGCTTACCCGCCCTCCTATTTTTTATTCATTCTTAAACCTACTCCTACGTTAACCCTACTTGATTTTGTATTTATAACCCTGTATTCACCTGACCAAAAGTCTTGTTCCTCCTGCCACCGAACTTCACTAATTCCCACTATATCTAACTTTAACCTACCCATTTCCCTTTTTGAATTTTCTAATCTACCTGCGCGATTAAGGGATCTGACATTCCACCCTCCGATCCGTAGAACGCCAGTTTTCTTTCTCCTGATAACGACGTCCTCTTGAGTAGTCCCCGGCCGGCCGAAGTGACCGTGCGGTTGTAGGCGCTGCAGTCTGGAACCGCGAGACCGCTACGGTCGCAGGTTCGAATGCTGCCTCATGCATGGATGTGTGTGATGTCCTAAGGTTAGTTAGGTTTAACTAGTTCTAAGTTCTAGGGGACTAATGACCTCAGCAGTTGAGTCCCGTAGTGCTCAGAGCCATTTGAGTAGTCCCCACCCGGAGATCCGAATAGGGGCTATTTTACCTCCGAGATATTTTACCCAAGAGGACGTCATCATCATTTAACCATACAGTAAGGCTTCATGCCCTCGGGAAAAATTACGGCTGTGGTTTCCCCTTGCTTTCAGAGGTTCGCAGTACCAGCACAGCTGGGCCGTTTTGGTTATTGTCACAAGGCCAGATCGGTCAATCACCCAGACTGTTTCCCCAGCAACTACTGAAAAGGCTGCTGCCCCTCTTCAGGAACCACACGTTTGTCTGGCCTCTCAACAGATATCCCTCCGTTGTGGTTGCACCTACAGTACGGCCATCTGTATCGCTGAGGCACACAAGCCTCCCCACCAACGGCAAGGTCCATGGTTCATGATAGAAGGGGGGGGGGGGGGGGGGGGGGAGGGGGATGGTGGAGCCGGTACGGCATGCTATTTAAATTTTTTTCATTTTTTGAAACTACCCGCCTTTTCAGTACTCGCCGAGGTGATAATATCGAGATCGGATTGGAGTCTCTGGTCGGCGCTTATCTTTGGCAAGTTGGCTTCCCGCGCACCGCGAGGCGAACAGAAGGGGCTTGCGGAAAGTGAGCGCTGGACGGTGCCTGAGGACCGACGCCGGTGCCGGTGGGCGAGGCAGCTTGTTCGGTGGGCCCTGCGGAAGCAGTCGACTGGGACGGAACGCTCCAAGATCTCAGTGTATGGAGGGCCGGTGTGGTCCCGACGGCGATCATCGTGTGGTCATTCAACGGCTCAGAAGTTATTTCTTGGTTCTGTCCTTGGATTCCGACGAAAAATTACGGCAAGTTTGGTGTATGAGGTGATGAAAGGTGGCTACACTGAGCCACTGCGCCAAAGAGTATTATTAAGCCGCCTCCACAGTGCTTGTCCAGAGCTCGTAGTAGTCAGTGCCTGTCGAGGACTCGGGGTAGTCTGTGCTGAGATGTTGTAGTGAGGAGTGTTTGTTGAGATGTGGTAGTAGAGAATCGGTGTGGAGGTATATTGTAAGGATTAGAGTGATTTTCATCGATATAAATGAGGTAACAAACTCCGTTTCTTTTTATTTCAGTGTCCTAAATAATGCGTCATTACAGGTTCAGTCAACAAAGCATCTGGCGTGTGTTCTTGTATTAGATTTTAATTCTGCTTTCCTTACGCAATTATAGTATTTCTAATTTTCTTTTATCACGTCAGTAAAATTGGTATTTAAAAATTCTTGTCTTGTTGAAGAAGAACCGTGCCAGATGTGCGTTGAGTCATACTTCCACATACAGAACAGTTACATTTGTGCTTTGGTTTTGTAGGTTTTATAGTTGCTGGGGACTTAATTAATTAATTGTGTTAACGAAAATTTTCTTTCATTCTTTGTTGTTGTTCTTTGCAGTCAGATAGTGTAATAATACTAGTCAGGGCCAACCGTTTACGAGACACAGCGTAATCGGACATTCAGCGACGAAAAATAAAAAGTATTTTCAATTTTATTTAATTAAGCCCCCATGCAGTGACCGTAAGAATCCTAAAAAGGTGCACGTTCCTGGCGTGTATATTAGACTTGTGAGTGGTGTAAGCTTAGCTTCGGTACTGCAGTCTCCAGTTAGAGCGCTGCTTGGGAGGAGAGCGCTGATATGGGCATTGTCATATATTTAGCTGCTTTAAGATGAACGACTGTTTGGATCGAAGGTGGATCCAAGTGAAGGACCGAATCATTGCTTGTCTCATTAAGAAATCTAAGTCGGCCCCAAGTGTGTTAAACTTGTTATCTGCAGTTACAACTCTTAATCGACACTCTGGTCGTGTCCACTACTGAACTTCGGAGATACTGTTAAGTTTTTGCAGTAAGAGAAAGATTGACTGTGGAGTTTTCAGTCGGACGCTTATGAACTGTGTTAATTACAATTATCTTTCTATGGTATTTTACGGTTCTACTTGTCGTGGCGAAATCGCTGATATTATAGTAGCTTGGGAGGTCATTCTGTGCTTTGGTGTGCCTCTAAAAAATGGTTCAAATGGCTCTGAGCACTATGGGACTTAACATCTATGATCATCAGTCCCCTAGAACTTACAACTACTTAAACCTAACCAACCTAAGGACGTCACACAACACCCAGTCATCACGAGGCAGAGAAAATCCCTGACCGCGCCGGGAATCGAACCCGGGAACCCGGGCGTGGGAAAGGTGTGCCTCTCCCAAGAGTTTAAAGTCCCAAATATTTTGTTACTGCGTTGTTGAGGTTGCCTTGCAACAGTTGTTCATCTGTCTCTTATTTACCCCACCGTACTGCTGTTTGGTGCGGTGCGGTTTAGTCGGTGTTTTTAGTAGTACCTCATCTACTCCCTCGTCCTTTTTAAGATTTGTGAACCGCATCCACATCGATGTATAATCCTAGTATGCAAGTTGTGTAAGTTGGATGCGCCCTGTTAACGTTTTATTCGTCGTGGAAAATCTTTCCCGTGCCGCGTGTGATTCTGAAGGACAGCACGGAGCACAACGTCGCATGACCACGACGACATCAAAAGATATGTGTTGTATATTTTTTTAATGGCTGTAACCACTGAGCTTAAGAGTTGAATTGTGTTTTTTGATTTTGAAAGGAAAAGTATTATATACCTTGTTAATTATAACATTTATGCTTACTTATTTGTCATAATTCATTGGCGGTAGTGTGCATCACATGTAAGGATATCTATGGTGTAAAGTGTTTAAACGGAAGGAAAATATTTTGTGATACGGTGCGCATCGTAGAGGCTACGGGGTTTGAGTTTACGTCGATAGTAATCAGATTTTATTCCATTTAAGTTGTTCTAATTAAAAATTTTGTGATCAATATTTTATTGCCTTTAGAGATCACAGGTCATACCTGCAAAAAATTTGGTACTGCCATGTGGCGTTAGAATCTTTTATTTAATCCTGAATTATGCAATTTGTATATTTTTTCCTTTGCCTGAAAAGGGATTTTGAGTTTTAAGCGTTGTGAATTGATTCTGAGAGTTCTTCTTTGGTCTGTTAAAAGACTTCAGGAGCTTTCATTAACAAGCTATATCGAGGATCTTGTTGTTCATAATAACGAATGTTCACTCACTATTTTAAAATCAAGTTAATAAAGTTCTAAAATTTTAAAGGTAAAACAGGGGCTTTTATCAGAGAAACGGTGCCTGCCCGTACACCCCACAACTTCCACGTATTCAAAGCATTGGCCTTCGGGCATTGTCTGATGTTTTCCCCGGTATCTGTCCCAGCCAAAGTCTGTGGGGCCACGTCAATCGTGTCGGACCTCCTTTTTCCTGGCTTGGTGCAGTAACTCGATCTGGCATGGGCCCAACAAGTCCTTCGAAGTCCGCTGCATTAATACTGAGTCATGCTGCCTCTATAGTTGTCCATCATTGTGAAAGAGTTGCCGGTGCAGGATTTTGTCCCACAAATGTTCGATGAGATTCATGCCGAAAATTCTGGGTGGTCAACACATTCACTCGAATTGTCCAGAACGTTTCTGAAACCAGTCGATAACAATTGTGGCCCAGTGACAAGGCACAGTGTCATCCATAAAAAGTCCATCGTTGGTTGGGAACATGAAGCCGATGAATGGCTGCAAATGGTCTCCACGTAGCCAAACATAATCATTTCCAGTCAATGATCGGTTCAGTTGGACCAGAGGACCCAGACTATTGGAGCCACCAGCAGCTTGTGCAATGCCTTGTTGACAACTTGAGTTCATAGTTTCGTGGGATCTGCGCCACACTCAAACTATACCCTCAGCTCTTACCAAATGAAACCGGGGCTCAGCTGACCTGGACACGGTTTTCTAGTCGTCTAGCATCCAACTCATATGGTCACGACGAGAGACGCTGTAGGCGTTGTCGTACTGTTAGGAAAGGCACTCGAGTCGGTTGGTTGCTGCAATAGCTCATTAATGCCACATTTCGCTACACTGTAATAACGGGTATGTTCATCGTACGTCCCATATTGTTTTTGCCGTTACTTCACGTAGAGTTGCTTGTCTCTTAGCACTTTCGGTAACCGCTATGTCCCAGTTTTCCGCCGTCCCTTGTGACCAGCACGTAGTTTTTTGTCCTTTTCTACTTCCATGGTAAATTTTATGTTTGACTGGAGGCTGTTCAAGTGTCTTAGGAAGTCACTGAGCTGTTCTTCAACATGGCTCCACTCAACGAAAGTATCAACGACGTACCTGTACTACACCTTAGGTTTATAAGTCGCCGAGTCCAGTGCCTGTGCTTCGAAATGTTTCATGAAGAAGTCGGCCACCATCAGACTATGAGGACTACCCATGGCAACGCCTTCCAGCTGTTCGTAGAAATTGGCATTCCACGTGAAATAGCTAGTGATGAGACATCCATGGAAGAGCTTTTTGATCTCTTGCGGGAAAATGGAACCGATGTGCTCCAGAGCGTCACTAAGTGGCACTTTCGTAAACAACGGAACAACATCAAATTGACCCGGATGTCGTTTGGTAGAAGTTTCAGTTTCTTCAGCTTCTAATGAAATGTCCTAAGTCCTTTATGTATGTGTCTGTCTTCCCCACGTGTAGCTGGAGCAGAGAGGCCAAGTGTTTTGCCAGTTTATACGTCGGTGAGCTAGGAGCGCTAACAATCGGTCTTAGTGGAACGTTGTTCTTATGGATCTTAGGTAATCCATACAGCCGAAGTGGTAGTGCTTCCGTGTTGCGAAGTTTCTCTGTATGTTCGCCGGCAGAGAAGACGCCTTGATTAACAGATTCATATTCCGTGTGATTCGCTGCGTCGGATCTGCGCTTAGTTTTCCGTACGTCGTCGGAGATAATGGGTCTCGGATCTTTTGGTCATAATCTTCGGCCATTCATTACGACGGTCGCATTCCCCTTATCGACAGGCAGTACCAATATACTCTTGTCGGCGTTAAGATTCTTAAGAGCTTGTACCTCTTCTTTCTTCAGATTGCAAGCTGGTGGTTTAGCTCGGCGCAGTATCCTGGCTGTTTCAGTACGTATTTCTTCTGCACTTTCACAAGGAAGGGTCCGAATGGCCGCTTCGGTGTTAGCGATGATGTCCTCCACAGCTATTGTTCTCAGGATGATAGCGAAATTCCCTCCTTTTTGAAGAACAGACACTTCCTCTTCGGTCAATTGTCGTTCAGTGAGGTTGACCACTGTGTGTGACATGTCGGGAATCGCCTTGTCAGTCTGCTTCCCGCATCCCTCAAAATTTTTCTTCTGTCGCTCAGTTCAATGTTCGAGTTCATTCTGCATGCTCCTGTAAATGATGCTGTCGATCTTGTCCCAGTCGTCTCGATGCATTCTGCTACTTAGTTGATAGACAATGTCCAAAAGTTCCTGATCCGTTCTTGCCGAGTCTCTACGTGTTGTATAAATTCGCTCACGAAGAAAAACTCGTTCAATTCTGTCGTAGATACGATATTCTTGGGCGGTGATGAATAGGCGTTTACATTTCAAGAACTTGCGTGTAGCATCTTCATCTCTGCACCGCGAAAGGAAGGCGAGAGAGGACATCAATCGCGCTTTCTTCTTCCGTCGTTGGTCAAGGCGTCGGTACAATCTGAAAATCTCCTCCCCGTAGAGGCATAATGCAATATTTTTCAGGCTTTCGTGGGCAGTTGTTGACAAACTGCCTACTAGCTTCTGTCTCGGATTTTTCGACCGACGTTCGTCAAATGATTTTACTGACGTGGTATGGCAATTTCTACAAACAGCTGGAAGGCGTTGCCATGGGTAGTCCTCATAGTCTGATGGTGGCCGACTTCTTCATGGAACATTTCGAAGCACAGGCACTGGACTCGGCGTCTTGTAAACCTAAGGTGTGGTACAGGTACGTCGATGATACGTTCGTTGTGTCGAGCCAGGGTGAAGAACAGCTCGATGACTTCCTAAGACACTAGAACAGCCTCCAACATAAAATTTACGATGGAAGTAAAAAAGGACAAAAAACTGCCTTTTATAGACGCGCTGGTCACAAGGGACGGCGAAAAACTGGGACATAGCGTGTACCGAAAACCGACACACATGGACCGATACTTGCACAATCTATCAAACCACCACCCGAGCCAGAAAAGAGGCATGATTCATACGCTCGTAAAGCGAGCAGGGCGAATATGTGAGACGCAGCACCTCAAACGCGAAATGCAACATCTGGAAAGTGTTCTGAGGAGCAATGTGTACTCCACAAATTATATTAGAAGTGTAACAGAGCCAAACACTCGGCGAACCAAGAAATCAGGAAAAGAAATGTCGGGTACGGCCTTTCTGCCATACATTCCCAAAGTGACGGACAGAATCGGCCGTATATTGCACAAACACGGCGTAAAGACAATTTTCAAACCGACAAGGAAGATCAAGGAATGTCTTAGATCGGAAAAGGATAAAAGGGACCCACTTGCAATGTCAGGAATATACCGCTTACCATGCACACGCGGAAAGGTTTATGTCGGAATGAGTGGACGATCAATCAACACCAGGATCAAAGAACATAAGTGACATCGCAGGTTGGGGCAGGTGGAGAAATCGGTCGTGGCAGAGCACACGCTGAATGAGATCGACCATGTAATAAAATTCAGCGACACGGAAGTTCTGGCTGTAGAGAAGCACTATCACAAATGTTTCAAATGGCTCTGAGCACTATGGGACTTAACATCTGTGGTCATCAGTCCCCTAGAACTTAGAACTACTTAAACCTAACTAACCTAAGGACATCACACACATCCATGCCCGAGGCAGGATTCGAACCTGCGACCGTAGCAGCCGCGCGGTTCCGGACTGAGCGCCTAGAACCGCTAGACCACCGCGGCCGGCGTACTATCACATCCGCTTGCTTAGAGAAGCTGTAGAAATACACAACACGGGAACAGCTTCAACAAGAAAGAAGAAAACCCTAAGGTAAACAGATCCTGGCTTCCCGTACTGCAGTGAACGACCGTCGCATGTAGCAAGAGGAGAACCGCACCGGAAATGACCGCGGAGAAGCTCTCGGACGTTGGCGCGCCAGGTACATATAGTCTGCGGCCGCGAGCTCGGTTCCAGTTCACCACAGGCAATGGAGGGTGAAGTTTTGACAATGCCAGCCACTCGTGCTGGCGAAACGACAGTAAAATCATCAGACGGACGTCGGCCGAAGATCGCGAGACACAAGCGAATAGGCAGTTTGTTAATAACTGGTCACGAAAGCCTGAACAATTTTGAACTCGAAACACTGTCACCAATCGTAATACTTCGTACTTCATGAGTGGGTGATCGCTGGAGTTGGTAGGAAATTATTGAGGTTGGAGATAACTAAGAAGTTTAAGATTATGCAATCATTACAGGGTAAAAAGCTGAAGTTCGCTATATGGAAGATCACGGTATAAATATTAGTCCCACGCTTAAAAGATCACACTAGTCGTCTTGGAGCATTGTAGAAATTGTAGAACTGGTACTATATGGTCACGTGACCTTCCACCGCTGACGTAAGTCATGGCAGTGAACTGGTGCGTATATGCCTGTCTGTTGTATGCATTCACTGCATTGAGATGGTTCGATATGGAGACGTGACAGAATGGCAGTATGAGCTGTCGTGATTGAACACGACACGACACATTATCAGAGCGTAGGTGGATGGGAATACATCCTACTAGGTAGATGGTGTAATTTGGTTCATGAATTACATGGCCGTAGCAGGGTAAATGAAAGATTTTGTGTGTTATTAGTACCAAATCACTTTTTGTGTTGTCTTTACGTTATCTTATCAAGTAAGAGGGCCGAATACCGAAACACACGGTGATTCACAACGGATGGAACGTGAGTTTTCTAGTCGAACATACAAGTCTGTCTCCCAGTACGGTGAAGCAGTACAGCATTACCGTTCTCGAAGACTTAAACACCAGAAACATACAATTTTTACGTATTCTGTAAATATACTTCGGAATTATTATATATGTGTGGTTCAAGACCCTTTATGTTTAAACTTTTGAGGATAGCTAAAACACTCTTTATATATATTTTAATGATATTATCCCAAACTATGCTGACATTCATGCTAAGTAAATACATGTTCAGTCCGTCGACTGAATTATTTTCGTAAAATAATATCTAGGAATGCCTCTGTATGCTATGTTAAAATATTAAGAGAGTGAGCGAGCTCTGTCCGAATAGGTCTTGTAATGCCCAATGCTACCGAAGGCCGCACCGTTATCCTTTGCCAGTAGACATCACTGGATGCAGATATGAAGGGGCATGTGGTCACCATGCCGCTCTCTTAACCGTTGTCACATTTCATGACCAGAGCTAGTTCTCAGTTAAGTACCTCCTCAATTGACCTCACATGGGCTGAGTGCACCCCCACCTCACATGGGCTGAGTGCACCCCGCTTGCCAACAGCGTTCGTCAGACGTTGATGGTGACCCCACCAAGCCCAAGAGCGCTTAACTTCGGTGATCTGACGGGAACCGACGTTATCACTGTCGTTAAGGCCGTTCTCTTTGATCCACTGTGGACTCGTTAAAATTTCTCTTAGTATTTCCAACGAAAAAATGTGGTTGCAGCGGCGTACTTGGACATAGTACGTTCCAAAGAATTCGAGGATGTCTGTCTTGGTAATTAAATCGGGTCACTATAAGCTTTACTTTTTGTAAATCGTGAGACAAATTAAATGGTCGTACTTAATGAGGAAAATAGTGCAGAAATTAAATTTCTCACCTGCGAAATGAAAGTCCCAGTTGCGGTTCAGATCAACGCCTGTGCAGTTCTGATAAGGTGTGCGATTCTTACGCCATAGACGGTCCTATAAACAAATTGAATCTCGTTACAGTAACACGTACATACCAGAGATTTAATCTATCATCATAGTCGCTCATAAAACAAAATACAAATTTACTTGACTACCAATATGTGAAGTTATTTATGTAAATGAACAGAAAGGTAAGAGGCTGACACCATTCAGTAGAACAAGGGAAACACTGGACGATTATATACGATTAATTGAGTAATTAGTTTTTTCCACAAATGATTTAAATACATTGTTATTGGTTGCAATACCCAACGGCGAGGGGAGGTCAGAAGGAACAGACAGATATTTGTGCTCGAGCCCATGTAACTTTCACTTGGTAGAGGAGTATGGTAAGACTAGTTTCTAGGGTGTGACGACTATAGGAGTAAGAACTATCACTAATGAATGGCATATCAATTTCAGAACAGCAAGACACGTAAAACCTATACGATAACGGTTTAGCAGCTCTCACAGGAGAGCATTAGTACTGCATGGTGGAAGTGGACTGCAGCACACATCTAGGGCAAGTTGGTAGTGGTTCTTCCACAGATGATAACAAAGCCCAAAAGTGTTTGTAAGAGCATTTCGAAATTCCGGTAACAAATGCACACTGCAGGTCGGTCAGAATGATGCGGATCTCAAGAATAACGCTTCTGCAGACTGATGGAGGCAGGCGCCAGCCGCCTTTATCGGATGATCAACGATCCGAGCCTCACTTGACGACAGTAAGGATTTAGTTTGCCCGTCCCAAAAGAAATTCAAGTACTGAAGCAAGACATCATTTATGCACGTAGGAAAGCGTGCCTGAGAAGTGTTGGTAGTGTCAGCCATCTGCTCGAACGTTCTTTCCCTTTCAGCTGGTGTGACATACGGTGCATTGGCTCACCAGTTTTCAGCCATGGCCTGATAACAGAAAAAACAATGCAAATCTGTGCAATACATGGTGTCTCAGACCATTATGGCCAAAATTAAATGGATTGAGGACAGTCTCATGCTGAGTATTTTAAAATAAAGAACTAATAGTCAGAAACGAATATTTTGTTTTTATTGGCATGAAAAACATACGTTTCATAGCAGCAGCTTAAACTCGTCGCGAATGTTGAAACTGACAGCGGATAGCCTCAATACCTGAGTTACAAAGGAACAAAAGCTTTAGCCATGCTCTTTACACAGAGGTGACAAAAGTTATGGGATAGCTGTACGTACATATATGGATGGTGGTAATATCGCGTACACAACGTGAAAAAGCGCAGTACATTGGCGGAGCTGTCTTTGTACTAAAGCGATTAATGTGAAACGGTTCCCGAAATGATTGTGCCCAAGCGACGAGAACGGTAGTTGGAGCTAGAAGCAAGGCACATTAAGATTCGGAAATCGTTAGGGAATTCAGTACTGCGAGATCCTTAGTCAAGAGTGTGCGGAGAATACCAAATCTTAGGTATTATCTCTCACCACGGACAACGAAGTGGTCGATGGCTTTCGCTTAATGACCTAGAGCAGCAGCGTTTGCTTAGAGTTGTCAGAGTTAACACATAAGCAACAGAGTGTAGGGAATAGTCGCAGAAATCTAGGTGGAGCGTACGACGAACGTATCCGTTAGGACCGTGTGGCGAAATTTGACGTTAATGGGGTATCGCAGCAGACGACCGATGCGAGTGCCTTTGTTAACAGCTCCACACAGCCTGAAGCGCATCTCCTATTCTCGTTACCACATCGGTTGGCCGCAGACTACTGAAAAACCGTGCCCTGTTCAGATGAGTCTCAACTTCAGATGGTAAGAGCTGAGAGTAGGGTTATAGTGTGGCGCAGACTCCACGAAGCCATGGATTCAAGTTGTCAACAAGGCAATGTTGTTTACATGGAACTGACTGGGACCTCTGGTCCAACTGGGCCGATCATTGACTGGAATCAGAATGAGATTTTCACTCTGCAGCGGAGTGTGCGCTGATATGAAACTTCCCGGCAGATTTAAACTGTGTGCCGGACGGAGACTCGAACTCGGGACCTTTGCCTTTCGCGACCAAGTGCTCTACCAACTAAGCTACCCGAGCACGACTCACTCTCCATCCTCACAGCTCTACTTCTGCCAGTATCTCGTCTCCTACCTTCCAAACTTTACAGAAGCTCTCCTGCGAACCTTGCAGAACTAGCAGGAGAGCTTCTGTAAAGTTTGGAAGGTAGGAGACGAAATACTGGCAGAAGTAAAGCTGTGAGGACAGGGCGTGAGTCGCGCTCGGGTAGCTCAGTTGGTAGAGCACTTGCCGGCGAAAGGCAAAGGTCCCGAGCTCGAGTCTCGGTCCGGCACACAGTTTTAATCTGCCAGGAAGTTTCATTGACTGGAATGGTTATGCTGGGCTACTTGGAGACCATCTGAAGCCATTCATGAACCTCATGTTCCCAAAGAACGTTGTTACATTTATGGCTGAGATTATGCCATATAACGTGGCCACACTTGTTTCCGATTGGTTTGAAGAACACTCTGGACAAATCGAGCGAATGATATGGCCAGCCGGATCGCCCGACATGAATCCCGACGAATATTTTTGGGACATAATTGAGAGGTCAGTTCGTGCACGAAATCCTGCACCGGCAACATGTCCGCAGTTATGGACGGACATAAAGACAGCATGGCTCAATGTCTGTGCAAGGGATTTCCAGGAACTTGTTGGGTCCCTGCCACGTCGAGTTGCTGCACTAGGCCGGGGAAAAGAAAGTACGACACGATATTAGGAGGTACCCCATGATGTTTGTCACCTCAGTGCAGTCTGGCGTAATATAAATAACAACATAAAACATTATGGCCAACGTTATGTATCTGATGGACGGTCCTAGCTCGAGTTCTTTCAGATAACGAACTAATGGTCAGAAATTAATTTTGAGTTTCTATTGGAATTAAGAACATACGTTTCATAGCAACAGCGTATAAACGTCACGAATTTGGAAACTGACAACTGATAGCCTCAACGCATGTGTTACAAAGGAACATAAGCTACGGACAAGCTCTCTAAAACATCCCTTTATCTGTTAGAGAATGAGAGGCTGCTGGGATCTACCACACAGTTGCTCCTCGTTTTCCGCTAGTGTTTCGTTTGATTTTCTTAGGAAATCGGCACGTCACGTTGCACCATACTCTTGTTCTCATAACTGTCTCCATGATCCCATTGCCCATATCCCTTGAGGCTTGTAATCTATCCTAAGCCATTGGGTTCTACATGGTGGAATATCTGTAGTTGGAGAATTAGCCCTGCGAAACCTTAAATAGTAAAGAGCATAGAGTGTTGTGGGGAATCTGTAACAAATAATAACCTTTTCATTTAGTAGCATTGTACTATTAGTTTGATGAAACAGCTATAAGAGGCCATATCGGTTCTCTGTCCTTGTCACGTGGTCTGCGGTGAGAGACTGGTTGGGGGCAGCTCTGTACGCTCGGCTAGCCTGTGCAAGTCTCCTCATCTCCGTATTAGAAGCCCCTACTGTACCCAACCTCGGACTCCTTTCACGACTTCTACCTACCATAAGTTCTTCCGTTGCCAAAATTACGATTTCTTTATACCTCAAAACGTGTTTTATGACCGATTTCTTCTTTTAGTAAAGTTATGTCTCAAATTTCTTGTTTTCACAATTCAGTTCTGTATCTCAGCAGCAGTTTTTCGATCTACCCACCCAATTTCCAACTTTTTTTGGGACACCACATTTCAAAAGCTTTTATTCTCCTCTTCCCCGAACTGTTTTTCGTTCACGTTTCACTTCCGAGTAAGTCTATACACCACACAAATGTCTACAAAAACTATTTATCAACACTTAGATTTGTTAATATCTTTTTAAAACATTACCGTAAATTAACAGCGATCTGATGGGCGGTTAAAATATCACTCAGTCTTGATCTAAAGGATTTATTAAAAATTAAAAATCAACCTCAGAATGGCAATCGGTTTTGATTTTATCAAAAATCGTCTTCAGACCATGTCTCATCAAGTGTGGAGCAGAGACGATGGCGAGGCACTGGTAGTGCTTTGAGCAGTTACCAACGGTCTTCTCCGACACTTACCAGTCGGTTACCATTCTGACGTGTGACTTTTAGGTTTTAATAAATCTTTGGGATCAATAGTGACTAGTACGTTTCTTAAATTTGTATTCAAGGCTAAGAAATTTATCTTTTTCAGAAAAACTTTCCTTGCTATTGCGTCTACATATCATTTCCCCTGTACGTCGGTCATTAGTCATTATTTTTCTACCCAGACAGCAAAACCGATCAACAATTTTTAATGCCTCGTTTTCAAATCTAATTCTATTGGCATCACCTAATTTAGTCCGACTACGTTCTATTACTGTTTTTCCTTTGTTGTTATTCTTCCCATACCCTCTCTTCAAGAAACTATATACTCCTTTTAACTGTAATTGCAAGTCCTTCTCCGTTTCTGACAGAATTACAACGTCAATGGGCCGCGCGAGTTAGCCGCGCGGTCAGTGGCGCCTTGCCACGATTCGTGCGGCTCCTTCCGTCGGGGATTCGAGTTGTCCCTCGGGCATGGGTGTGTGTGTAGTCCTTATCGTAAATTAGTTCAAGTTAGATTAAGTAGTGTGTAAGCCTAGGGATCGATGACCTCAGCAGTTTGATCCGATAGGAACTTACCATAAATTTCCAAATTACAACGTCACCGTCGAACCTCACAGTTTTATTTTTTCCCGAGAATCTGAACTTTTTTTCCTAATTTCCCCTTCCTTAGCTTTGCTGATAGTCTATGAACTGAATTAAATAGCCATTTGTACCTGTTTGACTTTTTCTTTAACGGCACAAGACAGAACTTGAAAACTCGATTGTGGCACTCATCTACGCATCTGTAACAGCTGGACGCCTCAAAACAGAAGACATCTCAGTCGTGACGAAACCTCCTAAGCTTTTGTGTTAGGATGAATATATGGAGCCTGATGAAAAGAGAAATTGCTTAACAATTGACGCATTCAACATTTACAGGGAACCAAGTACTGTAATGAGAGCTACTCACTGTATTCCAGGTGTAATTATAGCCGTCGAGATTGGAGGTGGGGTAGATCATGAATACGAACTGGCTGATAACATCCCTGACGTCCGTGTCGTTAGTCGTTAAGATCTCGTTGATGAACCAGTTCATACAGGCGGTGGCGGCCCAGTCACGTGGGTGCATACCTGAAGCATGAAAGATGTGATAACCACCAGGAAAAGCACATTACTCGAATATACACTGTCGAGAAAAAAAAAAAAAAAACCTCTACACAAAGAATTACTTGTGGGACATAAAATAAAGTTGGTAGCACCGTTTCTACATCTGAAATGTAATGTCCATTAAAATGTAGCGCCATTATGAGGATGTAAATCAGGTTACGCTCATGAGCGTTGTCTTTGAGATTGGACGTTCTGAGGTTGATGTCAGTTAAGAATGCCTTTAAGGCGATCAAGACGCCATTAGCAACACTCGACTGAGTTTGGACGAGGTAGTGTTAAGGGCTATGAGAAGCTGGATGTTCCTTCTGTGATATTGCAGAAAGACTTTAAAGGAATGTAATCACTGCACAAGATTGCTGACAGCGCAGGTCACGAGAATGTACGGTCGCAGGGAGACCGGTTTCTGGATGGCCACGTATCACTACCGAGGGGGAAGACCATCGTGTTCGTCGTAAGGTTCTGGCGCATCGTATCTGCATCTGCATTAGCAATACTGGAAGCAGTTGGCACCAGAGTGATACACCGAACTGTTAAAAGTCGCTTACTTCGAGGACAGCTCCAAAACAGAGAGTGGTGTCAAGCGAGAGGTCATTGGAGGGCAGGGTGGAGGTTTTATGATGAAAGCTGGTTCTGACTCAGCACCAGTGGGGCCGTGTTTTGGTTAGAAGGAGGCCAGTTGAAGACCTGCAAACTAGCTGTCTGCGTGCCAGATACACTGCCCCTATACATGGGTTCTAGGGCGCATTTCCATGTAACAGCAAATTTGTACTTCAGTCTGGTGATTCGACCTGTTGTGCTGCCATTGATGAACCGCGTTCCATTTCGTGTTTTCCGACACGATAACGCTCGTCCACATACCGCGGTTGTAGCCCATCATGCTCTACAGACTCTTGACATGTCGCCTCGCCCTGCTAGATTTTGTCTCTAATGGAGCACATGTGGGGCATCATCGGACGACAACTGTAGCGTTATCAACAAAAGCATTAAACGTCTGTGTATTGACCGGCCATGTGTAACAGGCATGGAACTCCATCCCACAAACTGACATCCGGCACCTGTACAACACAATGCATGCACGTTTGCGTGCTTGCATTCTACATTCTGGCGATAGCACCGGTTATTTATGTACCAGCAGTTCACGTTTGCAATGGCTTATCTCGCGGTTACGTTAACTTGTGATCTTGCAAAGTGTATCACTTAAATATGTTATGTGTGTGTGTGTGTGAAATCTTATGGGACTTAACTGCTAAGGTCATCAGTCCCTAAGCTTACACACTATTTAACCTAAATTATCCTAAGGACAAACACACACATCCATGCCCGAGGGAGGACTCGAACCTCCGCCGGGACCAGCCGCACAGTCCATGACTGCAGTGCCCAAGACCGCTCGGCTAATCCCGCGCGGCAAATATGTTATCTAGACAAGTGTATTCCCGAAATTTCATTACTCTACATTAATTATTTTTTGGTGTTCGATTTTCTTCCTCTAGTGTATGATTCTCATTGCAGTGGTAAAGAAACCACAATTACTTCACAATTGAAGTTACGTGCAGTAATGTTAAAACTGAACTACGGATAACGGCTTTGTTCCTGCTGCTCCACCGAATGGAATAGCTGGGAGTTTTACGTCGCTAGTGAGACGTTTAGACATTGTACTGGTGACCAATATGACTCTCGACTGTAGCGAGGATAGGATGCGACTTGTCGGTGCCCTTGACCGTGGTCAAAGCGTGGGTGCGCGCCACATGGATAACTTGTGTTTGAGGTGGCGCAGTGAATGTTAGCATGTAACAGCTATACCGAGAGAAATCTTCCGGCACCAAATTGCTGTGGGTAACAAAGTATTTATGACAAGGAATGCCATCTGCTTTCGCATATCGTTACAGTGTATAGTAATGTCAAATTGATCGCATGTTAAGAGCTAAAGAAGTACCGTTGTAATAAGTCCCCACCCATCGACCTGTGCACCAATTGAAACGGGCACCGCCCTTCAACTTCAATTGCTGACCGAAAGCCAATCATCAGTTTTCTCTCGCACTTGCAGGTGTAATTAACATTGGTCTCTTCGGTCATCAATGTGATTGTGATCGAGCTACTAAAAAAATTTACGACCGATGAGATTATAAACCTACAAAAATAAGTGTCGTGAATGGACTCAAACAAACAGACGTGGCCGTGCGGTTTTAGGCACTACAGTGTGGAAATGCGCTACCGCTACGGTCGCAGGTTCGAATCCTGCCTCGGGCATGGGTGTGTGTGATGTCCTTAGGTTAGTTAGGTTTAAGTAGTTCTAAGTTCTAGGGGACTGATGACCTTTAGAAGTTAAGTCCCATAGTGCTCAGAGCCATTTGAACCATTTGAACAGAAAAAAGAGGCTCACTTAATGGGATAGACCGGAATTGAATGTCAAATTGTGCTGCAACTTTTACGTGTTATCCGTCCAATAGTCATTTCTCGCTCAACAGAACGAAATAAAATATAATAACTATTATTTAAATACCAGAAAATTAAGACGAGCGAGTGAGAGATTATGTGAAATGATCCTTCGATGGCAGCAGAACGCTTAGTGGTACCTGAGCGAGAGATTAAGTCAAATGAGCCTGTGATGGCAGCAGAATGTTTAATTATACCTGAGAGAGACGTTATTTGAAATGATCCTATTATGGCAGCAGAACGTTTTTTGTTATCTGAGCGGCAGTAGGAATGACTACGTTGTTCACTTGCAGTCGTACTTTCGAGCTAAAACCACTGTATTTATTGATGGAATAGTCGCGACGAGTAAGCAACACGTTACCCAACGGTTTGGCCATTGGAAGCCAGTAGCCTTCGCTAAACTTCTCATGGGTCTGCACTCAGGACCTTCTAATTTTTCTATTTCTCAGTGTTCACTCCGTCTAGTGTGGTCTCCACTTTTCAGGATTTGTCAGATTTTATTTTTTATACAACTTTCTGGAAGAGTGCCCCTCCTGACAGCGCAGTCGTCAGCATGACCTAAGGAAGGGAAGTCACGTGTGCCAGTTGTCTGTGAATCATGAAAACTTAGTTCGATAAAATTTCGGTCGTGCAGCCGCATAAATTCAACGTCTTCTTATAATATTTCGGCTGAATACCGTCTTCAGAGTGAGTCGAGGTTACTGACGCTTCAGCACTTGCTCCGTCCTTTTAACCCTAGGACGCCCAAGCCTTTTTTTCTAACTTGGTTGCCGAAAGGGGGGGGGGGGGGGTTCGCTAGCCCACAGGTGTTAAATAAGTTTACTGACGAAAAATTATCTCGGAAGATAGTGCACTGAGCATTACGCTATACGAGCAGGTCAAGCTGAAACCTCGGGAAAACTACTATCAGACTGAGTCGAAACCGTGGACCCATGAGGCCCAGAGGCTGACTATATCCTATCGCTGAAGCGTGTGTTAGCTTCTCCACCGCGGTCCAACAAGTAAAGCCCGATGCACAATTTGGAAGCTATTAAGAACCTCGTCTCCCAAGGAAAACAACCGACAGACCAAACTATTACTGCTTATTATGTCTAACATAACTGTATTCACCAACAGTTGTTCATGGACTCCTTCGAAACTTGAGTTGCCAGGTACCTGCATCTTCTAATGGCTAACTTCACCTGCACGTCAAAGCTTCAAAGTGATAAAAAGGGTTGGTTGTAACTTAAACGGTCATCTTTGCGATTGTTAATGACTTTTCAATGCAAACATGTTTTGAATTAAATAAAACACAGGAAAACGTTCCTCTACGTCATTATCTATTTATCATCTCTAGGCTGCCCTAATGTCTTTGACTAGTAATGAAAACGCCCTGGATCGTGCGTTCCCACTCATTAACTAGTTAAAATTTGAATAAGAATCATCAGCAATGGCGGTAGAAGATTTCTGGTGAAACGAGTGACGAACTTCTGCTAGATGCGTTCTCGAAAGGAATGGAGGAGCAGAGACAGTTTCAGGGCAACGTATAGCGCTAAGGGTGGAGAACTGCACCTTAAAGGCGGATGAATAAGCAACGAACAAAGTGATGACGATGAAGAATGCAATGGAAACTAATGCATTAAAAACACATAATGTATATCTACAGAATATGTGGCCTGAATCTGAAAAAGTGTAATGATGATCTCTCCATTAGCAAAAGATTCTGGATTATGGCCAGTTCACACTAGCCGTCATGTCGTGACACGACAAAGCATTTCACAATGCGTTTCAAATACGGCATTCACACAGGCCGTCAACGGACCGTCACGTCACGTCACGTCACGTCACGTCACGTCAAGATATCTCGAGAAAAAAGCTTTGACGATCACGTCGTCTGCTAATATTGGAGGTTAATGTATTTTCGCCGCGGTTACACATGTTGTAGTATTGGATTTTCTCCTTTTGTGGCTTCTTAATCTTTATTTCATTATTGCGCTTTGCTTTCCCTCCGAATTCCAAGTATCCCATTGCGACTTGGATGTCTTTTTCCGTTAAGTGTTCTGGCACAAGCGATTCGATGTTTGAAAGCGAAAAATTGTTTAGATTTTACGTAAAGAACTGAGAAATCTTCATTATATATTTAAGTGAAAAAGTCAGCCCTAATGTAGGAGAAAAATTCAGTTATTTATGGTATTATTAGACATGTAAGAAAAAAAAAGAACATAATGCGTAATGTAAAGCGGGTCTCTTGATTCCTTTATAAATATTGTTTTATATGTTTATGTGTGTATATGTTCGCTTACAAATAAATGTCGGTGTTTTGAAATGTTGTTCACTTCTCAGCACTTTACCACACAAAACTGATCACTGACATACGTTATGAAGTCTGCTTTGGCCATAAACCATATTGTCACTAGTTCCTCAATTCCGATATTATACTTCTATCTCGTCTCACTCAAAACCTCCATTTCATCGTTCAGTACTCAGATATGCGAACTGACTTGAAATGACGAGACAGAGATTGAGTGCACCTGATGTGGCAGTACCGTGACGTGAAGTGACATGACGGCCAGTGTGAACTGGCCTTTAGCTCCTTTCGGATCTGTGGGACGAGTACTGTCAAGAGAGACGTAACTCCGAGAAAAAAATTGAGTAATCAACAAAAGGTCAATAGTCTGCGAGTCAGAGCGTGGAGTATCAGAAGTATGAAAGTGGTAGGGTAGCTGGAAAATGCAGACCTTCAGTCTAGGTTCAGTAGGGTAACTGAAGTGAAATGGAAGGAAAATAGGGATCTCTGGTCAGACGGATACAACGTAATATCAACTAAGCTGAAAATGGTATAAAGGAAGTAGGATTTGTTATGGAAAGGAAGGTATAGCAAACAGTGAGTTACTGTAAACAGTTAAGTGATAGGCTTGATCTCATCAGAATCGACAGCAGGCCAACAGCGACAACAGAAGTTCAGGTACACATACCAACTTTACAAGGAGGAGATGAAAAGATAAAGTATAAGGGACTGTTGAACGGATAACTCAATATGTAAGGGAAATAATAATTATGGAAGATTAGAAAACGGTAGTAGTGAAAGCAATAGCAGAAGGAGTTAAGGGAGGCATGGGCTTGGTAGTAGGAATGAAAGAGGAGAAAGACTAATTGAATCTATCTATAAATTTCAGTTGGTAATAGCGAATACACTGTACACAAACGACAAGAAGAGGAGGTATACTGGAGAAAGGCCTTGGAGATACAGGAGGATTCTAGATGCATTACATCGTTGGCAGACAAAGTTTCTGGAATCAAGGATACTTAGGAGCCCTTATAGACTCATATCACAATTTAGTATTAATGATGAATAGACTGGAGCTTTAGAGAATCGTCCTAAAGAATCATAGTAGAAGGAAGTGGGACACTGAAGTACTGAGAAACGATGAGATGCGTTGGAAGTTATCTAAAACGATGGATACTGCGATGATGACTACCACAGTAGGCGCTTCGATTGAAAAGAAATGCACATCTCTGAAAGAGAATATCTCAGAAGCTGGAAAGACAAATATAAGTACAACGAAGATAACTTCGAAGATGCAGAAGGGATGCTTGACTTTATTGGCGAAAGAATGATATATAACAGTGTCCATGGAAGGACAAGAATACAATAATACTACTCGATTAGGATTTAAGTAAATAGGAAGTGGAGAGAAGACTGCTGGAAAAGTAGAAATTGGAAAGTAGATGGTTCCTGTTGCAGCTTACAGAAGTCGAAAGAAGCTTCATTGAAATTAAAAAGCGAGGCTGTCGACATTTAAGAATCCAATGGTAAGTCCACGGTCAAACCCAAAAAAGAGGGCAGATGGGAGAATTTGTCTGACAACGTGATAGAAGAAAAATGGGAGTCGACACAAGATCCAGTATCAGGATATGGGTTTAATAAAGCTTTGGAAGACTTGCCCTCAAATAAGATATGAGGAATAAACACCATTCCATCGAAATTTCTAAAACGATTGAGGAAAGTGGCAACCAAACGGCTATTCAAGTTGGTGTGTAGAATCTATGAGAACGGAGACGTATCGTCAGACTTTCCGAAAAACATCATCCACACAATCCCGAAGACATCAAGGACAGATACGTGTGAGAACTATCTCACAATAAGCCGTAAACACCATACATCGAAGTTTCTGACAAGAATAAAATACAAAAGACTGGGAAAGAAAACTGAGGTTCTCTTATATGACGATCAGTTTGGCAGTAGTGTTTAAGCTATAGTCGAAGAACTATAGACGGAAACAAAAGTTAAAGTCCCAGATTAATATTCTGGGTGAAAGAGTAGGACTGAAGCGGGTATTTGGAGCAAAGGACACCCTCCTGCCATTCCTCGGACTTCGGCAGGTGGGCTGTTGTAAGGAGAGTTGCAGGATGCGTGCCAGTATATGCACGTACACACAGACACACACAGGTTTGCACACAGAATGTTGTAAGGGGCACTGTTTGCTGCATTCATGCTCGCTCATCCTGTTCTCGTAGATCGAAATCTGACCCCTTGCTCCGACATTTTGTTGTTTTACATCGACCTCTGCCCCTGCTCCGCCGTCTTGTTCTTGTAGTTCGATCTCTCCATTTTATTCTCATAGTTCGATGTCTAGATCCCCAAAGACGTTACAACAGTAGTTTGTTCTACATACCCCAGTTCCGTCATTTACTGTGAAGGTATGATCTTTGACCCCTGCTCTACCACTTGCACTCGTAGCTCGTTCTATATACATAATAAATTTACGCTGTATGAATTGATGAGAAGCTGTCATCTAGCTTTCGAGGCCCACGCACGCACACAGGCTGCTAACATCGGACCATGGCTTGAGTGCTCAAGAAACTACCAGGAATCAGTTTAACATGGATGAGCTGTGCAATGAAGATGTACTCGTATAACAAATTTGTGTGTCAAATCATATGCCCCGAAAAAAACAAAGAATTCCATAACCACATTACTGATTTTATGAAGGGATTTGGTCTGCGTCAATGAGAAACTTATGTCTTCCTTGGCGAAAGTAAACAGTGTTTACAATGTGCTACACTGTACTCTGTGCCAATTGGTTCAACGTGGTTTAGATTGTAGGATATCTAACTGAATAGTTGCTGTGTTGTGTTTAACAGTTTTCTGAACTGTGTCTAGTGGGTCAGTAAGACTGTATGAATGTTGACCGGTGTACAGGCAAACCTCCAAGACCAAGAAAAGATTACAAACTATGTTTTACCTGCCTATAATTCTAATTATTTATCTGTAAATTGTGTGGAAATTGTTAACACGAACTCCCATAAAGTGTTATATTAAAGCTGGAGAAATACATTTTTTCAATTCAGGACAATGTTCTACACCATGCCATCAAGTAAAAAATTTCTGAATCAGGACTAGTTGCTACAAATAATGTTGTCTGCAGGATTCAAGAAAAAGAAAAGAACTCCTGTATCAGTATTGGTTGCAACAAGTAATGTTATCTACAGGTTTCAAGGAAAAGAACAAATGTATGGAACATATTTAAATCATTCCATACTAAAGAAATAACTGCTTTAAGTGAGATTAATGTGTTGTGCACACCCAAAAGAAACTGGAAATTTGCCAAGAAGGAGGAACATACGCTACTCTTGAAAAAACAACAAGCCATTACAGATGAACAAGAAGGTCTTCACAGATAACTTTAAACACAAAATATGGAAAAATCTGTATCCGACTGGGGATATAGGACATAAACATTTACTGTAAATATCAATGGAAAGTGGCCATTCCTTGGAGTACTTACAGGGAACATTTGATGCACAGACGTTTATTAAATATCTCTGTACGAAACTGTATTTATTATTTTGCAGATCTCTTTGAATTTGCTGAAAATGGATGGTTACGTAGTTTCTAAAATTGGTGCTGTCAGTATTGTACATCTAGCAACAAAAAGGCAGTAGCATAGTTTAAAACTGATGGTACAGTTACATTTAGCTAACAGTTACAGCCACACAGATATGTTATATGTATGCCCTGTAACAGTTCTTTGCACATTTTTGACATGGTTTTCGCGTCTTGAACATTCAATGAACTGTGTATGAAGCCCGACAACAGGAATTACATAGATCGATAAAAAATGATAGCGCATTGAGAATGGCTAGTTTCTAGCTGAAATCTAGATCTGCCAAAAAAATTTAAAACGGACGACTGATAGCTGAAATCTATTATTTTTGACTAAGTTACCATGATTTGAAAATGGATCTCGGTCCGGAACTTGTCATCGATTGAATAAAAAAAAGTAAAATTTGAAACTGTGGACTGGTTTTTCGTTTTACTGATTAACATAACTTGCTGACCCATAGCTACTCCAACGTGCTGGAAATTCGATTTTTAGCAGTTCGTTGTGTCACTGTGGTGCCAACTGCTTCCTGAATTGCTGCTGCAGTTACGAAACGCCACAGCGATACGCCGAATACGATTGTCTTCCCTCTCGGTAGTGTCACGTGGCCATCCGCAGACCGGTCTTCTTGCGACTGTACATTCCCGTGACCACCGCTGTCTGCAAACACGTTCAGTGCCTACATTCCTGACAACTCTTCGTGCAATGTCGCATAAGGACTTTTCAGTTTCTCGCATCCCTATTGCCACGGCCCTACACAGACTCTAGTGCAGTGGAGTTTGATAGTAACTCCTTGATGTTGCGACTTTTTTTTCCGTCCGTGTAACTGAGGAGAAAAGGTTGTCAGAAAGGAGGAATTCGTGGTGGGCCACATCAAGCCAGTCAGGAGACTGATGTTTCATAAAACAAATAAATAAATACCGTTTCCATTGCACTGCATATAAAATAGTTACCCAGATTTGCAGTCTTATTAATTACCGAAGTCTTTCAAGGGCGAGGCAAATAAAAGTGCCTCAGAGAACAGAGTTACAGGGTACAAAGAACACAGCAGAGCAAAGGAAATACAGTACTAGCCTGACTATAGCACATGTTGAAAGTGAATACCGTTCATCTCTTGGCACTTATGGGCCCTGGTTAGCAAGTTGCTGAAGGCAGATCGAAACTGGGCTGCTGCAATTGCTGCAGTCTCATCCGAAATGTTCTGCTGCAGTTCTTGAAGGCTGTGAGGATTGTTGCGATGCACCTAGGACCTGAGGGCTCCTCACACAAAGTATCGCACACTGACAGATCATGTGATCTTGGTGGGTAGCTATGGCCGCGACTAGTCTGACCTCTGCTAACAACTCTGTCGGGTGGAAGATTATGTAAATGTGTCACGTGGTGCGTGTATACAGGTGTGCGCTTGACGGTGTGTTGTTGTATGCATACGTTCACGTCCTATCGTATCCACTCATTCGAACCACTTTTATTTTCCCCACCCTGTATAAGGTCTTACCCGCTTCTCTTTAGTGTGTGGTGACACACGATGGCAGTTGGTGAATGACCACACCTTATGATCCCACTTACTCGCTGTGGTGTACAGAAAGAAAAGCACCATGCAGTTCTGCTCAGATTATGCCACAAAGAGGAGAGATTTTCAAAAGAGCAGGAACGCCATCATCAGACACTCGAACTATGGAAAAAGGGGTTTGGACTGACTAGTATCCGTACTTGGTCGCAAATGCCATTTAGGAGACATGGGGTAGCCCAAAAATTCCTATAGGAGACGTATCATATTGGTCAGTCGAGATTTTGTAGTGTACTAGTCTTAAGAGGTACGCCACGGATGCAACCTGGCCACCGCGACTCAGGCACAACCTCTCGCCTGGCGCCTCTCAGTTCCGTGGTGTCCAGATTGCACTCACCTATCCGAACCACTATCTGCTTCTCCGCCACTTTCATTACCGTGTTATGCCCGTTCGCTGACGTTGTTTCAAGTCACCAAAGGGAATGCTGTCAACCAGGGACTACATTGCTTTCACCTATCAGTGGCGGAAAGGGAAATCCTTCTGCCGTCAGGTAGAAAAGACGATGCATCACAAACGCTCACACATTTTTCATTCTGAAGTCAGACAGTTCAGTCCACTTCAGTTCAGTTCCTGCAGGTCAGCCATTCTGACAAATGCTAAGAATTCTTGCGCTAAGCTACGGAGCAAAGTTAAGATTTAGCTGTGACTATTTTACTGAGAACTAGGACACCTAAACGAGTATCTGCGTATTTACCTTGAGTCATAGCAATAATATCACTGACTGCCAAGATACAGCAAAGGTTGTGATGTGAGGCTGTTCTGGCATGTACTTAGGTTTTAAGTCATTGGATACCGATATGCAGAAACGGAGATGGCAGTAGCATCGTGTACACAAGGTATAAAAGACCAGTGCATTAGCAGAGCCGTCATTTGTACTCAGGTGATTCGTGTGAAAAGGTTTCCGTCGCGATTACGGCAGCACGATGAGAATTAATAGACTTTTAACGCGGAATGATAGTTGGAGCTAGACGCATGAGACATTCGGTTTCGGATATCATTTGGGATTTTAATATTCGGAGATCAACAGTGTCAAGAATGTGCCGAAAATTCGCAATCTGAGAAATTACCCATCACCACGAAGTATAGTAACGGACAACCGACTCGATTGCGTTTGCTACGGTACATCACCTGCAGCGCCTCTGCTCAGCTATCGATCATAGCAGTCGGACCCTTGGAAAGCCGTGGCGTGGTCAAATGAGACCCGGTTTCTGTTGGTAAAAGCTGATGGTGCAGACACCTCGAAACCACGGACCCATATTTTCAACACGCCACTGAGCAAGCTGGTGGTGTCTCCATAATGGTATAGGCTGTGTTTGCACTGAATGGACTGGGCCCTCTTGTCAAATTGAACCGATCATTGACTCGAAATTGTTATGTTCTGCTACATGGAGACTATTTGCAGCCATTCATGGATTCATTTTCCCAAACAACTATGGAATTTTTATGCCCATGTCGCCATGCCACAGTTGTTAGTGATTGGTTTGAGGAGCATTCTGGAAAATTCGAGTGAATGGTTTGGCCATCCAGATTGCCCGACCTGAGTCCCATCGAACTTTTATGGGACATAATCGAGAAAATACTAACGCGAATTCTTTACAGACGAATGGAAAAACTGGTAGAAGCCGACCTCGGGGAAGATGAGTTTGGATTCCGTAGAAATGTTGGAACATGTGAGGCAATACTGACCTTACGACTTATCTTAGAAGAAAGATTAAGAAAAGGCAAACCTACGTTTCTAGCATTTGTAGACTTAGAGAAAGCTTTTGACAATGTTTACTGGAATACTCTCTTTCAAATTCTGAAGGTGGCAGGCGTAAAATACAGGGAGCGAAAGGCTATTTACAACTTGTACAGAAACCAGATGGCAGTTACAAGAGTCGAGGGGCATGAAAGGGAAGCAGTGGTTGGGAAAGGAGTGAGACAGGGTTGTAGCCTTTCCCCGATGTTATTCAATCTGTATATTGAGCAAGCAGTAAAGGAAACAAAAGAAAAATTCGGAGTAGTTATTAAAATTCATGGAGAAGAAGTAAAAACTTTGAGGTTCGCCGATGACATTGTAATTCTGTCAGAGACAGCAAAGGACTTGGAAGAGCAGTTGAACGGAATGGACAGTGTCTTGAAAGGAGGATATAAGATGAACATCAACAAAAGAAAAACGAGGATAATGGAATGTAGTCAAATTAAGTCGGGTGATGCTGAGGGAATTAGATTAGGAAATGAGACACTTAGAATAGTAAAGGAGTTTTGCTATTTAGGGAGTAAAATAACCGATGATGGTCGAAGCAGAGAGGATGTAAAATGTAGACTGGCAATGGCAAGGAAAGCGTTTCTCAAGAAGAGAAACTTGTTAACATCGAGTATAGATTTAAGTGTCAGGAAGTCGTTTCTGAAAGTATTTGTATGGAGTGTAGCCATGTATGGAAGTGAAACATGGACGATAACTAGTTTGGACAGGAAGAGAATAGAAGCTTTCGAAATGTGGTGCTACAGAAGAACGCTGAAGATAAGGTGGGTAGATCACGTAACTAATGAGGAGGTATTGAGTAGGATTGGGGAGAAGAGGAGTTTGTGGCACAACTTGACTAGAAGAAGGGATCGGTTGGTAGGACATGTTTTGAGGCATCGGGGGATCACAAATTTAGCATTGGAGGGCAGCGTGGAGGGTAAAAATCGTAGAGGGAGACCAAGAGATGAATACACTAAGCAGATTCAGAAGGATGTAGGTTGCAGTAGGTACTGGGAGATGAAGAAGCTTGCACAGGATAGAGTAGCATGGAGAGCTGCATCAAACCAGTCTCAGGACTGAAGACCACAACAACAACAACAATCGAGATGTCAAATGGTGCACAAAGTCCTGCACTGGCAACGCTATGGACGCCTATAGAGGCAGCGTGGCTCAGTATTTCTGTAGGGGACTTCCAACGACTTGTTGAGTCCATGCGACGTCGAGCTGGTGCACTACTCCGTCTAAAGGAGGTCTGACGCTATAGACAATGCATTAAGAACTATCCCATGACTTTTGTCCCCTCGGTTTAAAAGCTGCTTCGAGGAGTCTTGGGTATACTGCCAGTTCCAATCGTAGAACGTCCACGATATTTCGTCGAGAAACCAGTCACCAGTTGGCAGCGATGCAATGAAATTTCTCCCGCATTCTGGCAGTATCTACACCTGCCTGTCCAGAGATGGGTCTCGTGGGCCTCGTTCCGTTCTCCGTGGTGGGGCTGGCGTATGTGTGTGTGTGTGTGAGGGGGGAGGTGGACAAAAGTCTCAGTTGCCTTACGCCCGCCTGTCGCATCTCGCATACAGATGTTATGTTCTGCTTTGGTAGAGCTTAGTATTATCTTCCATTCCTTGCTCAGTTGGAAGATAGTGTCCATGTTGTTCAACACTCTATTACACAGGACATACTCAATTTCAGATTAACAAAGTCTGACGGTAGAACTGTGGCACCTGGTATCCGTCTTCCACGAGAGTGGATACAGCGTCCGATAGATTCGGAAGAACTCCAAAAACGACACGCAGGACGAAAAGAAGGCGATGAGAAGACCACTTTCATAGCGTTTGCTGGAAATGTGTCGTAAAAAACTGGAAGAATATTGCGAAAACACCACGTAGCTCTACTTTTTCGCCTACCAACCAAAACACGAATTATTAGGGACAGTGAAAGACGACACGGTTCTCAAAAAGGCGGGTGTGTACTAAGTTTTGTGTGAATGCGAAAAAATTTATATTAGAGAAACGATCCGCATAACTGAAAAACGATGTATCGAACATGAGCGCCAACAAGTCTACAATAGCGGAAAAATGGACTGAAAATGGGTAAAAAATGGGTGTAAAATGAATTACCAGTCTTGCCTCGCACTGGTATATTTTAGGATTGCTTTTTTAAAGAAGGAGTTGAAATCTGTGTAACTGATAATTTTATGAGCAGGGGCACATGTTCCCGACTCATCAAGGAAGGAGAGGCAGTACTTTGCTCAATCAAAGCAGAACCTCACAACCTGACGCGACATGAGACGGAGACGACGGACTGAACGCAACTGAGGCGCGGCCTACTATCTCAACGCCCGAAAACCGTTGAAAAGAGCAGAAGAGAAATGCTACTATTTTATGTGATGTTACGACATTCATTTCGAAAATGTTGTTTGAGTTAATATGAGATCTGTTCACCCAATATGAAAGGACAAAATACAAAGGAGTTCTTTAAAAGGAAGTTACGTCATTTCGTAGCATGAAGACTCTATAACTCTCGACCCCATGGAAACTCTAGCGAAGTCACACGACGAGAGTCGATGGCACGACACAGCAAGTCCTCAGCATCAAGAAACTTCGAGGAGGCGACCATAAGAAAGCAGTCACGTAGAAATTCACGAGCGGTATCAGGGTGACGTATCACTGAATGTAACACGTCCTGTGGGTTCAGTGTAACCATCAAAAGCCCTTACCGTTAAATTGCACTAAGCACAAATATTTACAAAAAGGTACAGTTTTTCGAGCATCTTTTGGGAATGCAAAGTTTAGAATGTTGCAAAACCAGACCTTCAATTTTTTGCACAGCTTAAAGATAAAATTATACTCCGTATGGTGGCAGATTTTCCTTGACTTTTTATCATTCATTTCATCGCCGTGATTGATCTTGTAGGCCTAGCCTCTTAATACTGCGGCGGAGAAAACACGGCTATAAAAGGTTTATGTTTTGTTTGTTGCATCATATATCATTGTTAAATAATAATCTACATTTTCCCATGTAAGGTGTTTCTTTGGTAACCGCTGTAGAAGGTATAATTTTAGCGACGCTGTGTCAAACCAGCGCACAACCACTTCTAAAATATTGCTCTAATGAATATGACGTCTGCTCACCAATCTAAATGAATGTTGTATAAGAGTTCAGCCGATTCTTTCAAAGGAAGTTACGTCATTTCGTAGCTTGAAGGCTACAGAGCTCTCCTACAATCCTCGACCCTCAGCAAAGGGAAACGAAGTCTATTCCAGCAATGAAAAGGTAAAACTGTTAGGATGTTCTGTTGTAGTTTTGGCAGCTGCGGTGGTTGTCACATGCAGGGAGCAAGAACATTACTTTTAGGAATCAGTATAATGGGAAATGTATTATGAAAACCAGATAATCAAACATTTGTCAATGAATCGAAGGTGAATTGTAATGTGAGTTTGAACAGTAAGTGAAAAATCCAACTTTGACAGGCAGTGAGTACTGGAATAAAGTTTGCGGGACACAACTACCATTAAAAAATAATCCGTAATAGCTTCCACAGAGTCTGAAGTCTCACTGCTGTTGTAGTCTCTCTGTGGCTCCCACCTGTTGTCTTAATCCATCTCTCTTCCTCTTTCACTGCCACTCTTTCTCTCCTCCCATCATTGTCTTCTCTCTCTTTTATTCCACTGGCACTGCCTCCCCACTCTTTCACCATCACTATCTCTCTGCTACATTCTACCAGCGCAAAAAACGCGAGTGTGTTTGCTTGCCAAACGTTTTGGTGCTCTTTTAAAGATAAAAAATTCGTCTTTATTCGCTGGCTCTCTTATTTACTCTGCTACAGCAGCGCGTGCTGCTCATATAAAACGAATTCTATAGGGTAATAGTATTTTGACACGTATAAACAGCAAATAAGTACGTGTAATATAAGATTACCACAAAATCGTTTGCGCTACATTTTTTTCTGGATACTTTGCTCATCGATGACAATTCCTCGAAAATGTCCTGCCTATAATTTGTGTAGTAAAAGGGTAAAAATGTTATTAGAAATGTGTTACTGAACATGCAGCCTTCCCTCTCATACACAATTTTTTACTGTTATTTTAAGCTCCTTTCAGCCCATTGTTTGTCACTGCAGTACCATTACACATAGACAGTGTGTCATAAAGTTTTATTGGTGAAGAAATGCTGATTAAAACATAGTTTGGCAATTTTTGAATACTCTTGATGAGCATAGAACCTTTGCCAGGTGTTCACTATGTGAGTTAAAACTATATAGCCTGTACTTCTCAGACCGCATGTTATGTGCATATTTCTCATGCATAAGTACAGTAACTATGAAACTGTGGATTTGTGTAACGGGTAATAATATCGAACAATGTTTCAAGTTTTCTAGAAAATATCATCTTAAGAACATATTATAAAAATATCGATCTGCACTGAATAAAAATTACGGAAGTCGCCATCACCACAATTGGTTCTTTTGGTACCCAAAATTCATAGTTTTTCGGGCTTTTGTAAGGAATCACCCATGAACGAACGGTGCTTCATAAGCCAGCTTAGGTCCACACTTGACCAACCCTAGTGCAAAAGAGACAACCGATTTGCTCGATTTTCCTGGTCTGGCGGATGTGTGTAATGTGTAGTGTAGTATAGCTACAGTATACCGGTTCTTTCGACTGCTATACAAACGGACACTAAGGCAAGGGCTATTCAAAACACTTGACTTCTTATCTGTGTGATTAATGGAACCCGAGATATGGTCCCCTGAAAAACAGCAAAAGTATTTTCGCAAGAGGCTTTTTGGAACGTACTGGTACCATGCACTATCGTGCACAGACCACTGAGAACATTACACTCTCCAAAGTAATTCCGATGATCTGAAGTATGGTCACAAGTGTTGCAGTAGATCTGCTTTGGTAAATTTCTCGTATGTCTTGTCTGTGCCGATATCAGAAAAAAGGTAGAAAATGCTTTTAAGATAAGAGATACTCTACAAGTGTACCTCTCCACTCTGCAAAATCTTCCAAGAACTGCGCAATATGTTTCAGTCTCACGTACAGAAACTTGAAAACATATGAACAGTAAGACACGTGTGAGCGGAACCATTGCCAATCCAAGTCGTCGACTATAGCAGCAGTGATTAACATACAACCGCGACTATTATGGACTTTTTATCATCATCCTTTACTGCAAATATATTCCAGGTAATCGTTGCACTTCACATCCGATTGTTTTTAATTTATTTGAAAGGAAAAAAAGAACTGTAGAAGATCTGATATTTTTACATATATCCCCAAATATGACAGCTAATTTTAGGAGGGTAAAGTAGAATGGTAACTAAAGAGCCTCGAAAATTGCAAGGAATTATAGAAATTATAAACTACCACGTTGAACACAGAGTACTTTTCAGTGGAGGCTGCCTCAAGAGGTTTGGCTTATTGGCGTGGCCAGCAACATTGCAGCCTGTTGACCTACCAGCTGTCGACAACAAATTCGACACGGCTCACGATTTCACAGTTAGATCCGACAGAGCACAGGAATATGAGTAAGACTAAAGGGAGAGACCCTCCACCAAGTATTAAACATGAACAGAAAAAAAACTTGTCGAATAAGGGCGGAAACGACCGGAAAAAAACCTCCCTTCATTTATACATTCGTATAGGTATCGTTTGCAGCTGTTTTCACAATCGTAGTAATCTGTGAATTACAGATAATTTTGACCGCACACTTCCATTTCATATTGTGTAAATTATGACACTTGAATGTTACGAGAGTTGATTGCTATTATAAGAGGAGCGTTCAATGAGTAGTGCAACATTTTTTTTTCTCGGCCAACTTCAGCTGAAAAATTACGGACTTTGTTGTGAGGCATATTGGAAAATTTCAGTTTCATGAAGTTCCGACAGGTGGGGGCGCCATACATTACCTTCAGAATGTCGTCTATAATGGAGGCGCGTTCCATGTCGAGAGCTGTCATTGACTTCCTTCTAAGTGAAAACCAGTGCATCGCAGATATTTATAGGTGCTTGCAGAATGTCTACGGAGATCTGACAGTGAACAAAGCAAGGCGAGTCGCTGGGCGAAACGTCCGTCATAGTCACAACAAGGTCGTGCAAACATGTTAGATCTCCTGCGTGTCGGTCGGCCGCACACAGCTGTAACTCCTGATGTGTTGGAACATGAAGACACTTTCATGCGAGGTGATCGATAGATAACTATCAGACAGCTCACTTCACAACTGGACGTGTCTGTCGATAACGCTGACACACTCGTCCACCAGTTGGGGTACTCTAAGGTATGCGCTGGATGAGCTCCTCGCGGCCTAACAGAAGACCATAAAGAGCAACAAAGGACCATTTTGCCGAGTTGCTTGCGCGCTACGTGGCTGATTGTGACATTTTTTGTAACTTCGTCACAGGCGATGAAGCATGTCTTCGTCACATGGAATCAGAAACAAGGCTACTTCCGAAAAGAAAGTACAAAGCCGCACTGCCAGCCAGTAGAGTCATCGCGACGGTTTCTGGGACTCTGAAGAGGTTATTCTGTTTGATATCCTCCCTCATGGTGCAACGACCAAATCTGAAATGTAATATCCTACACTTAGGAAATTGAAGAAACGACTTCACCGCGTTCGTCGCCACAAAATTCAAATCAATTGCTTTTTTCTTCATGACAAGGCAAGGCTTCACACAAATCTGCGCATCTGAGAGGAGCTCACAAAATTTGATTGGACTGTCGTCCCTCATTCCCCTACAGCCCGGGTCTCGCACCTTCGAACTTCCATCACTTTAGCCCAATGAAGAATGCACTCCACGGGAAGCAGTACGCGGATAACGTAGCAAGACGGTGGTCACGACGTCGACCAATAGGGTGGTACCAGTAAGGCGCCATTCAGCCGTCACAGGGAGTGGAGAGTATGTTGAACAATAGCATTTTGTAGTCGAAAGAGTGGAATCCTAAACAAAACCAACCTGTTTACAGAAAAAAAAGTGTTGCATTACTTATTGCACGCTCCTAGCAGTTCTTAAAGTAATATTGTGACTGGAGTACATCTCAAGTATTCGGGCGTATGCTTTTCAAAGGCTGTATTTTCCTAATTGCCAGTTTCTTGGCCATTATGCCATAACAATGTACTGTTCACAAAGTATTATTATGAGATTAGAATATTTGATATATTTTATGTTTATTAAGCAATTCATAATTATTGTATTGGAACACTTCCAATATTTTTTGTTGATATTAGTAAAATTATCCTCATCTGTGTCAACTTAAAAGTAGTAGTGATGGGAAATGATTGAGGAAGGGGGTGGGGTTGAGTGAAAGACGGTGGAGACAGACAGAGATAGTAATTAAGTATAACCCACGACCAGAACCGAACCCGGGAACTACACACGCGTCTGTGGAACAATAGGTACTGTACTTACCTCCCTCGAGTATGACCACACGACTCCCATCTCCGTAGGAGATCTCTATCCCGTCGAATTCGAAACCTTCGTATGTAGTTCCACCGAAGACCCTCCTCGTATAGTCAGGATATGCCTGCACTAGCGAATCGATCCAGGCGAAGATCTACAAACGAGGGTGTTTTTTGATTAAAACGATTTATTGTTATTTAAGGCTTACTTAAAAGTCTAAATAGTTACTTTACGCTATCAGAAAACAGAAAACTAGGTGCTTCTGTAAGTGGTTGTGGCACACAGATGCCCCACATAGTTTTGTAAGCATATTTCCACTCATGAAGCTGTTAATGACTTATCACTGAAAATTTAAGGTAAAATGTAACCATTATTATTTTTGATACAACCATGTATATTACGGGTTTATGCCAGCGACTCAATTAGAAACTGAATTATAGACTCAACTATATCATTACATATGGATTTACCAAATTTCAACAAAACTCGGTATATTCGATTCATCAGCATATTAGTATTAGTTGTGAAATTTTAGATCCCTCAGTGATGAGATGATGACCAGAACCAACATTAATGCAAAATAAGGGTACTGCAGTGTAGTAGATTTAAATCATGATGCTGAAGAAAGTAGGTTAGGAAATGAGAAACTAAAAGCAGTAGACCAGTTTTGTTGTTACAGAAGCAACTAAGGGATGAAGGCATTTATAAAGAATGTATATAAGGGGCAGTCAAATGAAAACGAAGCTCATGCAAAAAAGTAAATGAATTATTCCACTGGTTAATGTATCAAAAACTGTCATTCTAATTTGCATCCAAAACGATAGCACAAAGCAACCAAGTAAAACATCTTTACTTCTCGACATTACAAACAACATTAACACTCAGTTATAGCTTGTTACCTATACTCATTTCACTTCCGTGTAACATTACGTTACAGTCCATTGAACGCATTCTCAACACAACTGAAGTAATAGACCACCAACAGAAGTTCAGTATTCATTGTCTCTTATTGTGTAACTGTCACCAATGGTGTCAAACGAGTTGCATTTTATTTCTTTCTCTTTTTTTTTTTTTTGGTGATTCACTTTCAAATCACAGTTTATCAAAATTAAGACAGCACATCATCCATTGTACAAACATGTCCTGTTGCAATGAAAAGTTAATAAAACGCTAGACATGTGCAGTCTGTAACAAATTATTGTATGCATTGAGCCACTGATTTACATAAATGAAAATACCACGAACCTATTAATATGATACTAACTATAAGCACACTTTCATCAGACTGTTCATGTAATGATAGCAGTATGTAAACTCTCAAAGGTGTTACCTGAGTGTGAGACCAGCTTAGACAAATTGTGCATACATTTTATCACGCCAGATGCTAAGCACAGACTAATTCTATATATGTCTTTGTTGTGTGACTATCAGATGAAAATGAAAATTTTTCTGTGGTGAGGGATACCTATAGACTGGTGTAATGATATTTAGCAATCTTGAGAGTTGAAATGCAGTTTGTAAAACTGCACCGATTGTGAATTACCAATTTTGAAGTGAAGTTACCGTATTTTACATTATGTTAATTTAGTTAGTTCTTCATAACTGATTAATGAAGGATACTATCTAGTTAAAAAAAGTCAGGGCACCAAAATTTCGAATTCAGATGCTGGAATGTAACAGGCCTTCTTGCTCAAATGACAGAATTAGTTTAGAATGTGTCTGAACTTCAATTACAGTTAGCTTTTAGGTTCTGTAAAACTGAAATAGATTATTCAGTAGAATGAAATGGTGACTTTCTAATGAGTGCTGCCAATACTCTCAACCGTACTAGTTAGCACATAGTACTTTTACCACTACATACAGCAGTGATAGTTTCAGTTACTCTTCATTGACATGGCTTCTAGTGAAACTAAGTTTTCTGATATAATCAGTGGATTGGAAACTGCCACCTGAATAACAAATTAATTAGAAACAGTGTGTGCACAGTATTTTGGCTGTATAAGTCCCCATATCAATAATATTAGTGTACAGATCACCTAATTCCCATACTGGACACCTGATGCATGTGTGACTGACTACCCAGTATATTTGTGATGCCTCTTCAAATCTAACCATGTAACTGGGTCCCATCCTTCTGATGTGCAACATCAGGCAACCACTGATGTCACATGTCACCTGTCATGTGTCTGTTTGGTCGAATGTTTAAAAGGTTCTAGTCTAATTATTTCAAGCAATAACACCAATATTCAACCTTCATCAAATCGAACTGTTGTCTTCTTGTATCATTCACACAAACACTACACATGAACAGAAAAATTAATGAAATTTATGTTGAAATACACACACACACACACACACACACACACACACACATATTGAAATTGGAACTTAAATAGGTCCTAACTATACAATGCAAAATAGAAATTCATTAGAATTTCCTGTATTTAATTTATAAAATTTTAACAATTCCATTTTTAGACCTGGGATATTAAACAAGAAGACACAAATGATTTTCATAATTTTGCTCACTTGTTTCATGGCTGAGTCTTGGGGAAAAGAGTTCTGAACTGACACTAAGTGTAGGAAAGTTCTGGCTGTGAATGTTTCACAGTCATTTTTTTAAATTTCCATATGTTTTACAAGTCTCTATAAAACAAACACATGAAAAACAACATTGTTCTAAATTGACACAATAATACAAATTTCTTCCTAAACCTGAAAGACAGTTGATTAATTCTTCTGCTAGGCAAAATATCAATAATAAATACAAAATTTTATGTAATTCAACAATTGTGAAATTAAAGTGGGTGGAAGCTACTTTTAAATACAATTGTTCCTGAAATTAAATCCAGTTTCTAAAGTACTATTCTTTCAAAAACTAGGTTTCTTCTGTTGTTTATTCCAGTCAGATCATCTACATAATTTTATTACTTGTTTAAAGTGGTTACTTATAAATAGATTTTCCATACTGCATTATTACTTAAAATTATTAATAAAGAAACATATACACACCAAACCAGTGTTTGCCTTATGTAGAATTGTTGGTGCAAATGAAATTAGGAAGTTTTATTTTACTGAGTGTAGGCTTCACCACTTAACACTGATGCATCCCTGACATTTCACCATTTTAATAATACTTCATTGGTTTATTACTATATCATCATTATGTCATATCTCTAAATTCCAACTTTATTAAACATCACTTATTTGATTCAGGTTTCTCACAGAATATAACTCTATTAGCTGTCATCTTACAGCAACAAACAAGAACAAAACTTTACTTTTCTTCACATAAGAGACAAAATAGCGTCACCTATAATGAAAAAAACAATGAAATGTATTATGAACTACAGACACACCACACACACACACACACACACACACACACACACACACACACACACAGACGAATATTTGTGTACATATATATACATGAATTGCAAATATGAAGCTGCTATTTTGTCCTTACACTAACTTTGACAGATGTTGAATTATGTAAAATATTGTGTGCATGTATTATTAATGTTTTGCCTAGTAGAAGAATTAATCCACTTTTTTTAAGGTTTAGGAACAAACTTGTATTATTGTGTCAGATTACACAAACAGTTTCACACCAACAATTTTCCGTAAGGCAAATGATGGATTTCTGTGTATATGTTTCTGTATTAATAATTTCAAGTAATAATGCACTATGGAAAATCTATTTATGATAAATCACCTTAAATATGTAAGAAATCTGACTGTAAGTTATCTGACTGGAATAAAAACCAGAGGTCACTTAGTTTCTAAGAAAGTAAAGATGGAGAATTTTAGTAACTCAATTTAATTTCAGGAACAGCTGAATTTAAAAGCAGCCTCCACGTAATTCTGTATAATAAATGTTGAAATATGTATAATTTTGTGTGTGATAATTATTAAAGTTTCGACCAGTGGGAGAATTAGTCCACTTTCTTATAGGTACAGGGAGAAATTCGTATTGTTGTTTCAGTTTAGCATATTGTTGTTTTTAATGTAAGTATGTTAATGGAGCATAAAGAGAAGGTGACTGAAGAACAGATTCACAGCCAGAAAAATTTAAGGTTGCATGTCAGTTAAGAACAGTATTCCCCAAGACTATGCCATGAAATAAGTGAGCAAAATTATATAAATGATTTGTGTCTTATTGTTTAATGTCCCAGGTCTAAAAAGGAATTGTTAAAATTTATAAAGTTATATACAGAAAATTCTAATGCATTTGTATTTTGCAATGTATGGTTATGATCAATATTTAAGTTTCAGTTTCAGTCAAATAATTTGTATTTTAAAATCATATTGTGTGAAATTTTCTATGTTTGATTTCTGCTTGGTTTTAAAATGTCTACAAAAGGTACTACTGGTGGTTATTTTACACTGATGTATACAGTAAGCTATCCACTAAACATCTGTCTGTAAAGTTAAGTAGTGGATGATGTAATGCAGAAAGCTGAAATAGTTCCTTCTGCTATTATTCTACACCTGTAGAGTGATTAATGTTTTGGTACATAATAAAGTCTTGCAGATATCTTGGTTACAGACAAATTTGTTTACTGTAGCATGTTTTGGCATACTATCTTTGGAAAACTTATGTAAATCTTTCTTTTATTTTCACAGTTTTCTGAAGATGATGTGTCAAAATGTTACACTAAATAAACTCGTCTGTGATCAAGAAGACACAAAAAATGTATTACTTGTTAAGCCTTAGAGGCCACATACCTTAAACATGGATTAGCTAATCAGGCAAATCAAAATTTTACTGGTCTTACACTCAGGTAACATCTTTGATAATTTACATACTGCGATCATTACATGAACATTCTGATGAAAGTGTGCTTACAGTTATGACCATACTAACGGTTTCGTGGTATTTTCATTGATGTTAATCAGTGGCTCAATGCATACAATAATATTTATTACAGACTGCATATGTCTAGCCTGTTATTAACTTTTACATTGGAACAGGACATTTTTGTACAATGGATAATGTGCTGTCTTAATTTTGATAAACTATTTTTGAAAATGAATCACCAACAAATAAAGGAAAAGCCTTTGGTTCACCACTATTTTCTAATTATTATCGTATCAAGATTGGAAGCGCAGCTCATATAACACCACTGGTGACAGTTATGTAATAAGAGACAATGAATACTGAACTTCTATTGGTGGGCTATTACTTCAGTTGTGTTGAGAATGCGTTCAATGGACTGTAACGTAATGTTATGGAGAAATGAAATGAGTATATATAACAACAATGGATTGCGTAAACAAGCTACGACTGAGTGTTAATGTTGTTTGTAATGTTAGGAAGTTAAGATGTTTTTCTTGGTTTCTTAATGATATCGTTTTGGATGCAAATTAGTATGACAATTTTTGCTAGATTTACCACTGGATTAATGCATAAAGAACTATCAGTTGATAGAAACTGGTCATCACTCCAGTGAAAGTATCTAATTAGCATAAACGTTGAAGCATTGAAAATTGAGCTTGGTCATTTTGTGTCCAACACTGAACTGTATGACTGCCATCAAAAGTAATGTTAGATGACTTCAATTATGTGTGTGCCACCAAGGGATTTCAATTTAAGCCAGGTGAGTATAATTACACTCTGTAGGTGTAAATTACTTCTTTACTAATACTCTCAAATTACTTCAAATTTGCAACCACTATTCCTTCACATTCACAGAGTGTCAGATGATAAGACTAAGTAATAGTGTATATGTCTAAAATCTGTTCAGAAGGGGAAAAAGTATATGTAGACCGATAACTTACCTCTTCTAGGGTGTGATAATCATCTAAAGCAAAGTCTGCTCTCACTACACTAGCCGGCCTCTCATTGTCAATCAAGCTGAAAATAGAAAAAAGTAAAGCTGTTTCGGTCTTGATTTGTCATTACTGATGATTATTAGGTGCGATAATTACTAATCGATGTGATGTCATATTTCTTCTCTGAACTGATAAACAGCTCTCTCAGCCACTCTTGGAGAGCATCCAGAGTGTACACCAACATTTTAAAGACAGAAAGATCACATGCACTGAAAAGAGATGTTCTTCAAGGAACAGCGAGATGTAATCGGAAAGCTAATAAATTGATAGCAGAGTTCCTAACCAAAAAGTGCATTGTACCACCAAAGAAAGGAAGAGTCCTTGATTCACCATAATTTACGGATGATAATCGTGTTAAGAGTGGAAACGCAAGACATATGAAACCACTGATGACAGTTATATTATTTGTAACTCATAAGAAACAATAGAATATTATAATTTGTATTGAGAGAAGTGACTCATCATCATCATCATCATTTTCATCCATTGTCAATATATCATGACGTCTTTGTTCACTCGTATCATCATCCTCCATCATCTTTCACTGTTGCATATTCCGAAATGTTTCGATATCGTCAGTGTTACTCCATTGTCTAGAGTCCTTAGCTGACTGACTCTCTCCAGATGACAAAATGACAATATGTAAACTCAAACAGCAATAGGGAAATACAAATAAAAAGTGAGAATAATAAATAAATCTGTAGCAACCAGAATATGAACATTCAAAAACAAGAACACGACATATTACCAACGTAATACCTATGGTCATGTCCACATATCTGATTTTCCAGATTGTGTATTCGTGTTGCCTATCAAATTACATGACATAAACTTTCGCAGGTGTTGCGTAACGCCTGTTTCTGACGTCAAAACACACATGCACACACACAAGCACGCACACACGCTTGAACAGGGGTAATGTGCGTATCTGTTCCCTCCAGTCAGACAATGGTGCTTGGACGTCCTTCTCAAGCGGTTTCGTTTGTCCTCAGACGATTAAAGCCTTCACCCCTACACTCCTCCCCCCTCCCCCCCCCCCCTCCAGGGCAGACGTCTGTCGTTTGAGTTCAGTAGAGGGGTGACAGCAGCGGAGGCAGCCAGAACCATTTGCGCCTTGTGTGGGGATGGTACCACATTCAGGAAACCTTTCGGTGTTTGACGAAGATCGCTTAAACGAACTAATTCACAGTGATCGCCTACAGTGCAGTCGAGAACTGGCCTAAGTGTGAACAGTGATCATCGCATCGTGCAGCAGCTGCATGCAACGGGGAAGGTTCAAAAATCGGAGGTATCGCACGCTGTACTCTAAAACGACAAAAATCAGCGAATAGCCATTTGTGCATCTCTACTGCTCATTATCAATTGGTTCGTGAACAACACCGACTATTCCTGTCCTGTATCGTTAATGGTGACGAGAAATTTGACTTTATGCTAACATAAGGAAAAGAAGGAAATGGTTGAGCCCAAACAAAGCACCAATTGCCTGTACAAAGACTTGAGTGCATCTACGAAAGATAATGTCAAGCATCTGATGGAACAGCGACGGTGTAGTGTACTACGAATTGCTTCCCAACGGGTAATAAGCAATGCTGACATTTATTGTCAAAGGCTGAGACGCAATCCAAGAATAACTACCGGCAAAGCTGCACGGAGTGATGCCGCTACACGATAACGCCCGCCTACATTCTGCTAGACTGACAGAAAACATACATAGTATTGGGTCGGTAAGTCAGTCGGCACTCACCTTATTTCCCTGATGCTGCGGGCTCGGATTTCCACCTTCGCCGCTCTCAACCGAACGACGTCCTAGGACCTTCCTTTCTGAATGCAAAATATGCTCCGAATATGGCTCGACGAGTTCTTCGCCACAAAACAACGTGGTTGCTAAGGTTGCGGAATCGAAAAGTTACACAAACGCTGACAGACTTCTGTAAATAGTTAAGGAGACTTAAGTCTCTGTTATGTGTAACTGTTGGGTTTATTAAACTTATGGAGAAACGCTAGTAATGTATGTACCAGACTAACAACTTTTCAGAACGGTAGGGGAAATATACTTCAAGTATGAGAAACTTTTCTTCTGTTCTTCATTTCATGTGGGAAACTTCGCTGCTAGGCGTGGTAAAAAACCTACATCAGCTAAAGCTATATCACTCAGAACTTTGCTTCCATGTGCTGTGGCCGTTGGCCTGCCTTAGGTAGTAGTCACCTACCCACAACAAACTGCAGCCATGGTGACAGACGCAAGCGATGCACCAACCAATGCCCCCATGTAGACGCGCGAGGGACAGGCTAGCTGGCCACTGGAAGCTGTCAGTCAACTGTTCCGACAGATCAATCATCATATGATAACGGCATGCGCTTAAACATTCCTAACAAAAACTACCAGTGTATGTTTCTTTGCTCTTACCGGAACAATACCAGAAAACGAGGACAACTATCCTTCGAAATTTTCATCAGTACGGGCTCTCTCAAAGTCTTGGCATCAAACATCTAGGTTTGGTAGATCACTTTATGGGGAACAACTTTTTTTGGAGACAAAATATTTGTTGACCCCAGCGACTATTAGCCGACTCTGGAATGACGTGCTGCATACTGGCTATCCAAGCAAACTGATATGAGTGAGTTCCAGCAAGGAAATCTTGAGAATAAGTGTAAGTGGAAAAAGATATTTTAGAAGCGAATTAGGTTAAATTTAGATAGGCCTACCCCCCTACAAGTGACTGGTTTATAGGCAACACAGAAGACATATACACGTAGCAGAGTGCTTAGGCCTTGTCGCCTCTCAGGCGCATAACCACCACGAAAGGACGCCTTTCGACTGCGGGAAGCTCAGGCGAACATTTGGTCTCTAATGGCAGATGTTCACCATGCGTGTTCCATTTTCCCTGAACGTTTCATGCAAAAACTTCGAAAACATCCTGTGTAATTGGGTGAAACTAACTAGCAGTGGTCCAACATATTATGGAAATAAAATGATTAAAATGTAATCTATTTATATTTACATTAATTAACCTCTAGTGTGTGTCAGGAAGATTTGATAAGTGTGTAATTAGCAATGTTAGACCAAACTTACCCTCACTATAAGTTGTATGCATGCTGACTATTATTGGATTATTCTTAATTGTTCAATTATATCCACAAGTAGTGAATGCAACCATTATGTTAACAAATATCTACATACAGGCTGTTTGATTGTTACAGATACAGTCGAAATGGGATGGCGGAGGTCAGGAAAACAAGCAAATAATCCTAGTAAACATACGACATAAAAATAGTGGTTGCCCAATCGACTTATTACGACTGTGTCAATGAACTCCTTGCGACAGTTCCCACAGAACCAAAATGCAGATATGCACTTCAGGACAAATGACTCATGTGAATGGAGGTTTCAGCATCCCTCCTCATCAACAGCCATATACATACAGTTCTCCACGCGTGCTCTGAACTCACTGATAACCATCCGTAGTGAATACCTGTAGCTCATCGACACTATAGATTGTGCAGGAATACGGAATACGTCAAAGCTTTTAAACATACCCCCCCCCCCCCTCTGATTCCCCACAAAAAGAATCCAATGTTTTCAAGTCCTGGGGTCTGGGAGGTCTCGGTATTGTTATCGAAACACTTTTAACCAGTGCTCAGGTGTCAGTAATAATGATGAAATCATGCGGAGTTTGGAAAAAATCGTAGCCTCGGACATCAACGATATTATATCACTCGTATGACATCACTTGTACATAAATAATATCGGTAAAACCTTTGGTTTCCGGACATTTGTTTGTTAGGACTATTTGTTGCTTCCACTTTCTTCTACTCGCCTCTTTAGTTTTTACCTGCAATAGTCAGATATCTCGTCTATAGAAAGAACTATTGTAGACATATTTGTGAGTGGATGCAAAAGAAACATAGCCGATGTCGACAGACCTCAGCTGGGCAACCACAGAGAGGAGGCTAGCTGGACGCGACGCTTCTCTTCCACCAACTTCTCCAGTGAAGCCGCCACAACGACCTGTGCCGAATTAGGGATGACTTAATTTAGTGGGTGACACCTAGCGACTAATTTCGTTTAATTTCGTAACTTCACAGACAAAATTTTGTCACATTTAACTTTAGATGAATATGGAACACGTAGGTCTTTATAGACAGCAAACCTTTCCCTCGCTTCCTCCCTTCCATACCATCCCCCTTCCTATTTTTGTATGACAACTCTTGTGTGATACGGAAGGTATTTGCCTGCTAAACTTACAGTTTATTTCTAACAAACATATATAGGTATGTCGTTGTGAATTCTGTACGGTATTTCAAAAAGATTTCACCCAACATCAAAAACATGTAGCCGGCCGCTGTGGCCGAGCGGTTCTAGGCGCTTCAGTCTGGAACCGCGCGATCGCTACGGTCGCAGATTCGAATCCTGCCTCGGGCATGGATGTGTGTGATGTCCTTAGGTTAGTTAGGTTTAAATAGTTCTACGTTCTAGGGGACTGATGACCTCAGATGTTAAGTCCCACAGTGCTCAGAGCAATTTGAACCATTTTTGAACCAAAAACATGTATCTTCTCGCACATGGATGAAGACTGAAATTTGTGGTGAATTGTGTCTTATGTTTCAAATTTAAAAGTTTGTCTTGGAGCCGATTGTAAGTTGCCCGCTAATGTGGTTGACTGCATGTGTCTCCAGAGTGCTGCGTGTAGTTCCTTCAAGTGGAGGTTGCTGTAGCTCAGCAAAAAAGCGCCTTTTCTTTTATCCAGTTCAGGAGACGGAAATCAAATATTCTGCTTTGAAAAACTTAACGACGAAAATAGCTTTCGTCTGTTCTGTCTCTGCCAAGTACCATAGTTCGATGGAATATGGACAAACGCTACAGTGGAGTACAGAATGTAACCGAAAGAAATACGCAACGAGACAGGCAGAAGCGATACTTTTATTCAAAGTCAATAATAACACTGATGTCACCGCGATTCATGATGACCCACATACATTACAAAAGCCGTGACATGGTTTTAAAGGACACCGTGATCACCAAGGACGGCAATGCAAGGTTTACAATTTGCTCCTGTTAGTAAGGAGTTGTTGCGGTAGGGCGTTCCGTTCCTCCACAAGTGCGTCTGACAACTATTGGATGGTCATCGCAGCATGTCTACGCGTTGAAGGACGTCTCCCCAACACATCCCATACGTGTTCGATAGAATTTAAGTCGTGGGAGGCAGGTCAGTCGATTCGCCGGAAATCTTCTCGTTCCAAGAGCTCCTCCACCCCCTCCTCCCTCCGTTTCCTGCGCTGTTCGATGTGGCCGCGCATTGTCATTCATAAAAACGAAGTCAGAGCCGAATGCATCCCTGAGGAAGAAAACAGTGTTACAGTAACACAGGTCGGTGGCTGTACAATGGTCAAAGATTTGGCGGTCAGTGTGCCCATGCAACATTATGCATTCGAACAACAAAGCACTTGGAACGCCAAAGCAATCATGTTGGAGCATGATACTGGGTGCACTACGTGTTCCCACCACTCGCCAAATGAGGATTCGCCCAGCATAAGTACTCAGAATGGATCTGCTGTCGTCCAGGGAGGGCTCAGGACGCTACTCCTCGTTAGGAGGAATCCTTGGCACCATCGCAAACGGTACAGTTCTGTTAATTGTGTTGCAATTGCACCCGCTATCTGACGCGGGTACCTTATTGTCTGTCGCAAGATGTAGCTATTATCTGATGCTGTAGTTGACGATTTTGCACGGTAACTGAACTCAGATGGTCTCCTTGCCCGAAGACAGGTATATTGTGTTCCGTGGCGTTCAGCTTTCCCTGCACGAATGAGAGACCCCTGGCTATGTGTTCCATCAATTTCATTCGCTTCCACAGAGTAGTTACTGCGCAACGGTAGTTTATCTATGTCGCCCTTAAGTTTTTCAGGGCAGTTTATACTAGAGCTGCATGATTTTCATTTAGATAACATTTCTGCAAATTCTATAGCTCAGTGTACTAGACGATGGCGCCAGCAGTTTCAAGACAAAGGTTGTTTATTGCAGTACCCTTATGCAAGTTCACAACTATAGATAAGATTACGAGATAGTGAAAAAACAAAAGAAATTTTTTCTGACACACATAAACTAAAATTATTCACAGACATTGTCCACTGGGCCCAATAATAAGTAAATTAAAAACATGCGCACTAACGATCTTCTTGGTCTGATATAGATAATGAATAATAGTCTCAGTTTGATTCATTGACAGAAACAACAACACTTGAAGTAACTATGTCCAAGTTGGATGTCAATCATTACCAAGAATTTAGCAGTGTAATTCTAAGTCCAGTCAGATGGTAGTTCCTGGGTAAAGCATAGTCAATAGCCAATGTCGAAGGAGGCGAAAGCTCCGGGAACGACGCATGGTTGCTCTTTGTTGGCTGTTGTGATGCATCTTTGAAACTGGGTCTGTGGCTTGGACAGTGTCGTTCCCCAGCCTACATTCAGATTTGGCTCAGTGACGTAAGTACTGGTTCAGCGAACTGAACTGCCAGCTAGGGGCTGGACCCAGTCTTAAATAAACGTCTGGCCGAAGGACATCTGTTCTACGCTCAGCGGGCACATGATCGGCGGATGTTAAGAAGGGCCTGCATGTAGCGCCTATAGGGGTGACGTAAGCGACACATGTGGCTAAGCTGGCTCCATACATTTTCTTGCCGGCACCTGTGGTTAGACTTGACAACAGACCAGTGTCATGGTCGGCAGTAAATGTTAACATATGTATTTGCGGCCGCTGAACAGGATTTTGACTGATAAACTTGCCTGCTGACTTGTGTGGTAACTACGCCGGTAAACACAAGCGATTCTGGATTTCGGCTCCTGCCGATCTCTGTTGTTGCCAGGTGGCTGTATCTGCAATGTGATGTAGCAACTATTACATCCAGAGATCACCCAGTGCGCTCATTCAAGGCGTAGAGCACATTCAGCAGGGTTTAACACTTAGTGCATAGACATTTGCCTATTGTACCAACCGAGAGTTAGTCATTGTTCATAAACTAGCTGAACGAAAGTATCTAGCCATGGAGTGCGTCCACCCGTTGCTTTTCTGATGGCATTAACTCTGCTGGAGACAGTTTAAACGAGGGAGCTGAATATATGTAGAGAAATGCCGACCATTCATCTCTCATGAGCCGAAATCACCGAAGGTAGTGGTGTTGGACCTTTGGGTCTGGAGCGAAGTCATCCAAAAGGTATTGTGTCGCGATCTGGTTAGGAATCTGAGTAGACCAGTCTGTTTCATGAATGTAACCGTCAGAAACCTATGTCTCGCACACAAATCGCATAGTGGATTGTCATGCTGACAGAAACAGTCATCTTCTTCGGACTGTTCTTCTACGGTGCTCAGAACATGATGTTGTAAATGTGTTTACATCCTTCCGCATTTAACGTTTCCTTAAGCGCAGTACCGCCATATCTTAACACCACCTCATCTGCAGTGCTGACACTGCACATGATTGCATTTAATATTCTCCAGCCATTTGCCAAACGCAGTCTCTTCCATCCCGCTTGCCATGGGATATAGCGTGATTCGTCACTCCGAACCTTTCCTCTCCAGTCGCCCACTGTCCAGCACCACCTCAAGCGTCGCTTGGCACTGCCTACGGAAATCTGTGACTTACGAGGAGCTGTTCGACAACTGTGCTCTATTCTATTTAATTCCCCGCGCACAGTCATTGTGCTAATTGAACTATCGGTAGCACTTTCTAACTCACTAGTGTTTCGTTCCGCTGATTTGTAGCGATTTTGTACAGCTACCTCCCGCAATTCTCGGTGGTCTTCTTCTTCAGTAGACAAGGTCTGTCTGGTCTTGGCTTAGCTGTGGCTGCTCCTCCGCGTTTCCAGTTCACAGTCACATCACCAGTAGTCCTCTTGGTCAGCTTCAGCAGGATTCAAAATTTTCCAGAAGGGTCTGTTACCCAGACGACATCTAATGACTAGCGCACGTTCGGTCACTGAGCTCCCCTGACTGCCCCGAATGCTGTCACCGCTTCTCTACTCACCACAATACTTCCTACCCGTTTCTATACTGGTGGGTGCGTCGCTACTGACACCCAGTGGTCAGTTCCGGATTATGTCGGTGCTTTGGGATACTTTTGATTAGAAAATGTATGTCTGTCTGCTGTGTTTCAAATCAGACAGATTTCTGTTGCTAAAAGCCCTTCCTGGTGGCGAGAGACAACAGCTTTGTGAATTCATCCTGGGCGTGGAAATGAAAGATCAAAATTGCCTTTTACTTTTAATGTTCAGTAATGAGACAACGTTCTATTTAAGTGCAAACGTGAACCACAGAAACGTAAGAATATTGGGTACAAAGCAGTCACGTACCTTAGCCAAACACGAGAGGGATTTCCCAAAACGTCATGTTTCTTGCGCCATTTCCCAAGATAAGGTTAATGACTCCGCTCTTCTTGAGGAATACATCTCCATACGTTGAGAGAGCTGGATGTTTGCAAAATTCTGAGAACATGACGAAAATTTCATTTTCCACTGGATGAAGACCCACTACGATGGCAGTTGCTTGTAACAGCATTTCCTAACTGATCCGATGGATCAGCCGCAGCACTTTCAGTTTCGTCAGATGCTTGGTATGCGCTTTTTCTGCGTAAATTTGTGGCATACTACATCAATGTCTCTCCAAGTGCCACAACTACGAAACAAATTCGACGTTTTATAGCAACAGCAGCGACTGTGTTACCCCCCGACATGCTAATAAAAGTATGGGATAAATTTATTTATTGTCTAGACGTTTTTCGTGTGTTCTGCGAAAGTCGAAATGAACATTTGTGAAAGCTAAATGAAAATTTTTGTGCTAAACACAGTTGTAAATATTACGCCAAGAATGATTGTGCATGCAAGTAAAAGATATACCCTTGTACAATGGGATTGTTCTTTTTAAAACAATATTTCAGTGTTGTGCGTAAGTTAAATTTACCTCAAGTTTCTGTCTTTACTGATGCAGAAGACATAGTTGCGAGAAAACAGGCTGAAGTTTTTTGAAACACCGTGCATATTAAGGCAACTCTTTTCTTTCTTTCCTTAAACAGGAACTAGGATGAATTGCTTACAGACGTGAAGGTCAGAGGTTAAAAACATTGTCGCGACACTTCTAAACCGTGGCAACAGTTATCCTATTTATATAAATTGTCTGACATTTCAACATGCTAAACGTGCACTACATTGTTGAAGCGAATTTAGTAAAGAGGGAGCATTTGGGCCATGGAAAGGCTGCAGCGGCAATAACGGTATCGTTGGTTGGGTGCGACGTTGACGTTCTAATTTTAAGCTCCGAATCTATCTAGAAGTATTTTTGTGTCGAAACGTATTTAAGCAACAATGGATCTGACTGTGACACAACGGACATTCCGTAATCACTTCAAAAGAAAGAAACAATTTTGGTGTAAACTACAACCAGGAGAACACCTGCTTGAAAGGCGAACATTCCTATTTCGCGATTTGAAATTTGAGAATTTACAGACTTAACAACTCGACTTTTGCAGGTCTGAGTTACCGTCATAATATTACAATTTGCGGAAATTCTTGGAATAAATTAGTAAGGCATTTATGATTTTGAAAGGCTACGAAGTAATAGCCCGAAGATTCGATTAAAATTCTAGAAATCACCCCTTGATAATACAACAGCCAAACAAAGTGGGTCGATAAGCAATACATCGGGTGGAAGGCCGAAAAGGAAGGACTGCTAATGTTACGTCTAATGCAGTTACAAGACGGAGGTAATTTCTACATATAACTGGGTGTCCAAAACGCCAATGCAACATAGTGTCATCATACAGACAGGAGGATGTCGTCATTGTTCTGATCACGTGGGATGAAGCCATAACTCATATATGACAACGACGATTCAAAATACCAGTGCTGAAATGTACGTGCAACACTTTTCCTGAAAGCGAAGCCAAGACACCTTTCGGCCAGGGACGAAGCGACTACAAAAGTGACATGTTAGAAAAACAGGGAAAGTGTAGTCACCGTCACCTCACAATAGCAATGCACGTGAGACAGTTCGTGTATAAATATTACTCTTATCCAGCTTGACCTGCTTGTATACAATCACAGACAACGATCCCGAAGAAAGGACCTGTGTCAGTCAGTCCTCTGTTAGCGGAGTCCGTCTTCGAAGTCTCACGGAACAGCGAATCCTGCCAGGAGGACTTCGCCACTGTAAGCTGCAGTGCTGCCGTTAAAGTCAAGACTGACTGGAAGCTGTGGACGACATTCGGTACCAGGCCTTCTGGTGACCTGACTGAAGCGCCAGGGAACAGTCATCAATGATCATCGCTGAGGGCGTGCCGCAGGCGCCAAGTTTCTTCTGAATCTGCAGGCCCTATCCCTGTGTGATTCAGTCTGACATCGTACACTCTGCGTAGGGCCAGTGGGTGCTTTCCAGGGCACAGTCTACAATGGCAAAGAAAGCATTCTGCTAACCCACTGCCCTGCACTGCTAACACCAGCGCAGGCAATACTGGTCGACCTGCGGCCAAAGATCTGAGAGGTCACCGGGTGCTGAGTACGTGTCTGCGGTGCTGCAGCAGCCGGGATGGCATATCTTGCATAGGTGTCAGCACATTCCGGCGAGTCTAACGCCTACTGCTTGCTGCCACTGCTGCGTGCCGTAAATAAAGGTATATTGTGTTTTGGTGAAATAAATGCTTGTTTGTTGTCGATGTTTCACTAGCGGTCAGGGCGCAGACTAAGTCCTCTCCCGTCGAGCCACGGCTCACTCAGGCCCGAGGGGTGATGGTCCGACCTAAACCTGATTTCGATGACCCAATATCGTCACCTAACATATCGAATGGTTTCCGGGCGACTGAATCCTGCTGCCTCACACCTTTTCGTCTGATATCACCAGTGGTCCAGCAGTACTTCAGCAGGAGTTGCAGGTCTGTTAGTTTCTTTTCGGCTTTTTTGTTTCGTTTGCCTACAGCAGTGATAGGGCGTCGTAACTGTGATATGTACTTAAAAATATCGCTTGTTAAGCCGCAGATCGTGAGGGTCTGAATCAGAGAGGTTTACCTACGACCACTGAGGTGCATGTATTGTAATTTGGGTGGACACGAGTTGCGATATTTTCCGGCATTGTTAGCTATACGTAGCACATGTAGGAGAATTGGCCACGAGGGCCATCAGTTTTCTAGTTTTCTGAAACTGTTGGGCTATGATACAGCTCAAGGGCTATCGTACTTTCTGTTATAATTGGGTGTGTTACTGCATAATTTTTCTGTTGTTTTGTTGGATGGAGATTACAAAAAGCAGCAACTACGCAGGAGGCGACTGAAGCCCCGCTCAATCAGCTAACTGAATTGCAGAAATCTAACGAAATGTTGTGCAAGAAAGTTGGTGATCAGCAAACCTTACAGACTGATCCAAAAGAGGCTAAAGCGCTGTTTCCTGTATCCAATCCTTAAGTATATTCCATCACCTGGTGACTTATTTTGCTGGTAAATCAACAGTATTTGTTAGTGATTTGAAGGCTCCCACAGAGACAGCGAGTTTGTCAGATGATACTCTTTCAATTATGGCCAACCTACGTTACATTTGGGAAGCAAAGTGATGTCATGTACCAAGAAGGATTGAGTAGAGCACCGTTATAAGGCTGTTCTATTTGGTCTCAATACATTTCTTTCACTCTTTATTCGTGCATTACACTCAATGTTGGAGAGTGAATTATACAGGTTGATACAAAAAATTGCAAACTGACATGGCACAGCGGGCGTAGAACAAAGATCAGTAATCACATAGAAACCGGGAATCGCAGAGGCCATCCGGGGTCACTAAATGGCATTACAGTTATTTAGTCACATGCTACAAATGGACGCACACTTGTAGGAGAGGCTTAAAGTCTTTTCCAGATGAATCGAGACACGCCTGACATGGACCCTGAATTGAACAGTGCATCCTCTCAAAGGTACCTGGTGTACCTGGAATAGATCCTGCTGGTGCAACAATCCTGCCCACAGCTCCTCCGACGACTGAACGAGTGTTTCATAGAGTAGGCCCTTCACGTATCCTCACTTGAAAAAGTCGATTGCTGACAGATCGAGTGACCACGCGACTGGCCCACCGCAACCAGTCCAGCGGGTGAGAAAGGTTGCCTGCAGATGTGTCCTCACTTGTATCCTGAAACGTGGGGGCTCCGTCAAGCTGAAATCGAATGCAGCGACGAACAAGCATGTGAACATCATTCAGCATGTGCGGCAGATTCTCTCGCAAAAATACGAGGTACGTATGATCATGAACTCCGTCTGGGAGAATGTACGGCCCAATTAAAGGGTCTCCGACGATGGCAGTTCTCTCTTGATCGCAGTATCCTCTCGTGGCTTTGTGACTCCCAGTTCCTAGGTGATTACTGATCCTTGATGTATGACCAGCGTGCCATATCACTAATCACCCTGTATACTGGATTAACGATATACATATCAGATTTGTTGATCACTACACAAGAGTACACGAACGTTCTGAAGTATACAGTACATTGTTAATTGCTTTTCAAGCTGGAGGAATGACCTAAAACGTAAAAAATGCGAGTTTCTAAAAAGAGAAATTAAATTTCTGGAGCACATTGTGACGAAGTCTGAGACTGGGAACGACCCAGAAGAACTACCAGCTGTTGTGTAGTGCCCTCCCCGCAAGAATAAAGACAACGGCTGAAAGCATATATTAGACTGTATGGTTTTCTACTGAAAATTTGCGAAGGGGCAAGCTATTAATGGTCCTCTTTTAAACTACTTGATTAGGAAAAATAGTGCTTTTGTTTGGAAATTTAAAAGAATATTCTTAAGGGATACAGTTTTGGATCGTTGAGAATTAACGCAGCCGTTTCATTTGAGTGCTGACGGCAAAGCATATGGGATCGGGGTTGAAATGTTTCAATAAATCAGTAGCCTGGAAGCAACAGGTCGTAAAACATTGGTGTTAGCGAGCAGGACAACAACTAAATGCGAAAGAAATTACACCACAACAGAGAAAAAAGCCTTAGCAATAATATGGGGTCTTAAAAAGTTTCGATGTTGTTTATGTAACATAGAATTATTATTCACACTTGTCACAAAGCACTAACATTTCAAAGAGATTGACTCTGATAGAGGGAAGATTAATCCGCTGGGGATTATAACTTCAGTCACGTGATTGTGAGATTTGTTACGTTAAGGCACTGGCAATTATGTAGCAGATGCCTTACCTTTGTTTCTGGAAAACCTAAGAAAGAACAATGAAGACGGTACATTCCAACTGTATTTCATTAAAGAAGTAATTGGGAAAAAATGGGCATATGTTTAAAAAAAAAAGAAAAGAGTATGACACATCATCAGAACGAGAACGAAGTTTGGAAGTCGGCAGTTATTAATTTTGCTGGTTTGAATCATCCTCACACTATTTAGTATTACAAAGGATTTTTATATAAACAAAAGATTTAGATAGGGAAAACTGGAGCGTCTATTGCCCATCTTATTTTGGAACTCAATGAACAGATTATTTCCAGTCAGCATTAGGACATCGTGGACCTATGGAATGTACTGCGAAACATTCAGGTGTCACAGTAATTGTTGATAACCGGGCTAAAAGACAAATAATTGAACTAAATCAAGAGACTGGTATTTGTCAAATGGAAAAAATGACAGACATATCCAAAGATGTCCCATGCATAACAATATACCCGAATTTGGTTAAGTTGTATACATTTGTTTGGAACACTACTAAAAACTTTACGAGATGTTACATTTATACGAGTGGTAACGGCAATCTTTTCCATATTAATCAAACTTCAGGCACTTAGCAAACGAACACCAACAGCTGCATTTAGTAGGGTGATTTAAAACTTCGCGTCTGTAGCGAAATTACAGTCAGTATTGTCAGTTAATAGACCCCAGTTCATTTCCAAAATTTGAAATCAAGGGTGTAGAGCAGTACGATGTACAAGTGATACATATTTCAGCTTATCACCCAGCAAGATGTACAGTTACATGCTATATGTATGAGCTGGGCAGATTATGTAGAACCTTTTCCTACCACAATGGGACAGGTTTATGTACTTAGTAAGCTTGTTATCTGAGTTCAGTTGGTGTATTATGGTTTACTCTATGTAACCAAGGAAATGGAGCCTCTTGCTGCACCTTAACACTTACTACTGCACGTTCTCAATGAAAACGGACGCCGTGATGGAGTGCGCTTGCAGCCATTCCAAAAAGGTAGGTTGCATCTTGGGCGACACCATGATGTCCGCTGGCATATTGACTGCCCTGGATTCCTTCCAGAAGCGAATCTGCAAGAGAAAAAACAGTTACATTTTCGCCTGAAGTGCAGCATATAACAATATAACTTATTTCGCCGTAAGCACAGTGATCAGCATAGAAGTTGTCAGACACATGTTATAGACAGATCTCAAGTCCTGAAAAGGACTTACGCCAATGTAATTTATCAGCCAAATGAAACTTTACGCCTGGGAGAGCAAGAAGTGATTACATATATAACTGGTCTTCCAGTGACTTAAAAAGATGACTGAAAAAATTATTAGCTGCTGATGATACAAGCGCTCTAATCAAGGCTCCAAACTCAACCTTATCAGCCAATGCCCATAAGTTTCATACTGTGCGTCAGAAGTATAAATTAGAGCGATACACTAAACGTAACAGTGTGTAAATTTCTGTGGGTCCATCTCGATAACAAGTCGGAACGGAGTGGACTTATAGACATACTAATGAAGAGGCGCAGGTCACTCTGTTTCTTTCTTGGAAGTAGGTCTCTTTGTTTGACCCAACGACAAGAACGTTGTGTCATTTTGCATATCTTCACGACTTGTTTCCATATAGAATTATTTAACATAGATGTGTGCTTGTAGTATAGGTTGAAAGGGCTGTCCGATTCTCAAGAAGTCTTGGTCATAGCTAAGACTGAAGTTGCGAATCTGATAAACGTACTCAACATCTGTAGTATCGAGATTATGATTTTCTTCGTAAGTCTGTGTTCTGAGACCAAAGATGTAAAAGTAAGGCATATAGTAGAAGTGTGCAGTGGTTGTTAGACAATCTGGCTATGTACTCGGTTTGAAAAGGATGGAAGCTGGCCTACCGTGTAGTGCAGGCAGCATTATCTAAGAGGATGTTGTGCTAATATGTTTTGATGAAAGAAAACGAGATTATATCAGTAGAAGAATGTTGAAGAGGAAATTTTAAGGTATTTGGGTTGATGTATATATGACTGTGTATTTTCTTATTGTTGGAACACTGTGTATGGTCGAGCTGTACTGTAGAAATAGGTAGAAGTGTACTGTAGGAATATTATAATGCAACATGTGGTTTTGTCTTATAATTGAAACAACTGTCAAGAAAAGTAATTGCACGCAGAAAAATTATTAAGAAATATTTTGCTAACTTGTCTAGTTGTGAAAACTTTATGGAAGGCTGTATTGTTGTTATAGCTTAATGAAGCGTAGTTATACTTGGCGTCTTTGTTCTCATTTATCAGTCGTCAGTTTAGTTCCTTCAAGTTTAGTTCCTCATTTTTCATTGTGCTCCTTCATGAATGTGTTTGGATACTCGCACCGCACATCGCGAATTGTGTGCTGCAGAATCATTATTGAAAAAACTGATGAGATGCCGTCTTGCACTGCACATCAGAAGCACGGCAGTTGAAATTTAATTTTTGAGAAACACCTCATTATTCCTTATGGCGAAAGGTTGCACAGCAGACAAGCGTTCTGTGCGCACTGATAGGCCAACAAATTTAATTATCATCGAAATCCATGTGAACTATAAAATATAGTGATTGTCATAATGTATTTGTAAAAAGCTCATATCAATCCAGAGGCTTAATACCAGCAGAAGATCTAGTAAAGTGGTATCTTGTGAGTTTTCAAGCAATTTTATCAGAAAGTCAGATTCGTTAAATATTATGTTCATTTGCTCTGTAACTAGAATAACAGTTCTGGTACAGCGAATCATAGCAAGACTAAAGATAAAGATTAACAATATTGAGGGCAAACATTTTAATCTGAGTCATTTGTTTTTCAGTCAATTAGCATATCATATGTATATTTCACTGAAAACGGTTTGTAGTGTCTAATCTGGATTTCGCATCGTGTTACATGAGTTTAAGATACCTCTGTTCAAAATTTAATTTTGGCACTATTCTGTTGCCCTGCACTGAGATTTACATATTTGGATATCGATATAAGTTTGATACATTGTTCAAATACTAAACAGACACACACAAACACGAATCTAAGTCGTTACACAATACTTTCAAGGTATGTGAAATATTTAGAACACAAAAGCGAGCACTGGGATTACTGACTTCTACAGAGACTTCTGTAACGATTTTACAATGTCTTAGCTGACTTCTCAGTTTATTTAGTGCTCAATGGCGTGCGTTGCTGATAATAAAAATCAGCTTAGGTGAACTATGATTTTCACAATCACAGTGCAACAAAAATAAATAATTTTTATGCGTACCTTGCATATTTTTCCAGTTTTGAGAGTTGGGTTCTGTGTGAAATTCTATAAGACATTTGCATGGAGCACTAAAGCAAGATACTGGGTATCCCTGCTTATTCAAAATGGAATTAAAAACTTCTCCTTAGTCTTTCCTTCAGGAAATTATTATCAAATTATCTGTATTCAAGAACTGAAAATTCCTGTTACATACATAGTAAGGAAAGCTGCATGACAGATAGAAGCGCGCTATAAACAGGTCTCTTTTTCTAGAGTCAGGTAACTGTTTTATTTGGAAAGTACCATTGTCATCAAGTAAATATTAAGTTACCAATAGAACAAAAGCAGTGGCATTTCAATACAAGAGAGGAAGGAGTAGCTTTTTCTAAGTGGCGTCTTTATTTCCAGTATACTAAGCAACATACTGTGTACAAATTAAGATTATACGAGCCAATGGACAAATGTTTACATGTATCTGGACTCGTTTCACACCTTTGAAAATTTGCTGTTTGATGGGATGTGCAGAACATGATTAATGGTTGGAAGAAAGTAAGTGAATGGATGGCTGAATTAAAATTCCATTTTGAGATGGTCTCTTTAGCTTAAAGCTCAATGGCTTTATCTTTGTGGAGGCGGTGGCAGATCCACATTTACGTATTTCATTTTATTTTCGCAGTATCGGACACATTATTTTGCTTCGAAATTCGGGTGTCTGTAACGTACTATAACTACACACAGCTCTTATTAACGATGCTATGCAGTTAATTCTCCACAGAAAAGGTGCCAATATTTTGGGTATGAGTAAAATACGATCACTTCCAATCGCTGGTTAAAACCAACGACAGAATAAATACTTAGTGACAGTAACAACTACTACTAGCCCAGTTGTGTGGCTTCACTAGGGAAAACAACAATTACTGACGATACAAAAATAATAATGCATGCATAGGAAATACAAGCTGCCATAATCTCCATTACCTCTGCAAAAATGAGCGTGTTGCACTCCTAAGTTGTGTTTCCGTTAGTAGAAGAGACCCTACGCTTTCACCAAAAACGACGTCCTATAAGAGCCACCTGACTTCCGTTTACACGTATCTTGACTAGTTTTACGCCTTTGAAGTTTTTTTCCTTGATTAGATGCACAGAACAAAGTACGTGAACGGGTATCTGTATCAGTGCTCTATATATGACCCCTTCACAGGAGCATCTGAAGTGTAACACGAAAATGAGGCATTGTAGGGTACCGAAACTACAGGAATCGGTATTACTTACAACATAACCAGCTGCCATTCACACTTGCCTACACACGTACCACGCTGCAACAAGTTACGCTAAAAAAGTTTTGGATCCGATTCGAGAGAATGGGTTAGAAAGCAAACTTGCGACTCTCAAGTAGAGTCAACGAAGTTTCATGATTTCCGATGCATATGCTAGCATTATTTTGCATACACTAAGTAACCCATAATTAAGAAAAATTAGGTTAGCATTGTTGACGACGACTTCAGCAGCAGCAGCAAGCAGATTACTCCGAGTTACACCGAACTAAGATGTGTATAATCAGTGAACTAAACTTTATATGTCACTTCAGAACTAATTACTGAAGTGTAATGTTTGGAAACTGTTCTAGCATTAAATATGCGTATTTGTCTCAAAGTTATCTTTGAGTGGTGGGGGCCAGAGTGATCTATATCAAAGACATCCCAATGATCACATGTTCTTGATGTCCTTGGAACACAAGTATAACAATAAACTTTTCAAATTCTCTGTTCACTCAAATAGTCTTTCAGTGTTGTATTTCTGTCGCAATACATGTCTCCCTTCACGCCAAAAATATTTCGTTACAATAGTGGAGGAACTGGGATAGTCGTAAGTCTATCTGGAGTCCTAAAATCTGTGAAATTCTAGGTGCCATGAATAAATCTTATTTATATGTGGACGCAGAAAAAGTGACGAAAACTGACGCTCAACTGTAAGGACCTGCAACATCGCCGATGGACGAAAGATAAGTACTCTATTTTTCAATTATATTAGTTTGGAACAAAATCAATTTTAATTTCAGTTGTTCAACAGTTACAAAGAGCTATGGTAAATCTTTAATAGTTGCAGTACAAGGTTTCATCCATGTGGCGATTCGTGGGAAGACAACATTATTTACTGTTTTTGAGGATTGTTGCAAGTCTAATACTAATGTGAGTGAGAATAATGTTCTCCACATACCTATGACCACTAGGTCAGGTAGGGAAATCTATGCTTCAACCCCAAACTTATATTGTGAAACTCATAATAACGAAAATGCGTCATGCAGTTTGTGTTCCCTTGTACACGGCTTCCAGCAATCAGGCCAACCTATAACTGAACAATTATCCAAATTGTTGGATACTAAATTATTAGACCATAGCAAGAAAGTAGAAAGGAATGTTAATCAGAACATAAAGAATGTTAATCAGAACATAAATAGTAGCTTTCAGAAAGTCTATACAAGTTTAAACTATTTCAAGCAGAATACGAAATTGGTCAACATTAATATTCCTGTCGACCATATTGAAACAGACGTTGATTGTTTAAGTCAAGTTACTGACTCAAAAGTAAAAGTAATAAACGATAGACTTGACGCCATTGAGGAATGGGTCAGCTTCACAGAAACAAATGTTATCGATGAGTTGATCAAGAGCAGAAAAGCTGAAACTAAACCTATGCAGGAATGTTACTTCTGAAAGTCAATATGTAGACGAGAAACTGAAATTAAACTCCATATTAGTTGCAGAAGAGGTTAAATGCGTAAAAGAAAAAGTTGAGTTAGTAACCCAAAACTTTAAAACAGTAAACTTAAGAGTAAATAATTTAGAAAATAACCTTGTTGCTAATTGTTACAAGAACAACAATCTGTTTGCCAACCCAGGTAACAATGTATTGTTAAAAACTTTCCCTGGAAACGTCAAACTGCATCCTGTAGATTTCTTATATCAATGCGACAGTTTCACACCTGGTATGCCAGGTATGCCAACACCATTAAAAGTCGAAGTAGCTAAGAGTTTTCGTGATGGTGAGGATTTATCCTGAACATATCAGAATGTAAGCCCTGAAATGAGTTTTGATCAGTTTGAAACACTGTTTACAATAAATTGTGCTCGGAAATCAGACAATCTAGGATTAAGTATGAATTTTAGAATGGCATCAAATATGAGAATGGAAATTAAGTGTGGGTGAGTTTTGTAAAACACAGCTAAGAAAACTGACGCACCTAGTCAAACTTTTAGACGAGTTAATTCAGATTGACTCACTGAAACGCCGTCTATCAAACTGGGTTCAGTGGGGCCTAGTTTACAGGCCGGATGACTCTATCAAAGATTTTTGGAAGTATGTGGATAGGCTAGACTACGCATGGCAAAGTCATGAAGAGGTAAAACAATCAAAATAGGGGACAGTGCCAACACCAGAGTGGTGGATTTTCTGAAAATCAAAATTATTATAACAGTAACAGACAAAATAACTATGGTAACAGAAAATATCTTGAAATAGCAACAATTACAGACAAAACACCAGCTCAAATTAGAACAGACAGTATAGACAAGAAAACGAGTAACCACCTCACTGGGGCCCAGCCAGTTTGAGGTGAAGAGAAAAACTCGTTATCAGTCTATGAGCAGGAGACACAGACACAGACACAGGTCACACCACCAACGTTACACAGATAACACTAGGAACTACCACATTAATAATGTAAATAAGCACTATGAATTTTGGAAATACATGTTATAAGAAATAAGTAATGATGACTCAAAGACACAAAATAGTTATAAGCTTAGTGAAGAGGACCTGACAAATTTATTTGACGACAAGTGTGTATCCAAGAATGGTTATAATGATGATTATAGTATTGCTAGTTTATTTGTTAATGACAATGATCGAAGTTTGTTTCTAGTAGCAGTATGCCAAAATGATGACCTTGTACCAAAAAATATTGATGCTTTAGTAGCTGATAGAGATGGTGATGTAGCAGTAGAGAGATTTGATGTTGTAACTGAGGTCCATGCAGGTGCATGTGACTCAGGTGGTGCTGGTGATGATGATGATGTTATTTTGTTTAAAGAAGGGGTTGATAGGATGATTTTTGTAGAAGTATTGGGAGATGACGTTAATCATTGTCGGTTAGTAGGTATTGATGATCTGATGTGTGAGAATAAAGTACAAGGATGTCTGTAGTCTTCTACTTATGTCAGGAAGATATTGTCTAAGAGTAATGATAAGAATGAACAAACTAAGCAAGTAGGTTACAATGTTTAAGAGGTTTTAAATAAGCAAGAACTCGTGAAGTGAAATGCAGCAGTGATGATGAATATTTGGAATTTGACAGTAATTAAGTCGTGGAACACACACAAATAAACACTGAGGTAAGTAATAATTCAGGCAGTCAGCAAGGAATAATTACTGAGCCCTCTTTCACAGAAAGCATTAGTTTGTCAGATTCAGAAGAAATTCACTCTAATAGTGATATGTCTTTGTGAGCTTCAGTGAATACGCAACAGTCATGTATTAACTTAGATTTTAAAGAAACAGAAGATGATTTATTAATGGAGGAAGTGAAAGTTGACGAACAAGAGGTATCTGCTAGTCCATATTTTCAAATAGCAACTGGGAATTGGAAAGGCATGTATGAAGCACGGTGTCTAATAGACACAGTGCTTCATATATAGAATTTCCTGTAACAGGTGTTAAGATTAAGGAAGTAAGTGCAGTAAACCAATTTGCAAACAGGCCTTGATTTCATTTTTAATTGGGGATTTGTTGTTTGAACAAGGATGTTTTGTGTTGATATACCTAAATGAATAGATGTACGAAGGGCTTATTTCAATAGTGGTACAAGTCTATTACCTCCAATTTTCTGTCTATAATGCTTCTGACATTAATGGTCCAAAGAAACAGAAAGAAAGGTTCATCTCTAGCAAGAAGCCATAGGCTTGAATATTCCTGGTATCTCAACTGCAGATTTTCCAGCGCTCATTTAACTTTAGGACTTTGTATCTCAGAATGAACAAAAGTGGACTTGTACCCTTCATATTCTGCTGAAAGCAAATGTAATTTTTGATTGGGAAAACTTAAAAATATGTTTCACAGAACCAAAACCTGGTTGTTCTGGTGAGGCCAAATTACATTAAAAGTGTATAAAAATTGCAGTAATCTGATTAGAGAAATTGAATTTTCTGATATCAGGTGCATTGAAGAGTTAGAGGAAGAACAGGACAATTTTGATAGTAATAGTTTTTCACAGCTAGTCAGTGATAAAGTAAATACTGCAGATAGCTTATCCAGTTCTCGGAGAGAAAATTTAAATCAGTTTCTGTTGGAATATTGTGACGTTCTTTGTAATAAGCTAGGAAGAGTTATAAATTATGTCTGAAAATTGAAAATGAAAAAGCATGATCCACTTTTTATGAAACCATATGGGGTCCCAATTTGCAAAAGGAAATTAGTGGAGAGAGAATTGCAGAAGATGCAAAAATTGAGGATAGTGGAAAGGAGTAGCAGCCAGTACAATAATCCACTGGTTGTTATTTCTAACAAAGATGGAGATGTTAGACTTGATTTGAATTCTCGCCATTCGAACAAATTCCTTGAAGGGGAAACTGACCATACTGAATCCATTGAGGAATTATTGAATAAATTCAATGACCCAAAATATTTTTCCAGCCTAGTTTGACATCAGGGTTTCAACAAATTGTTTTGGAGCCAGTTTCAAGACTGTATATGACATTTTTATATGATGAAAAAAGCTATCAGTATTGTGTGGTGCAATTTGGACTTAACATTTCACTTGTTGAATTTATCTGTGTTTTAGATTGTCTCTTAGTTAGGGAATTATTGTCCAAATTAGTAATTTATGTAACTAGTGGCACATGGGAAGTACATATTGAAACTTTAAGACAAATTACAAAAAAATTTAGACACTGGGTATGACTTTGAAATTAGAGAACTGTAAATTTGGAGTGACAGAATTAAAACGTCTAGGCCACACTATTAGTGAAAAGGGGATTCTGCTTGACAAAGGTAAACTCATGGCCATTGAGGCAATTCATTGAAAGTTTCGTAATTCCAGTTGTATGTAATAAGTGATTTCGTATAATATCTTAAATTTCATAAAATTTATTACTTTGCTTGTTTACTTCTATGTCATGTTCATCCAATATATACTAGCATTATTTTGAATTCACTAATTACCCCATAATTAAGAAAATATAGGTTGTCATTGTTGTTTTTTACTATTTTGTATAATGTGATATATATCTTATGTAAATATCTTTTATGTTGTATAGGCCAGTTTGGGCATAAAATACGAAAGGTTTATGTATATTTATTCATAATAACTTTGCACTTTTACTTATTAATTTTATAAATTTGCAATACAGATTTGTTAACTTCATTGTTAAGAACATGTAAACAGGGGGGAGCAGAAGGCTCAGAAGAGCTCAGTTGGAGTCAGTTCACAGACGCGACCACTGTGTCACATGTCAGTGTAATAATCTAGTTGTTTTGCTACAGTGGTTTTGTGACTCTGTAGCCTGTTATGTGGAGTGGTCTCCCACCAAGAACCCGTTGTGCGGCTTGTCATTAATAAACCACTATAAAACGACTTGCTACCTGGATTATTTCACGGAAGTCACCTAACTAAATCCAGTTTAGAGATGAAATGGACTGGGACGACGACTTCAGCAGCAGTGGCAGGAAGCAGATTACTCCCAGTTACATCGAACTAAGATATGTATAAGCAAAGAAATAAACTTTATATTACACTTTAGAACTAATCACTAAAGTGTAATGTTTGGAAACTGTTGTACTAATAATCATGCGCATTTATCTCAAAGATATCTTTGAGTGGTGGAGGTCAGAGTGATCTACATCAAAGTCATCCACATGATCACAAATTCTTGATGTCCTTGGAACACAAGTATAACAATAAACTTTTCAAATTCTCTGTTTAATCAAATAATCTTTCAATGATTACTTTTGTAGTGTTCCAGACATCCCATGCCAAGATATTTCGTTACAGCCGTTCCTCACAAGCGACTTACATCCAATTGTGTTCCTATGGAGTATCGACCCCACCATGAACCATGGACCTCGCCGTTGGTGGGGAGGCTTGTGTGCCTCAGCGATACAAATAGTCATACCGTGGATGCAACCACAATGGAGGGGTATCTGTTGAGAGGTGAGACAAACGTGTGGTTCCTGAAGAGGGGCAGCAGCCTTTTCAGTAGTTGCAGGGGCAACAGTCTGGATGATTGGCTGATCTGACTTTGAGACACTAACCAAAACGGCCTTACTCTGCTATTACTGCAAATGGCTGAAAGCAAGGGGAAACTACAGCTGTAATTTTTCCCGAGGGCATGCAGCCTTACTGTATGGTTAAATGATGATGGCGTCCAATTGGGTAAAAAGTCCCAGGCGGGGACTACTCAGAATGACTTTGTTAATAGGAGAAAGAAAACTGCCGTTCTACGGATCGGAGCGTGGAATGTCAGATACCTTAATCGGGCAGGTAGGTTAGAAAATTTGTAAAGGGAAATAGATGGATTAAAGTAACCTATAGTGGGAATTAGTGAAGTTCGGTGGCAGGAGGAACAAGACTTCTGGTCAGGTGAATACAGGGTTATAAATACAAAATCAAATAGGGGTAATGCAGGAGTAGGTTTAATAATGAATAGGAAAATAGGGATACGGGTAAGCTACTACAAACAGCATAGTGAATGCATTATTATGGCCAAAATAGATACGAAGCCCACGCCTATCACAGTAGTACAAGTTTATAGCCCAACTAGATCCGCAGATGATGAAGAGATTGATGAAATGTTTGATGAGATAAAAGAAATTATTCAGATAGTTAAGGGAGACGAAAATTTACCAGTCATGGGTGACTGGAACTTAACAGTAGGAAAAGGAAGAGAAGGAAACGTAGTAGTTGAATATGGAATGGGAGTAAGGAATGAAAGAGGAAGTCGCCTGGTAGAATTTTGCAAAGAGCATAACTTAATCATAGAAAAACCTGGTTCAAGAATCATAAAAGAAGGTTGTATACATGGAAGAAGCCTGGAGATACTGGAAGGTCTCATATAGATTATATAATGGTAAGACAGAGATTCAGGAACCAGGTTTTAAATTGTAAGACATTTCCAGGGGCAGATGTGAACTCTGACCACAATCTATTGGTTTAGAACTGCAGATTAAAACTCAAGAAACTGCACAAAGGTGGGACCTTCAGAGCTGAGCAGAGCTTCAGGGAGAGCATTAGGGAACGATTGAAAATACTAGGGGAAAGAAATACAGTAGAAGAAGAATGGATAGCTTTGAGAGATGAAATAGTGAAGATAGCAAAGAGTCAAGTAGGTAAAAAGACGAGGGCTAATAGAAATACGTGGGTAACAGAAGAAATATGGACTTTAATTGAAGAAAGGAAAAAATATAAAAATGCAGTAAATGAAGCAGGCAAAAAGGAATACGAACGTCTCATAAATGAGATAGACAGGAAGTGTGGGCTAAGCAGGGATGGCTAGAGGACAAATGTAATTATGTAGAGGCGCATATCACTAGGGGTAAGAAAGATACTGCCTCCAGGAAAATTAAAGATTGAAAATTTTCTCCAAAAAATCCAAAAAAGAGGACCACTTGCATGAATATCAAGAGCTCAGATGGAAACCCAGTTCTAAGCATAGAAGGGAAAGCAGAAAGGTGGAAGGAGTATATAGAGGGTCTATACAAGGGCGATGTTCTTGAGGACAATATTATAGAAATGGAAGAGAATATACACGAAGATGAAATAGAAGATACGATACTGCGTGAAGAGTTTGACAGAGCACAGAAAGACCTAAGTAAAAACAAGGCCCTGGGAGTAGACAACATTCCATTAGAACTACTGACAGCTATGGGAGAGCCAGCCCTGACAAAACTCTACCATCTGGTGAGCAAGACGTATGAGACAGGCGAAATACCCTCAGACTTCAAGAAGAATATAATAATTCCAATACCAAAGAAAGTAGGTGTTGACAGATGTGAAAATTACCGAACTATCAGTTTAATAAGCCACGGCTGCAAAATACTAACAGAAATTCCTTACAGACGAATGGAAAACTGGCAGAAGCCGAACTCGGGAAGATCAGTTTGGATTCCGTAGAAATGTTGGAACACATGAAGCAATACTGACCCTACGACTTATATTAGAAAATAGATTAAGGAAATGCAAAACTAGCATTTGTAGACTCAGAGGAAGCTTTTGACAATGTTGACTGGAATACTCTCTTTCAAATTCTGAAGGCGGCAGGGGTAAAAGACAGGGAGCGAAAGGCTATTTACAAATTGTACAGAAACCAGATGGCAGTTATAAGAGTCTAGGGGCATGAAAGGGAAGCAGTGTTTGGGAAAGGAGTGAGACCGGGTTGTACCCTATCCCCGATGTTATTCAATCTGTATATTGAGCAAGCAATAAAGGAAACAAAAGAAAAATTCGGAGTAGGTATTAAAATCCATGGAGAAGTAATAAAAACTTTGAGGTTCGCCGATGACATTGTAATTGTGTCAGAGATAGCAAAGACTTGGAAGAGCAGCTGAACGGAAAGTACAGTGTCTTGAAAGGAGGATATAACACGAAAATCAACAAAAGGAAAACGAGGATAATGGAATGTAGTCGAATTAAGTCGTGTGATGCTGAGGGAACGAGATTAGGAAATGAGACGCTTAAAGTAGTAACCGAGTTTTACTATTTGGGGAGCAAAGTAACTGATGATGGTCGAAGTAGGGAGGATATAAATTGTAGACTAGCAAAGGCAAGAAAAGCGTTTCTGAAGAAGAGAAATTTGTTAACATCGAATATAGATTTAAGTGTCAGGAACTAGTTTCTGAAAGTATTTGTGTGGATTGTAGCCATGTATGGAAGTGAAACATGGACGATAACTAGTTTGGACAAGAAGAGAATAGAAACTTTCAAAATGTGGTGCTACAGAAGAATGCTGAACATTAGATGGGTAGATCGCATAACAAATGAGGAGGTACTGAATAGAATTAAGAGCAATTTGTGGTACAACGTGACTAGAAGAAGGGATCGGTTGTTAGGGCATATTCTGAGGCATCAAGGGATTACCAATTTAGAATTGGAGGGCAGCGTGGAGGGTAAAAATCGTAGAGGGAGACCAAGAAATAAATACACTAAATAGATTCAGAAGGTTGTAGGTTGCAGTAGGTACTGGGAGATGAAGAAGCTTGCACAGGAAGAGTAGCATGGAGAGCTGCATCGAACCAGTCTCTGACTGAAGACCACAACAACAACACATGGAGTATGGGCTCAGTTGTGCAACTGGGTTCGTAATTTCCAGTCATAGAGGACGCAGTTCGTAGTAATTGATGGAAAGTCATCGAGGAGACCCGAAGTAATATCTGGAGTTCCCCAGGGAAGTGTTACAGTCCATTTGCTGTTCGAGATCTACATAAACGGTTTAGGAGACAATTTGAGTAGCCCTCTCAGATTGTTTTCGGATGATGCTATCATTTACCGTCATGGGAAGTCATGAAATGATCAAAACAAATTGAAAGACGATTTAGACAAGATACCTGTATGGTGCGAGGAGTGGCATTTAGATCTAAATGCTGAAAAATGTGAAGTTATCTGAGTACTAACAGAAATTCGCTAAATCTCGATTACGGGATTGAACACAGAAATCTAAAGACCATAATTTCAGCTAAATCGTTGGGGATTACAATTACGAATAACTTCAAATCGAATTATCGGACAGATAAGGTTGTGTCAAAAGCAAACCAAAGACTGCAATTCACTGACAGAAAACTTAGAAAATACGACAGGAATACTAAAGAGACTGCTTACACTACGGCTATAAGCTCTCTTCTGGGGCACTGCTATGCAGTGTCGATCCACATCAGATAGGATAGACGGAAGACACCGTAGAAGCTCAAAGAATTCCAGCCATGAAACAGGGGAGAGAGAGCTACGGTAATTTGGATGGTAATCGTTAAAACAAAGGAATTTTTCGTTGTAGCAGGATCTTATCATGAAATTTCAATCACCAACTTCCTCGTCAGAGTGAAAATATTTTGTTGGCATCCATGTACACAGGGAGGAATGATTTTCATAATGAAATAACGGAAATCGGAACTGGCACTCGAGTAGTTCAAGAGTGGAACTTTAGAAAAGTAGCTTGAAAGTGGTTCTGTGAGGCCTCTGCCAGACAAATTAATTGTGAATTGCAGAGTAATCATGTAGATGTAGATGGTCTCAATATCTGTCAGTGTTGTTCCCACAAACCGTATTCACAGTTTTGGGTAGTGAATTGTCTTTACGTTTTAGTTTTATCTTTGCACTTATCAGCATAATGGAAGCCCGTTGCAGTACACGGAAAATGGCGGACATGATCTTTTGTTTCGGTCGGGCAAATGAATGCAACCGAGGAGTCCGTGTCCTGTACGTCGAAAAATGTCCGGAACGCAGGGTACCATACATCCGTCTATTCCAGCGACCAGCACTCTCTGGTCCCGTAGCTCCAAAACGGCGTACCGTGACAGACGTCACACCATTCGCACTTTTGTTGTGCAGGGACGAGTACTGAAACGTATTGAAGAAGATCCTGGAACTAATGTATGTAGAATTACAGTATCGGTATGGGTCAGTTATCGCATTGTCTTGGCGACCCTGCGGGACCATTTGCCACACACATATGTAACATGTGTGGACTGATGTGAATCCACAAGCAGCTGAAGAAGGAACACATCAACGCCGATTTTCAGTTAATGTACGAGCAACAATTATTGCCGCCAGACTAATAGTAATTTACATACTCCAAACAGGTTGTCTAGTGGAAGATATCGACAATCCCTCTCAAGCGACTCTCCTGTCCTGATAGAGGGGGTGCCATTCGAACAACGTGTGGAGATGTGGTTCATACACATACATGACCGATAACACCTCACACTGACATTTGATTGGCAGTTGATTAGTTGAGGAGGTCCCGTACGTTAGCCAGTTCGTTCCCCGACGTTAATCACTTGGATTTTTGGTTATGGGGATACATGAAATCTGTGAACTGTGCAAGGCCCATTGATGATGAACAAACACTACAGAAACTCCTCATCAGTGCCTGACAGATCGTCCGTGACCAACCTGGTTTTTTTTTAGGGAGTACATGATTTTCTGAGACGTCGGACCCATCCATGCTATACTATGAGTGGACACCATATTCAGCATCGCCTTTAGGGATGTGTCACAAGTGAAGGTGCTCTCTAATAGCAAACCGATTGGATTAGAAGCTCTGCTGTTTTACAGTAAGAGATTAATGTGTTCTCATTTGTTTACACACTTGTTAACTGCATCTTGCAGGTCGTTTGAAACAGAAAAGAGCTTGATATAGATTAGATGTTTTCACAGAAGCGAAGATGAACAAATGCTCATAGCTCTTAAGGTATGCATTTTAGGGTCAATTTTTACTGGACATTTTGACCAGAACTACACACCTATCGAAATATGAAATACTTTTTTTTAACACTCTGTGCATGCACACGTACGTAGTATTAACGAAAATAATAACATGACCGTAAAATAAAACAAAAATAACAACTAAAGAACGGCAGTAGGTCAGTGTTTCGCGTGTCACTTTAGCAGCCCAACTTTTGAGTGACGTTGCTATGATGTACGGTATTTTGGCGAGCAAGTTCTCATGCTAACAACCCATTTTACCGTTAAGTGACAGTCAGCGGATATCCTATGCTTGAAACTAAAATGGTGCGAAAAAAGCGGTTTTCGATCAAAATAATAGAAACTTTGCAAGACATGAGGATGGTGCCAAGTTGTGAAATATCTCAATATCCTGTGGGACCAATGTAGTTCGAACACTGCATTACAGAATGGATGATTGGCTTGATGGTCAGAAGTGTATTCATACACTGTGTCCCAGGAAGAATGGCCGGTATCAGGGAAATGACGGGAACGACATTGGAGGCAAAAAAGCACAGTAAACAAGGACTTAAGAATTGTGAGCACGTCTTCAATAGAAGAGGTGTGTTTTGCAGTATCGAAGATAAGGTAGTGATCATAGATCTTGAGGTATGCAATTTAGAGCCCGTGTTTAATAGTCATTTCGTTCTTGCCTTACTCAATATTACCGCCTTTTCAAAACATGGCAACCAAAGAGTTTGCTGTAGAAGAAATTTGCTTCACAGTATTGAAGGTGAAGGCGTGCTTATAGCTTTTAATCTATGCATTTTAGACCCCATGTCTACTAGACTTTTAATACAGTTCCTAACATATTGCTCGATATTGGCCATTCCTGCTGGGACGCCTTGTATGATGAGTAATGTTATGGTACTGTTAGTGTGACGTAACGCCAGATTTCATCAGTTATACTGGTTGGCGAGTGGTAGCGCGAAACTTTCTCGGCAACACACAGTCAGGTTTTTCGTTGGGTGAGGAATCTGGAGAACGTACCGGCTACAGCAATAGTCGAACACCCTCTTCATCTGGATAGTGCAGCACGGCACAGGTAACATGTGTTATCTTGTTGAAACAGAACATAATGGAGATGGACACCAGGCGTAACTTGTCAGAAATGTAACTGATGTTGCCCAAATGAACGTCTATGTGAACCATAGGTGTACACAATGGAAGCCCATACCATCACGCTATGTGCTGAGTAAGTATGACGATAGCAAATATAGTCTGACAGTTTCTTCAAACCTACACACAAACACACACAGATACGTATATATTGATGCTGTACGCAGAATCGGGACTAGTTCGGAAAGGCGGCGTGGGTATCACTGCTAGGTCCATCGTTTATACTGGGCACACCATTGTCGGCGCCTTACTCTGCTGCCGCATCAAAGGAAACCGCGACTATGGTCGATGTGCTGTCAGCACGTGGCGCTTTAGGCGTCGCCACCTTGTACGTGTCTGTACTTGTCTTGCTGCACACAAGCCCAATTCCTGACACAAAGTGCGTGACACAGCTGTAGGATCTTCCATGGCCGACTAACAAGACTGGGCGAGGTTGCCATCAGTGGACCGATTCCATAGATGGACGAGCGCTATGTTTTTGTTTCGTCGACAGCTGCTGCCATCTAGTTATGCTTAACTGACTTGCCAGTTGGGAAACCGGCCGCCGTCTTAGTTTGAAAGTTGTAGGTTACAGCGAAGATTTGAAGTAAACGCATGAAGAAAATTATGTAATTTGACGGGTTCAGATTGGATTGTGATAACATCGCTTATTTGAGGTCTACTTGGTGTGTACCATTGGTATGTGTGTCTTACTTACTTTTCATGGACATATTTAGATTTGTATTATTTGCCGTAAGTATCTATCTAATAAGTGTACAGCAGACGCTACAGTGTTGCAGCCATTGAACCACTGGTCGTGATTCATGGAAACACCGTAAAATTACTTAAGACTATCGTCTGTGTAAAGGGTATTATTTATTTATTATTTTATTGGCAAGAAAGACGTCCAAGGACCATTTCTGTTCCTCTCATAGGCACATAAATATGCTTTACAGTACAAATATTGCATTTTATAGACAATAAAAACAATGAAATATTTAACAAAAGATATAAAATCATGCTGGTACATCACAATTGTTTTAGTAAGTTGAGGTAAAAACATTGGTTAGCTGTATTTAGTACTGCAACCTTGCTATCACACGCACTTTTGAAATACGTTGGAACGAAAAGCAAGTCTATTTTGCACTTGGCAGTCGCATATTTAAATTCAAATGGTTTTAAAGTTTACCAGATAGAAGCCCAATAAAGTTTTTAGAGCTATGAAACTCATTTTATGATTGTGTAAAGTATATTTAAACTATTGTTTTTCAGTTTTCAAATCGCAGAAGGAGTTAAATATAGGAAATGGAAGGAAGAGATTGAGCAGCGAACACTTGATGCTGTGCGAAAGAATGATCTCTGTTTGATTGCTGCTACGAAGCAGTATTGCGTTCCCAAAGCAACTCTCAAACGTCATTTGGATGGAAAAGATTGGTTCGCTTTGCGAATAAAAAAAGTAATCGACAGTGTTTGTGACTTATCTTCTGAAGTGGAGCATTTATATGTCAACATGTGATGCAATCAGAAGAGCGCATGTTTTCCAGCACGCGTAAGATCTTACGAATGATAGCATTCGAAGTTGCCAGAAGAAACAATATACTACCTAGATTTCACTGTGAGAAAAAGATGTCCACAAGAAACGATACTATAATTTTATGAAGCAGCATCTCGTTGAGACAGCCAGGGGCCATATCATGGCTCGTGCCACTGGTTCCAACGAAGTGAGAGGTGAGGAACATTTCTGACATTCTCACGAAGACAGTCGATGAGAACATGTTTGAAGGAACTGCAGTTTTTAATGTCGATGAAACTGGACTTCAGCTGTACAGAAAAAGACAAGGAAAGTAACTGCTAAGAGAGGGAAAAAAGAAGTTCGATCGATCTCAACCGGAGAACGTCGTGTTATATCTGCTGTTGTTTTTGGCCACAATGCTGCTGAACGGTACGTACCGCCGATGTTGATGTTCGACCGAGTTCGTGGTAAACATGACCTGAAGTATGTTGCGCCTCTTGGGACTTTTCATTTCAGATAGCGGATACATAAACAAAGAATTATTTGTGAAATATCTGGAACATCTTATGGCTAATGTAAAACCTTTGAAGGATCATACGATTCTTATTCTGCTTGATGGCCATGCAACGCATACAAAAAATGCCGAAGCACTACATTTACCACGAGAGAAAGAATGACATTGCTTAATCTTTTCGGGCATACCTTTCATAGACCGCCGCCTTTAGACGTGTCTTTCCGCAAATCCGACGAGTTCCCACTTTCAGTAATTTTTGAAAAAGCATATGGGAGGGCAAGAACTATAAAGACAGCAACTAAAGGACTTTCTCGTTGTGGGGTCCGTTCAGTAGTCGGATATGTTTTTCAGAGTCGTCACTTTTATGTCTGTAATGCAGCTCACTCTGACCCATCCAGTGAGGAGTTTCCAGTAGTGGGAGAGATTACTACTTCACCACCAACAGAGATGGGAGAGGCGTTTGGTTCAACGCATGGCTAGACCCCCAGCTAGACCATCAACGACCACAAAGGAAATCAGAAAAATTACCGTTGGACCCAGTCATTTTTTTGTTCCAATTTAGCAAGCACGTCTCCCATTCCAAAATTGTCACGTCAGTGAAGACCAGGTCCAGAAAAGGCACACAGAAAGCTTTAATACTAACAAGTTCTCCATAGAATGATCAATTACAATGAAGCGCTTAACCTTCCGCTAACGTTAAGAGAGACCTGCCTATAGTGAGTCAAACGAAACAAATGTAAAACACGGACAACAATGATTGGTTTTGTCATTTCAAAATCGATCAGTGGAAGTCATGATTCAGTGCATGGTATATAGGAAGTCGGTGTATGAAAGCTGCGGTTGAGATAGGAAGAACACTAAAATCTACTTTTGATTTAATAGCAGGTTGACTATATCCCTGTGTTACGGAAAAGAGTATGAACTGCCTCATAGTCTTTCAACAACTATATGCAATGGCAATTGTTTTATAAAGTAGACTAAATTTTACTTAATTTCATAATAATGGCAGTTTAGAATCGTACTACACTTCAACGTCTGTCTAATTTACTCCTTTTTATGTTCAAAATCAATATTCCTCGTTCGCATTGAAATTTATTTCCACTTAATCACTGTGCGGCCATATTCAAATCCATCAGCGAGTAGTATTCTCGAATGAGGTGTTTTAATCACGAAATTTCGCATATACCTCTAACGGTACGTTCATGGAATTCAACTGGTCCATTGATGGAAATGTGTATTCACGAAAAAACCTTTAGGTAAAATAATTCAGCAGTTGTTTTTGATGGTGTTAAATGTATTTTAGGAATAACCGTTTGCAATGTGATGTAGGTTACCTGAACAATTTTGGCATTTCATTATCACAACATTTGAATCATAGGATTTCTTTCCTTTCTGACAAAAATTAACTCATCCATTGATGGCAACTTTACCCTGTCTGTCCTGTCGAGCCCTGAGATCCTCCACAGTATTGATTATCATCCTCCTGAATATATAGATTCCTATTTGGTCTCAGATTCGTAGGATCCCGACTAATGCGAGCAGGAATATCGTGTTCCGACTGCTTAATGTTTCTCATTCTTGTACGGTATCGACGCAGGCAAAGAACATTCAAATGTGATTTTTGAATAAGATACGCATCATGTAATTTTCCTTATTGCATGTAACGTGAGGAGTTCAAATGTGTGTGAAATCTTATGGGACTTAACTGCTAAGGTCATCAGTCCCTCAGCTTACACACTACTTAACCTAAATTATCCTAAGGACAAAGACACACACCCATGCCCGAGGGAGGACTCGAACCTCCGCCGGGACTAGCCGCGCAGTCCAAGACACACGTAACGTAGATAGTGTTGGTCCTACGTGCACTGTGCTGTTGTGATGGAATGATAATCCTTTGCATATTCAGGCCTGTAGTACAGTTAGTGGCAGTTTGACTTTCGTTGCATCCAGCTTTCACTATAGATTCTGTACACCGTTGAGGGCTCAAAAGAAGGACTAAAATGTCTTCCATTTGTTAATCTTTATTTTCTGCAAATGAAAAACTGTCGAAAACGGGTTTGGAACGGTGTAATACCCGGATGTCACGTAGCCCACAGTAAGATATTCCAAAGTACTGCATTAAGCAGGCTATTCCAGCTTCTCAATAATTCTTGTACTGGTGGTCCTTGACCCCGGTTAGTAAGCGACTTTTATTTGGGGGGGAGGGGATGCATGACGAGGACAGTGTTCAGGTCCTTTGCAGTAACCTTCTTCACTGCAAAGTTTCTAATCTTGACTATTTGACCCATATATACAGCTGCTCGCGTTATTCTGACCGGTACGTAATAGATCCACCTCTTGCAGCCAGCTACAACTGTATCTGGGTATGCCATTTTGATTTTTGTAAGTTATCGATGTGCTCGTCGGAGAGAGAGCTATGAAAAAATATTTGTTCTTGTTGTGGCACAGTATTTACCTCTGCACAGTCTGATACAATCTTCGTTGAAGTGTGGTGGGAGATGGCCGTATTGAGCAGTGCTATGTTAACTTGTGGTTGTGTGTGTCAGATGAAGGAAGATTTATTATAAAGGACAGCAAGGATGAATATGTTGTATATATTTGAAGGCGAAAGAAATATAAATTTTGAACAAAGTTTTTGTTTTTGAGGAGAAGAAGTTTGAGGTAAGATTGCAACACTGCGCCAGTAGTGATTGCTGTCGGCTAGTTAACTTTATTCACTTGCTCAGAGCTAAGAGAAAGTCCTCCCCCCCCCCCCCCCCCTATTTCTCTACATCATACACTGAGATATCAAATGATTATGCTGTTTGATTTTTATAGAAATTGTCTGTTAACACTGTACCCTTCTTAAATCATTGTTCACTTTGCTAAGCATAGTGTTGTTCAGACCAATGTTATGTGCGACTATCAGGCGAAATTTTACTCTGTCCTTTTGAATACATAATTCGTTCAAAAATCGTTGTCTTGGAATATCATTTGATAAGAACTATCACTCTCCCCATCACACTGTTTCTCATTACGCATTGTCACATTGCACAGTATGGTATACAACTGTTTGAATATTGTTTGGAAATATTAATTAAAAATAGAACTCTAGCTTAGCCGCTTCCTGCTTGCTGTTTGGTGTTGACTTTCGAGAAATCTGCAGCAACGTTGTGAAAACACGAGGTAAGTGGAAATTTTAATTAGGGCCAGATTATCGTTTCCAAATTAGGTTCTGTTTAGTCAAAGGTTAGCATAAGAGTTTAAGTTGGTGGGTACGTAGGTTTGCTAATAGACAGATTTTTTACAGAGTGAGAGGTAAATTTGGGCCAAGTTTCATACACATTCATATAGTGCAGAACTTACACAATTGCTTCCAATTGTCTGAGTTGACAAAAGTCATGGAATAGGGATATGCACATATACAGAGAGCGGTAGCACCGCGGACACAACGTATAAAAGGGCAGTGCGTTGGTGGGCCTCTCACTTGTGCTCAGGTGAGTCACGTGGCAAAGTTTTCGATGTGATTATGGTCGCCGACGGGAATTAACACACTTTTCAAAGCGAAATGTAGTTTGAGCTAGACGCATGCGACATTCAATTTCGGAAATCGTCAGGGAATTCCATATCTCTAGATCCAAAGTGCCAATAGTGAACCGAGAATACAAAATTTCAGGCATTACCTCTCACCACAAATAACGCACTTTACGAGCGAGAGCAGCGGCGTTTGGGTAGTGTTGTCAGTGGTAACAGAGAAGCAACAAATAACCGCAGAAATCAATGTGGGATGTACGACGAAAGTATCTGTTACGACAGTAGGACCATTCGCTAACAGCATGACATCGCCTGAAACGCTTCTCCTGGCCTCGTGAGTATCCTAGATGGCTCGAAACCCGTGGTCTGGTCAGATGACTCCCGATTCTAGTAGGAAAGAGCTGATGGTAGGATGCGAATGTGATGCAGACCCTACGAAGCCATTGACAACATCTCACTGGATTTGAACGCGGTTGTGTAAAGAGCTACGAGAAGTTGGATGTTCCTTCTGTGATATTGCAGAGAGAGTTGGGAGTAATGTAGCGGCAGTACACGACTAATGGGAGCGGTTGTCACGAGAGTGTTCGGTCGCAAGAAGAACGGGCACCAGACGGCGACGTGGCATTACCAAGAGGGAAGACCATCTTATTCAGTGTCCTGCTCTGGCGTATCGCACTGCATCTGCAAGAGCAATCTGAGCGGCGGTTGGCATCACAGTGAGACAGTGAACAGTTACAAATCTGTTACTACAAGGACGGATCCGAGATGGACAACGTGTAGCGTTCATTCCTCTAACCCCACGCAACCACCATTTGCAACATCGGTGGCATCCACCGAAAGCTCATTTGCAGGGAAGGATGGAGGTCTGTTGCGTTTTTTGATGGAAGCTGATTCTGTGTCAGTGCCAGTGACGGCCGTGTGTAGGCTAGAAGGAGGCCAGGTGAGGGTCTGCAACCAAGCTGCCTCCGTGCTAGACACAATGGTCATGGTATGTGGTGCGATTTCTTAAGACAGTAGGAACTCTCTCACGTTTATCCCACGCACCCTGACTGCAAAATTGTACTACCTGCTGTGCTGCCGTTCGTGAACAGCACACCAGGGATGTTTTCCAGCAGAATGACCCTCGCCCATATATTGCGGTTGTAGCCCCACATGCTCTAAATAGTGTCAACTTGTTGCCTTGGCCTACTCAGCTACCAGATTTTTATCCATATACGGGACAACATCGGAGTACAACTAGAGCGTCAGCCACGAAAGGAATTTACCGTCGCCGTATTGACTGACCAAGTGCAACAGTCTTGGTACTCCATCCCAGAAACTCTCATCCGGCACCTGTACAACACACTGAATGCACGTTTTCGTGCTTGTCTTCAACGGTATGAGGGTTACACCGGTTTTTAATGTACCAGCATTTAACATTTGCGGTATGTTAGCTAGACAAATGTATTCCCGGATCTTTATTACTCTACGTCAATTATCTTTTGGTGCTGCGAATTTTTCCCGTCAGTGTAGAACGAAACGTAGTGGCTCTATTACAATTTATTAAGTGGCAAGAAAAGCCCATCTTTTCTGTTGGTGAAGGTTCAGTGTGCTACATTATGTATTCTATAACGCCTGTCACTGATGCTGCTACAGATCACTACTGAGTATATTTTCATTAGTCAGTCTCTCTAATGAATGGAAAGTATTTCGAAACTCAGAGACAGTGATTTAGATTCAAATATTTGACACATATCTTTTAGCCTATTAGGTGTAAAGAACGCAAAGTCGAGGTACTCGTGAAATATGTGGACGATGGTTCGAAGAATACTCACGTCACTGTGGTACCTGGCGAGCCCATTGAGGAACTGCAGCTGGTCCACATCGGCTGGCAGCACCCGATACACTCGGTAGTCGTCGTAGCGCACCTTCTCTCCAGCAGCCAGCGCAAGACCAGCCACCAGGAACAGCAGGGTTCCTCGCATCATCCTGGAACTGAATCCCAGGGCTATTGTTCAGGTGCAAACTATCATCGCAGAGCATCTGTGTACTTTACCGAAGAGACTATCTAAGCAGGTGGAAGGGATGCCGGTCTTATTAAAAATTGTTTTTATTGTTTAATTTTTTTAAATTCGGGGACGTTTTTTATTCACAATAAGGAGGCTTAGCCATTGAACGGCCACTTGCCTATTGCACAGGAAATATTTTTAAAGTGCACTTTGAGGAAGAAATTATGACAAAATCCCCTCAACAAGATGGATTATTAGTTTTATCGGATAAACATGCTGACGTAGGTTTTATATTGTATTATAGTAATAATACTGAAAGAGACCAGTTCCTCTGGGATCAAAACAGTTTGAAGCACACGATACAGTTTACTGGACAATGCACTGAGAAGGACACTTTACCTTTTCTGGACCACAAAGTGACCGTAAAAAGCGGAAATATTGACTTCGGTGTTTACCGAAAGCCAAGCATGACAGGTCTCGTTATAAACAGACAGTCATGTCACCCGATGAAGTGTAAATCCGCGACATTCCCAGACATTTAAATTATATGCATAAAATGCCCCTTACAAGTGAAGCTTAAATGCCTGAATATGAGGTTAAGCAGTATATGACGTATCAAAACCGTTACGATCCAGAATTTGTTTACTCAGTTAATAAAAGTGTATTAAAAAAGAAAAATTTTCTTTCTTATAGGGGATGAGAAGCAGGTTTTATAACGCTTAGTTCAGCCGAGCAGACAAAGGGATTCTCTATTTTTTGTAGAATACCATATCTGGGTACAGTATTCGAAACAGTAGGCATACGTATGAGACCTAACAACATTATTTTACTTTATCGGGTCTAGATAGAAAACTCAGGCCAAGGAAAAGCGGTGGTAAATAAATATAATTAAGTGGGGTATACTACATTACGTGCAATGATTCCTATAAAAATATGTGGATCAAGCCGGTAGCTCATTTCGAATAAGATTACAGGTACAGTTTAATTTAAATAATCCCCGATCTGCAGTAACTTACGCGAAGAGGAAAACAGCATCACAAGCCCTTCAGAAAATTTAAAAATATTAATAAAAAAGTCATATTTTGTTTCCGGTATTAGAAGAAGTAGAAACTTTTATATACAAAAAAGGAAGTGCACAGTTCACGTTGAATAACCAATTAAGATTAAATAATTTAATTATATAGATGAAAGATCTACTCACCAAGCGGCGGCAAAACACGCACATAAAAGAAGGTTGTAATTAGGCATGATTTCGGAGCTAGTGGCTCCTTCTTCGGGCAGAAGTGTTGAAGGGAAAGGAAGAGGGGTGAAGGAAAATGACTGGAGAGGTCTAGTAGAAGAGGTAGATTTCGGGAAAGGCACCCAGAACCGCGGTTCAAGGGAGACTTACCGCACGGGATGAGAAGAAAAGATTGATTGTTGGGGGACTGCATCGGACGAGATTTGGAAACTTGAGAGCAATTAGGATTAAAGCAGCATAGCAATCTGGTTAATTTTGACTGATTTATAAGATCAGGTGTTAGGAAATAATAAAATTCTGTATTATTATCGCTTTTTAAGCCAACAACCCAAAGCTCCTAGTCATGTGTATATGACGTCACACTGTCCACGTGGACAGTTTCCGTTCCGTCAGCCAACTAATCTCTCTTAGTCGTTCGTGCGGGCTGCTTTTACTTTGCCCAACTCCACGTTGCCCTGCCGTCACACAAGTAAGACGCTGACACAGTAATTTGCACAGTGCCGCGGGAATTTCAGCGTCCTCTCACTATAATATATATTTCCTTTTACTTTTTAGATGTATGCCAATATTGAACCATACGCGGCTTGGCGGGGTCGGTAGACTGCGGTTTTGTGAACGCTATCGTTCAGTCTGCCTACCTCGATAGGATTCTTACCAATGTCCCTTCACTCTGTGGTAGCAGTTATGTGCTAAGCAGCATAAAGCAGCGTTGGTGAAACCACCACCTAATACCTACCACACAGAGGCTGCGCAACTCTAGTTGAAAGTCTGTTCCTTAATGTTCATGATTAAAAAATCGGGCGTTTGTGATCTTCAGTTTGCTTGCAGAAAAGCGTTTAAAATAAGATTAACTCTGCTTATTATTCATATTGAAACACATTAAATGGCTACCAAGTCCGCATTTAATATGATAAAACGTTATCATCCAAAATTCACTTTCTGTATAACAAATATTCACTCGAAAAGTAGCCAAATTTTCGTAAGTCTGACCCGACTAATTCTCACGTTCTACCAGTCACAGACCCTCAACTATTCGCGAGTTAAACATTTGGTCGTTTCAGTGGTCTTCTTCGTAAGAGGTTCTCTTCAAAATATTCCGAACAGAGCACGGAACGCGCCACGCGGATTTGTTACTACGACCAGGAAATTCACACGTTCATATCTCTCAAACTATTTAATTTAGAAACACCAAACTTTCATTAAAATGTTATGTGGAATGTTGGATGTTTTATAATCATTATTATTATTATTTATTTTTATAACATTTTTTATCAAACCCGTACTATGTTTTATGTAGGTAATCCTTTAATGGATAAAATGTATTGCATAACAGGTACTTTTCACTGCCTTTCTGCCTTTTTAAATAAGTGTATTTCTGACATTTCTTTAATCTCTTTTGGTAATTAATTGCACAGTTTTATTCCTTGGTAGAAAATGCTGTTTTGAGTTTTGTGCCTATTTTTAGGCAAATGTAAGCTGAGTCTATCTCTTGTTGCATGGTCACGGAAAGAGCTGTTTGTGCAGTAATTACCAATGTTATTTTTGATGTGTACAACTGACTGGTAAATGTATTCATGTGGAGCAGTTAAAATCCCCAGTGTTTTGAACAGATCTTTACGATGAGCTCGACTAGTATTTTTGGTTATTATTCTTATAGCTCTTTTCTGGAGTTTGGAAATTGTGCTCATATTTTGTGGGGTTTGTTCCCCAAAAGGAATTCCATAGCTAAGAACTGAGTGTACATATGAATAACATGTAACTAAAAGACACTGAATGTTACACACTGATGATAGGAGTCTAAGAGCGTAACATGCTGATAACATTCTGTTTGAAGTACCTTTGTGTGTTCACACCATTTAGACTGAGAATCAATATTCATTTCTAGAAATTTTGCATTTGTTACACAGTCTCTAGAGGTGCCATCTACATTTAACTTAACAGTGTCATTTTTCCTCTTCAAACTGAAATTCATGACATTATTTTTCTTTATGTTCAATGTCATTTTGTTGCTTATTGGTCAATCAAAACTTCCTTGAGAGTTTCATTTGTGTTCTCGGCAAGGAGTTCTCTTGTTTCCTCAGTGACTATAATATTGCTGCCATCAGCGGAGAGAATTTTTTCACCATAAGTAACACAATTGGGAAAGTCATTGATATATATCAGAAGCAGTATTGGTCCTAATATGCTACCTTGCGGAACCTCTATATTAACGCATTAATGTATTTTGGTTCTGATAAGTGTTTTACTAAATGTTTAGATCTATTTGAAGTATGTGCTATCCCTACTCTTTGTACCCTATCTGTAGGTATGATCGAAACCAGTCATTAGCTACACCTCTTATTCTTAATGCTTGTAATTTATTTAATAGAATCTTGTGGTCGACTGTACCAAACGCTTTACAAAGATCCAAATATATGCCCGTGACAAACTCATCTTTATCAATAGCATCAAGAGCAACATTCGTGAATTCTAGTACGGCTGACTCCGTATTTTTGCCACTTCGGAAACCAAACTGTGATTCGCTTGAAAGATCTGTCTTTCATAATTGCTTCTATTAATTTTGAGAATGCTTATTACAGGGAAATGGGCTGTAATTTTCCGTCTTCTGCATTTCCTTTCTTGAGCGAAGGTGCTACTTTTGATTGTTTTAACTGCCTCTCGAAATCCTGAATGACCACCTTTTGTAGTACGAACCGTTGGGAGACATGCAGCAAGACAGTGAGGCTCTGGAAGATACCGACAACGACGTGGATCCATGCTGACTCCAGTGATGTGGCCACCTGCACTACGTTTCTCGGTTGAGGATTCATGGCGTGTACAGCCTGGTCGAGGTGGTCCCACAGATTCTCGATTGGGTTTAAATCAGGACAGTTTGGTGGCCAGGGGAGTACGGTAAACACACCCTGGTGCTCTTCGAACAATGCACTCAAACAGTGATCTTTGTGACACTTTGCATTTTCCTGGTGTCGATAAAATACAAACTGGATGTTGGGGTGGGCATAGTCCCCAAAGATAGATGCATTCCTGTGTTGATCCATTGTGCCTTTTAGAATGACGAGATCACCCGGCACTGCTGTGTTCTTCAGTCCATAGCGCCGCCTCATCCGGCCTGGATCATTTCTACGATTGTAGCAGGATGTTTGTTTTTAGACGTTTCACGAAGTATACGGAAATAGCCAACTGTTCGTTGGAGAATAAAACTTGATTAATCTGAAAGGCCCCCCTGTCGCCACTTGGGTGTAAATTCTAGCCTTCGTCACCGATGAACAGAAGACAATAGTTGTGCACGAGCCAGACACCTATTGTGGAGATTCATACACAACAACTTTCAGGCATGTTTAGAAGCCAACAAATTAAAATGGTAAACGGCTTTTCTCTACCTCGTGATGACTGGGTGTTGTGTGATGTCCTTAGGTTAGTTAGGTTTAAGTAGTTCTAAGTTCTAGGGGACTGATGACCATAGATGTTAAGTCCCATAGTGCTCAGAGCCATTTGAACCATTTTTTTGGTAAACGGCTCTTTGTAGATTAACTTCATTTTCTTCAAATATTATTTGATCATCTGCATATAATTCCAAGCTCTGAGTAGGTTTTCTACTTAGGTGTTCGAAAGGATTGCAGAGACACTGTGTGTTGTTAACTGTTTCGGTAAAGAGCTTCAAAAGAGTTGCTTTGGGAAGCATCTTTTCTACGTAATCTGTCACAGTAGTTGTCTGTTGACTTTGTGAAAAGATTTTTCGTAATTCAAACGCTGTATGCGTTTCTAAGTTAAATTCTTTCGTTTTGTTTGCAAGCCGTTTTATATTAAAAATACCACCAGTGTCGAATCGTCCCCTCTAAAACTCATTTCTTCTTCTGATAAAATTAAAAGAAATTATATATTTATTATATTGCTACCAGAAATAGGCGGATACACCTAGGTTTAAACTTTCGTAATATTCCGATGTTATTCTCGTAAAACGTGTTTTGGGTTTGAGTTATTTCATACGGTCATGTATAAGAGATACAAACAAATATATGCTGAATGCTTTGCGAGGCTAGGTTTTCTCCTAACTTTCAAAGTGTTTTACTATGATTTAGTATTGGGTAAAACTTAAAAAATTACTCTTCACACAATACTCTTTGACATCAGCGATGGTTCTTACTAAATTTATTTTTTCCTAAATAGAAGAAAGACACTTTCTTGCGAAAACGCTGCAGGCTTACATTTGATAACTCTCTGTGATACTTGGATAACAAATCGAGACTCAGCTTAACCGCCACTGTGGCAATTGTCATTCTTCGCAGCTGCCAGCGTATAGCATTTGTATTAGTATAGCAATAGGATCACATTTTACATATACTGTACTTCCGTGAATTTACATCTTTCTTTAATCACATATACTCAACACTGAATGTAACAGCTCGGATAAACCGAACACAGACCAAAAAAATCTCCAGACCGAATTATCAGTTACATACTTACAAGGTTGTCTTGTAAGAACGACACCCGGGCGTGAGTAGTGTGTTTCTTATAAGACGTGTAGATCTTGGGAGTGAATACTGAACCTCCGATGAAATGACACTTGCCGTAATGTGTTTATGGCCTTGAAGTAAACTAGAAAGCACTTATGCATTATCAGAAAGCTGCATCTCGTATTTCCCGTAAGTAAGCAATTAAGCGCTCAATCTGACAGTCAGCAGACGATTGCCATATCTGATATAGCTTATGTTGTATAACAGAACGTTGAAAGCCGTCACGTTGCTGCTATAACTGCTTTCGCGAATACGGATAAGACGACACTTAATTTTAATGATAGTAAAGGCAGTTGATTTAAATTTATACACTTAATTTGTATTTTCATCTATTTATCGCATAAATGTTTGTTTTCCCTGTTTCGTGTCGACAGCAAGGGCGACGCAACACGCCGGCGGCAGCGTCTTCACTAGTGCGGTCAGAGATACTGTACTGCCTGGTGCCACTACTGAAGCGACGCCCAGTGATAGCTAGAAGATCCTGCCGGCCACTGCTGGGAAATTCTTGTTCTCATTGGGCATTAAACGATAGTACTGCATTTTAAAGAAAGGAAAGTGTCAGTTTGTCTGCTATTGATGACATACGTACTGTATTATGTTATAGAGGACAATTAAAGTGTATAGAGTTGAAAGCTCATTATACGTCTTGTTTACTTTTGAAGAAATGAAGCTAATTTATTTCCAGAAGGAGACTAAAGGACAATTCTTAGAAATTTTTCAGTCATACATATAATTTAAAATCACGATCCCAGTGTGCAGTAATCGAATTTTGGCATAAATTTTGCCAATATACAGCATTTTTGGCTGGTCAATGTCAGAATTGTATTGTGCCAAGAGGACAAGTGAATGAATCTTTTTTTCCCAGTCTCATCTTTTTCTGCAGTATTATCAAAGAAACCTTTCTTTATTGCACTTCAAAATTTTGACGTGACCTGTGCTCTGGTTATATGAAATCCGAGCATCGTCAAACTGACTAATTTAAAGTTTACCAGTCTACACACAATTTTTCGAATCAGAAGTTTAGGGCCGCACTTTGGAACATGCTCAAATAACATTGGGGAGACTTCGCAGTGAGAGCACTCAAACATTTATTAAATTTTTTCTCGCTGACAAGAGAGGGGAGGAGCAGGAAATGGACAGAGAAAGATCAGAAGATGAGCTGCACAGCGAAAGGAAAGCGGAAGAGATGGATAGAGTCATGAGTGCAGAAGAGATGGGCATAGAGATGGGGCAGGTGGAGATGAACAGAGAGAGGGGGAAGAGTAAATGAACAGAGAAATATGAGTAATAGGAGATGGGCAGTCAGAGGACAGAGGAGAAGATGGACAGATGAAGAAAAGAGGAAGAGATGAACGGAAGTATGGGGGGGGGGGGATGAAATGCGCATAGAAATGGAGGAGGAGTAGAAGGAGAGAAAGGGGGAGGAGGAAATGGACAGGGGGAGGAGGAGATGGACAAAGAGGGGTACAGAAGCATATGGACAGTGAATGCGGGTATGGAGGAGGTGCAAAGAGAGGAGGAGGTGCAGGAGGTGAAGGGAAGGGCGAGATAGAGAGTGGGGAAGGGCAGGTGGTGGTGGAGGAGGAGGAACAGAGGGAGGGGACAAAGAGAGGGGGGTGCAGGAAGTGGACAGTGACAGGGGAGATGGAGGAAACAGATAGAGAGAAGGGGAAGGAGAAGATGGGCTAATAGACGATTAGAATAAATACATACCCGGGCAATGCTAGGTACTGTGTACGAGTACTAACAAGTGTCCTTCTGACGTGCATTCATGTCTCAACGAACAGATGCTGTAGACGATCGACAAATGTCTGAAACAGAAGATGTGTTCGTACTTTGAGAATGTGATTAGACATCACATGTACAATGCATAAGTAACACATGAAAACACATGAAAACTTATGACCTGAACAAGGATTTCCCATTTATAGCAACTGGTCGCCCTACGCAGTTTTTCATTTCTTGTACGGCAAAGTTACTATACAATTCAATATTAGTCCAAAACGAAACATTAACATGAAGATCATTTTTGATTCTTCTCAAATACCACAAACACGGAAATTTTACAGTGCTGACAAATTGCAAAATGTACTGTACAGGTGTTGATGGTGTTGAGACAGCAACCAGCCACAAATTTATTTTGAGTTCCTTTATTCAAAAGTTAGCATTGCCGGTTTCGAATCATTACAGTTCATCGTCAGATGGCTTTCATACTTTCATCAGGTGGTGCGTTTTTTATTGATTAGTTGTCCTAAAAAAATAATACATAATTACAGGGTTATTACAAATGATTGAAGCGATTTCACAGCTCTACAATAACTTTATTATTTGAGATATTTTCACAATGCTTTGCACACACATACAAAAAATCAAAAAGTTTTTTTAGGCATTCGCAAATGTTCGATATGCGTCCCTTTAGTGATTCGGCAGACATCAAGCCGATAATCAAGTTCCTCCCACACTCAGCGCAGCATGTCCCCATCAATGAGTTCGAAAGCATCGTTGATGCGAGCTCTCATTTCTGACACGTTTCTTGGTAGAGGAGGTTTAAATACTGAATCTTTCACATAACCCCACAGAAAGAAATCGGATGGGGTTAAGTCGGGAGAGCGTGGAGACCATGAAACGAATTGCTGATCATGATCTCCACCACGACCGATCCATCAGTTTTCCAATCTCCTGTTTAAGAAATGCCGAACATCATGATGAAAGTGCGGTGGGGCACCATCCTGTTGAAAGATGAAGTCGGCGCTGTCGGTCTCCAGTTGTGGCATGAGCCAATTTTCCGCGGGCTACGCGTGAAACTTGCCCGCACGCGTTCAACCGTTTCTTCGCTCACTGCAGGCCGACCCGTTGATTTCCCCTTACAGAGGCATCCAGAAGCTTTAAACTGCGCATGCCATCGCCGAATGGAGTTAGCAGTTGGTAGATCTTTGTTGAACTTCGTCCTGAAGTGTCGTTGCACTGTTATGACTGACTGATGTGAGTGCATTTCAAGCACGACGTACGCTTTCTCGGCTCCTGTCGCCATTTTGTCTCACTGCGCACTCGAGCGCTCTGACGGCAGAAACCTGAAGTGCGGCTTCAGCCGAACAAAACTTTATGAGTTTTTCTACGTATCTGTAGTGTGTCGTGACCATATGTCAATGAATGGAGCTACAGTGAATTTATGAAATGGCTTCAATCATTTGTAATAGTGTTACTTTAAATCCGTCTTGATTGCAAACTTTTTTATTATTCATATGACCGGTTTCGGTTCATTCAGAACCATCTTCAGATCTGATATTTAAGTTACAGGAGTAACCCGTCCAATTCAGCAACTTTCACATGCTACGTCACATGCTACGTCACATGTGACGTAGCATGTGAAAGTGCTGAATTGGACGGGTTACTCTTGTAACTTAAATATCAGATCTGAAGATGGTTTTGAATGAACCGAAACCGGTCATATGAATAATAAAAAAGTTTGCAATCAAGACGGATTTAAAGTAACATTATAAAATCACTGATTGCTGTTATCCCATAAGACATTATGTCTGTTTTTGCAAAACATTTGTAATAGCCCTGTATAAGCACGCCACACAGATATTTACGTTACAGATTTGCACTGGGATATGACTTGCGTGAAATGTCCGTCTGGAGTATTTGTTATCATAGTTTCCGTCCAACAAATGATGTTCGTAGTTTTCACTGTAAGAATCATCTAAATTAGAAGCCACACGTCCGTTGAAGATCCACGTTCCAGGTGATGTTCATCTGTGTCGGTCGCACGATACCACAAGCACATTCGGTTTCAGCCAGAGCAATGTCGTGCAGTCTCTATATTGTCAGAAAACTTTTGTTAACCAACTGGTGAGGTTATCTGTCGTGATCTATGTTTGGTGAATCGCTCGTCATAGTGCAAGCCATGCCACACCAGGGTGATGTCTCTCAACTGTATTCCGATATTGATTCGTCATCCATAGGCCACACATTCCCCACACTGTAAGTACCCTGGTAAAAGCGAATTCGTGTGCACACAGCTATATTCGACGAAAAATATTTTGATGTGGGAGAGTGCAGGCACGATGTGAGCGAGTGCAACAGTGATCCGGCGTGACGGAAGCTCCAGTGGATTAGCAAGGAGACCAGTGTAACTATGTCGACGATGGGTCCACATCCTGAGAATGGTGTTGATATGTAAGCCTGCTGCCACACTCAAACGTTGGAAAATCACAGTCCTCCACTGCGAGGTGGGTCCACATCCCGCACATGGTGTTGATATATACGGCTGCTGCACTCACTCAAACGTTGATAAGTCGCAGTCCTCCGCTGCGAAGGGGGGAGTGTGGGGGCATTGTATCTCAAACTGAAGAGAAGTCTGTTACTGACGAAGTATCCAAAGACTGCCTGGGTCCACTGTGCCATCGCTCGACGTATTGGTAGTATCTGTACCAAGTGAGGGATCTGGGACAGCATGTGGATGTTAATAAAAGTGATCCTTTGGACTATATCTAGCACTCATGGGAGATGGCCTCGGACATCCATGTGGAGGGCTCGTAAAAGGCATCTCTACTTCAGCGCCGCCGTACAGTTGAATTCTCTTGTAAATACGATACAGAAACGCCAAAGTATATCCATCACCTGCAGTGGAGCCACACTCCCTTCCCGGTGCCCTCTGCCAATTTCTTTGGCCAGTGACTTGACCTTGGTGGTGTTGCTGCCTGTCACACTCCCATACCGCTTGATCCGCCCTAGCGCCATATGGATCTGATTTTCAGAAGTCGCGAAGAAGAATAGATCACTTGTGTAAGGCCGGCCGGTGTGGCCGAGCGGTTCTAGGCTGTTCAGTATGGAACCGCTCGCCCACTACAGTCGCAGGTTCGAATCAAGCCACGGGCATGGATGTGTGTGATATCCTTAGGTTAGTCAGGTTTAAGTAGTTCTACGTTCTAGGGGACTGATGATCTCAGATGTTAAGCCCCATAGTGCTCATGGCCATATGAACTTGTGCAAGCGCAGCTCCTTCCATGACTAGATCACCTGTGCAAACGCAGCACCTGCAATGAAAGCTGATGGTATGGGGACCACTTGTGACAGGAACTCTTAGTACATTTGCTTCCACCCTGGGGCCAACAGATTCTTAAAAATCTGATAGAATTTCAACGGAAAGCCATCTGATCCCAGTGAATCATTATCTGCTCCATTGGCAGTTGCATCTACAATATCATCGCTTACAATTTCCTCCTAAAGGGAGGCATTTCAGTAAGGATCTGCTGCCAAGGCCGCATCATTATAGCGCACCTCCTGATATAGTCGGTGATAGTGATCCCAGAACGCACATGTGATGTCCATTTGCTTGATCATCCTGCAACCATTCGGAGATACAGAGCATGCACCAGTGTTCGTTATCTTTTTCTTATTTCAGGCATAATGGTGTGCACAGAAGTAGGTTTTCCACCGATCCAGTCCTGGCATCTTGTTTGCACCATGACTCCTTAAAGTTAAGAGTGAGACCTTTCGCTTTCGCGTGGCAGAGCTCCACCTGGAGATCTGAGAATGGTGGAATTTAAGTTCTCAGCGAAGCAGATAATAGAAGCCCATTGTTTGTCGCTGGCAGAGTGATCTTTCTCTACCATAACCAACTGGCACACATCATAATGCCGGTATGGCCACAGTAGAAGTATTGACAAAAGCCTTAGCAATCGACACTCACAGGAGGCTGTTAGTTGCCTACATTCCTGGTCCTACGGGAATGCCACATTCAGTTTCCATAATTAGCGACGTCTCCAAACCGTCTGCCTCTGAAAGTTCAGATGTACGTTCTAAGGTCCGAGAAAGCCATGGGTTACCTCTTCACTTCCTTAATTGCCGTCGCTAGGTCAGAGGAGGCGTAGATGCAGTCGAGTCTGTTGGCAGAATTGCTGGTCACATACGTAAAGACAGGTCGATCGCCATGTAATCCTCCCAACTATTAGCAAGACACAGGTGTTGTACTAAGAGACACAGTTCGGAGCACAGACTGTATTCTGGTTGTTGGTCCCTCTGAGATGGCATAGAAGTCTACACCAATGATGATGTGGTCATAGCAGTGCAAGAAGAGACGCATAATCTCTACTGCGTAAACACGTGACTGGTCGTGCCTTTTATCTGTTCCAGAAAGGGAATAATATCTCTAATCCTATTCATATCGAACGCCAGCCCACATTCTGATGGGAAGTACAGCACATTGATTATTTCTATCGATCTCGCACAAGTGTAGCTGTTCCACTGCCTCCCTTAGCAGCAGGGGTAACGTAAGCAGTAAACTCAAAGAAGTTTGGTAAGGTTTCCAATCGAACTTCCTGCATTAGTGCAACACCACTGTCTGTCGCCCTGAGCATATCGCGCAGCAGTTGGAAGTTTGATATGTGTGCTGATTACACTGAGATTGATTGAGGCACTCCATTAGACTTGCAGCTGGTATGCAGGCAGAGTGACGTTCACAACAACTTGGGGAGGAGGTGTAATCAGAGCAGCAGATCAACCACCTCGATCTGCCTCTTCACCACATAAAACATTCTATTGTCGCTGGACCGCCGAGGCAACAGTCGACTCTGTATCCTTGGCCGAAGATTCGGGTAAAATATCATCCCCCCATGCCATTGAGTGAGTGGCACGGTCTTCAAATGCCTCCCCTCTGGGACATGACGGCTCTGGCAATACTTTTCAGATCACAGGGCATCGTTCAGCGCATTGGTCGACTACCAACAATTGTAGTCCAACATGAGCAAATCGATGGCTTCCCCACTGGAAGGAAACACGTCACAATCCAGCGTTCAAACGTACATCGAAGGCTCACCCTGGTGGTGACAGATCGCATTGGTTCGTGACTGTGTCATGGGTACTCCGGCCAAGGTCATCTGTCACATTTTATTCCACTTTGTGGACCGCTGTTTCCAAGAGTAGACCCCTGTGTCTGACAACAAGAGTGAATCCGACGTCCAGGTTCAAAAGCAGCCCCTGGCACAACCATAACATCAACTCCCATCCCACCATGAGGTGTCTCTTCACCTCTCACCTCCTTCCAGTGCCAGTGAAAGAGGAACCAATAAGTTGTCAGTCGCCCCTCATCGTCCTGTCTTGACATCACTCTTTGCAAAATATCCTGTGGGTGATCAGACCCATGCACATGTGTGGGATCCATCTGGAGTGTGGCTACATATTTTTGTGAAAGGCACAGATGTTGGGGTGGTGGAAGAGGCCTCAGATCCAAAGGTTGGAGCTAATAAATCCGTCTCTGCAGACACTCTTAGAGAATTTGCTCCTCTTTAGAGGTAGGATGCAAAGCGCTTACTAAGGTGAATATGTTATCTGTCACATTCCATTCAATACAGGATATGTGCTGCATTGTGCCATAATTCTCTGTAATATAGTTGTGAATCGTTCCATAGTGCCTCAACCCTGGCACTACTTCATCAACCAGGACTTCCATGGGAATTCGAACATGCGAATCATCCTGAGAGCGAGATCCACATGATTCACAGTCACTGGACCAAATGTCTCTCACCTTCTGTAAAATCGCACCGCATCCAGCATGAATTACTAATTTAAGGTAAACCATGCTGTTCAAAATTGAGAGGTGGGTCCTTTGAGATCTGTACAGGGAATCTCCACATTGTCTTGAAGGAGTCGTTCTATACCCAGGGCTTTGGGACGTGCATACTGAGTTCAGAAGCTGAACTTCAGCGATGACTTCTGATAATAACTGGCCATTTATTCTGAAAGACATCCAGTTGTGTGATGGTTGATGAGGCGTGTAAATACGATAAAAACAAGCACCATGACGAGGACTTAAATAGCTCTGTCGCCACTGTTTGACTGCCAAACTCAGACTGTCACTTCGGCTACCAGCGCACGTCTTCCAGCGCAACCCAAACCTCCAGATCTCATCGAGAGCTCACGCCTGCACTAGTGTACTTGATGTGAATCCCACACTGGCAGAGTTTAGTATTATTATCGCGGATTTTCCAGGCATGCAACACTAATTATCAGTGTCTGTATTTTACTGTGCACTGCAGAGACTCCCTTTTGAGATTACTGCTGAAATTTAATCTATGTAAAGTCGTTTTGGCAGTGCCTCAAGGCACATCGAAGGAAAAACCTTTTCCCTTCACTGCTCTTGATTGATGGCATTGAAAAACCTTTTCCCTTCAATGCTATTGATTGATGACATTATCAAGATGTAAACATTTCTCGTGATTCAGGTGATTGACATTTTGAACTGTCTGTGAAAGACAGAATGGTCGTAGTTTGTTTTTCGCTAATATTCCATGTTGGTTGATGTATTATATTGGAGTATATCGAAAAAAGAAGTCCAAAATTCTGTTATAGGTCGTTTATTCAATTCAAGTCGGGCTTCACCAAACGTGTTTTGTTCTTAATCTGTACCACCTGATGATGGTTCTTGTCGTTTACGATGCAGTGTGTCTTAAGCCATGCTTTCAGGATGATTTTTCCAAAGAAGCCTCGTGTTAGTAATTGTAGTATGATTGCAAACAGTTGTCTGCTGTACAGCATATTTCAGCTTTCGATGTCATTCGTTTCAGTGAGAATCGTCTTGTTAGACAAATGGCTTTGCACACTCATTGGATGGCATTGTAAGTCACCCATCACCGCTAGATGGTAAGGGCTTCGTTATCACAAGTTATGGTAATTGCAGTTTCGTGTGTGTCATTCCCTTGGTGTATTGGACGCCGCTTCGGTGACTTCAACCTTCCTATTCAATTATTGAGCAGGGAAATGGCTACCTACAGTTTAGTTTGGATCTGCAACTAATTCCGTTAACGGCAAATCTCCACATAATTGAGAGATTGTTGCTAGCTTAAAAAGGAAAAAAACAGAGATAAAAATTCTTTTGTGACGGGAACTCGATCTCACGACATTTCGGCTACCAGGAATGCACTTTACAGTTAGACTACCACGTCCGAATCGGATCTTGCGGCCAGTAAAGGAGACCTACACTCCAACATGGAATATGAACCGCGTTTTCCTTCGAGCGAATGTTGATATCACCGAAAGGTCAGTGCAGTGAAAGATCCGTCGGACCGGGATTATGTTTCATAATCCTTGGTTTTCAGGCATGCACTTTACTACTATATCTCCAGGACTAACTTGTATTCCACTCCATCTCTGCTGCTCTCTGGTGATGTGCCGGCAGTACTGATGAATGGAAATGCCATCGTTTTCACATTGGCGACGGACTTTATCATAGTTCAACCAATTGCCACGAAACATTTATAAATTAATATACGCGACCTTCCTCGTGAATCAGTCTAGCTCGAAACCAGATAAAAATCCATACAACTGTTCCTGAGATTATCCTGCACACATTGACAGAGGAGACCAGGGAACTTCTCTTTATATATAGAGAAGAGAAGACGTGTGATGTTTTATAGGATTTATCTGGATATTTTGCGCTAGTTCATTTTTTTATAAATAGTTTTGCTCATAATTTAAATTCTGTTTCCATCAATAGAAAGGAGAGGAAATTTTCTCTAAGAATAAAGTGATACTTCGTTATTAACAAATTTTAGACACTATTCCCAATATACTGTTGAAATTAGCATCATCCGGTGGAACTGGATTTAATTAAGCATAAGGGCATGCAAAACATAAATTTTTACTCATGTAAGCTTTACGGCCAACAAAGTGTGAATTACAGAATATCTAGCCTGAGATCTGAATACATATAAACAATAAACAGAAGCTGGAGCAGAACTGTTCGATTCGGACCACAGTGGAGGCCGCATCTGTTGCACTCTGCATAACACACGAGCTGCTCATTTCAGTTTGAGCTCTTAGAATTCTTCACTTGTATGCACTCGGCACTTGTTAAATTTTCGGAGATGAGTCGTGTTTCGACATCTGTCTCATTCTGCGGATTTTGCGGATTTTTATGATTTTTCGAGATTGGCCATCGAGACTGACTAATTTTTCAATGGTATATGCTAACTGAAATTTTGAATTTCTGCTGCGTTATGCAAAGTCGAGAATATTTTTATTTGTGGCTTGTCGAACACTGATTTACACTGACCATGAGCGCTTGGTACTAAGAAGTGTCGTATTGTTGTCTATGCTATATGGCGACTTAAGAATCGGTCTACTAATTTAACTTCTTTTTCGAGCATACATTTTGTTCGATATTGATAATAAAGGAGCCAGTGACAAAATAGTGATCCATACACTCTCACAGCTATGCACCTATCAGTAGTTCATTTGAAGTTTATTTAAATTAAATTTTGTACCAGAAACAACACTCGCACATCTCAGTAACAGCGATTGATATATCCATACAGATTATAAATATATATATGTATATATATGGTCAACAATCCCTCCCAGACCACTGGACCTGCTTCAGCCAAGATTGGTACATATGTCACTTACTGTCTAGAGATAATCGCTGTGGCGTGAGAACCACATAGTCTCAGATGTTTAGGGATGGGAATGAAAAAGCAGTGCAGCCCACAATATGTGAATATCCATACGTTATTCACCCAGTTTTTAAAATGAAAGCACTTAGTAACTTGCAACAAACTTTGCATCTAATATCAAACCTTCTGAGGTAACGGAGGGGGTGTAGCGCCCTGGAAATATTGTATGTTCGGAGTTGGGGCGGCCACACACGACGCTTGTCAAAACCGCGGCACGGTAGCAACCACGTGGTGCCAGACATTGGCCGAAGCAAGAGGGGTCCAGCCCGACCACGTGGCTGGGAATTCCATGGTGACGCTGTGTCAATGAAAGAGGCTTGTATGCCGCGAGTGCCAAAGTTTGTGAAACCATCATGGCAGACATTTCACAGTTCGTACAGAAATTAATAGTAGCCAGATGAATCATGATACGTCAAAAAGAAACAGGTACTTTACTATTATTTGCACGACGATTCTGAAGTTGTAATCAGATTTTCACTACCTTTATTAGTTTAAAGTTTAGTATCTGACTGTAGATTATACGAGAACATCCACCAACGAATTTCCAAAATCTAGCCGCTTCATCCGATTTTGTCGATCGGCGTGTCTTTAGAAATCTATTAGTGTAAACATAAATTGGTATGAAATACAGGCGTGTAACTTAAATGGTACATGAGTTATTGGAGGTCAAAGTGGCCGATTACTGTCAATCGCGTCAGGCCATAAGTACTCCACAGTTACATGAAGAAAAGGTAGCAGCATGCTTATAAATATATTTATTCATCTATGTATTTGTTTATATCCTATAGTATTCATGAAGAGATTGGTTAAATATTTACTGTGTTTTAGAAAGCACAGACATTGGGCTACTGGCCTACCTTTTGTGCTATTCATTTGATTTACGTTTATTTAATTTGTTTATGTGGTGTCACCGCCAGACACCACACTTGCTAGGTGGTAGCCTTTAAATCGGCCGCGGTCCGTTAGTATACGTCGGACCCGCGTGTCGCCACTGTCAGTGATTGCAGACCGAGCGCCACCACACGGCAGGTCTAGAGAGACTTACTGGCACTAGCCCCAGTTGTGCAGCCGCCGTTGCTAGGAATGGTTCACCGACAATTACGCTCTCATTTGCCGAGACGATAGTTAGCATAGCCTTCAGCTACGTCATTTGCTACGACCTAGCAAGGCGCCATTACCATTTTATATTGAGCCTATTAATGTATCGTCAAGAGCGATGTACACCAATTATGGATTAAAGTTAAGTATTACATCAACTACGTACTTTATTTGCTACTATTAATTCCCTTAACTGTTCCAGACCTCACGCCAGTCTGGGTGTAACTAAACGCGTGCATTTCGGCCTCCTCTAGCAACACAGTGTTGGCTCTTCTGCCAACACTTCAGTTTTTGTATCTAATAATGTGTGTTAGAGCGTGTTTACGGTCCAGCCGTAGGAATATTTATGATTTCCGTGGCTTCGTCAGTGAAGACGGAGTAAGCGTTTAGAAGTGAATATCTTGCGAGCTATGTTGTCGTTCATAACTAATTACATGCAGTAGGAATCTATTGTTTCCCTGTTATTCAACTTATGTTTTTTTAATTGCTGGACCATCGACACCAATAAGTGTTTTACAGAAATATACCGCGTTCTCAGAAGTACTTCGACTATCGTAATCATCATTTAAAGTCGTTAAGATAGTACTTGCAGATTTTATTTAATTGGAATCTTTCATTTACAAATTTATATGTTACATTCATAATTCGCAATTTCCGAGTGATAGAAACCTTCGACCATTCGATTCATGTGTGTATTCTTATCGTATACTGTAGACTCAGCAGTATTTGGCTTGTAATGCGGCAACTACGTATCCCAGCCCCTAGACAACGAAACCAGTCAAAACATTTAATATTTCAACACTGAGTCGGAAGGTACGTAGTTGAGGGCCACTACCCATACTACACAACATAATTCCATGTTATTTGAAAGCCGACAACCTTCACGAAACGTTTTGTTTCTGATAACCTCCACAAAATGATGAAAGGGAAAAAGTTTATGGGTTAGTACCTTTTCGATGTTTATGCAGTAATATGGCCGCATGAAGCATGAAGTTTTAAATAATAATTTCTTTACTACTAATTGTGTTCACAACACCTTTTGCAGAATGTGTTCAAATGTACCACTGAATGTACAAGTAAACCTATATCATTGTATGACAAGTAGTTCAGGAGACATGACGTCATAAACGCTGAGATGCGTGAAGTACTGCCACACCATATATGATGTTTCGGTTTGTTATTTCTTTACTTCTAACTCTATCTGTTACACATTTCCTGGACTTTATCCTCATAGGTCGCTGAACGTACCCACAAAAATATATAATTGTATTATACATAGTTCAGGAGATACGGCGTCGTGAACAATGAGCTGCGTGAAAAGGAAACTATAGGGTAAAATTCACTAGTGATGTAGGTAAAATATCTCTACAAACACTTGCGAAGTACGTTAAATACAAGTGAAAAAAATGTTTGTGTGTCCGTGAGCAAAACCACTGGTAGCAATATCATCCTTAATCCTGGAACGATTTCAGACAACTTTGGTACACATATTAGTTACGACCTGGAAACAAATACTGTGTGTTTAAGAAGGACCAGCCTCCTATTGGAGTGAGGACGATAATATCGAGAAAGAAATGATGAGGAGGAGGAGATAGAGACAGAGGGGGAAGGAAAAGACGGACACAGGTAGGGGAAAGGAGAAGATGGGTAGAGAGAAGAGGAGTGGGAAACGGACAGAGAGAAGGGAAAGGAGAAGGTGGACAGAGGAGGGACAGAGGAGGAGATGGGGGTACAGAGGAGAGAGTAGGAGATCAGTGAGAGGCGGTAGGAGGAGATGGGCAGGATGAGGTGGAGGAGAAGGTCGACAGAGAGATGGGGAGGAAGAGATAGAGATGGGGACAGGAGGAGATGGACAGAGTGGTGGGAGGAAAAGGTGGACAGAGGGAGGTGGTGGAGGAGGACATGGCCCAAGAGAAGATAGAAATATATATATATCCAGGAACGCTGGGTAGGAATGTGTAAGTAGCATTTTTTTACAAGGAATTCCGATAGCGTAGATATCGCAGGAAAAAAAAAATCGGTCAAAATACAAGATATTGTTACGAAACACTGAAATGCAGAACATAAGTTATACAACGTCTAAATTAGCGAAACAGTACTAGACAATGTTTGTGACGGCCAATTACAATCTTCCACAGACACGTCAGTTTTTGTTTGTGGCTGTGCATTGTCCAGTACCTCGACATGAACATTTATAACATGTACACTGGTGGGATCATCGCACAGTGGTTTGTACACTATGTGATCAAAAGTATCCAGGCACCTGGCTGAAAATTACTTACAAGTTCGTTTGCGCCCTCCATCCGTAATGCTGAAATTCAATATGATGTTGGCTCACCCTTAGCCTTGATGACAGCTTCCACTCTCGTACGCATAAGTTCAATGAGTTCCTGGAAGGTTTCTTGCGGAATGGCAGCCTATTATTCACGGAGATCTGCACTGGGGAGAGGTATCGACGTCGGTCGGTGACGCCTGGTACGAAGTCGGCGTTCCAAAACATCCCAAACATGTTCTATAGGATTCTGGTCAGGACTTTGTGCAGGCTAGTCCATTACAGGGATGTTATTGTCGTGGAACCGCTCCGCCATATGCCGTGCATTGTGAACAGATGCTCGATCGTGTTGAAAGATGCAATCGCCATCCCCGAATTGCTCTTCAACAGTGGGAAGCAAGAAGGTGCTTAAAACATCAATATAGGCCTATGCTGTGATAGTGCCACGCAAAACAACAAGCGGTCCAAGTCACATCCATGGAAAAGACGACCACACCATAACACCACCGCCACCGAATTTTACTGTTGGCACTACACACTCTGGCAAATGAAGTTCACCGGGCATTCGCTATACCCACATCCTGCCATCGGATCACCACATTGTGTACCGTGATTCGTCACTCCATACAACGCTTTTCCACTGTTCAATCGTCCAATGTTTACGCTCCTCACACCAAGCGAGGCGCCGTTTGGCATTTGCTGGCGTGATGTGTTATCTATGAGCAACCGCTCGACTATGAAATCCAAGTTTTCTCACCTCCCGCCTAACTATCATAGTGCTTGCAGTGGATCCTGACGCAGTTTGGAATTCCTGTGTGAGTGTCTGGATAGATGTCTGCCCATTACACATTACGACCCTCTTCAGCTGTTAGCGGTCTCTGCGTCAACAGACGAGGTCAGCCTGTACGCTTTTGCGCTGTACGTGTCCCTTCACGTTTCCACTTCACTATTACATCGCGGAGCGCCCCATTGTGCTCTCTCACGGTGTCTAAGGACTATTGAGGTCGCTGATATGGAGTACCTGGCAGTAGGTGGCGGCACAATGCACCTAACATGGAAAACGTATATTTTTGGGGGTGTCCGGATACTTTTGATCACACAGTGTATGTTTCGTTCCTCTCCAGTAATCAATTCAAGTTTTTCGGAAGGAAGTTAACGTGTAAGTCAAGTCTCAAATGAGGGCAATAGAGAAGGAGCACAGGCTGGGATCGGGGAAATAGGGAGAAATGTTCTTCTTTCAAAGTAACCATCTGGGAATTTAGCTTAGGGAAATCACGGAAGAACTAAATCTGGCCATATCGACAGGTACGTGAATTTACCTGCACTGAAGGGAGCAGCGACGATCTCAACTGATAAACTGTTTCCGTGATCTATCTGTCATGGAAAGTTCTTCTGTGCATCAGGACAAATGCTTCTGCCATGCCGTAGACTGCCGATTTTCTGTAAACGGGACAGCACTGATTAAAAGTATTTGTTTCCTGCAACCGTATTAGAATGAAGGCTATATGCATACATCAAAGAAGTTATAATTCAATTTTTAATGAACACCTAACGACGTTGGGTTCACGGGCATTACCCTGAAAAGGAAATCTGGGATAATCAACTGAAATTGCCAAATAGAAAACCACGTTGGATGTGCGGGCTCCCAGCCTGTCACCGATGTTGAGCAGCACTGGGCCCTGTTAGTACTTGGATGGTTGTCTGCCCGCAATCACCATGTGCCGTTCTTTCATGGACAAGCAGGTCACCAAAGTGGCGTACATTGAAAGACTTGCACCAGCTCGTTCAGTCATGAGGAAATATTATTACCATCTACAGTTAGAATGTCTGTATCGTCTACAAAGGACAATCCCATGGGGAAAGCCTGAACCTGAGGCTTGAATAAGATGGCACTGCTTTACATGTCGGTGAGTACGTACGGACAACGAAAGATTGTAGTTTTCACCAATTTATTCAAAGTATAGTCCAAAACACGAGATTTTATGTGAACTCCCAGTGCCAGCGTAAGCGATGGAGATGTCAAAGAAATGGCACAATCGGTCAACTCGTAAACAGTTACTGAATACGCCCCGTCGATAATATCTGGGATTCATTCGGGATCGCAATCCTATAAACAAGCAGATTGAGAAAATATGAGAGTGAAAGTTGACTCCACAAATACTAGCCTTCGTAAGATCACTGGTGACACGTTGGATTCTCCACCGCAAACCATGAGAACGACGGGACAAACAACATGTAACAGTGCTGCAGAGTATTCGTGTCCAGTGTGGTATAAATCAACCCTTGCAAAGATAGTTCACATTGCCCTAAGTGAATCCAGTAGGTTTATTAAAGATTGCTTGAAACTCACACCACCTGTAAAATTCTGTCAGATCGTAGGCATGGTGTCGCAAGATATCCGTATTGAAGTAGCTGTCAACGTGGAGATAACAGACTCATCAGGAAAACCATCCATTACATGGGCAAGTCCCAGCAGCCCCAAGGTTGAACTGTGACTGCCGGGAAGCGCAGAAAATAGAAAACCTACTGGAATGTCAACTATGCACTGCACCTTGCACAGAAGGTCTGCTTGCGAGTCCGAGCTTAACTGCACTTGCAAAATGTTGGACGACAGGAGAGTAGGTTAATAAGTACCTGTGTCATATGCCGCTAATAGTAATACCATATACCATATGACAAGTAAATACATATATTAGGAACTTTTTACGTGTTTTTTTCTTTTTCTAACTATGAAATATCCATTTGAGACAGGCTTGTAGTAGATTTTCGAGGTAAGAATTCTGTGTACATCGTGCAGCACAATTCCTGAGTAATAAATAAATGAACTTAATCTTGTCGACTAAAACTGCTAGTTACGTTTTTTATAGCACTGAATCAGCTGGAATGACTACACTCCATTTTCAGTGCCTTTCCATTAATTCCTCGTCATTTAACTCCAAATATTATTGGCTGCCACTTACGGGAGTTACTTTGTTTATGAAACATTATTATAGCTTTGTTGGACACTGGTCATCTTCACGAGCTTGGTGCTACAATATAAAACGAACTAAGTATGTGTTACTTTATTGCATTTCTAGATTCAATCCAATTTTCTGTGATTAATTCAAGTGCACTGAAACTAGTTACAGTTAATTTGCTTCTTACCTAGAAAACTAACACAATAAAAGTGAATTTTCTCTTTAGAAACATCAAAAGAGAAACCTAAGACAGAGTTTTGCGGAGATCCTGATGTATGGGTGAAATGATTAATTTGCTTCTTACCTAGAAAACTAACACAATAAAAGTGAATTTTCTCTTTAGAAACATCAAAAGAGAAACCTAAGACAGAGTTTTGCGGAGATCCTGATGTATGGGTGGAATGATTTCAGGAGCTGAATGATGAAGATCCTGACAGTGTTGCTGCTGACTCGGAGAACGATGTTTCTGTACATCAAAGTTATCTCAGGAATAGAACAAGAAGTGCCAGAAAACGTTGAATTTGAATCACAAGAAGGAGTAATTCACAAGGACGTATATCTTTTAGCAAACGATGGAACTACTAAATGCAGGAAAAGTAAATATGCTATCAATTTTAGAAGAATCTTTTATAATATCCTTATGCTTTTACCTGAACCCAAAACTTAAATTCCTATAACTAAGACAGAAATAGATATCCTGAAGTTATTCTTGGGTGAAAATATAATATGCATTACTGCAGTATGTACTAATACTTACATGAATGAAATTCGTTGTAACTTTGCTATGGAATGGGATGCTGCAGAAACAGATGTCATAGGGATCAGAACTTTCATTGATATGTTATGTCTGTGTGGGTCTCTGAGGTGTTCTAGAAAGAATTTATCGGAGTTGGAGGATAACTCAGTTGCTAACAGACTTGAATGATGTCATTTACGCGTGACCAAAAACGGCCGATTGATGTTTCTCTTGAGATGCTTGAAGTCTGATTGCATCCTTGAAAGAGGTATTCGCAGAGTGCTTGACAAGTTGGTTCCTCTCAGAGGCTACTGAGACAATTTACTAACAATTTACCAAAAATATTCCTCACCTAGTTTACACCTTACTGTACATGCGTGTTAAATGTATTATGTTTAGATTTCAATAAAACATTGTTAAAATCAGTCATATGTACCTTTCAGAGTACGTAAATACACAGTTCATCTTGTGGATTACACCTATCTTCCGTACGAGCGACCTTGTCAGGTATTATCACACGAGTGACAGGGGGGTGGTGGTGGTTGTTAGTGTTTAACGTCCCGTCGACAACGAGGTCATTAGAGACGGAGCGCAAGCTCGGGTTAGGGAAGGACTGGGAAGGAAATCGGCCGTGCCCTTTCAAAGGAACCATCCCGGCATTTGCCTGAAACGATTTAGGGAAATCACGGAAAACCTAAATCAGGATGGCTGGAGACGGGATTGAACCGTCGTCCTCCCGAATGCGAGTCCAGTGTGCTAACCACTGCGCCACCTCGCTCGGTAGTGACAGGGGGGTTTTTACTCAGTTTACTTAACAAAAACTGCGTGAGTTCAACTCAGCATAATTCTTCACGCAGTAATAACTACAACAGTTACATGCCAATAAAACACGTCTCTAAATATAATTTCCCTTAGCGTAGCCGGCCGTTGTGTCCGAACGGTTCTAGGCGCTTCAGTCTGGAACCGCGTGACTGCTACGTTCGCAGGTTCAAATCCTGCCTCGGGCATTGATATTTGCGATGACCTTAGGTTAGTTAGGTTTAAGTAGTTCTAAGTTCCACGGGACTGATGACCTCAGATGTTAAGTCCCATAGTGCTCAGAGCCATTTGAATCATTTGAACCTTAGTGTAAACTACTTATGTTAGCGCACTGGTTAATCTTCTTGTAATCATATAATTGCGTAGGCTTCCGCGGCCAGTCGACATAAAAGTTTTCAGGGTATGGTACCGCGTCATATTGTGTAAAACTACTGCTGGAGAAAACCAACGCTTCGGCCACGGTTGCAGCGACCTTCTAGCAGCAGTCCCAGAAGAAGGCCACTGCAACCGTGGCCGAAGCGTTGGTTTCTCCAGCAGTAACTTTATAGAATACGACGCAGTTCTTGTAATCACTTCCAGTTTACTACCGGCACATGAATCAACACGGTAACCAACACGCTAACGCCACGCTGTTTGACTTATGAAGAAGAATGTTGGTCCAGTTCTTTGTATACTTGTATCTTCACTGACATAGGGTTATAGGAAGAACCATATTTAAGTGTTCTATATATGTCCTAAAACCTATTATGAAAAACTGCATAAACTTTCACAATATGCGTTCTTGCAAGCTGCAGAAGCTACAGGCATAGCAGAACCACTGAAGTATACAAGAGAATCCATTGTTAGGAGATTTTTGTTGTATTCGATTCAGACTCTTCACTGAAAGCACGTCAGAAACAGACACATCTTAAATATTCCTCAGGTGGTGGTAGATGTTTTAGTAAAGGTAAAAGAGTAAACTTGATGTGGATAAAAGCTCGCCGAATTGTTGCTGTAATAAAGAAAAGATCCTGTGTTAAATGGCAATATTAGTGGACAGTAAATAATAAGAAGCGACTCTAGTTCTACGCATTCACACAACCTAATATCAAAGGTGTAGTATGTAATGGAGTTATAACACAAAAAATCAGGACGCGATCCGATCATGGCACTTCAACGACATCTTAAAAAGGTGAAAATAAAGAGGAGCCGCTTCTATGGCTGTGACAATAGTCAACTTTATTATGTTAAGGTAAAATCACTTAGATTTTCTACCAGGTTTCAGACCCAATGTGCATAGAATTCTTTCCACGTTCTAAACTTACGCACTCATCTGACGACAAGATTTTCTTTTAAAAAGAGCCACTGAGTATCAAAATTTAATATTAGTTTAGTACATAAGTTCATAGTGTTTTTGTTTTGCATCTAAGTATTCTGGTTCTGTGGGTTAATTTATCCATTGTCATTTTTATTTGTAGTTCACTGTTGCTATTTGAGTTTCAATATTGTCATTTTGTATTTGGAGATAGTGGAGCTGTGGACGCTATGAAATTGAGTGCCAAGTCGAGAAATCGGAAGTTTTCCTACGTATTCTTCTGTTTGAGCTCAATAGAGGGTTGACACCAGCGGAGGCAGCCAGAAACACTGTCGCCGTGTCTGCGGGTAACTCCGCTTGGACAGACCACAGACAGAATATGATTTTCTCTTTTTAAGAAAGCTCATTTGGACATTAGTGATACTCCAAGTTCTGGAAGACCTTCGGGATTTGATGAAGACCGTTTGAGCCCATTAATCCGCAATGATACACATCACTAACGCTGAGAAAGGACAAACGTGGCGAACTGTGATCACTCTACCGTAGTGTGATATTTGCTTGCGGGTGTATTGAACCGCATACCCTAAGCCAGAAACACAACATCAGCAGGTGGACGTATGTGCATTTCTGCTTGGTCTTCATCAACTGGCTCGTGAAAAACACCGACCATTCCCACCCCACATCGTTACTGGCGACGATAAATGGTGTCTTTATGCTAACATAAAGAAAAGAAAAGAATATCTGAAATAAAAACAAAAAAGCAGAAACTCCCCGTACAAAGACAACCGCACATCCACAAATGATAAAATTATGCATCTGGTGCGACAACGACAGTGTGGTGTAATACGAATTGGTTCCCCGAGGTATAACCATCACTGCTGGCATTTATTGTCATCAACTGAACCGTCCTGCAACGAGCAGTTCAAGAAGAACGACCAGGAAAACAGTGTGGAGTGATGTTACACCACGATAACACCTGCCCATATTCTGCTAGACTGACAAAAAACACTGTACAGGATTGGGGTTGGGAAGTCATTCCATACCCACCATTTTCGCTTAATGTTGGAGTCTCAGATTTACACCTTTTCCGCTCTGCATGGAACAACGTTCAAAGAACTTCCTTTCTGGATGAAAATGCTCTCCGAATGTGGCTCGACGACTTATTTGTCTCAAAACCACGTGACTCTTACAGTTGCTGAATCGAAAAGCTACCCCAGCGTTCGCAGACTGTTGTAAATAGTGAAGGGGAATATATTATCGATGACTAAAATCTGTGTTATGTGTACCTGTTGTGTTTATTAAACTTACGGAAAAACTCTACTAACCTACGCACCAACCGAATACTTAATCAGCTTAGGTCTCCGTTATCTAATTATGGGTGTCAGACTGAAAAATATTCAGCCACACTCCTAACTTCCAATCACGGCTATTGCTATGACGTGATTGATAGTATTTCAGGAATAAAAAGGCGTAAAATTATACCACTGCCCAAAATAACAACTCAGTAGTTACTAAGACTGATCCATTATCCCATCTGATGTCAAAGTTTCAGACAGCCTTGCTAGAAGTTAAATTCTGACATATTCGCACCTGAGTTTACAACAACTACGGTATAACTAAATTATCATTCAGTACTATATACTAAATCAACCCATTGTCAGAGAGTGACGCGTTTAAAATCCCCTACAAGCGCCTTGGAGATTTATATGTTGGTCAGTCTGGAGGAGCTGAGGTTTCTAGGTTATCGGAAAAAGAGAGAAGCTGAGGGCTAGGAAAGACAAGTTAAAGATTTGCGTAACATGTGTCAGCAAAAAACTACCCATACGATGTAGATTTAAACATATTTCACACTTTGAGGAAAGGTAGAATAAGACGCAACTGGAAGTACTTGGAATAAATAAACATATGACACTTCTAAATGACCGAACGTAATTTCCTTTTTCCTCTCAGTTACATTAAGTTTGACTTACACAAATGTTTGATTACAACAGAAAATTGGATTATTTCCATATTTTGTTAAATGTAATGACTTCACATAAATTAAAAATGTCAATTCTAGTGTTAAATGTTACAATGCTCATGTGACATAAAGAAATAATATTTTTCCTTTACAAATAACTTCGTATCTGCACATTTTATGTATCTTCTGTATCAGCAATATCTGTGAGTGCATTGACTGAGAAGCTGAATGCCTGTTCGTGATCGGACAAATAACCTTTTCCAAAGCGCTGAGGAAGACTACATACATAAAACTCAACTACGTATTTCCTATAAAAAGAAGGCAAGCATTCACGCAATATAACGAGACGCAGACTGACTGTAGTAAGCTGCTTTATTTGCACGGTGTACAGGTGTCGTGTTAGTGAGGCTAGGGGCTGGCTGTGGAGGAGGCGAGAACGCCGGCCAGCACGGTGACGACGCTGTCCCAGACCTCTTCGCTCGTGGGGATCAGCTGGTCCGTTGGCAGCAAGTAGCCGTACTGGCCCTTGTCCCTCAGCTCCCACACCATATTGTACCTCTTGCCGACCACACCTTGCATCCAGTCGATGCTGTTGCCCGTCGTTGGACCTGGAAGAAGGAGAAAGCGGCAGTGATTCTCTGCCATTTGGTTGCACAGGTTGACTGCAAAGTCAACAGGTAACAGATCTCTATCCCGTACTTTTTATCAGCGTTGTAAGAAGAGAATAAAAAAGTTTGGCTTTCGGGAGTACAGCACATAGAGAAAAAAAATTCAAGCTATCGGGAATATTTGTTATTCTATATTTATATGATGATCACAAAACGTAAATTACTTTTGTAGTGCCAAAATAGTACATATAATAGTCACCATACGTTAAATGCACTCTGTCCGAATTTATTTCTTAAGGTTTTCGTGGGAACATTCCAATCAGTTTGCACTTACTTCTCACGACGTTAACAATGACAAAATAGTATGTAACTTCGTATGTTGAACAGATTAATTTTTGCCACTTGTTGGTCCATAAGACAGTTTGTGTCACATATTCGGTAAGTGTTAGTTTGCATTCGCTTGCCACGGTGTATTTACTACTGTCTGATGTCTATACATGTTCCTCATGTGTACGCATTTTACTGTAGAGCGTTTGAAAATGGCGTAACGCTGTACGGGTAACGTGTAACAAAGTCAATAAAAAGGGTTAACTGACCTCAAACGTTTTATGAGAATGGACACAAGGAAAGCTGAGATACCTGGATTGTCTGCGGACTGCTTTCAGCAGGACAGTCATGAAGATGCCCCATAAGTCCTTTGTCAATGCAGTCATAGCAATACGTCGTCAACTAACGTTCTTGCCCATCCCCATGACCTTGTGGAGCAACTTACATTCTGCTGAGTTCCCTTTGTGCTCGTACAATTGCTTTTGGTGAACATACATCAGTTTTTCTTACCCTGTCAGCTGCTAATAAAACCCAGTAGCGAACGCAGTTGTGTTTGCAAGAAGATTACGACGCTCAATGACCCATGGAAATGCTGAAGAAGTTGTCTAGGGGAAAAAATTTCTATATAATTAATGACAGTTGTCTCCAAATGTGGATAAATGAAAGATAATGCCAATAACAAAGAAAAAGAATCCTTAGATCTTTAGCACATCATATTGTATAAGTAATTAGGGCTAACATCAAAAGGCGGTATGAAATGATGGGAACACACAAGAGTTTTAGATTAGTCGGAGAGACAACATAGATTTGCTTGGAGGGTTCTGGGAAAGAGCAGCCCATTCGCAAGAGATCTCGGTAGATGATGACAATGTGACCAATTCCAGACTACTATTCCAGCGTTTGGTGTCCTGAGAACTGGGAATTACAACAGACGTAAAACGAATTTATAGACACGCTGCTAGGGTAATATCAGAACGACATAACGCATATGAAGTGTATGAGATATGATCACTGATATGTAATGGAAATTTTTGGAAGAAACGGGCCGTGGTTTTCCGATAATCCCGTCGGATTAATTGAAAGAGGTTACATTCTAGAAAGACTGCAGTAAAATTCTGCTATCATCCTTTTATACAGGATGGGCATAATAAAAGTTGCCTCGAAAATATTTCATGAAGGTAGGCAACAGAATTTACTTCATCTGCCCACTGAGCAGGTGGACTAAGTTTAGTTGCGTATCTAAAGGTGCATGAAATAATTTTCCCAGTTTGTATCTCCGAATACGCCTCCGCAGTTGAGGAGTCAAGGTATATGGATGCTATGCAGAGGGTACAGGTTCGATTCCGGTGCTGCCTACGATTTTTGTTGGTGAGAGGACTGGTCGGGGTGCACTCAGCCTCGAGATGCCCGCTGAGGAGCTAATTTACCGAGTGGCAGGGGCTCCACGCTTTGGAAAGTCTGCTAAACAGCCGGGAGAGCGGTGTGTTGACCAAGTGCCCCCCCACCACCCCTCCCCCATACCGCATCTCCATGACGCCAATTGGCAGAGGATGTCACGGCGGATGGTAGACATCTCTTGGCGGTGAACTCGTATATTAGTTTATCCCGCGATGGGTGTGAAGAAAGAGCCAATTTTGTTTCATTAGAACGATGTCTTCTGAATCCGTGGTGGTTGTGTGCCAGTACGTCGTTTTCTTCGACCTCTTTCACAATATTCAAACACTGTAAGTTATATGTTCCAAAATTATACTGCAAATCGATGTCAGTGGTGTGCGCCTTTAATTTAGAGGATTAAGTCTTTTTCTCTTTCCTTTTTTTAAGTGACCCATGCAACTTTTCAGTAATTAGGTACGGATCTTTCGTTGAGAGAACGGTTGTACGTAAGTGATCGCCAAAAATGAAAATTTCATCAGACCTCGAAAGGATTCTATTTGGTATAAAGACAGGACCGGTAGACTTGCTTCATTAAGTAGCTAAGCTGCTTTGCTAAATCACTCGTGATTTAAATTCTGTGCTATTTACTGCATCTTCTTTGGTGAAGGAATTAGTGACACCGTTTCAGTGACACTAACACTGTGCAGCACAGTGAAGGTACTGGTCGTCTTGCCACTTTTACTTTACAAACGACCACATTCTCTATGGATTTTCTGCCAAATTGAGGAAACTATCAAAAACATCTGGCACTGAAGTCCGATCTAAATTACGAGCATCTGAAAACCGTTTCCAATCTTAGGAATGTTCCGTTCTTTTAAATCTGGTATGCTTTTTTTCATGCTTCTGTAACAGTGCCTTGACCTGTTTTGTGACGTATGGGGAATGTGATCCGTCTCTTACAAATTCACTTGATATAAAAATCTCAACCGCCTTCGACACTACTTAAGCCACTTCTCATCAGGAATTACATACTTTGTTTCAAAGGAGCGGAGACTGGCTCTTAGCAAGGCGATAATCAAATATTTATCTTCTTATCTGACACTTACCAAAAACTTCTTGTGTGGTACCAATGGTGTACTCCGTGCCATATCTGACCCTCAGAGCATCGCGACCCTTTTCAGCCAGTTGGTACTGGAAAGAAAAATTTAGATTTTACTTCCATCGAACAATGACTGGTTACGAAACTTACACATCAACAGTCCATTAATGAAGTAACAGCTGTCTCTAAATGTCTTCTGATATTCCATGTAAGTGAGAGAAGATGAGTATACCTGAAAGTCATTTAAAGTGACTTAAAATTCGTAAAACTCATTTAAACCGACTTATATGAAGTGTAATATGGTCCATTAAAGAATAATGACAATTCTGAACTTTACACACAGCCGCAAGTGGAGACTGTACGTAATTTAACTTTTGTACTGGACAAATTACATGGTGTTAAATTTGTCTCAGTATATTTCATCACAGTACTTTGAAGACTTACATTAATATAGATGTTCCGTGAATTCGATCACATATGTATGAACACAGTCGACTTTTTGTTATTGTACTCAGTAACAAAGATGTCTAATATACTTGTAAACATTCTGTAGGTCTCAGAATGATCTTGTTGTGCACTACTCGGTAAGGTAAACGTTACATGTTTCTTTTAATTAATTCCCTGTTTCATTGATATTGAACTCTAAATTTTACCTAAGCGCAACCACCAGATAGGGGCTGTGTGGATGATATTACTAATGGGAATTTAGAAGATGAGGTACTGGGTCCTGGGACTGAGAGGTATTCAGAAATAAAAGAAAACAAACGTATGCAATATATTTACATCACTAACACAGATGCATTATAGTTATTTATTCGGCTTTTCAAATGGCAAGAGGTAGTGCATACTGACGGGTCAGAAAATACAAGACAACCATACACTTTCACTGCATTTCATGATATCTGACTTCCACTAAGGAACAAAAAACACAACAGTGGCAGATGAAACAGTGTGAACAATACAGTCCTGAGTTATGCTACTCACTTTGCCACTCCTACTGGTATCTTGCAGACTCGACATGTCAATTTGCCCAGTATAATTTCCCGCTGTGGAGATATGTAACTCTGGGTGCGCCTAACGTTACCGCCCAGGTTCTTTGTGCATATGGATACCATTGAGCGGTCGAAGGGAACGGATGAACCAGACGGCCTAGAGACACTGGAGCTAGCAGATGTACGACTCGACCAACAAACGGCCATAGCTCGTGGGCACTTTGTGCGCTTTGTAAAACAATTCGTGAATAAGAACGTATCTTATATTAACAGCTGTGTCCCTGCTTATCACTGAGGTTGAAACAATGGGAAGAGAGCGAGTCCTAGCGTACTATACGAGGCCTATCTAAAAAGTATCGACCTTTGGCCAGAATAAATATTTCGAATATCTGAGGGGGTTGGGACCCTAATCCCCATCAAATTAGGCCCCTTGTGCTTGCACACACTTAGCCCACCAATCCTTCCACCACTTGAAACATCTCTCGAAGACTTCTTTTCTAATGGTGTTCAGCTCCGTCGTCGTGTTCCACATTATCTCTTCTCTACTCTCAAAACGGGATCCTTTCAGTGGCGTCTTCAATTTTGGAAACAACCAAAAGTCGCAAGGAACCATGTATGGAGAGTAGCGAGGTTGGCAAACGGCTGTAATTCCGTATTAGGCCAAGAAATTCTGGATCATGTAGGATGAATGTGCGGGGGCGTTGTCGTGATGCAGTTGCCAGTTTTTCGCCGTCCACATGTCTGGTCTTTTGCGCCTAACTGCGTCACAGACTCGCTGGAGAATGTCTTGATAGCACTCCTTTGTCACTGTTTGGCCTTCCAGTGCGTATTCGTGATGCCCAATTCAACGGACATCAAAGAAGACAGTTAGCATCACCCTGATTTTGCTTCGCACCTGCCACACTTTCTTCGACTTTGGAGACTCGGGATGCTTCCATTGTGAAGACGGTCTTTTTGTTTCTGAGTCATACCGATACACCCATGACTCGTCTCCAGTTATCACAGCGCTCAGAAACCCAGGATCAGTGTTGGTGGTGTCCAGAAGGTCCTGTGCAACGTCAAAACAGAGGTCTCTTTGTTCCGGCGACAACAACTTGGGCACGAATTTCGTAGCCACTCGGTGCTTGTTCAAATCATCACGCAAAATTGCATGTGCAGAATCTTTACTCATTCCAACCTCTTGGGAAATCTCTCACATGGTCAAACGACGATCTGCCATCACCAAATTTTGCACCCTCTCAACAGCAGCTGCACTCTGAGCAGTTTAGGATCTGCCAGAACGCTGGTCACTCTCCGCTGATGTGCAGCCATTTTTGAATCGATTGAACCACTCCTTAATTTGTGTTACACGCATCACATCTTCTCCAAACAGCTCCTGAATATTACGAATTGTTTCGATTTGAGAATCACCAAGATTCTGACAAAATTTGATGCAGTATCTTTGCTCAACACGTTCGGTCATTTTGAGAGAATCGGTAATCCGACGAACACGTTTTGTAGCACCTCACTCAGCGACCGACGAGCAGCGACTGACGCGCTGGAAGGCGGGGACAAAATTCAAGCATGCGTATAAAGTTCTCTTCCTTTAATGTCTACAGTGGTGCAGTGCTATCGTCTCTATTTTGCGCGGGAAAATCAAAGTTCTGAACTCGTACACTCACAATGGAAATGTAGCAAACCGGGCCAGATCCCATCAAGTGAACAGCATATATACAGGCATCAGAATATCGTGTAAAACAAAATGCGAATTTCATTAGTTTTTACAACACTATCGAGAAATTTCTAGAGTAGCTCACAACAAAAATAAATTACTATTTTTGCCTCTTTCATAGCTGTATACCTGCGCAAAATAAGTCTTAGGACAGATATTTTCTCAGAGAGATTTAAATATTCATTGTTGAAGGTACTAAATAAAAAATGAAACGATGTTAACTGCAGATTAACTCACTGCAGTATCATATACGAATCAGAAAAGCTTCAAAAGACCACTGTATAACACCATAGCTGCCTATTTCCTTGAGCACAATTCACCGAGAGATTTTCAGTTTGATTTTATGCATACCTCCTTAACTGAGTAGGCAATATAGGTTCCTTGCATGAAATAGTGAATGATGTTCATCAACAACTGCAGATTCTGGTTATCATCCCGCCTCCTCCCCCCCCCCCCCCCCGTGCCATCGTAATTGCTTTTATCTATGTAATCAAGATATAAACAAATCAGAGTATACTGAAAATAGGAGTAAGGAATTCAGATATATGAATCTCATTTGAGCAACAGAGAACAGATGGTACTTTAAAGTGGTTAAAAGTGAGGTCTTAAGCTAGGATCTACATTAGAATCACTTCTTTGTCAGAGCTGCGTTTTAATGTGTCTCCAGCTATTTTAGATACTCTAATGCTCTGTTTTTACTGACTACACAAGCATCATTGAAACATATACATTTCTGAAATTGAATATTACAGGAAATTATATTCTCGCGAGAAACAGGACACCATTCTGGTTTTTGTTTTCCTAGGCTTTCACAAAATATTGAAAATAATGTGAATTCTAATTCCATATATTTTATTGTTGTTATCTTCAGTGCTATTTTCTGTGCAGCTTTCGATGGTTCGATGTTTCATTACTCTGACTTGCTCTTTGTCAAAATATTTTATGAATAACATATTCTATGATCTCTGTTTGCCGATACAGATTAACATTTGAGTAAAAATTGAATAAATAAGTAAACACAGCTTTTCTCATGGAGGATCCCCTGATCACAGCCTATATTTAATCCAAATCTGCAGCTTTCTTTCAGCATAAATCTTTCAGTATTCCATGTCCACAGCATTGGAAAATCTATTACACCACAACAGATAATGTCATATTACTATGACGCTAGTTCGTAGTTCTATCATACTGCCGGCCGGAGTGGCCGAGCGGTTAAAGGCGCTACAGTCTGGGACCGCACGACCGCTACGGTCGCAGGTTCGAATCCTGCCTCGGGCATGGATGTGTGTGATGTCCTTAGGTTAGTTAGGTTTAAGTAGTTCTACGTTCTTGGGGACTTATGACCACAGCAGTTGAGTCCCATAGTGCTCAGAGCCATTTGAACCATTTTTTTCTATCATACTCACACATTTGGGAGATTTCGTTCTGTATACTACCAGCTTGTCCTTTAGGCAACAGTTTCAAATTTCTTCACATTATTCTATATTTCATTCGGGTATCATGCCTTTGCAACTTGCTGGTAACTTTCATTTCTAACGAACGCTGCTAGTGGACTCCATTTGATTTGTGCACTTTCTTCCCTTTCATTCGTACTTTGGAAAGTCACAGCGCTTACATATTTATCCAATGTTTTGTTACTACTACGAACGTTACAGATGTAATGGCACTTCCAACTTAATTATTTTTATCTATACTGCACTTCACTTTTTCCTAATCCAGTTGCATCTGATTCAATAATATGCACTGCATAGCAGCACATCACACGTAGTTTCTTGTAAGATAAAGAGATATAGACGGAAAAACGAGAAAAATTGAACTCCACATACGAAACGCAATTTCAAAAGAACGACTCGGGAGTCCAGTCTTTGGAAATATCAATAAATGTTAATGCTACCTCACGCTGTTCCTGCTCATGGTATTCAAGAATCCCTGACAGTCCCACCTATTTGTCATATACATAAGATTGTGATATTTTATTGAGTGGTTTCTTAATATCGGTTGATAGTTTAGAGTTGAGTGGTTGATTCGATTTTCTGTATCGTAGTCCTTCTAGCAGAACAGAGTGTTTCCTCCCGTATTGGTAGGTTTCTTGCAATATTAAAACATTGCAATGCTGTTTGCTAAAATGTGTGTTCCAAAATACTAATGCTAAAGAGCGTCATTGTGTAGAAGTCTCAACACATGTACGATTAAAGAGGGTTAATGTCTCTAAAAACGCGTCGAAATCAAAGTTATAGAAGGTTGAACACTGACTAAGTTACAAGCACGGATTTACGAAATACGTGGGATACCTGAATCAGTATAACTAGATGGAAATGTATCCATCTTATCCCTGCTAGAGAGAGTTGTCTCAAAGTTGAAAATTATTTTTCTCAATTAAAACGAATGGCCTGAGGAAAAAAAAAAACCTTGGTATTTGAAAGTTTCACGTAGTCAGCCTTAATGAATAAATTCTTTGTATAATTACAAAGATCACATAAATGAATGATATACCCACCAGCTCGTCGTAATTGTCCGCAGTCACGTTCGGAACCCCATATGGGAATATGAGCACTTGAGAGTAAGCGTGGAAATTGGAATAGAAGAGCAGGTCGTCGCCGAAATTCAGCAGAAAATCCGCGAACGTAATCACTTCCTGTTGGGTGAAATTGGCTGGGCCACGGTGGTTGTAGGCGCATGGGTCTTCACTGGCGTCGTACTCTGTCAACACAATATTCTAATTCTCAATTATGCTTCCCTACTTCAAACAAACAAATCATATTTAAGTTATTTATTCATTATTGCATCGCCCTTTTGGCCTCAATTTGTCGTGGTAGGTGGGCACAGTATTCAGTGATCCAGATGTCCTTCCCAGGGAAGTATAGTTCGCTAGATTTCTGAATAAGAAGAGTTGAGTGGAAGCAAAATTGGCCTACAATGGATAGGTTAAGTTCGTCAGCTGCAATGAAGGTATCTTCTCCAGGGAAAGAACACCCGAAATTATATTTACTTGTTCCCCGGAACAGAGGTGTATCTCGAGGCCAGTAAACTCTACTTGCAAAAAGAAAAAAATTAACCACTTACAATCTTCAGTAGATAAATATCTAGACGACTAAGTGTTATGTTACCTACAGCACGCAAAGGCAAAGGAAGAAAAAATATGGTATCAGGACAGCTTAAATACAGCAACTTACAATGTTAGTAGGCTCGGCAACGAAGAAACTGAATTACTTAAAGAAATGGAAGACAAGGACATAGATATACTAGCTGCAACAGAAACGAAGAAAGAGTTAAAATAATGAAAGATGATTAATGATATGATGATGTTTTACAGTGAAATTCCGGAGAAAACCAGAGCTCAATTGGGAGTGGACACCTTGGAAAAAAATATAGGCACATAAAATAGACTCATATATCTTTATTAATGAACGTATGATGACTGTAAGATTAAAGTACAACAGTGGCTACATGACAGTAGTAGTAATATATATAGAAAAAGGAAAGGAACAGAAAACATTAGAATTGCATTCTATTTGTGAAACGAAGTAGATAAGCAAAATAAAATTGCTTATAATATTACTGTCAGATTTAAACACAAGATTAGGGAACCATCTATAACTAAATTGGCACTGAAGGGGACAACATTTTAAATGAAAATGGACAAGAATACAGACGATTCACTAGTTTAATAATTTGAAAATTACCAACACATTTTAAGAAAATCGATATCCACATGAATAGACTGTACATTGGAGATCAAATGTCATTATTTGATTACGTGTGACTTACCAAAAAAGTATTCTCACTGACAACAAATAAAAGAGTGTATCGAGGAAGCAACATGTCCTTCAGTAATTTTAATAAGATGGAGAAGGAGTTACAACACTTACAGAAATAAAGAAATGGCAGCCCAAATACACTTAACACATGATAAAAGTGTTTAAACATCATACAAAAAGAGACTAAATGAACAATTGCTAATAAAACCAACCACTGATGCTATTAGTGAAGACTGGTAGACAATGAGTAATACTGTTTAGGAGACAGCTTGTAATGCACTGGGAACAGCATTTAAAAGATACAACAAGAAGGTATTAAGAAAATGGAATGAACAGTTAGAAAAAGCAACAAGGGAGAAAAAGGAAGGATTTCTAAAACATATACAAAATACTGCCCGAATTAAGAGTAGAATATAACCAGTACAGAGCAGTTTTTAAAAGAGAGTGTAAAGAAGCACACAGACGATATTGGGAAATGGATGTAAATAATATTGAAAATGACTTTCATGAACAAAAAGAAATTAGCTATAAAACAACTAAATATTTAAACAGACAAGAAAAAGATGTATTAAACACTGGAACCATCAACGAACAAAAATGGGAAGAACATTGCAAAAAATGTGGTATGATCAAAACTTAATGGAACAAGGAGAAATATAGGAAAGGTGTAAATGTACTGAACAGAAGAATTGCAGTTTGTGTAAACGATACTGACAGTGAGATATTAAAATACTGCAGAACTCCCACTAATCTAAGCTTTTACTTTTCTTAAATTTATGCTGGATGAAAGCTAGAATACTGGAACTCTATTCAATAGCCGCCAGGAATCAAATTTTAAGAGAGGAGGTCGAAAAGACTGTATTAATTATTGGAAAATAAGTGTTTAAACAGTTGGATATAAAGTTAATACAAAAACTTTATTTCTAAGGCTGAGACCAACGCCAAAGCAGTCAACTAAAGACCAGAGTGGATTTAGATTTCGACAACCAACAATGGATAAAACGTAGTTTGTAGGTATTGATTAATAAAATAAGATAATTTAATAATGAGACACATACTGCTTCTATTTGACTCTGTCAAGGCGTTTGACTGATTAAACAAGGTAAAGCTTCTGCTATTATTACAAGAAAATGGGATTCTGTGAAATCTGATAAGAAGCTTATACAATAAAACTAAAGTTTTAATAAAAGCAAGGAAGAAAATAAGAAAGAGTGGTATAAATAACCAACAGAATTATATAAGGTTGCATCCTTCTATAAAATTATTCAAATATATACGATTAAAAAACGGAATGAGGGTATACAAAACAACAGAGACTTAAAATGAGATACGAACATCATGTAAAAAGATTTATGTATGCTGAATAACAAACTATGACAACCGCTTTGGATGAAGAATAACAAAGAAATATTTAAAAATTAAAGCTAACAGACCAAAATTATAATTTTAAAATATCTATAAAAAAGACAAAAATAATGTTTCCTGAGGGGAACAACAGGTGCACTCAAAAATAGGAGCAGAAACCAAATTATTGAGAAAATTGGTCATTTTGACTACTTGAGCTGTGACATATCTTTTTATTATAATAAAGAATAAAACAGTAAAACGTCAGGGTATTTGCGAAACAATAAAAACAAAATTAAACAAAAAGACAACCAAAGAAACATTACTGAAATTCTATAAAACACTATCTTCTCCAGTGCTGCTTTACAGACCAGCAAATTGGATAGCAAACATTGAAGACATAAACTAAACTGCGATGGCAGAAATGAAATTCTTCAGAGCAGTTAAAGAATTTAAACTAAACTACAGAATAAGAAACGAAGATTTTATAAATGAGCTTAAAATATTTGAAATAACAGGAGAAAATGAGACATACAAAAAGACTTAAGCAGTATGTAGATTGACTTGAACAAGAAAGATGTACTAAAAATGTTTTGCAATATATACCCAAAAAGGGAATGCAGGTTGCCCCACGAAGCTATGGTGATAAGACGCTGAAGTCAGAACAATTTCCTTAAACCTAATCTATGAATGCAGATGATGATGATAATGATTTTTTTTTTTGCAGAGCTGTAAATGTTTATTTTCTTCATGCGATGTAAAAAAACGGCATCAAATGCCGTCGTCCACATGCTCCAAACAACATATAGCGTGGGATTTCGTTAGCAATACTGTTTGACCATGCAGGAAAGGAACGTTAACGCGTGGCCTTTGGATAGCATTCTGCGTTATTGTGCTAGTGAACTTACTTGTACAAGGTTGATAACATCGTTTTGATCACACACACAAAGTTCAGTAGTTATAATATCAAATTTACTAATAAGAACCCTGCACCACTGACTGTTACTCAGAAAGTCACTCGGACCCATTAATTATGCAGGATGACTAAACAACATGTGCTGCTACCACCGAAACCCCTACTGACCACCCTCAAAACAGTATTTGAGGAGAATAAGGTTTCTAGACTAAAGTTGAAAGATAACTGGGTCGTGCTGGCATATATATTTTACCACACAGATTTCCTCTTTCTGATCGTAGCCTTCTCTGGAGTTGCAGCTATAGACCGCATCATTATACATGAAAAGCCTCATGGAGCATATGATGTTATTCAACAGATCAATAACAGTAATGGCCCTACTTGACTCATCTGAGACACTCCTGAAATTACTGGTACATCTGTGTGTTCTGTTCTGCTATGAATGGCGTGTTGAGTTCTGTATGCAAGGAATTCTGAATCCAGCCACAAACTGTGTCCTATACTGGGTAACCTAGTATTTTATCGCTGAATAACAGTGTGGAACTGTATCAAATACTTTTCGAAATCCAAGGAACATGGCATAATTATTGATACTCTGTTGAAGAATCCATGTAGATTTTTATAGAGGGGATTTTCAGTATCAAATCGAAATACTTTTGCATTTAGAGATAGTGATTTGTTAACTCACAAACCGTATTCACAGTAACGTCGTTTAATTGCAGATTACAAGCCAACAGTATCCAATAATGTACAGGAAACTTGTGTCTGGGCCCAGTTTCTGTCAGAATAAACATTACTTAGATCCAATTTACATTTTGCAGAACTGAATAAAGAGTACCCATTGGTGATGGCACAAAAGTGCTCATACATGTTTGAGTTTCTATGAAGAAACCGGAGTTTGGGTAACAGGTGCACCTTGTAATGAGCAACCAGTAAACACAGTACCCAGAAGAGCTGCAGAACCAAATGATCGATACTTCATCACCTAGCCATCACTTAGCCAGGCATTCTGCAGCAAGCTCTACAACAAATACACTTCATAAATTTATAGATGATAATCTTCAACATAAAGTTTGATGGAAATTGTCTAGCTCATAGTGTAATTCTAGACTGCAAAACTGTCTGTGAATAGCATGTAATCTCCAGCAAGAAAAGTAGAAAGGAAGTTGGAACTGATGCAGTTAAAACAAATAAGTAGGAACTACATGCTAAAAAGCAGTCGCTCAACACTGAACATTACATAACGCATCTAGATCTTCCATAATATCAGCTCACTTTGAGAAAATAATAGAAAGAGGAAAGGCACACGTACAAAAGATAATGCAAGAAAAACAGGAGAAACAAAGCAAAAATTCAACACAATGATAAACAGCATAAGAACACCACTGCAGAGAATCATCAAGTGAATCATATAATTTGCAAAACAGTAATATCACAAAATAATGAAAGTATGTACCAGGAAAAACGTCAGCACACAGCATTAACACACACATGCCATACAAAACCCAGGAAGACCTTATAAAAGAGACTGAACACATTATATTGGAGAAAGGACTCAACACATAAATTTTTTATGAAAACTTCAATAAAAAGATTAGCAGCTGTAGAAATAACACAGATGATGGAAATGCACAGATCCACTGTGATCTCAAGTAGTAGAATATCTGAAGAATTTACAGCCAAGAAGGTTCAACAATCCTAACACAATGCTATACCAACAAAGGAGACAAGGCAGTAAGATGGTCATCATGAAAGAAAAGGAGTGCATAGACAAAACACTAGATTTTCTGAAGAGCAACATCACGAAGATAAACACCGATTTAACAGCAAATAACAACATTAACATTCAACAAAGTCGGAAAAGCTTTAAAAATACATTCACTAGAGACCAGACAGAAAGAAAGACACTGGGACATCAAAAGGCCCCCATTCTAAATTCCATATCAAAAATGCACACACAACATATTCCTTTAAGACCAGTCATTAAGTTCAGAAATTTTGCATCACATCATCTAGCCCAGCACACACATTACTACAGAAAATATACCCTTTTGAAAACAATAGTGGCATGGAAAACACAAATGTATTAACAAACAGGATGAAGAATATAGACGTTGGAGACACAGTAAGCCTTATACCACTTGAAGTCATATCAAAGTATACTTGCATTCCAGTAGATGACACAATGAACATCATTACACTAGAACGAAAAGAACAAGGTAACGTAGTAGGCACCCACATATTGAATAGCAACCACACACAGGACCATAACAGCACAAAATTACTTTGTGTTCAACAAAGAATTATATTCACAACATGGAAGACTCTCAATGGGATCACAAATTAGTGGGATCTCAGCCGTCATTTTCATGAACAACCAAAAGAACAAAGACCTTGGATGTACTCTGCCAATGGCATTCCTGAGTGATGAACCATTAACACACATAAAACAGCTGCACCAGTCACAGTCAGTCAAACCACTTGATGAAATAGAAACGAGTGATCTCCACAGATTAAACAGAGCAACCATAAACAAAAAGAGCTGCACACAGGCGCTGAATACACTAAGGAAATTAACAAGATAATATGTAAATGGGCAAAGAATGAATTCACCACTTATACACAAGATCTTGTACAACTCAAAGAACATGACACACACACTCACACCACACACAAGACATAACAAACAAGCACCCATTCACAAAACAAAATGGCACATACTCACATATTAAAAAATTTCATAGTACAAAATATTTTCCTTTTTTCCTTTTTTCCACTTAACAGACCATGGCAACCACAAAACTGAAATATAAACAGATTTAAAAACCGTGAAGCCCAACCTCCGCCTATACTAATAACTTACAGCGGAAGAAAATTTCCACATACAGTAGACATTAACTGATGGAAAACATGCTATAAATGACTTCACTGCAATATGCGATGGCAGAGTACTTAACACACTAAAGGAAATGGTTACACACACACACACACACACACACACACACAGACTCACAGATACACAAGGAAAGAGAGAGGGACAGTGGAGAAAGCTAATAAACTAGGTGCAAATTTGGAGCGAAACTGAGCCGGCCGCTGTGGTCGAGCGGTACTAGGCTCTTCACTCCAGAACCGCGCTGCTACGGTCGCAGGTTCGAATCCTGCCTCGGGCATGGGTGTGTGTGATGTCCTTAGGTTAGTTAGGTTTAATTAGTTCTAAGGCTAGGGGACTGATGACCTCAGATGTTAAATCATATAGTGCTTAGAGCCATTTTTTGGCGCCAAACTGAAATGAAAAGAGGTAAACTTCGACAGGCTGTAGACACGTTAACACTGTCTTTTGTAAAGTGAAAAAGTGTTACTTACGAGCGAAGATTCAAAATATATATGTGGTATATGTGCGTAAGTTTCAACAAGAAATGAAAAACGATTTTCGAAAGCTACCTGTAAGTAATATAATCGAGAAATATTTTCGCACAATAGCATTGCGTTTGGAAATGAAGCGGTATGTTCATTCAGCAACCAAACCAACGATAACATCTTTTAATTACGTATGACAAGTTACCAATTTCCAATAATGTACAGAGGGTCCTATATTACCCAATAATGTACAAAAATTAAGATAGTGACAACAACAGACAAAAACTGCTCTTAGGCTCAATGTCCATTAGACTAATTATTATTTAAAATATGTTCACAGAATAAAGAATATGTTTGAGGATTATGAAAATGCAGTTGTTTGGCTGACGGGCAGACCTTATATCCAGCAATTGAAACTACACAGTTGCTATGTCATAAAACAAATAAAAAGAGCCCCATCATCGCTGTTTTAAGAAACGGCTCGCAGTCAACTGTTTTATAAAAGAGGTTATGAGTTGTACTAACGTGGAATCACCATGCCTGTCTGTTGCTGTTCGATGGTACGGAATTAGCCTCACCAGTTTCCACATTCGTTCGTAAAACGTCTTTGCTGTGATCGCCCTGAGAAGTCTCGTCGATAGGACTGGCTGGTTCTTGGCACAATGCATGCCGCTTTTGTCGATATCGTGCGGGGTACAAATGAAATAGAGTAAGGACTACACGCCTACTACGTTGTGCTCTTGCTGCAGCCATCTGGGAGTTGATCGTATGGAGTGTTGCATGCAGAAGACTGTATGACTGCAGTACGTATGCAAAGCGACCAGCCATGCGCACTTTTCTCATCGCTCGCCACGGGAGTGTTTACAAAGACGAAACAGACTAGTCCACTGGACTGAAGACTAATAAGCGACCGTGATTGGGAAGTCTGGCTTTCAAAGCAACGTGTTGTGCTTAGATTTTAACCATGTTATCAGAGGGCTGTATGCAGGGTGTATACAAAAGTCGCAGTTTCAGCGTGTAGGGCGATTGAAGTATGGCACTCATAATAACTTTACGATGCTACTTTGTCACTGTATTGCCTTAAAACTTGAGGTTGGGTGAGGATTGGCAACATCACTGTGGTTATGAGCTGTGCTAAAGTGGAGATCCACAGAACTAATTAGTCGGCGCATTAATTAAAGTCAACAAGCCGTAATTGAGACGTGTCGACAAGCCATATGTAGGCTGAGCCCCTAAATGTCAAACGGGGCCAGGTGTTGTGATGTCTTTCTTCTCTTCTCGCATAACGGACGAACTAAGCGTGAATAACACCTCTGTTAAATAATTTTCTTCCATTTATTATTAATTTCTTTGTTGTCAGAACTGTTATTTTGCACTGTACTAGCTCGTTATGCACCAGCTTTTGGATTCTTACATACAAAACACAAGCATAATGTAATACCTAAAGAAACTCTGAAAAATATATCTTATGTACCTGGGTATTGAAATATTAAAATTATATGAATGTATAAGCCAAATATATTGCACAAGCGAGTAATGGCACAGGCAACTGTGTCACATGGATAAACTGGTAAATGTGATTAACAAGCCAAAAAAGGGGACGGTGGGGGGAGGGGGAGTGGGAGAAAGACTCTGTGGAATGTGGGTGTAGAACAGTTATAACAAACTCATTATCTGATGGTTAGAGAAGCAATAACTGGCTGCTGCTACTAAGTGAGGGTGAATAATGGAGTTGCGTTTAGTAATTAAGGACCAGGTTAGGATTCTTTGATCGGTGTTTATTAATGGCCGGCCTTACGGAACATGCTCTGAATAAACGTCATTCATATGATGTGAAGTGCAGTGTTCCCCATAAAATAACTAAAGGCAGAAAACTAACACTACAGGGAGTTCTGGCCATTAATAAACAACAATCAAAGAACCCTGAGAAGGTCCTTAATGAACAAACGTTGTTCCATTACTCACCCTTACTAAAGTAGCAACAGCCAGTTATTATTTATGTAGCCATCAGATAATAAGCTTGTTACAACTGTTCCACGCTCCATAGACTTCTTTCTCTCCCCACCCTCCTTTTCTTCAGCCTGTTCATCACATCACTAGCTTGTACATATGACAGACCAAGTAAGACATAGTAGCGTGTGCCAGTACTTCGTGGTACAATATATTTGGTTTGTACGTTCATATAGTTTTAACATTTGAATATACAATTATATAATATATATTTGTTCAGAGTCTCTTTAGGTATTACATTATGCTCGTGGTTTGCATCGATATAGTCATAAATTCTCACATATCACTGTTCAACAGTCTTTGTACAACTACGAATTCTCGCTAAAGTTGTGTGGAATATCTGTATAGTTTGAAGTTATTTGACGATGGCCGAAGAAGCCGAAAGCCGGTTCATAACGAAACATTAAATAAATATTATTGTGCAATATTAACACTGTGTATTATTAATACGTCTGTGTTTCTCCAAGAACTGACGGAATATTCCATGAACTTAGCATATTTATTACGTCTTACATTTTCTGGAAAGTGGATGTACACCTTCACCAATCTTCTACAGAATTCTAGATGACCGCCCCCCCCCCCCCCCCATCACCACTGCCCGCATCACAAGTTCGTTATCCATTGACACAAATGTTTGCAGCGCGGCTCCCTGTGTTATGGTATCTGTCGCATGGCCTTTTATTACTGTACTGTCTCATTGTCTCATTTACAATTAAACTAATCACATTTTCAATATGACAAGTATATCACTTTTAGGTTTGATGCAGTAAAAAACCGACTACTAAATTAAGAGTGAAATTTAGCTTGTTCTAGGACTTACGGAACGCAGCATGGGCCCAGTGATTTCACATTAGCACGCACGTATCAACAATGGAATTGCCAGAATCCGTAATTTAGATTAACATGGGTGTGAAGACATCAAGTTCTTCCACGAAAACGGTGGCTGCTCAGATCTACAGAAGCAAGATTTTGCATGGTTATGTACTTCGTTATGCCGATGCAAGTGGCGGAAAACTCAACAGTGCAAGAATATAAAGTGCATCTCGTGGATAAACATCTTCGACGCCACAGAAGTTGCACATGGAACGACTTTTTCATTTCCTTGACATGTTAATAGTACTCTGGTTCAAATAGCTCTGAGCACTATGGGACTTAACTTCTAAGGTCATCAGTCCCCTAGACGTAGAACTACTTAAACCTAACTAACCTAAGGACATCACACACACCCATGCCCGAGGCAGGATTCGAACCTGCGACCGTAGCGGTCTCGCAGTTCCAGACTGTAGCGCTTAGAAACGCATGGCCACTCCGACCGGCTAGTACTCTGGAGAAGTGTCTTCTTACCCGCAGTAATTCATGCCATACCTTGGCTGTTCTGAGAGCAGCATTTCAGGTATTATGGTCAATGTCAATATAGTAAACATATTTTGTTGTATCCTTCACGCTGTTGCAGTTTTGTTCTACCTTTCAGATGTTTAATTACCAATATCAGCTTCAAATTCGTCAGATGTACTGGATTTCTGTTGCTGAATATTACTCTTCTACAATAACGAATAATGTGAAATACACGTATTTTAACTCACTGGATGTGAATATTTGATGTAAGAGCATTTAACCATCGCAATAGCAACGGAAGTCAGGGGTACCCTAAGCCCAACTTTTGTAAGTATTGTAATCTGGTCATGTAATTTATATTTTAAAATTCTGAAGAAAATATTTATTGTTTTTCAGTAAAACTTTCTACCAGAGTCTTTAACTGTTTTAATTTTTTAAGTTAAACTTAATCCTGAAGTTGAAGTCTGAAGTGAAGCAGCAGATGCAATCTTCATAAAGAATGTGAATATTTTGAGGTTCTGGACCCTACTTCGACATTAGTATCGGTTTAAAAAGAGAGTTGTTAATGAAAGTCAACTACAATTAGCGAAATTTGCATCTCTTATCTTTTTAGTTGTCCTCTACCTCTCCCATTGGTAGTGTACATTATTCAGAACAAAATATTTTCTAATGAAACTGAAAAAAATTAACTAAACTTCTATTTCGGTTTTTTTTTTTTTTTTTTTTTTTTTTTTTTTTTTTTTTTTTTTTAGTGGGCTTAAAGTACCCACTCCTACCCGTTCGTAGTATGCGTTATGGGAAAGGCACTGAAGTTAGCATCTTTTTGAATATTCTATTTTCTCGGAAGCAACCGGATAAACAGAAGTGCCTTAATTACTAAGTACAACAAGGTGTATTCGGCCTTAGGTCGTATCTGATGCAATAAAATAGCGAAAATTAAAAGAAGGTGAGAATAAATTATAGTGATGGTAATTAAGCAAATTGTTAGAGAGATCAGTGCAAGGAAGAAAACTGATTGAGTTAATATTAATCGAATAAAGTAGCTATGCTATCTCGGTAGTAAAATAACAGTAGATAAAAGATGCTTAAAACAAGTTATTTACTGCAAAATAAAATATTCCTACTACAAACACATCAATATCAGAATATTCGACATGAGCCATATTTCTGGATAACCATTATCCACTTATCTTAGAGCTGGATACCGGGCATAGAGAAAGTGAGATTGAAGATCAAATGATATAAAATCGGCCTAGATCATTAGAACGATCTGAAGGTAAAGGACGTTAGATCTGGAAATAGTATACGAGGTAAATGACAGAAGCTCAGTCAGAAGGCAGAGGGCAGATGAAATTTATGGGACATATGTTTCTCATAAATATGTTTCACGGCAAGGCAATAAACTGGAAATCAAGATCAAACCGAAAGAGTGTACTTCTAGATGTCAAGGCCCAAAGGAGTTGCAGAAATTATTTGATAAAAGGTGAACAAATGTTTTACTATATTGCGTTTTCGTATGAAATGTATGTTGTTTGAAATAAAGTACTTTATTCCATACAACCATCGGTCGAGTTTGACCTCATAGTAATTTTCAAGTATGCATGCATGTTCATTATCGTCAGTACGCACATGGCGGCAGGAAGGCGCATACATACACTGCCGGTATAAAAATTGCAATACTCTCAAGGACACGATCATTCTATTAACATTTGAGGCCGCAGGTAGATCATCTCTCTAAGAGTATATGACAAAAAATTCAGACCAAATGAAACACACATGTCACAGTAAAATCTTAACAATACACAATATATGCTCTTCTGGCGGCAATGCATGCGTGTATTCTCGTATGCAAACGAACATATAGGTGCCACATAGCATCCTGCGATACATTTTCCCAAGAATCTTGCGCCTTTTATTGTAATTCGGCAAGAACGATTAAGTTCCAGCTTCATCATGTCCCATATGTGGTCAATTGGTGGGAGATCTGGTGGTCTTTACGGCCAGGGTAGTTGCTGTACATCAAGAAGAAAAAGTTGTTTCGTAGCTGCCATTAGTGGACGCGCACTGTCCTGCTGAAAAAGTACATCTTCCTTTCGAAGAAATAGCAGTATGATGAGGATACACAATACACAACATATGCTCTCCTGTCGGCAATTCATGCGTGTATTCTTATATGTAAACTATCATAAAGGTGCCAAATAGCATTCTGCGATACATTGTTCCAAGCATCTTGCTCCTTTTGTTGCAATTTTCCTATTAATGAGCAGGAAGGTATTTCTTTAACCTGCAGAAATGCCAAATGTGCCCGCGAGCTGTAATTGGTACCCCATCCCCATACACACATCATGAAGCCTGGTATAAGACACGTGTGTCGTCTCTGCGCTCTGGAACAGGCACCTCACCAGGTCCATCCCATACGCATGTACTTCCCTCAGTGGCATTCAGTCGGAACTTACTCCCATCAATGATGACAACAGAGGGGCATCACATTCTCCAATCAACTGTTTCACGACACCAGAGTGGCCCAGCTTGGCAGTGCCGCGATGTAAGTGGTAGCCTGGCCAGAGGTACCTGTGGTCTTAATCTTGTTGCAAGCAGCCGATTCCCAACGGTCTCTGATGACATAGTGGACGCATCAGGTGTCCAAATTTTGTCCCTGTACTACATTCGGTCGGCCACCGCTGCTCGGACAATGTGTCGATCTTAATGTACGTCTCTGCTATGCAGACGACCAGAACCTGATCTACAGGTGTGGAAGCGTTCCACAGACCACTGTTGAAAACTGCGAGACATCACCGATACATTTTGCCCAACATGTGTAGTAACCCGTCGATTCATCCACCCAGTTTCCATCATGTGCACAATGCGACCCTACCCAAATGGTGAAACTGTCCAACAGAAGTACGTACTCGTAGGTGGGGCATGGTTGTACTCTAGAATCAGTAAACACGCAGTGCAGTTTCTGTCCGCAGATTCAAAGCAGAGGGCACATAGACAGGCCGTCAGAACGCCGACGACCGTGACAAATGACGAACTAACTCTATAGTCCCTCACTGCCTACATATTACACTCTGGTGCCACTGAACGCAGACATTGAGGGTGGTTCATTTTTCTACCGGCATAAGCTGCCACTCAACAGGATGCCTCTAACTCAACATGGGCGTTCCGGTACTCGTTCCAAAGCTGTGTAACAAAGATTCACTTTCGATTATATGGCGATTTGTCTTTTTGTGTTTTTTTCTTTTTTTGTATACAGGAAAACGTCTATGAGCACTAAGTCAGTCAATCGTAATGCAGAATTAAGTACTCTTTTTCAAGCAAGACGCAGCCTATACGGAACAGTAATAAATGTCAGAACAGGAATGGTTACTTCGGCAAAGGGCAGAGTTTCAAATGTGTAACTAAGCGCAGAAAGAGCCTGACAGCGGCTACGCAGGGCGGTGCGCAGGTCTTACCTCCCCAGTGGAAGCCCCAGTTGCGGTTAACATCGGTCCCCACGCAGGTCGAGTTCGGGTTCGGCTGCCGATTCTTGCGCCAAAGACGGTCCTGAAAACATATGAGTTCGCAACAAAAGTTCTCAAAGATACGCTCAGATTAGTTTAAGACATCGGTGGCTATTAGACGAACAACCTGCAATCAGGGGACACATATTGTCCATAGAGATCGGTGACTTTACGCATCCAGTTACTATTAATTTCCTCCCACAACAATAATATTACCGGTTCGATCTGCTCGACGCCTTCAGGTCTGTGGTCATCGGAGAATGATCTACTGCTACTGAAAAAAATGTATTTTATAACATTAAATAGATACTTTCAGGTCATTCTGTATAACAAGTACAGCTACCTCAATTTTTTACTACATGTATAAGTTAATTACTTGTTATCACGACAGTGATTGGAATAACGGGTGAAATGTATTGGCATTTTGCACTTCCTGCCGAAAGGAAAACGATTAAAGAAATGGCGGGTAAAAGACAAAGAGTTATTCCACGACAAATTTTGGAATTTAATTTATTCTGAGCAGAAATATTTAGAACCGTGTCGGTGTTACACAGTTCAGAGCATAGTCACTACGTTTACTTGCGACACATCTTCCGAAAGACGAAAACCGAATCCGGAAAAAAACATTTTTCGCTTTCATGTTTACACGTTAAGGTCTGAAGCGGATTTGTTAGCCCAGTTAAATATAGCGCCTGGAAAACAGCTCTTACAGTTTGTGATTTAGTCACCAAAATCGCTATTTCTCTTCAATTACATCAGATGTAAGCAGCTTTAGTCTAATATTTCTACTTCTACTTTAGTGTACAAAAAGCCGATTCGTCCACACCAGCCAAAAATTCTTAAAAATAAGATAGAACTTGACAGTCCTAGAACTTTTAAAAACCGGTTGCGTATACATGGGAGCAAAAATCGCCTGCGGGATTGGAAAACCGGCAATTAGAAGATGATCTCCGGAATCGGTTTTGAAGTGTTCACATGATCACCCAAAAGTGGCATTGGCAAATAGGCTACGAAATCCTGTTTTGGGAGTCCCATGTAAACGGGGTGAGAGATAATATGAGAAACAATCGTCTCTATCGGCCACTAGTACACGATTTCAACCATGTGGATCCATTATCTGATGCTGGTTAGGTGTTGAGCGTTTACTTTATTATTACCTAAGGACACCAATATTACTACATGAACCATGCCCCCTATCGATATGTTTGCCAGCCGCCAAGCAACGTCCTCCCTGGCGCACGGCGAAGGGGCGCTCTTATGGCCTGGCTCTTTGACTCAGCGTCTCTCTGGCTCGGCTCGGCCTCGGTTGCTGCCAGTGGTGTACACACTCAGCTTTTAACCTGCATGCTTGCCTGTTAGCCAGGCAGGTAAGGTGCAGCATATTATTAGCAAAACGGGTGTGAGGCTTCACCCCCATTCAAGCAAAGCTATGCGCGTCCCAGGTAGGGTAAAGTAATCTAGCTTGCCTTCGCGATGTTCTACGCTACGTAGCCGTTTATTCTGTACTGCTTCGTTGTAATGTTATGAGTAGGTTTTGGCAGTTGATAAAAAATCCTTTTCACCCGCGTATCACAAGGCGAGACTCAATGAAAAATACATTCGTTTTCGAGCATTGTAGGCCAGAAAATGGAGGATTTTATTTGACCTGTTTTCCTTTTCGGCGTATTTCCAGCTTATTTGTTTATTTCGATATGAACGGTTTCTGTACAACTTCACCCTCTTTCGACTAGTACTGGCTATTCTCACTTCGAACCATCATGGGGTCACCTGTAATACAGTAAGCAGAGCCATCTCTGAAAGTCCAGATCCTTTTCACCTGACAGCCTGAAGATGTCAATTGTGCTGCAACGCTAACTGAAGTAGGGATTTGGAAGTATTGTTTCTGTAACTTTAATGTGTTTCAGCCAAATACGATCCCAGTTACACCAATTTTGTTTACTTTTTCTAGAATGTGCATAGCGGGTCGGCTAAATTCATTCTAGATTCCCCCAAAGCACTTTAGCAAACACGAAGTTCGTTTGTCATATTACGTTGCTCTAAAAAGTACATGTCTGAAAGAAGAAGCTTTTCTTTTATACTAAGATTTCTTCGCACTTCATCGCATTCAGCCACACTATAGTTCGTACTATCCACTGAGCCACACTACTCTCTATTTCAATCAATATTTGCCCTAGATCTGAAAAGCCTATATATCGCTAAATGGCCTCAATTCCCACTTACTTGTCAGTCACTAAGTCTTTGCCATCTTTCAAAATAATTACAGAGTCATGAAACTAATATAAACATGTAATATATTAGAGGTTCCCGAATAAGCGTTAAGTAACATTTTACACGATTGGCAGTGAGAGACATCTACCGATGTATTTCAAGGTGCCTCATAAAAACACGGAAACCTTTCCCCTTCTGGACTTGTGCTCTGTTTCGTTACTGATATATATTCCCCAATTCTTAATTTCTCCTCGATCTCCTTTACGTTGGGTTTGGTAATTATACTGCTCCCATCGTTGTGAAAAAAAAGGGTTGCAGTGAAACTATCCACTCACACGTCTATCTGGTTAGTCATACTGGATTGATAGCACAATCTGTTGTCAGATGCAGCAGGCTCGACGGGTCCCACAAAGCTTGCTAGACTTGTGGAAACCAAAGGCGGCCTGCTTTGACCGTTGTGGTTCAATACGCGTGCACTCTTGTGTCTTCGTTGCGGCCGGTTGAGCTGCTTCTACAGTTGCAGTGGAGTAGAAAGGAAAAGATGTACGGCTCTGGTTGCTGCTCACCGCCAATCAGTGGAAAGCCACCAAGCAGTTATGAGTGGTGATTGCGTGGATCTTGAAGGCTACAACCACCTGCTCCAATCATGCCATATTTTTAGCGGAGGTCTGCATTGCCAAACTTAGTGTGTTGGGAAATACGGTGCTCGAATTGCAAGACGACCATGGTTCACCCCGGCCGTTTGTCTCTGACTCCTACGCTGGGTGGAGCTGCAGAAGCGTATGGACTTTTTGGTGAGCATCTTATTCTATAATGTCGGGTGTTTGCCTCTGTGTTTCAGACAAACCACTTTCAAGGGAGTGCCGGCCTGTGTGGTCGAGCGGTTCTAGGCGCTTCAGTCTGGAACCGCGCGACCGCTACAGTCGCAGGTTCGAATCCTGCCTCGGGCATGGATGTGTGTGATGTCCTTAGGTTAGTTAGGTTTAAGTAGTTCTAATTTATAGGGGACTCATGACCTCAGATGTTAAGTCCGATAGTGCTCAGAGCCATTTGAATCAATTTTGATTTCAAGGGAGTGTTTATCGGCAGTTACATTATTGAAACTGATTCTGCTTTACTCGTACGTGCCTCTGTGGCAATGTCTCCCTATGCACTGCGGATAATTCGCGAAGACCGCTAGTTGTCTGCAGCATGTGTCCACGTGGTGAGAGGTTCGGTTTCCTTGTCTTAAATGAGCCCGTTGAGCCTCTCTCTTCCTCCGACTATACAGTACTCATACAGCTTTTTATCAAATAGCTAAGAGTGCACATAATATTTTATTACGATTTTTGTTTGTCGATGTTAAAAATATTTCTATTGTTTGAAATTCGAACGCGATGTGTAATGTGGAGTAGTGCTTGATCTGGGATGGATGAAAATAGTCTTTAACGGTAGCCAGCTGACACCTTTGGTTTTAATTTGTTGATGAATTCCTGACTGTTACTCATTTGTTTAACTGTGTGTTCTTAATTGGAAAATTGATTGCAAAGTTAATCCCATTGCTCACTAATAGTTATCAGTTGGGAGCCATCCCTTGAAATTTTTTTCTTGTACATAATTTATCATTCTCAACTTCCCTCATAGTGTGAGCGTCTGCCTCAAATTACTGCAGTCATTGGGGTGTCATTTAGCGAGAAGTACTTGCACATATTTTTATTATTGCGCACTGTTCTCAGGGTGCTTCGTAGTTATGGTCCACTGTCCGACCTGCGCCGAAAGTCAAACCATATTTTCCGTTATTATTATTACTAATTTGCTTAATGAGGATTTTTCTCTATTTTATAAATATATTACATCACTTTTTAACCCCGCAAAAAAAAAGTTTTGTATAAACTTGTTGAATTTCACGTTACTGACAGGATAATTGCGTGTATTGAACATGCTCCTGGAACAACTGCGCATTAGTATTAGCGTTCATTCTTTGCTATCACCAAATCACGAGATTAGAGCGACATAAAGTTGCTTTTTTGAGTCATCAGTCTTCTTACTGGTTTGATGGGGTCCGCCAGGAATTCCTCTCCTGTGCCAATCATTCCATCTCAGAATAGAACTAGCAACGTACGTCCTCAATTATTTGCTGGTTGCAATCAAATCTCTGTCTTCCTCTACAGTTTTTACTCTCTACAGCTTCCTTTACTACCATGGAATTTATTCCGTAACGTCTTAACATATGTCCTATCATCTTGTCCCTTCTTCCTGTCAGCGTTTTTATCATATTCCTTTCCTCACCGATTGCGCGGAGAACCTCCTCATTCCCTACCTTATCAGTTCACCTAATTTAGAACATTCTTCTGTATCACCACATCTCAAATATTTCTACTCTCTTTTGTTCCGGTTTCAGCAAAGCCCAGTTTCACTACCATACACTGCTGCGTTCCAAGCGCACATTGTCAGAAATGCCAGTGCTAATCTGCTTTTTATGTCCGCCCGTCCTGAGTTACTTTGCTGCCTAGGTAGCAGAATTCCTTAACTTCATCTACTTCGTGATCATCAGTCCTGATGTTAAATTTCTCGTGTTCTCATTTCTGCTACTCATCATTGCTTTCGACTTTCATCGATTTGCTCTCAATCTATATTCTGTATTCTTAACCTGTCCATTCCATTCAACAGTTCTTCTTCGCATTCACTCTGGATAGCAATATCATCAGCAAATCATATCATTGATGTCCTTTCACCTTTAATTTTAATTCCACTTTTGAACGTTTCTTTTAAGTGCTTCTTAGATATATTGTTTAAACAGAAGGGGCAAAAGCTTACATCCCTGACTTAGACCCTTTTTCATCCAAACACTTCGTTTTTGGTCTTCCTCTCTCATTGTTTCCTCTTGGTTCTTGTACATATAGTATGTTATCCGTCTTCCCCTATAGCATACCCCTACTTTTCTCAGAATTTCTAACGTGTTGCCCCATTTGAAAATGTCGAACGATTTCTGGAGCTCGACTGAACCTCTGAACGTCTCTTGATTCTTCTTTAGTCTCGCTTCTATTATCAAGTGCAACGCCAGAACTGCTACTCTGGTTCCTTTACCTCTCCTAAAGCCAAACTGATCATCATCTAACAGATCCTCAGTTTTCAATTCCATTCTTCTGTGTATTATTCCTTTAACCAATTTGGATGAAACAGCTGTTGAACTGATTGTGCCACAATTCTCGAAATTGCCGGCTCTGGCAGTTTTCGAAATTGTGTGGACGATGTTTTTCCGGAAGTCTGGTTGTAAGTATATCGCCAGTCTCATACAATATGCACACCAACGTGGATAATAGTTTTGTTGTCACTTCCTTCAGTGATTTAAGAAATTATGATGGAATGTTATCCATCCTTTCCGCTTTATTTGATGTTAACATCTCCAGAGCTCTTTTAGGTTACGATTTTCACACTGGTTCCACAACCGCTTCTAACTCGACTCATATTTATACTTCTATCACGTCATCAAACTAGTCCTCCCCCTCAAACAGCCCTTCAGTGTGCTGCTTCCATCCATCTGCTCTCTCCCCTCCGAATTTTTTACAGTGGACTTCCCGTTACACCTTTACGTTCTGAATTATGCGTTCAGTTTTCTAAAATACTTTCCGTTTCTCTTCACTTCTGCTTGCGGTATGTATACCTGAACTTTCGTTGTCGGTGTTGGTTTGCTGTCGACATCAATGGGAACAGCTCAAACACTGAATTGTTCACAGCAACCCACTCTCTGCCCTATTTTTCTATTCATAGCGAATCTTACTCCCGTTATACTATTTTATGCTGCTTTTCGTATTATGCTATACTCATCTGACCAGAAATCCTTGCCTTCTTTTCACGTAATTTCACTGGGCCCCACTATTTCTAGATTGAGACTTAGCATTTCCTATTACACGTTTTCTAGCTTCACTACCACGTTGAAACTTCTGATGTTCCGCGCTACGACTCGTAGAACGTTATCCTTTCATTCGTTATTGAGTCTTTCTCTAATGGTCACTTCCGTCTTGGCTGTATCCTTCCGGAGATTCTTTCGGTAATGAAAAGATCTTCATGACACATTTTCGATTACAGGCAACAGGTCCCACGGATACATATTATGTATCTTTAACCCGGTGCTTTCCATTGCCTTTTGCATCCTCATGCGGTTGATCATGGCTGATTATTCTGCCTTTCAGAGAAGGTTTTCCACCCAATGGGCAAGAACCTCTGTCCGCTCCTTCGCCCTCTTTGACAATGCCCTTGGCAGAAAGAGGGTAACTTCTTATGCCGGAAGTCTTTTACAAATGAAAAAACATGTATCTTTCGCAACCAGCAGAAAAATGCTCTTATCGTAGCACAAAAAATGCGAATAAGCTACTTTTTAAAAGATAGACTGAAAAATGGGGTGCTTCATTCGGCTTTCCTTAGCGCCTTCAAAAATTCGGTTTTGATAGCAAAAAAATCTTGTTTTTCGGCTGTATCTCAATAATTATGTTTTTTCGCTAACGGAAATATGGCACCTCTAGATAATACAGATCATACCATTAAAATCTGAGCAGTAGCTGCTGACAGAAAAAAAATGGTGAAAAACGTCTTTTTCGGGTGTTTTCAGGAACCGTCCATGGACTAAATGGTGGCTCGATAAGTCCCCTTGCCAGCCGCGGTGGTCTAGCGGTTCTAGGCGCTCAGTCCGGAACCGTGGGACTGCTACGGTCGCAGGTTCGAATCCTGCCTCGGGCATGGATGTGTGTGATGTCCTTAGGTTAGTTAGGTTTAATTAGTTCTAAGTTCTAGGCGACTGATGACCTCAGAAGTTAAGTCGCATGGTGCTTAGAGCCATTTGAACCATTTGATAAGTCCCTTTAGGCCCTGCATAATAAACATCTGATGTAAAACGAACCATTCGATTTGCTCCATTTGCCTAAGCTGGAGGAAGTGTGTAATATTCAAAAACTGACCCTGTTCTATAGCACAGTAAGACGATCCTTCTGTTGGGTATAGAAATTGTCCCTAGCCCGAGGGCTATCCAAAATATTTTACCCTCCAATATTTTACCCTCCCTTTCTATCACAACTAAACGCTAAATATGAGTCTCGGAAAAATCCCGTTTTTATGCGTGGTGTTTTGGAATATATTGGTATGGTGTGCTGTCGCATGCGACTCAACAAAGGAACAACGTCTGAGAGCGATGCTAGAAGTATACTTTCACTGGAACAATTACTATCGAGTTGCACTGTGCAGCAGTAAATGCAAAGAAAGTTGTATCTGAATTCGGCATTTGTTTATTACTGACTTTGATACAAGCAATGCTGCAAACATTTCCCTTGAATATTAAGCTTTACTAGCACTTGGATGGGCGACCGTCCGGTGTGCCGAGCTCTGTTGGCAAGCTCGGTGCACTTAGCCCTTGCGAGGCCAATTGAGGCGCTACTTGACTGAGAAGTAGCGGCTCCGGTCACCAAAACTGACAACGGCTGGAAGAGTGGTCTGCTGACCACATGCCCCTACATATCCGCATCCCCTGACGTCTATAGGCTGAGGATAACGCGGCCTTCGGTCAGTACCACTGGACCTGCCGAGGCTTATTCGGGCGGAGTTTAGTTTTAGTGTGTACGTAAGGTTAAATGGGGTCCTTCATAAGTCTGTCATCACTTTCGACCAGCGGGTGATACAGGTTTCTGTTGTCCGGGAAGTGATTACATTTGTTTGCCTGTAAAGCCCGTAGGCACCATGCGCATTCAGCAAGACAATACACCATCTCACTGCTCCCAAATGTGTGTCGAAACCTTTAAAGGATCAATTCATTGACATGGGGGTGCTTGTGTGGTTCCTGAAGTCATATCAATCCTATTGAACACATTTATGACACCACTGAGCAAAATGTGTTCGTCTTTGACCCACTTTTTACAAATGTCAGTGGCTTGAGGAAACTGGCTGAGTGATTATGGACCAGGGTGACCCACCAATGCTTTTGTGTATGCCTACACCTCGCCGCCGCCAACCGGGCGAATGCAACCTACTACCTAGGTGCTTCTAATTCACTCATCAACGAGACTGGTGAGATTTATTTTACATTTAAATATCTAAAATAGATTATGGACATCGTATTTCATTTAACAGTATGTAATTTGAATATTGTGTATTTAGTGCGTGAAACGTCATAAAATTCACGAGTTACTTACTGTAGTCCAAGTGTAGTGATACCCGTCGGGGTTTGTGGTGGGGAAGATATAGAAGTCGAGCTGCTCGATGACGTCCCTGACTGTCGAGTTGTCGGTGGTGAGGATCTCATTGATGAACCACGACATACAGGCTACGGTGGCCCACTCCAAAGCATGCATGCCTGCCAAAAGCAATTAACGTTCTTATGAAGCGATGTAGGTACATTTAGATGCAGGGAGCTGCTGTAGAGGCGCTCACTGTTCGCAGTTGCTTGACGTGAAAGTCCACATACACGGTGAAATGCTGCTGCATGCAGTAGTACAGTACTGATAAGGTAAATCGACTCACCTGCAAGACCGAGATAATAACTTAGCACAGTAATGATACAACTACGTTTAGCGCTTTCGGGATTGTTGTACCTCAAATATAGGAAAAATCTTGTGTATCGTCACAGAGTGTTAGCCTACTCATTACAATCAATATTTTCTCATTTTAATATGAGTTGGGTTTCTGATCACCGCAAACAACAATTTCTGCAACATGCAAATGCAAACCTGGAACGAAGAATTCATTCTTCTATGTTTTGGATTTTGTGTCTCTCTTGTATACCACCAGGCTCGGATTACAAAGAGCTAACTTTCCTACATCTTCAAATGAAATTCTTATAAAAATCAGAAAGGCTTCTTAAAGTTCTAAACAGAATCAAGAGCCTATTTCACACTTAGCACTTTTGTCTACAGGAATTATGCTTCGTCTTCAGGTTTAAAAGGTCAGCATTCTACGAAAATGCATTTACTAAGTTCACTCAACAACAACAAAAACTTTTCTGAACAATCGCATGCTGCTGGAGTAAAAAAGCAGAAAGTAATGGGGCCCATGAAAGTGGCACAGCATCAGTGAGTAATGTAAGTTCTGAAGAACTGAGGTTTCACTGAACGTTTCTTGTGTTATTTTCTCTATTTTATTACTTTGTGTGCTGGAACCAATGTCATACATAATTTACATAGTGTACTGTATAAGGATTGAACGCAATCACATGTTTCCTGTCTGCTATTTTTATGAAAACGAATGTACTACCGCACGTCACTGACAATTAGATCTGTTAGCAGTAACCTTTTTATTCGGTTTTCCAAGCTAGCTGGTTGAAGGAAATCGACTAAAGTCAGTCAACTTGTATTAATGATTCAGTGAGATCGACGTCTACGGGATTGTGAACTCTGACTTCAAAGTGGAAAGAAAGTACTCTACATTCTCGTAGCTATGGTTATTTATACACTCAGCTGTATTTATGGCCTTTCAGTTGAGGAACCACAAGGTCCCTTCTTCAGGTACAAGGAGGAGATATTCGAAGTACATTCACATCATAGATCGTGTGATAGAAAGCCTGATGGAACTACTAATTCATTTCTCTACAGGTAGAAATTTAATTCAACTGACAGATGCAAATTAACTGTAATATATTCTTTTCCCATTGACAACCGTTTCTGATCACCAGCAGCATAAAAAGTGTGTATGTACATTCTGGATCTGTCACTGAAAACACCCAACACGAAACCACAATGTTACGGTTGTGCATACTCAAAGGCATTTCGTTATTACATACGACAGCTTCAGTCTGTTAAATGTATGTCTGCTGCTACAACAGTAAAATTAATTTTCGAATTACTCGCCCTGGCATATCCGTCTTCGGCAACCTCTTTGGATTCAAAAACCACTACGACGCTCCAAGACCATCGCGAAGTGGAGACTTCACTGCTCATCTCACTTGTAAACGAACGCTTCACATCCCAAACCAATCGTTAAAAATCTTGTACTGTGTAAGTGTGACTGTACAGGGTGTCCAGAAAAGAACTCCCTGATTTCAAAATTAAATATCTCGAAAACAAAGATCGATAGAGGAATTCAGTAAACGGTATGTTTATTGTGAAAGCTGTAAGAAGTTTATACAGCAGTTTGAAATAATAGTTACAAAAGCTGCTAACAGATGGCGCTGTAATCGCCATACGTAATGCCAAATATAAATAGTGATCCGAAGCCCAGAGCGATCAATTCCACTATTGAAACGTGAAAGGAGGTTAGCGTACCGAAGGAAGAGATTAAAACCATGTACTCCATTGAACAACGTGTTTTTCTGGTGCCACAGGTTAGAAGAGAGTCCTACGGCAACAAGGCGAAGTTTTCAAGCACAATTTAATGTTCCAAAAGGACCCGATGCGAAAACCATTCGTACGCTCTTCCCAAAATTTCAACGAACAGGCAGCGTAACTGATGATCTAGTGGGGCATGTTGGCCGGAAGCAAACCGCAGTTACGCCTGAAAATATCGCCACAGTTTCTGGAATTATTCAGCGAAATCCAATGTCATCCGTCCGTAGAATTGCATCTGAGACTGGTTTGAAGCGTTCCAGCACGCAGAAAATACTGAGCAAGAGCCTACACATGTTTCCATTCAAAGTTCAAACGCCCCATGCCATACCCGTACGAGCTGTGCAACAAAGAGTTGCCTTTACTAATCAGATGCTCACAATGATTGATACTGAAGGATTTGATGTTGGCTGCATCTGGTTTACAGATGAAGCACACTTCCACCTGAATGGATACGTGAATAGGCATAACTGGCGATTTTGGGGTTCCGAAAAGCCATATTGGTGTTAAGCGAAACCCCTGTACTCTCCTAAAATTACTGTGTGGGCTGCAGTACGCAGCAGAGGCATTACTGGCCCTTTTTTCGTTCGAGAAACGGTCACTGGTGCACGTTACGTTGCAATTTTGGAACAATTTGTCGCCACACAGCAAGCGTTAGAGGATCGACCAGTTACTGAATGGTTTATGCAAGATGGAGCCCGACCACATCGGACCGAACAAGTGTTTCGCTTTCTTTAGGAATACTTCGGGAATCGAGTCATTGCTTTGGAATATCCCAAATTTACAGGTGCAGGCATGGATTGGCCTCCATATTCGCCGGATTTGACTCCCTGTGACTTTTTTTTTGTGGGGCACAGTGAAAGATATGGTCTACCCGAAGCATCCCGCCACGCTGGACGAGCTTCAATCGTCGATCTGTATGGCATGTGAATCCATTTCGGTTGAGACACTACGAAATGTGATGGCGAATTTCATTCTTCGTTTGTGGCACCTCTGTAGTGCCAATGGTGAACCTTTTGAAAACATTGTGATGTGATTGTTTGCAAAGATTGTTTTCATACGATTATTTCACTCATGTATGCTGATATGAGCTGTACAGCGTACAGCGCCATCTGTTAGCAGCTTTTGTAACTATTATTTCAAACTGCTGTATAAACTTCTTACAGCTTTCACAATAAACATACCGTTTACTGCATTCCTCTATCGATCTTTTTCGAGATATTTAATTTTGAAATCAGAGAGCCCTTTTCTGGACACCTTATATGTTAAGTTACTCATTATAAGGTTCAGAACGCTTTACTCACCTCCCTCAATGACTGCTACTGGGTTACCGTCCCCAAAAGAGATCTTCACACCTTTAATTTCGCGACCTTCGTACGTGCTTCCACCCACGACTGTCGTCACTGTACCTGGGTATGTTTCCACCAGAGTGTCCAGCCAGGCGTAGATCTGCGAACAAGTACAGAAGCATCACGTATTGTTGCACATAACTGGAAACAAAAGGTGCGTGAGCTACATTGGTGACTTGTGGGAATCTGATCATAGCCGCGCAGGGTAGCCGTGCGGTCTTGGGCGCCTTTTCACGGTTCGCGGGGCTCGCCCCGTCGGAGGTTCGAGTCCTCCCTTGGGCATGGGTGTGTGTGTTGTCCTTAGTGTAAGTTAGTTTAAGGTAGATCAAGTAGTGTGTAAGCCTAGGGACTGATGACCTAAGCAGTTTGGTCCCGTAGACCTTTCCTACAAATTTCCAAAATTTCCATATGATCATAAATATTCTACAGCCTCGATCTCGCTCTACCATCTTTTACGCCACACACTTCCCTCTGTAAGCAGACTGACTATTCCTTGAGGCCACAAGATATTGTTCCATCAATCGTTCCCTTCTTTAAGACAAGTTGTACCATAAATGTTTTTCTTTCCAATGGGGTTAAGTACCTCTTCATTAGTTACTCGACCTTCTCGTCTTCAGCATTCTACTGTAACGCCAAATTTCAAATCCTTCTGCGAACTTCTAGTTTCTACCATTGATTGTTCACGTTTAACTTCCAAAAAACATCACACTCCAGACTAGTGACAAACTAAATGAGGCCCTTGGTTGTTTTAGAAACTGACGTATTTGTAGCTATAATGGCTGACAAATTAAATAAGTATTTATATTGTTGGCGCTCTACCCTCTAATAGTACCAATAAACATTCATAGAGACATAGGTGAGAATCTTAGAATACGGATCGTCATTTAACACAGCAACCATCAGGTACACTGTACAGAATTAATAAAGAATAGAATAAGAAAATTACATTTATATTTGATACGTCTGGAAAGAAAGTTTATACGATAATAGTATGAATTATTTTCGCAATCATAGTACGAGATAGTAGTTATTATTGGTATTAGTGTGGTAAATGTTTTGCTGAAATTCTCAATAACGTCGTTGAAATCTTCCATTTGAAAGTTTTCTTTCTGTTGGAAAAATGGACAGACTGATTAGTTGTTCTTGATTCTTCGTAATGTGAAGAAAATTATTAGTTTCAATTTAGAAAAATTTCTCTCGCATAATGTGACAGAGACACGAATGGTAAAATAGTATTGGATTATAGGTGGTATATGTGGAAATGATTCACTGAGCTTCCATTACAAACTAAAATCCATCTCGCAGCAACGGCCACTCTAGTCTTGTCCGCACGTAGATACCTACCATAACTTTTATTTCTTGCAGAACCTACTTCTTATCAAACTCATCGTAAATTTCTGCCAGGTACTCCAATGCTACAGCCGCATCGTCGTATGAAGCGTTGACCATAGATTTTGCTTCAACAATTTGGAAAAATTTTAGTGATTTCCTTCATGGCTCTGTATCGTTGTGACAGTTCTCGTATAAATTGGTTTGTGCATTCAAACACTTATCGACGAACTTCTTGAATCGATAATCCAACATCATGAGCTATTTCATCTGGCGTTGTTTTATTTACCTCCTTCCTCCTCGTCGATCAACGTTAACGTCCATACCATTTCGTTTTCTTAGTGTCAAAGCACTAGACGATGCACCCGTGGTCTATGGGTAGCGTCTTTGATTACTAATCAAAACCTCCCTTTATAACGGGCTCGAAATCCGCCACCGCTTAATCTTTGAATAATAATCAGCATTTGTGGCCGGCGCAGACTTCCTGCATAAAAAGTCATCCTCATTCTGCCAACGGTCTTATCAAAGGGGGCGGAGGAGCAGACAGAGGCTCAGGGCACTATCTTGTTCTTGGGGGGAGGGGGGGGGTTACTACCCCGAAAGGCGGAAGAATCAGCAGCGATCAACGGCATGAGGATGCAGAAGGCAATGTAAACCACTGCATTAAAGACACACGACGTGCATCTACAGGACATGTGACGTGTAATTGAAAAAATGTCATGATGATCTCTCCTCTGGCAAAATATTCCGGTGAAGTGTCCCCACTCCGATCTCCGAGAGGGGACTGCCGAGGGGGAACTGATCATGAGAAAAAGATTGAATAACCAACGGAAGGATAATGTCCTACGAGTTGGAGCGTGGAATTTCAGAATCTTGAACATGGCAGGGAAGCTAGAAAAAAAAAGGCAGAAGGGACAGATAACATTCCATCAGAATTTCTAAAGGCATTGCGGGAAGTGGCAACAAAACGAATAATCACGTTTGTGTGTAGAATGTATGAGTTTGGTGACATACCAAAAATATCATCCACACAATTCCGAAGATTGCAAGAGCTCACAGGTGCGAGAATTATCCCATAAACAACTTAACAGCTCATGCATCGACGTTACTGACAAAAGTAATATATACAAGAATGGAAAAGAAAGCTGAGGATGTGTTATATGACGATCAGTTTGGCATTAGGAAACATAAAGGCACCAGAGATTCAATTTTGACGATGCGGATGATAATGGAAGCAAGACTAAGAAAAATCAAGACACATTCATAGTATTTGTCGACCTGGAAAAAACGTTCGACAACGAAAACGGTGTAAGACGTTCAAAATTCTGAGAAAACTAGGGGTACGCTATAGGGGGTAATATACAGTATGTCCAAGAGTGAATAGGGAATAATAAGAGTGGGCGACCAAGAACGTAGTTCTCGGATTGAGAAGGGTGCGAGTTAAGGATGTAGTCTTTCGGCCTTGCTGTTCAATCTGTACATCGAAGAAGCAATGATGGAAGTAAAAGGAACGTTCAGGAGTGGAATTAAAATTCAAGGTGAATGGGTATCAATGATACGATTCGCTGATGACATTGCTATCCTGAGTGAAAGTAAAGAAGAATTACATGATATGCTGAACTGGATGAACAGTCTATGGACTGAGAGTAAATCGAGGAAAGGAAAAAGTAATGAGAAGTAGGAGAAATGAGAACAGCGCGAAACTTAGCATCAGAATTGAGGGTCACGAAGTAGATGAAGTTAGGGATTTCTGCCACCTAGGCAGCAAAATAACCAATGACAGACGGCAAGGAGGATATGAAAAACAAACTAACACCGGCGAAAAGGGCATTCCTGGCCAAGAGATGTCTACTAGTATCGAACTAGGCCTTAATTTGAGGAAGAAATGTCTGAGAATGTACGTTTGGAGCACAGCATTGTATGGTAGTGAAACATGGACTGCGGGAAAACTGGAGCAGGAGAGAATTGAAGAATTTGCGATATGGTGCTACAGACGAAGGTAAGGAATGAGGAGGTTCTGCGCAGAAACGGAAGGGGAAGGAATATGTGGAAAACACTGGAAAGGAGAAGGGACAGGATGATGGTACATATCTTAAGAAATCAGTGAATGACTTCCATGGTACTAGAAGGAGGGCATAAACTATAGAGGAAGACAGAAATTGAAATTCGTTCAGCAGATAGTTGTGGATGTAGGTTGCAATTGCTACTCTGAGATGAAGAGGTTGGCACAGGAGAGGAATTCATAGCTGGCAGTCAGTATCAAACCAGCCAGAAGACTGATGACTCCAAAAAAAGTGTCGAAAGTTACAGCATTGCCTAGAATTCTAGTTCGTGATTAAACCTCATTCACTGTTTGTAATTTGTGGAGTCCTTCACCGGAAGACGTTTTTGGAGACAGTAGACTTTGTAGACTTTGTTTCGTCCAGCGTCGTGTGTCAAAAGTTGATGTAGGTTAAAAAGCTAAAATGTATATAGCTGGAAGGAGCAAGCTTGCTGCAAACCTGCTATCAAGGTTTACCGTAGAAGGATCTTGTATATTTTCCAAATCGCTCACAGTTGTTTCCACATATTTTTATGACTTGAACTAAATTGTAATGAGCATTCCTGCGTATTGGACAATTGTTTCAAACTTTTTTCTTTTCCGTCTACTAGCAATTGCTACCAACTCGTTCGTGTAGAAGACGAGAAGAAGAAGTATGACTTGTCTACAGTTTCAATGCAGGCGACGCTAGAGGAAATATAAGAGAATGCGTAAACACCATTAAGATTTGAGGAATGGTTAGCACAGGGACTGAATAGAGCTTTTGTGCTGACTTGTCGAATTTTTCGTTGTAGTTCTCCACATACGCCTGGCATGGTGCGGCATTGTCATAACCCTAAGGCGTGCACAGCGCATTTTTTCCAGCTGTTGTTGAATTCTAATTCATCCAGCTGTATTTTCATATGCATAAAATACACTACACAATAATCATGTATTAGTTCCACTTAGGCTGATGTAGAGAAGAAGACTTTCAAATTTCAATTAATAAAGTAAAAAAAAAAATGGTTATTCAATCACACAAGCTTCCAAGGAAACCCTGGAACGAATAACAAAACCTGGTTGTTATTCAAAAGCTGCAATGGGTCTAGATACCTGTTGGGCTTTGTCATATAAAAGAATCCAAGCCAACGGGTTTCCTGTCACAAAGTACAGCGCACGGAGTTTGGCTAGTAATTTTGGGATTTAGCTTCACTTAAAACGTAGATTTAACGTTGAAAAGTAAAAGACAGGTAACGATTGTTGAAGCATTTCTTTTCTAGACATCCTGCACTATCTGTGCGGAAATATGAAGATGTATCTCATGTCAGAGTCCAGGGAATACTTTGTACGAAACCAAGGAATATCTCGTTTTACTTTCCAGCCTAATAGAAGAGAACGGTTTTCTCACAAAACCTGGTTGTATATTTAATACGGGTGAGGCGGGACTTGAGTTAAACAACCTACCAGTCGCTGTTAAAGGGGAAAGACAATCAAAGGCAGTACCTGTCGTTACATTGTCTGAAAAGGGAGGAAATATTACAGTGCTGACGTGCTGCAATTCCGAAGGGATGTTTCTTCCTCCTTACGTTGTCATGAACGGAGTTAACTAGGAAAAAAGTGGGTAGTTAAATGGTGGTATCAAGGAAATTTGCCTATGTGAGTCGCTAGAGAATCATTTTTTGCCTCGTAAGCCCTGTGGAAATGTTGTACTAATTCTGAACTATTTTTACAGTGTCGCAGCAAAATGGCAAAGGAATCATCCAGATCGGAAGCTAGACAGATGACAATTTTGCGAGCTTCTTCATGAGTGTTGCAGGAAAGCAGAAACGCCAGCGAACGCCATGTCTGAGTTCAGAGCAATGGGAATTTACCCCTTTAATCCAGATGCAGCTCCAGATTACGATTTTGCAAGTGATAGGAGGCTTTCATTAAGACGGAGGCTAAAGTGACTTCAGACAGTTCAGGCTCATCAGAGGAATTTCCGTACAGGGGAGACTCGCGTGATGGCTTTTACGATGAAGAGCGCTTTGGTTGTGGGGAGGATTACAAGAAACAAAAGAACAGTGGTGTTGGATTCAGTGTGTGAGGTACAAGCGTTGGCTACACGAATCCTGCACATGACATACTGATGTATGGCATGGATGCGGCAGGAAAAAAATATCAGTCACATTTAAAACTGTGTGATTTTCTACAATTTTCTCTACAAACTTATCTGTAACAAGTAGTTCAATAAAGACGTTTTAATTTTGTTGGATACACATTTAATGCGACTTCTGTTTTAAAGTGTTTTGTCAGTTGGCCATCTATTCCTTGCATGTCTGGCCATCTAAGCCTTATATACCGGCAAAATGAACAAGCATTACATAGTTTTAAAAAATATATAAAGAGTTGGTACTTAGTCTACAATTTGGTCTACTTTCTGAACGAAGTCTTGTTTTGTTTTAAAATGAATATATCAATCAGTATGAGTAAATTTCCGGCTTTTTGTATATTAGGGTTTGATATTGATCATCTGCCTCTATTTTACTCTAAACACACTGAAAAGAACGCCATAAGATCGCCAAAACGCGCTGTGAGAGCAACAAACTAGACGCATGTCTTTAAACTCACGTACTCGCCTGCTGAAGGCAGTGAATTAACTTCTTGTCTGAGTGGCATGGGCGAGTGCAACGATGCCCCATCTTCCCAAACAAGCGGAGCGCAAATGAGGTACCCGGCAGCAGCAATTGCTTGAGAATGTGACTTCAGCCCTCTCTTTGTAATAATGCTTTATAGGCATTCTTCTAGAGGCATCAAGCTCGAGTCCTAACCTGAAGTCTTAAGTCTGCAAAAGCTGAAGTGAGGTGTACTCTTTCAAATCCTGCAGTGAAGTCGTTGCTCGTAAAAGCCTATAGCGAAGCGGTCTCCTTATGGACACTCTGGAAATTGGCTGTTTTTCCTCAGAGCAGGAGCTCTCTGGTCAGTATTGGCAAAGACTGTGAGCACTGAAGTAAAGTTATTAAACAATCTACTGCTCTGTAAATTTCCTCTGTGTTACCCGGGCCCATCTAGCCGGCTGCCGTTTATACTCACGAAAGGTCACCGGTACTCATTTGACAGCTGGCTGAGTGGATCAGGGATGGCTTGGAGGGTTGATACGAAGAATATTCCCCACGCCTACCTGGGACTGGGGGAGTAGTTGGTGCTCTACTCGCCAGAGCACCACAATCACGAAAGTACTAGTAGACACTCATCATTCAATCACTATCAAATGACTCTTCAGGCTTGCGATTAATCCTTTACTACGAATAATGAGAGTTTCATTATTAAAAAAAAAACGCGTTTAGGCAGACAGATCATTCAGTGGGCTGGTGCCCTACTTAGCAAGAGCTGTGGGAGAGTGTACGATTCTGAATTACTTTGCCCAGCTATGATACCTACAGTTGTTCCAAACCGTATTTCGACATGGCCGTTAATGCACAGACTATAATTTTTGGTAACACATCAAATTTGTAATTTCTACAGCAAAACGTAGTGAGACGTTGTGAACAAAGCGGCAACACTCCAACATTCCTTATAGTGGTAGGAAAGCTATCTCTGACTTTTTTGCGTTGATGGAAATATCGCTTACAGATACACCTGTCCAGTTCCTGTGGTGGGTAATGACCAGCGTTGTCAGTTTTAAGAGCATGGATGTAAAGTATTCCCTATACTAATGGAGGACGGTGGTCGCCATCATCGCGCTCCGCTGTAACTTCACGTATAGTGTGGTTGAGGACCACTAATTTAATGTCCAATTTCTTCCATTGCCAGAAGCTATTCTGTGTTACAAATTAAAGGTACTTTCCACTGGATGGATTAATAAATATCCCATTTAGGCAGTTCATGTAAGTAGCTCAGACAGAGAAAAACCCCTGGGACCTAGAACTAAGTCTCTCCTTTTAATGCTAGGTTTCAATTGGCCTTCTTAAAGACACCAAAACGTCAACTGCTTACAGATGGAAACTTCTCCTTGTCGCAAACAGTTCTATAAGAGAATGCCGTAAAAACAGATGAGATTAAACATATATTTTGTTCCATAGATTCATAGAGAGCAGAGGCTCAGGGGTGTACAACAAATCTTGAAACAAGAATACATAACACACATTTGCGAAATAAAGATCTTTTTACGACCCCACAGGTCCTACGGTAAATGATCCTCAAAATGTGGAGTAAATAAAAAAATCTGAAACATATTTTGATTTAACAACAAACATTTCACAAAGCATCTAAATGTACAATTAAATGGGGCGCATATGATGGTGGCAGTTGAAGCCACGCATTATCGAAGAGAAACAAAGTTTGAAGTACTTACTTACATTCATCACGTTACTGGACACAAGACGAGTAAAAGTCACGTTATTGGATATTATTGATAAAATATAAGTCAGTAGGTTATACGAACATATTTGTTGATGGAATAGGCGGTTTCAAGTCTGAACTTTATTAGCAGTTAATCTCTTTATGACTGCTGGAAGGGTATTGAACATACGTATTTCTGAATAATGTACACATTTCTGAACCAAAGTTAGTGACTTTAAATCTTTTGCGCTTTTGGTATGAAAAAGAGAAATATTGTGTGCGCCAAATTTCATTAAAGGGTAAATTTAGTAGGATGCGGAAGCTAATGTCCCCAGTTCCATGAACGGATCTGCAGGGTACTCTTCCGTCCGTTCACAACACAACAATTAGTATAACACGCTTTTGTACACTGCAAATGTGTCCCTCACTCTCCCCCCTCATCGCCAACCCCCCCCCCCCCCCGACCCAGCTTACCAATCCACATACACACACCCACCCACCCACCCACACACACACACACACACACACACACACACACACACACACACACACACACACACACAACACACACACAGTGCTCCTCCCAATCGAATTCATTATCAAATTATAATTCCAAGTTACACGTATCTCTAAATATTGTGTGTTTAGGATAACATAGAATCATACTTTACCTCCTCCAGGCTATGGTAATCATCGAATGCGAAGCTTGCTTTGGGCTCTCGAACTGGTCTCTCGTTGTCGATGAGTCTGGAAAGTAAGTAAATCGTTGTTATCACCCTATCGTGGCGATCACAACTGAGACGTTGTCTGTGCTGGTGAACGGAGCTCATTCTTCCGCTGGCATTAATTGTAACATTTTCATCAATGGTACATTTCAAATGGAACAAGAGATGACAAATGACATATGACAGTGACCTATAGGCCACAGCTAATTGCAGTATTTGCAAAATTTGTAAGGTTGAAAGAACGTCACAAAGGTGGTAGAATAACATTAAATGAATTTACCTTCCGCAACGGCGTCTACAAAGGGAAAATCTACTACATCACTGCTCGATGAAGCAGTAACGGTGAGTACGTCGTTTTAAGTTAGGAATGTGATCACTTTATCCTTTAGTACATGAAAACTTCACGTCGTCATGTTATCGTCTGCGCTTTCTTAGAAAGCTTTAGAGTCAGCAACTCGTAACTAGGCTAACAATTCTCGGCCTTCGATGGCATCAGTGATGAAGTTTAACGAAGGTTTTCCGAAACCGAAGAAAAATATATTTCATATTCTTGTCGAAAAAGATTTCTGATTCGTTTTGCGTTCAATGGCGAAATATAGACGGAAGCAAATGGTCAAATAAGAAAAAGAAACGGGTCAGTAAATGTCCTTGGATATTAGATGACATATTGATCTAAACTGACAAAAGGAGAAAATATAAAGAAAAGAAAATATAAACATCTAAAAATAAAATTAACAGAAAATCGCAAATGGCTGACTAGAAATGGAGAGAGAGGAAATATAAAGTTGCGTAACCAAGGAAGAGTCGGTGAAAGATCGATACCGGAAATTTACAGAGACCTCTGAGGAACACAGAACACTGTATGAATATTACGAGCTCGGACGACAAGTCATTACTGAGCAAAGAAGAGGAAACTGGCACGTGGAAGGCTATACGAAAGAAACTAACTTGAAGACAACATTATGGAAAGGGAAAAGGAAGTAGTTTAAGGCTGGAAGAATCCGACAAAGCACTGAGATCATAGGAGTATGCTACATTCCCTTAGACTTATTATGATCCTTGGGAGAATCGTCCACCTGTACGTAAGATATATAAGACAGGTTAAATACCTTCACTTTTTAAGATGAATGTAATAATTCCAGTTACAAAGTAGGAAGGTATCGATAGGCGTGAATTGCATCGAACTATTACTCTAATAAGTGATGAACACAAAGTGGTGAGTCGAATTATTAATAGACGAATGAAAAAGTTAGTTGATCTCAGGGAGGATAAATTTGGGTTCCGGAGAGATGTAGAAACGCTTGTGGCAATACTGTGGATTTAAAGGAAGCTTTTGACAATGTCGACTGGAATGAACTCTTCTTAATTCTGAAAGTATAAGGGTAAAATACAGCGATTAATAGGTTATGTACACTTGAACAGAAATTATACTGCAGCTATAAATCAAAGGAAAGCAATAGTTGAGAAGGAACCGGAAGGGCTGTAGCCCGTCCCAGACGTTATCCAGTCTATGCACTGACATGATGGATACCAAAGAGACATTTGAGAAGGGAATGAAAATTAACGGAAAATGAATAAAAACCTTATTGTTTGTCAATGAGACGGTAATTCTATAATAAACAGCAAAGGACTTGGAAGATCTATAAAAAAGATTGTGGTCGAATAATAACAGCTGTAAAACAAGGGTAATCGAACGTGACTGAATTAAATCAAGTGATATTGAGGCCATTACATTGGGAAATAAACAATAAAACTAGTAGATGGGGAGCAAAATATCTAAAGGCGGCCAAAGCGAAGAGGATGGAAAATGTAGACTGGCAATGGCAAGAAAACATTCGCGACAAAGAGAAATTTGTTACCATTAAATAAAAGACCTTAGTGTTAGGAAGTCTTTTCTACAGATATTTAAAGTGTAGCGTTGTACGGAAGTCAGATGTGGAGAACAAACATTTCACAGACAGATTCTTGCAGTTATGCAGAAATGAAGAGGTTTGCAGAGGATAGACTGTGTTGGAGAGCTGCATCAAACCAGTCTTCGGATTGAAGACCACCGTCACCATAGTTACCACGACCACTACCACAAGAACAAACATAACAACAAGAACAGAAACAACGACTACTACATATAAGCGCTATGGGACTTAACATTTGCGGTCATCAGTCCCCTAGACTTAGAACTACTTAAACCGAACTAACCTAAGGACATCACACACATCCATGACCGAGGTAGGATTCGAACCTGCGACCGTAGCAGCTGCGCGATTCCGGACTGAAGCACCTAGAACTTCTCGGCCACAGTGGCCGGCACAACGACGACTGAAATTGGAGCAAGAGACTATTCACATGGAAAAAAAAACTTTATTACGTACTTGAAGAAGTAGGTAAAAAGGAAATACAAACTATATGTGATATAAAAAAAAAGTGAACTTGGTTAAGGAGTCTGTACCCTAAAAGCATACGATGAAGCTTTACGTGAATCATAAATATTTATTTCGTACGCCTTCAGATCCATTTACTCTTTTGTTTGTGAATGAACACTACCTACTTTCAGCCTGATGCTAAAAGTTTACAGCCACTAACGAGCATTTTTCCACTGTAGAAGGGAAAATGCAGCTTGTTAAACAGTAATTTCATTGATACAGGTCAAATCGGGATGTAATTATTCACTTGCAAATGTGAATTACTTAGGGATATCCATCCAAATTTTTGTAAGATAGAACAATCCCATAGATCCAAACAGATTCATTAGTAGAATTGTGTGGAATTAAATTCACTCACGCACTTTTCGAACACTGAGTTGTGTTTATGGTTAAATAATTTGCAATGGACTTCGATTCAGCTATGGCATCATCTACACCAACTGGGGTCTAACAAGAGGTTCCTGAAAATCAATATGTATTCGCGTCGAAATCAGCTAAAATAACTCATCTCTACTCCGTCTAAAATTAGTAATACAACAGCGTCTGTTCTTAATACGAAAGTATTTCACAGCTGACGTCTCAAATTCACAGCACTATGGAATAAATAGGACTACAAATTCTTGTGCAACTACTTGTTGAATACTGTGCACCGTCCTGACAACCGAGGAAAAAAGCGAATGTGACAAAATTGCCCATCAAATACTGATGGGAAAGGCTATGAGAATGACGTATGTATCATAAAAGGCTTTATTTTTAATATTGCGAGAGCCGCCGTCCCAAGACGAATCTAGAGAAGCATTACTCCCTCATACCCAAATGTCACTTGGTGGTCCCGCCTGTAACATTAGAGGAATTCGGGCATGCATGGAGACTTACAGTTTTCCAAGCTTTCCACCGACGTATGGCCTACACTACACAGCGTAAAGGCAGCCTACGAAGTAGGAAACACCATTAGCATCTATTAAAGGGCGTGTTAACCCGTTTTTGGAAAGAAATACAGCAGGGTTTATGCTTGGTATGGGTACCAAAAGTTCTTGGCAGGTTTCCGTAGGTATGCTGCGGTATCAAATATCTACGCACATGTCACGCAGTCCCCACAAATTAATGGCTGGTGATTTGTTGTCCCAGGTGTGTCTCATCGAATTCAGATCAGGCGAAGTTGGTGGTCAAGTTATCAGCGTGATTTGCCTGTCACACTTATCAGACCATCAAAGCCTGGATAACAGCACATGCGGACACGACCATTGACGTGGTGCAGGATGTACCGTTATACACAGGATGAAGCGAAACGTTTCCATTGATCCACGGCCCAGCCTCTATGATCCCGGGTACACTGGAATCGTAACTGAAGATGTTGTTGAACCAACAACATGATCAGTTACGATTCCATTTATGTGGGAACACATAGCGGCTGTCTGCTGTGGAGCCCTATGCACTGTGATTTAATTTGTACGTTCAACATCTTGTCGTCAAGACGTGGTTTCAGAGCACTCAACGACTTTCCATATCTGCGCATGACATGAAGACGTGCCGGTCGCGGTGGCCGAACGGTTCTAGGCGCTTAAGTCCGGAACCACGCGACCGCTACGGTCGCAGGTTCGAATCTTGCCTCGGGCATGGATGTGTGTGATGTCCTTAGGTTAGTTAGGTTCAAGTAGTTCTGTTCTAGGGGACTGATGACCTCAGATGTTAAGTCCCATAGTGCTCAGAGCCATTTGAGCCATTTGAACCATGAGAACGTAAACATCGGACCAGCTTCGCCGTTTCTGAGATGCAAGTTCGCAGTCGTCGGGCCATAACAACTCACTTATTTCAGCGGATTTCCCAAGTCACCCCACGTATAGTAGTCTCTAGAATGATTCCCTATTCGTCTCTGTTCCACTCACGCACTCTCCTTATCGCATCACATACATCAGGGCTTAACAACTGGCCGGTTTTGAGCGCGAGTACTCGCGTCTGCTCAGGCACGTGCTCGCGAGCAGGTGCAAGGTCGCGGAGTAGGGAGGGAGGGGAGGGAGGGGAGGGAGGGAAGGGAGGGGAAATGCGCGTGCACATTTGAATGTGATCTCGCGTTCTTGGCAGATTTAACTAGCCATCTGAATGCTTTGAACATTTTAATACAAGGTAAAGATCTGCTAATTACTCATTTCGTAGATCGAATACGAGCTTTTAAAATGAAATTGACACTTTGGGTGAGTCAGCTGGAAACAGGAAACCTAGCTCATTTTCCTAAATTATCATCCATGCAAGATGTTCACAAAGACTGTGAACGTTATTCACATAGTTTAGTTGCCCTTAAGGGAGAATTTGAATAACGCTTTCAAGATCTGACAGCACTAGACAGTGATTTTGATCTGTTCTCTCCATATTCAGCGAATATTTAAGAGATTCGTCCTGAGCTGCAGCAAGAAATTATTGACCTGCAGTGTGACAGAGAATACAGAGACAAATTTCAGAACAATAGATTCACGATAGATTTCCTCATTTGCACAAACTGGCGGCTACAATAATATCAATGTTCGGTTCCACATATGTTTGTGAACAACTGCTCTCTGCAATGAAATGTAACAAGACGCGCCTGAGAAACGCATTGTCTGATCGAAATTTAAGTGCACAAGAACAATTACTCCGAACATAGACGCAATTGTAAAGGGCAAAGAGTACAAGATAACTGAGAATCCCACACTTCAGTGACACCTTTTATTGTGTAACAGCTCACAAATTAATGCGAATGTAGAGGCATACACTAAGCTAATAAAATTATGTGGCATGTGTACATTCTCCTTTATTTGTCTCAGTAATAATTCGTGAGTGACATCCCTGCAGGTGGCCGCGGATTTACATTGACTGGTGGCAGCTGTTGTGTGCCCCACATGACTTTCCCCACTCTCCGCTCTGGTCCGGTAGTGGGGGTAGCGTACTCGCGCTGCTCCGTGTTCGCGCCTTGCTGTTCACAGCTTTCTCCGCGAGCACGTATGTTGTGAAGCCCTGACGTACGTGCTACGTCGCCAGGAGATATTCAGCTTCGCGGTAGTCTGTGGTCATAATATTTTGGCTCTGCACTGCATATTCATATAGAGATAGGAACTGCTAAGTGGTCACTTACAAAGTGTAATCTCATTTACTTAAAACAAAAAAAAAAACAAAAAACAAGGAGGTGTGAATATTCACTTCATGTAAAGCACACACAGGAGTGCAAAGGCCCACTAATAATTTTCGTAATACAAATTTAGCTTTCATTGTCCCACTTGTATTTTTTTTAGGGTAGCAGCTGTGTATGACATACACATGAAAAATAATTTGAAGGTTACTCTAGCCACGCTAACGCTTACCTCTGCACATCATCGATGTAGACGGACGACTCAATGCCATTTGCTTCTAGGCCCTCCATGAAGCTGGCTTGCATTTTAGGCGATACCATAACATCGGCTGGTTTATTCACGACACTAGGTTCCTTCCAGAAGTAAATCTGAAAGATAACATGTTCTTACTTATATTCAGTACTTTACAGGGAAACGACAGTAGGGGGCCTTTAACCAGTGGCGTTGTGGTGTATGCATATTTTACGTGTGGATCAGAAATATGTGTAACAAGTAACGGAAGCGTAACCACTCTAATCCAGGTGGTCAACTGGGGTAGGTTGGTAGGCTAGGGAGAAGCAGGTCACCGGAAATTTGGAAACTTCTGGTAAGGTTTTATGGGACCAAACTGCTGAGGTCATTAGCCCCTTAGCTTACACACTAATCTAACTTAAACTAACTTACATAAAGGACGACACACCCACCCATGCCCGAGGGAGGACTCGAACCTACGACGGGGGCAGGTCACCGAAGTGGCGTCCGATTGGAAGACTTGCACTCCGCCACTGAGCCACACACAATTAACCGAACAAATCATATGCAGGAGTAAAATTATCATTGCAGCTTCGCTATATTAAGCACGATTTAAAGGAATTTTTCTTATCATTTATCATCGTCACTGATAAAATGATAGATACATTCAAATGTCTCAGTTCCTTATTCATAAATTACACCAAATCAGCAGTGGTATATACAGGGTGAGTCACCTAACGTTACCGCTGGATATACTTCGTAAACCACATCAAATCCTGACGAACCGAACGTGAGGAGAGGGGCTAGTGTAATTGTTTAATACAAACCATACAAAAATACACGGAAGTATGTTTTTTCACAAAAACCTACGTTTTTTTAAATGGAACCACGTTAGTTTTATTAGCACATCTGATCATATAAACAAATACATAATCAGTGCCGTTTGTTGCATTGTAAAATGTTAATTACATAGGGAGATATTGTAACCTAAAGTTGACGATTGAGTACCACTCCTCCGCTGTTCGATCGTGTGTATCGGAGAGCACTGCAACATACACTCCTGGAAATGGATAAAAGAACATATTGACACCGGTGTGTCAGACCCACCATACTTGCTCCGGACACTGCGAGAGGGCTGTACAAGCAATGATCACACGCACGGCACAGCGGACACACCAGGAACCGCGGTGTTGGCCGTCGAATGGCGCTAGCTGCGCAGCATTTGTGCACCGCCGCCGTCAGTGTCAGCCAGTTTGCCGTGGCATACGGAGCTCCATCGCAGTCTTTAACACTGGTAGCATGCCGCGACAGCGTGGACGTGAACCGTATGTGCAGTTGACGGACTTTGAGCGAGGGCGTATAGTGGGCATGTGGGAGGCCGGGTGGACGTACCGCCGAATTGCTCAACACGTGGGGCGTGAGGTCTCCACAGTACATCGATGTTGTCGCCAGTGGTCGGCGGAAGGTGCACGTGCCCGTCGACCTGGGACCGGACCGCAGCGACGCACGAATGCACGCCAAGACCGTAGGATCCTACGCAGTGCCGTAGGGGACCGCGCCGCCACTTCCCAGCAAATTAGGGACACTGTTGCTCCTGGGGTATCGGCGAGGACCATTCGCAACCGTCTCCATGAAGCTGGGCTACGGTCCCGCACACCGTTAGGCCGTCTTCCGCTCACGCCCCAACATCGTGCAGCCCGCCTCCAGTGGTGTCGCGACAGGCGTGAGTGGAGGGACGAATGGAGACGTGTCGTCTTCAGCGATGAGAGTCGCTTCTGCCTTGGTGCCAATGATGGTCGTATGCGTGTTTGGCGCCGTGCAGGTGAGCGCCACAATCAGGACTGCATACGACCGAGGCACACAGGGCCAACACCCGGCATCATGGTGTGGGGAGCGATCTCCTACACTGGCCGTACACCAGTGGTGATCGTCGAGGGGACACTGAATAGTGCACGGTACATCCAAACCGTCATCGAACCCATCGTTCTACCATTCCTAGACCGGCAAGGGAACTTGCTGTTCCAACAGGACAATGCACGTCCGCATGTATCCCGTGCCACCCAACGTGCTCTAGAAGGTGTAAGTCAACTACCCTGGCCAGCAAGATCTCCGGATCTGTCCCCCATTGAGCATGTTTGGGACTGGATGAAGCGTCGTCTCACGCGGTCTGCACGTCCAGCACGAACGCTGGTCCAACTGAGGCGCCAGGTGGAAATGGCATGGCAAGCCGTTCCACAGGACTACATCCAGCATCTCTACGATCGTCTCCATGGGAGAATAGCAGCCTGCATTGCTGCGAAAGGTGGATATACACTGTACTAGTGCCGACATTGTGCATGCTCTGTTGCCTGTGTCTATGTGCCTGTGGTTCTGTCAGTGTGATCATGTGATGTATCTGACCCCAGGAATGTGTCAATAAAGTTTCCCCTTCCTGGGACAATGAATTCACGGTGTTCTTATTTCAATTTCCAGGAGTGTATACATACATACACACACACACACACACACACACACATATATATATATATATATATATATATATATATATATATATTTGGTGAGTTTTAATTCTCCTTTCTACTACCTGTATCTACATCTACTTGACTACTCCACAGTTTACAATTAAGGTTCTAGCAGAGTGTTCAGCGAACCGCCTTCAACGGCTCTCCCTGTCCTATCTCGAATAGCGCGTAGGAAAAACGTACACTTAAATGTTTCCGTGCGATTTCTTATTTCTCTTATCTTACTATGATGATCACTCCTCCCTATGTAGGTGGGCGCCAGAAAAGTGTTTTCACAATCTGGGGAGAAAATTCGTGTTTAAAATTTCATGAGAAGATCGTGCTGCAACGAAAAACGCCTCTGTTTTAGTGATTGCCACCGCTGATCATACCCGTGGCACTATCTCCCTTATTTCGCTATACTACAAAACGAACTGCCTTTCTTTCAACAACTTTTTCAGTGTCCTCCGTCAATCCTATCTGATGCGGATCCCATACTGCACAGCCATACTCCAGAAGAGGGTGGACAAGTGTAGTGTAAGCGGACTCTTTAGTTGAGTTGTTGCATTTTCTACTTGTTCTATGAATAAATCACAGTCTTTATCTATGTGATCATTCCAATTTGAGTTAATCGTAATTGTAATCCCTAAGTATTTATCTGAATTTACAACAGTAATTTTTGTGTGATTTATCGTGTAACCGAAATTTGGCGGATTCCTTTTAGTACTATTCATTATTGAGAGTCAATTGCCTTTTGTCGCACCATACAGTATCTTCTCTAAATTATTTTGTATTTGATTTTGACCATCTAGTCACTTTACCAGCTGGTAAATGAATGTACCGTCTGCAAACAATATAAGAGGGCTGTTCTGATTGTCTCCTATGTCGTTTATGTAGTTCTGAAACAGCAGAGGACTTCTAACACTTCCCTGGGGAACTAAGATATTACTTATGTTTTACTCGATAGTTTTCTGTGATTTACTACGAACTCTGACCTTTCTGACAGAAAAGCACGAATTCAATCGCACAACAGTGACGATACTCCATAGCCACGCAATTTAGTTAGAAACCGCTTCTGGGAAACAGTATCAAAAGCCTTTTGTAAATCTGGAAATATGGAATCAATTCGACATCCCATGCCAATATCATTCATTACTTCGTGAGAATAGAGAGCTAATTGTCTTAATAAGAATTATATTTTCTGAATCCGCTCTAAGTATGTGTCAGTAGAGCGTTACCTTCGACGTAATTCATAGCGTTCAAGTGAAATATATGTTCCAAAGCCCTGCTGCAAGTCGACTTCAAAGGCATGGATCTGTAATCCATCGGATTACTCCTATTCGTTTTCTTGAGCATTGGTGTGACCTACGCAATTTCCTAATCTTCAGGTACGGAACTTTCGTCGAGCGAGCTATTGTATTTCATTGCTAGGTACGGAGTTATTATATCAACATCTCTGAAAGGAACCACTTTGGTACGAATCTGGAACATAAGACCTGTTATTACTGATTTAAACAGCTACGCTACACCGAGGATATCTACTTGTAAGCTAGTTTTGTTGGCAACTGTGCTTGATTCCAGTTCTGGAATGTTTACTTCGTCTTCTTTGGTGAAGAAATCTCGGAATACCGTACTTCTTAATTCTGCTTTATTGGCACTGTCTTCAGTAAGATTGCCATTGTTATGGTACAGTGAAGGTACTGAATGTATCTTACCGCTGGAATACTTTACATACAACTAAAATGTGTTTGGGGTTTCTGACAAAGAGAGAATTTCGCTGTGGTACTATTAAGAGCATCTCGCACTGACCTTTCTGCTTAATATCGAGCTTCTGAAAAACGATACCGATCTTAAGTATTTAGCATTCTATTAAATTCAGCAAGCATTTTTCGTTACTTCTGTAACAGTGATCTGGTGATCTGACCTGTTTTGTGAAGCATGATGGACCAGTTCCATCATTAATTTATTTGGTATACGAGGGCAGTTCAATAAGTAATGCAACACTTTTTTTTTCGGCGTATTTTGGTTGAAAAAACCGGAAATTTCTTGTGGAATATTTTCAAACATTCCCGCTTCGTCTCGTATAGTTTCATTGACTTCCGACAGGTGGCAGCGCTGTACGCAGCTGTTAAAATGGCGTCTGTAACGGATGTGCGTTGCAAACAACGGGCAGTGATCGAGTTTCTTTGGGCGGAAAACCAGGGCATCTCAGATATTCATAGGCGCTTGCAGAATGTCTACGGTGATTTGGCAGTGGACAAAAGCACGGTGAGTCGTTGGGCAAAGCGTGTGTCATCATCGCCGCAAGGTCAAGCAAGACTGTCTGATCTCCCGCGCGCGGGCCGGCCGTGCACAGCTGTGACTCCTGCAATGGCGGAGCGTGCGAACACACTCGTCGAGATGATCGACGGATCACCATCAAACAACTCAGTGCTCAACTTGACATCTCTGTTGGTAGTGCTGTCACAGTTGTTCACCAGTTGGGATATTCAAAGGTTTGTTCCCGCTGGGTCCCTCGTTGTCTAACCGGACACCATAAAGAGCAAAGGAGAACCATCTGTGCGGAATTGCTTGCTCGTCATGTGGCTGAGGGTGACAATTTCTTGTCAAAGATTGTTACATGCGATGAAACATGGGTTCATCACTTCGAACCTGAAACAAAACGGCAGTCAATGGAGTGGCGTCACACTCACTCCCCTACCAAGAAAAAGTTTAAAACCATACCCTCAGCCGGTAAAGTCATGGTTACAGTCTTCTGGGACGCTGAAGGGGTTATTCTGTTCGATGTCCTTCCCCATGGTCAAACGATCAACTCTGAAGTGTATTGTGCTACTCTTCAGAAATTGAAGAAACGACTTCAGCGTGTTCGTAGGCACAAAAATCTGAACGAACTTCTCCTTCTTCATGACAACGCAAGACCTCACACAAGTCTTCGCACCCGAGAGGAGCTCACAAAACTTCAGTGGACTGTTCTTCCTCATGCACCCTACAGCCCCGATCTCGCACCGTCGGATTTCCATATGTTTGGCCCAATGAAGGACGCAATCCATGGGAGGCACTACGCGGATGATGAAGAAGTTATTGATGCAGTACGACGTTGGCTCCGACATCGACCAGTGGAATGATACCGTGCAGACATACAGGCCCTCATTTCAAGGTGGCGTAAGGCCGTAGCATTGAATGGAGATTACGATGAAAAATAGTGTTGTGTAGCTAAAATATTGGGGAATAACCTGGTGTATTTCAATGCTGAATAAAACAACCCCTGTTTCAGAAAAAAAATGTGTTGCATTACTTATTTAACTGCCCTCGTATATTTCTCAATTATCGCCGATGCTATTGGTTAGTTTGTTTGTTGATTTTGGGGAGGGGACCAAACAGCGAGGTCATCGGTCCCATCGGATTAGGGAAGGATGGGAAAGAAATTCGGCCGAGCCCTTTCAAAGGAACCATCCCGGAATATGCCGGAAGCGATTTGGGGAAATCACGGAAAATCTAAATCACGATGGCCGGACGCGGATTTGAACCGTCGTTCTCCCGAATGGTCCAGTTTGCTAACCACTGCAACATGCCGATACCATTTCTTTTAACTGAGGCCACATTTGGTCTACGCTTACATAGTTAGTTGGGAAGAGGTGGAGACTGTCTCTTAGGAAGGTGTCAAGCAAATTTCTATCTTCTACTTTAAACATGATTTTTATTTTTGGAGGATTTAGACGGTAAATCTCACTATAACACGCTTGTGATCACCGTCTGTTCATCCGAGAACTATTCAAGATTTTCCTACGCCGGGAAACCCTAAAATCACACATGATGCGCCGTATTAACTCACGATTATTTGTTGCTACGAGATAAAGTATGTTTTCGCAACCTTTTACACTTCGACGAGGCTCTTGAACTAACTGTTCAAAATACACTTAGGAGGAAGCATTGAGTAAAATTTCTGGTCTTGGTTTATGTCTAACGCCGACTTTAAAAATGTATTTTCTCTAACATACAGAGAGTAGACTGAAGTCACCACTGCCTGTAGTTGTATGAGTGGGGTACCTATTGAGTGGGGTACCTATTTGATATTAGTCACAATAATTCTATGAATGTTTCGGCAGGGAGTGGTTAAAAGGAACCAATTATGAATTTGTTCAGATTGCCGAGTATAGCCTCTACTAGTGCTAACTCACAGGAACTGTAGACCACAATTTCACTACAAGGTAAACCACTTCCAATGACAACAAACACACCTCCACAAACTATATTTAATCCATTATGGCTGAACACCATTAGGTTTTTTGTAAAAATTTCTACTGAACTTATCTCTGGAGTCAGTCAGCTTTCACTGCCTACAACGACTTAGGTATCGGAGCTTTCTGTTAGCGGTTGGATCTCTAATTTTTTCCCAACACAACTACGAAAATTTACAACTACAATATATTTTCTAGTTCCACCCTAGCCTTTGTTTGCCCTACATCCTTTGAGACTGAGACCCTCTAACTTATATATCCACCCAGTCCACTGTACATAGCCCCGCTACCCGTGTAGCCGCCTCCAATGGACCTCCGACCTGTTTATCGGAACCTGAAACGCACACCCTATAACACAAATCAAGCAATTTGCAGCCTATACGGTCGCAGAACCTTCTGAGCCTCCACTCAGCTGTGTACCAAAGGTGCACAGTCACTCATGTCAGTGTTGATACTGACAGTGAGATCTGTTTTCGTCTCGCAAACAGAACTGGTAGTCTTTAGCATTAATGTTAATAAATTAATAATCAATTGAAGTCTATACGAGTAACAGTTCTTTGCATGCTGGAACTCAAAAATGTTTATGTACTATTATGATCTCTCTAATAAGTGTGAGACCGGTTCAGATCTATCTTCCTACCACAGATGCGCAAGAACGCTTTGTGAGTGTTTCAGGAATTTGGTGTTGAACCTATGGCCTGCAAGGTAGGAACATACCCTCTCTTGCATACAGAGTTAAGAAGAGTGCAGCAGAACGGAAAGTGATATAATCAGAAAATGATCTCAATGTCAGTTCCACTACACTCCCTGCAAAGGAAACATTAGGGCTGACAGAAATTAGTGAACGGATTGATGTGCAAACATAGGTTAGCAAAAAATGAAAATCCTAGATTTTATTTATTAAGGTTTATTTTTACTCTAAGTATGACTTTATGACATACTAATGTTAGAAAAATTACTTACAGGATGGTAAAATATTGATATTGGGTGTTTACCACTGTGAAGCGAAATTCCTATCATAAGGTTCTTTAATGATGAGAAGTGTGATGACTATGTCTGCAGGTCGATAAAAGTACAAACAAATCGAATACAATTGGGGCTAGAGATATTAGTTTACCTAAAATGCACAATGAAAATAATCAAATAATGGATAGGGTGGGTAAAGAGCAACCAGAAAGAAGGTCGCAATAAAAACATTTTAATAACTTGAGGGTATAAAGCACTCTACAGTGGCTGATCAATCCTTTCTATTAGATCGGATATCTCACATTTCTGCTCCAATGAAACCCGACAGTTTTGATTATGTTTAACTACAGGTCATGGTTAAATGTACAAAAATTAGGAGAGATCGAGATGACCACAGTTCTGAGTGAATTGAATATCACTTGCTGGTGAACCGCGAGCGCGCGTGTTTGCACTTGATTGACGGCGGCAGTGGCTGCTGTCGGCGCCAGCTGTGAACCTGAGAATCTATTCTAAATCTCTCTCGTCTGTTGAACACCAGTTGGATGCATTTCCTACATCTTCAGTGAAACCGAGGCTCCCAGTTATTCGCTAGCTAAGTTAATTGGCATGGTACACGGTATCTGGCTGGAATTTATCGTACATTGTTGCCCTCAAATCTCTCACTAGCGTTGTCAGTGCTTGGTGCGATTCTCCATACTAGGAGAGTTTGCAGTTTAACTTCTTATGAGTTAAGATGAGCCTGTGAACAAGTGTTCAAATAATGACTTTCTCAGTCGTCTCAGCGCGGCGCGAGTCGCCTGGCTCAGACACTCGACGATTTGCTGCAAGAGAAACAGCGAGTTACTCTGTCTGCAATTTGTTTAGATCAAAGCTGGTGGCCATGCGTTTTCTTTCGGGTCAATCAGAGTGTTCATACTTGTTATGACTCCTCCCACTAGAGATTTAGCCTATAACACGTGTCGTTTCTCTCATAGGGCAGAGTTTAACTTTTAATACGTAATACTGAGATAAACAGCTTATTCTTCCATGCGAGTTTTAACTCAGGCAGCTACAGCGAGTCACCAATGTTTTGAGTAGGGTTTCTCCAGACGTTTATCTGGCTTTTTCCGCCGTGTTCCTGCAGAAAGGCTTTATGAATGGTTGTCGTTAGATGCGGGGTCAAGGCCCACTTTTGCCGGCGGTCTACGCAGTGACTCCGATGTCTCATTGGGTCTGCTAGGTGTCCTGCTGTGAGGTTTCGCGCCGCGCGGGATGGACATGCCATCATAAAGTTCTACTTCCCTCATAACTGCATCTCGTAGCTCAGGTCTGGAAAATTACTTGCGTGCAATTACGAGTGTGAGTGTTAGTGGTTTATACTCACGAAATGCTTGCTTGTTTATTGGATCTGCATATTCATAGTATTCGTACAGTCTCACTCGATATATTGTGTGACATATCGAGTTAACTGGCATTGTTTCAGGAATTCAGTGGAAGATGAGTTACTTGTTTAACACGTTACACCTTGAAATGGGTATTTTCTTTCATTATGAGTATCACATATACATTTAGTCTGACGGCGAAAGACTGGAATCGCTGGCATCAGCTTACTAAGAAACAATGAGCTCCTTGAGAAATTAACTATAACCCTTACATGGCATTCGACAGTCTACCCAAAGACTGGAGTCAAATAACAACACAAAGCAAGCGAAGATTACGAATACCTAACTCGGCGTAAAGTGGGTTTCGAAAGACCGTCACTGGAGAATCAACACAAGGACTAGTCCCTTGTCTTCTTGGAAACTTGGGAGTCTAGAAAATCCTTATGTAACAGCAGACACTGCTATTATGTTATAACATAGGAAGATTACAACCACTTTTGCACATGCTTTTTGAATAAGCTATTTATTGGGGAGAAAATATTCAGCAGCTGCCTTTAGAGAAGTTGGAATACTGTTGCAGAAAGACCGATGTCAGCTGAACACTGTGACTAGAAGAACTCTGCAGAAAGAAGCGGTACTGTAGTCGCTGGTGAAGGAATACTCACATCTTTGTGGTACTTGGTGAGCCCATTGAGGAACTGCAGCTGATCCACATTGGCTGGCAGTACCCGGTACACACGGTGGTCGTCATAGCGCACCTTCTCTCCAGCAGCTAGCGCAAGACCAGCCACGAGGAACACCAAAACTCTATGCACCATCCTGGAACAGAAGTATGGATATCTTCCGATTTTAACCACACAGTACAAAGATAACCATACCGGACAAAATTAGTAATCACCTGAAGATATCAGCTAGTATAGTGTAACATCGCCTCTAGCTTTGACAGCAGCTGCATTTCGGCAAGGAAGAGAGCCCACCAATTTTTCTGGTACTTCGTGTCAAGTGGAAGCCGTTAATTGATGAGCAGCTCCTGCAGAGCTTCCTAATGGGGAGGAAATTGATTGTTACATTTTACCCAATCTTCCAGTGGGGAGATTTTCTGTGCGATTATGGCTTGGTTATTCACTGTACCAGTCGAGGGGCATTATGATGTGTGAGTATCCGCTACACTAGGAACACATTTGTGCAGCCCCTGGAACACAGCTGCTGCCAACTTAGAAGGGTGAGTACCAACAACACACTCGTCATGAAACGTGAAAGAAAAGCCAACAATTGGTCAGTGACAATGTTGAAATGAAAATCCGAAAATCTTGGTTCATTCCACTTTACTTGAATGAATGAACCCATGTCACGGTATGAGAAACAAACCCCTCCTCGTCCTCTAACCCAAAACATCGTAGAACTAGGTTCTGCCTCTGCTCAGCTACACCCTCTGATACACTGAAATTTAAACGCCTCTTTGGGCTGTCGGTGCACTCGATACCTTGCGTCATTTTAGCAATTAATCGGACTACAGTACAACCTCCAGTCAACTACTGTCGAGCTTCTCTGTTGTATCGCCTACTGAAGACCTGCAACTTATTGTGCTCTGTGAGAAATGGCGTTTTACGAGATACCCAATTCTCATTCCATGTACTTACATTTTAAATATTTATTAGGAATCTAGCTGAAATGGATTTGTATTCACTGACAGCATTTCCTCTCAGGTCTGAAATCGACTGTGATTGACAAGACGAGACAGTCATCTCTGGTCAGCGTTAGTTAGGATCAGTGTCCTTACGCCATGTTACATGGCTGCAAATTATACACCATTCCTTGTAGACAAGATTGACAATCTGTATTGATACACAGAGAAATGGACTACTTAATTTGCGGTCTAATTACACTACTCAACAGCCCATTTGCGTCTGAGATGTAATATGTCAGTCAGTATGCATTTTGGTATGTAGAATCCGAATAAGCCTCATAAAGTGTTCTAGCACTTATCATTGTTAAGTGAGCTAGTAGTCCTCTACTGGCGTCGTGTCATATATAGGTTCCTTCTTAAATGGTATTGAGTTCTAAAGTATCAAATATGTGTTTCTTGTTTGTTTTAATTCTGTTAATGTTCACCAGAAATGGTTTAGACTCTATACCAGCAAAACTTGGTAGATATTCTAATGTGTTAATGTGCAACCCACACACGCTGGGAAAAAAATTACTTTCAGTTTTGGCCACCAGGTGAAAATGTGGCAATGTACGACATCTCGTCGACATCTCCGGTGCTCATACTAAACAAATTGTGTAAGCGCCATTTAATAATAACACCAACAATATGCGGTTCTCAACTGTTTGTCATTTTCTACCCAAACTCCATTCCTAATCCATTACAAATGGAAACAATTCAGCATGTGTCCTTGCATTCACACCACCAAGTTTACACTTGGTGGCCAATACTAGAACTGACTTTTTACTAGTTTATATGGATTCCGCATTAACGCATCAGAATATCTATCAAATTTCGCTGCCATACGATCACTGCAGCCAGTACTGGACCTGTGTGAGTAACTATGTTTTACTTATAACCACCCAGTGGTTAAGATATTAAAAAAACTCAGTTCATTTACAAGAACACCGTCTTCCGTTCCAAGATGCTGCATGAGCGCCAAAGTGCGGCTTAACTGTCCACATGTAATACAAATCTAAGAATATATAGAATTTTACACACCATAAAATTATGTACTTGAATAACTTACAATATATCCCAAATAGTTGTAATACGTTATACAGCACTTAAAAGTCCAGAATGTGGAACGTATACAAATGCTGCAGAAAACACAACCTAATGTCTAACAACAACAACTTCTGTAAAGTGTAAGAAAATGCTTATGGCGATCTCTGGTGCTCATTTCTTCGTGTGATTCTAAAATGAGTCACTGGATTGAAGTACCAACAAGTCATTGGAAGTGTCCTGCAAAAATATTTCGCCGTGCTTTCTCTGTAGCCGTCCAAAATTGCTGAAGTGTTGCCAGTGCATTTTCAAATGGCTCCGAGCACTATGGGACTTAACATCTGACGTCATCAGTCCCCTAGACTTAGAACTACTTACACCTAACTAAGCTAAGGACATCACACACATCCATGCCAGAGGCAGGATTCGAACCTGCGACTGTAGCAGCAGCACGGTTCCGGACTGAAGTACCTAGAACCGCTCGGCCACAACGGCCGGCGCCAGTGCAGGAGTTTGTGCTCAAACTGACCCCTTGATTACGTCCCACAAATGTTTGATGTGATTCGTGCCGATCGATTTGGGTGCCTAAATTATTATCTCAAACTGTCCACAATATCTTCAGACCAATTGCGAACAAGTGTGGCCTGATGACATGGCGCATTGTCATTCCTAAAAATAGCATCGTTGTTTGGGAACATGAAGTCCATGAATGACTGCTAATGGTCTCCAAGTAGCCGAAAATAACCATTTACAGTCGGTGATCCGCTCAGTTGGACCAGCGGACTCAATCCATCCCACGTAAAACAGCCCACACCATTATAGGGCCACCACCACCCTGCACAGTGCCTTGTTGACAAGTTGGGTTCACAGCTTCGGGGGTCTGCACCACATTCGAATCTCATGATCAGTTCTTACCTGCAGAAATTGGGTCTCATCTGACTAGCCCACGGTTATCCAGCCCTCGGGGCCCAACCAATGTGGTCACGAGCCCACGAGAGGCATTGCAGGCTATGTAGTACTGTTAACAAGGGCACTCGCGTTGGTCGTCTGCTGCCATAGCCCATTAACGCCAAATTGCGCAACACCATGCTAACGGATACGTTCGCCGTTCGTCCGACATAGACTTCCGCCGTTATTTCAAGTAGTGTTACTTGTCTGTTAGCACTGAAAAGTCTGCGCAAACTCCGCTTCTCTCGGTCGCTAAGTGAAGGCCACTGGCCATAGCTTTGCCCGTGGTGAGAGATACTGCCTGAAATTTGGTATTCCCAGAATTCTCTTGACAGTGTGGATCGCAGAATACTGAATAATCACATCGGAAACCTTTTCACAAGAATCACTTGAGTAAAATGACAGCTCCGTCAATGCACTTCCCTTTTATGCCTTGTGTATGGCACACTATCGCCATCTTTATATGTGCGTATCGCTTTCCATTGAAGCACCACGGATATCCAGCACGGGAGATCTGAGAGAGGCGCACCGACAGCGCGGCCCAACGACATATTGCGACACAGGAGTGGCGACACGTCTTCTTTTTGGAGGAGTCACGGTACCACGTACAACACGAGTATGAACGTACGAGGACAAACTTTGTCTGGCTGCACCCGGCGCGACTGTGCGGGTTGCCACTGCGTCACAGCAAGGTCACATTAGATTCACATAGACAGTAGTGTGGACAGCTGGGGTTTCACTACTGACTTGTTAAGGCCAATGGCTGTGTCCTGTCTTCGAGGTCTCTGTAACTTTATCTTTCAACAACATAATGCAAGATCGCATGCTGCCCAGGCTGTTCTGTTGTATCTCGATACAGAGAGTGGTCGACCGTCGCCGTGTCCTCATGTTCACCAGTAATATATCAGACCTTCCCCCGGCGTCGACATAATTCTGTTCAGTTTAGTGGTTTTATGTAGCTTTTGTATCTTTATTCTTCTCGTCAGGTATCTTTTACTATCGATTTAGCCTCCATGTCTGCAGTTTTATCTCAGTTGCAGTCTAATTTTTCAGTTGTCTTGACATAAATGAAAATGGGAAAGTCGGACGTAATTTGCCCCCTCCTGGTGGATGTTGAAATGATCAGGCACAAATAAAGGCGCATTCATGTTTTTGTACCAGATATACTTGAAAAAATGGCGAGTGTTATTATCGTTGTGTGGACTACGTTAATTACCAACCTGTTAAATTATTTTATATGTATGTCAATAGAAGGACAAGGAGAGAGTTTGCTAACCAAGCAACGAGAAAATTTCTTTCGCTAGTTCCACTGAAGTTTATATGACACTGCAATTCCTCTCCTACACTGACTGCCACTGCTGTTTTCGTAGCCCAGGAGGCCTGAATGAAAAGAGCTTGCTTCAATTAGCGGGCGAGATAAATGTTGATAGGCTATAGGGACCTCACGTTATATTATTCTACCCGGTACCGAAGTGTGGGAAGGCGTACACTGCGACTCTTCTTGCAGGGAGCCCTGATTTCAATGGATACTGAGAAAAGATGGTAGAATTCACAACACAAATAAATAATTTACAAAGTAGCACAAAGAGATATATACTGTAATCAGAGCAGAACAATGTTCTCTTAACTGAGGGCAGCCTCCACTGACAGACACATTAACAGCGCAAGATATAGAAACAAAAGTCACCTATAACTGCGTAGGCTTAGATGTGAACACTTTGGAGAGAGAATACTGAGGTTCGGCAACAAAAGGGGTGGCAGATTTCGGTGAACCTTACCGCATGGTTGGTGCTGACGCTCATCTGATCGCCGAACGACAGAAACAGCAATGTAATCCTAGCTTCATTACTAGACTTTACCCGAAATGACGACCGTTAAAATTTACAGTAGAGTGAGTGTACTTACGGAGCAGACGCGGTCGAGTGCACGCGGCAGCTGGTGGGCCTTCCAGAAGACGATGCAGAGCGGCGATGCTCAGAGGTTTTGTTAGCTTGTTGCCGCCTCACACGAGTATGCCTACTGCTGAAAGAAGTTATTTTGGTGCCAAGTTGCTGGGTGACCAAGAGGCTAGCTGTCGTCTAATGGGCCATAGAACTCGCTACTTCCTTTTTTCAAAAATGGTTTCCTAGCCTGCCGGAACGTCGGTGTTGGGAGGGCAAACTTTTCTTTGTTGGTGCACACCTCGACCTTCGTTTAAATACTCCAGTTTTCCAGGTCTCGTCGGTTGACCATCGGGAATGATGCTATTCACAGCAGTAGCATTCAGTTCTACGATTACAATACTGTAGTGAATGATGTTCCAGCACAGTCTATGAACTAGCTGAAGATGTACTCGAGATGATGGTATTTACCTGATAAACTTCATTAAGCTCGCCGACTATCATGTAATGATGGAGAAGCTGACTGTCTTACACAACATCACATCGCAGAGAGCTTCCAGAACTGAGCTCCAACGTGGAAATCAGCAATAGGTCTCTCCGGGTTCATGTTTCTTTTCAGCGCCCAGGCACCTCTAGGCGATGAAAGCAACCAGGGCAGTAGCGAGGAGATCAACCGACTACACAACATACATCACTCATGGGTCATCAAGCGTCATTGTAGAATCTGCAGTAGAACCGAGGACACTCCAGCTGCCAGTGAGAGACCAAATTCTCGCACTGAGCATGGTCGTCGCCTGCCACCGGCAGCCCGCCTCGGCATTGACGTTGTTAACGCCATCCAACACGCAGCTGAATGAAACATCACCTAAGGCTGGTGCGGGAGAGCAACGCGTTGTAAACACCATGAATAAATGTTCGACGCTTCATAGGTTACCAGCAACCATCTTGACATCATTCTAGGATGTCTCCACTCGACTACACAGCAGTATTCATGGTAATGAAACAGAGAAATGAGGGGATAATAGGGAGACTGTACATAGTCTGTACCATTTCGATAGCAGAAAGTGGGTTCCTGGAAACAGCATCCCCATACCATAGACGACTCACCAACAAAATTGTAACACCTCCTCATTTCATAAGAAACTACGTAGATGGAATCTCACCCAGAATATTGGCACAAAGTGAGCATGAACTATACCCTAAAAGTCCTCTTCCACCTCTCCTGACAAATAATTTCTTTTGTTACCGTTACAGCTAAAAGGATGACCTCGCCTCGCCTTTCAGATTCTGCTGCGGCACTGTTGCCCTGACATCGCACGTGTGCTCGTTCTTCCTTATTAAAGACATTGTGCCACACACAAACTGAAGTGGTTCGATAATAATTTTTTTTTTGTCACCAGTGATTTCTCAGGTTACGAGATGAAGAGAAAGGGTGCGATGATTTGTGTTGAAAGGCATAAATCGAAACTGTTAATTACAGTGAATGCTGTCTGGGCTGAGAGCGTTTCCTAGTTGCATCCGAATTCATGTCGTTCTGAATTCTTGATATGGTCACGAAATTTCCCGATTTGTTGAAACACAAATGAAAGAAATACTAATGTGGTGCTGTATCTTTGAGGTCTTGATAAATGATCCTCAGCTCCAGCAACGCAGGAGTCATCCTCTGGTCTAATCAGTGGTACTTCTCCAATAGTCTTCTAAAAAGCCACGCCATAATATGAGAAAAACACCCCAGCTCTCTTTGTACTGACGTCCTTCATATTCTTCCGTCGAGAAGGGCAACTTCATTGTCGATCACTACTGCAAATTTGTGCGTTAGCGGCTTCTGACTCTGAGACGTTTGAAAATAGCGACAGAAGGCTGCAGCACATAGAAATCTGATGCGCTATGAAAAACTGGAACACTACATTGCGCAAGACCGTCAATTACGTACAGTAGTCGTGGATCAGAAAAACAACGACCAGTTCCTCTGATGCATATCTTAATACTCTTAGGCACTATCATTAACTTTGACAATTGTATCGTACAAAATGTCAATTTATCTACGAACAATTCATCACTTGCCTTGCACAACACTGATGGGGGATATAACATTAGGCTTATTAAAAGAGTTTAAATTCAAATGTTTCATTAGACATTTTTCGTAACTACTGAGAAGGACCTTTTCTTTAACTAGTATTACGTGAGAAAACCCTGGTCAAATGAGAACTCAAATACATGTTCATCTTTCGTATTCTGTCGACTGCTAAGTTCAAATGGCTCTGAGCACTATGGGACTCAACATCTGAGGTCATCAGTCCCCTAGAACTTAGAACTACTTTAACCTAACTAACCTAAGGACGTCACACACATCCATGCCCGAGGCAGGATTCGAACCTGCGACCGTAGCAGTCGCGCGGTTCCTGACTGAAGCGCCTAGAACTATTCGGACACTGCGGCCGGTGACTGCTATGTTATTAGATGAATAATACTCTACGTTAGAAGGAAAATGATGTGAGATGATGCGACGAAATGTTACGTTGTTGAGATACAACAACCCAAAATCAGGTGTAAGTGACTCATAAAAGAAACATAAAAATCTGAAAAAAATTTTCAACCTTGCTCACCATTACTAAACATTTATCGGCTTAATCGTTCCGTCGATAAGCGATAATTGCGTAGCATCCACTTGCTTCTAACAATGGGCACTTTATTAAAAAACTATGTGATCAAAAGTATCCCTAAACCTGGCTGAAAATGACATACAATTTCGTGGCGCCTTCCATCGGTAATGCTGGAATTCAATATGGCGTTGGCCCACTCTTAGCCTTGATGACAGCTTCCACTATCGCAAGCATACGTTCAATCAGGTGCTCGAAAGTTTTTTGGGGAATGGAGCCCATTCTTCATGGAGTGATGCGCAGAGGAAAGGTATCGATGTCGGTCATTGAGGCCTGGCACGAAGTCGGTGTTCCAAAGCATCCCAAAGGTCTTCTATGTGCTTCAGGTCAGGACTCCGTGCAGGCTTGTCCATTACAGGGATGTTATTGTTCTGTAAGCATTCCGCCACAGTTCGTGAATTATGGACATGTGATCAATCGTGTTGAAATATGCAATCGCTATCCCCGAAGTGCTCTTCAACAGTGCGAAGCAAGAAGGTGCTTAAAGTGCTACGCAAAACACCAAGAGATGCCAGCCCCCTCCATGAAAAACATGACCACACCATAACACCACGCCTCCGAATTTTGCTGCTCGCACTACACACGCTGCCACCGGGCACTCGCCAAACCCACACCGTGCCATCAGATCACCACATTGTGTACCGTGATTCGTCACTCCATACAACCTTTTTCCACGGTTCAATCGTCCAATGTTTACGCTCATTGCACCAAGCGAGGCGTCGTTTGGCTTTTACCGGCGTGATGTGTAGCTTATGAGCAGCCGCTCTAGCATGAAATCCACGTTTTCTCACCTCCCGCCTAACTGTCATAGTACTTGCAGTGGATCATGATGCAGTGTGGAATTCCTGTATGATGGTGTGAATAGATGTCTGCCTATTACACATTACGAACCTCTTCAACTGTCGGCGGTCGCTGTCAATCAACAGACGAGGTCGTCCTGTACGCCTTTGTGCTGTACGTGTCCCTTCACGTTTCCACTTCACTATCACATCGTAAACAGTGGACCTAGGGATGTTTAGGAGTGTGGAAATCTCGGGTACAATCGTATGACACAAGTGACATCCAATCACCTGACCACGTTCGAAGTCCGTGATTTCCGCGGAGCGCCCCATTCTGCTCTCTCACAATGTCTAATGACTGCTGAGTTGGCTGATATGAAGTACCTGGTGGAGGCACGATGCACCTAATATGAAAAACATGTGCTTTTGGGGGTGTCCGTATACTTTTGATCACATAGTGATACTTACACTTCCAAATTGCAGAATTTTAACTTTTGGCAAACAGCAAATTATTGCTAATATAGTTAAGGACCACAGCTCTTAACAGTAGACCGCTACGAAATTTTAGCTTGCTACAGTTTCTTGCTTTACTACAATGACAGCTTAAAACTAAAATTACGTCTCACTTACAAACAGTATCATTACTTTGGATCTATTTTAGTGCGATACTACAGATAGCTCGGTAATCATACCTACTGTGTTGTCCTGTAAAAGCAAGTGAGTAACCTCGGTGATATATCGCTTTTATATAGAATGAAATCCGCAGGCAATCTTATAATGAACGTCATGTGTCCCAGTTTCCGACAGTATTCACTCGTCTTTTAAAAACGGCCTTGAACTAAGCAAACAACCAATCGAGATAAAAGGTTCTTTTCATAGTGGTAGGCATCGATAAGAGCGTTTAATCTGAGAACGATATTACACAGTAAAGCAATATACTCAGTGATATGGTGCATCAGAAAGGAAATCCCAAACAACTTTCTCGTACTAACTATCACTGTCGCAACGTGGCGCAAAATTGTTCACAGCTCAACTAGAAAATTACCTTCAGGTGCTTTTAAAGGTAAGCTTCTTGTACTCGAGTTCTAAGTTACAAAGCAGCAAAAGAGTACGACAGATATTCATCATCATTGCTATACAACAGATAAAAAAACCAAACAAACATTACACAGAAGTGTCGCAGTCCTGCAGTTTCAGAATTTTGGAACATTTATACTGCTGTTGGTTCCGATATTATGTGCCATAAGTGTAACCCCTTCCCTTACAATTTTTAATAAATGTTTGATAGTGTAAAGTGTAACAACACGTTTAATCATTAGCTTTAAATTTTCAAAATATGAATTGCGGAAGCTATGGTATTAAATTCATGACAATAATTCCTGTAATGTAAGGAGTACTTTAAGAATTATTATTCGAATTTCTTGAAAGAGCGTTGAATCTGAGAACTATATTACGCAATAAAGCAATATACTCAGCGATATGGTGAATCAGAACGGAAATCCCAAACAACTTTCTCTTACTAACACTGTCGCAATGTGGCGCAAAATTGTTTACAGGTCAACTAAATCTAGCAGTGTTTCATGGCATCTCCGGATAAAACAATTTACAACGGTCAAGTTTCTTTCTCCTCTTCTTCAGCTTTTTCCTTGTATTTTAACGAGTTAGGGATATCGTCGCCATTATCATCAGCAGACACCATAGTCTGCTGCACGTATTCTTCTGCAGTTCTTCATATATTTCATTGTTCGTTCTTATTCACCGAAATATGTCCCGATTTTTCTGCCTATTACTCTGCTAAGGTCGTTACTTACCCAGAAAAATTCAGTTTGTTAACCAACGTAACACCCAGCCCCCCCCCTTCCTGCCATTCCACAAATTTGCAACCCAGTTTCATACAGATCCCTTGTTACCCTAAAAGGATATTTTAATGTAACCTGTTAGTCACGCCTCATTTCGTGGTTGGTTTACATCTAATTTTCTTTGAAGTACAGCACTTTTATATCCCATGCGAATTCAAACTATTTTATTTTACTATTTCTTTCTTTCAGGGATTATCCACTCCTATTTTTCATTTACCTGAAGCGTTCCAAGGTGTAACAATCTTACAGATGAAATCCTCGCTGTTTTCTTTCAGCATACTTATTATACCTGTGCAATTTTATTTTCACTGTAATTTTCAGATCCACTCTCATGCTTGTTCTACTGATTTCATTTGTTCATTGTTGAAATGTTCTGCAGTCAATGTGAACGCATTAATGTTACCCGCACATCAGAGGAGGTTCACATAAGATTCGTTGATGAGTATCCCTTCCTCACTGAAATGCAATAAATTAGGAATCTCCATCTTTGTGTCCGGAAAAGTATTGACAAAACGAAGTCTCCATTCTCACCAAGCAACGTAATAAAAGCTGTAGCTTGATTGTAGAAGTTGCTTAATAAGTGGAAATTTAATTACTTCTTTCACAATCGTTGTCGACACAGATTTCGTCGAAACCAAGTAGACTATTTTCCAAATTAACTCTTACTTCTTCTCTGCTCTCTTCTCATTAACTGATTCAGTTTACGTTCTGAAATTAAACTTGAACACCAAGGAAAAGGGGCATATTTACCGTGTCGGCAGCCCTCTTCGGATGTGAATATGTATTCACGTATTTTGAAATTGTGACGTGTCATTTCAGCAATAAAAGATAGCACACACTAACACACTGTTGAGTGCTGTACGATATTTGGCGTTTTACTGACGAGTATTAGTGCGCCAACTTCTGAATGCATAGAATCACGTATCAAAAGGCTGGTGCTGTATGACTATGTCACCAAAGCGAGTGATATCTACTACCATCATCTGTATAAATCAGATGAACATATTACGTGTATTTCAGTCTGATAGTCTCATGGGAAATTATGTTCTAATGCAACATACCTTTTAGAGAAACGACCAACTTTCACAATGTTGCAGCATAAAGTATATGTCAATAAGAAATATGGCAGCACATGGCTTACATCAGCGCAGAACTGATCCAAGAGTTACACAGAAAGACATAACACATATTTAGACCTCACTCAGAACAAACAGAAATTGCTTCATGAGTTAATGTTGTATTGTTTAATTCTTTGTAGCTGTATAAAGTATTATTGTTATTTTAACTTTAGATAAATATTTAGTTACTTAAAGGAACTTACATGTGCATAAAAGTACACAGGTTGAGTCAAAACAGAACATTAATTTAAAAATAACTAAGCAATTTACATTTAATTCCAGATAAGTTATTTGTGACTAAAGAAGAAAAATTTTCCGAAGTTCGTAGGGGAAATGGTGTTAGTGTACCAGTATGCACATTAAAAAGTGAAAAATTTGGCAAAATTTTTGGTGTGTTTGTGCTCTATTTGTGCCAAACTACTCTCAGTTGTTGACATATCAGAGTAATTTAAAACCTTGTAATTCTTCTCAAATTTCCTGTCTGAATGACAGTTTTAAATTTACTTTCGTTATTATGGACATGTTACTTGGAACGTTTTCTGAAGTTTTGATATCTCTGACCGTGTATATTCGGTGGTCCGTACACTCCTACCTTATGCTGTGGGTAACTTACCTGCGTGGTTTTTACCAAGATGAAAAATTGATACTGACATTAAAAAAAAAATAAGTTGGCTATTACATAAGGAGGACTGTGAATAAACACGATGACTTTATTGAGAAGTGAATTTTTTCTCATTTTTTACTGCTGTGGAAACATATAGAAAACGTTATTCTGGTGATATGGTCCAAACTTTTCAGGATGATAAAAGTAATTTTGAGAGACATAGTCAGTCCTCTCTCTGTTTTGATGTAGAACTAGGAGGAAGTTTCCGTATGGTGGGTAACAGATTTTAAATCAGTCAGTTTTTATTCATTAAAGTGTAATGACGTCTTCTTTACGCGACTGACTGTATTTTGGAACAGGTTCCTATGGAAACTGGAGTAATATTTCTACAAAATGTAATCTAAAGCCACCGTGAAGCAGCTCCCCTTAAATAGCAAGTTGTTGTTGTGGTCTTCAGTCTGGAAGACAAGTTAGATAGCAGTTGTTCTATTCATCTCTGTATAAATGCTTCCCTACATTCTTTTAAACCTATTTAGGGTATTCACTTCCCTCGTTGCCATATTGACTACTTCTTGGTTTCAGGATGTGTCTTACCCACCGATTCCTTCTTTTACTCGAGTTATGTGGGAAAATGTCTTTTCTCGTCAAATCGATTCACCATTGATTCATTAGTTATTCGGTCTACCCACTCTGGTACTATATTTCAAAAACTTCTATCCGCTTGCTGTCTGCACTGTTTATCGTCCACGATTCACTTCCGTACAAAACTACACTCCTGATAATTACCATCAGAAAAGACTTCTTTAACTTTAAATTTTATATCGGACCTTAAAAAATTTCTCTTTTTCAAAAACGCTTTTCTATGCTGCTGCCCATCTGTGTTTTATTTACTTCTGCTCTCGACTTTCGCGTCCTTCGACTGCTTTCTGCAAAAGTTCTAGATAACTTTTCGCTCTCAATATTTTATTCATTCTCTGTTCAGAACATCAAAGAGCGTGTCCCAGACAAACATATTCGAAACCTTTCTCTGAATAAGCAAATGCTGTAAATGTACATTTTTCTGTGTTCAGTCTATCTTCTAAGTTATGTGGTGAGCGCAGTTCTGCCTATAGTGTTCCTACATCTCTGGAACCAAAAGTGATGTTCCCTGAGGTTGACCTCTGCCAGTTTTCCCATTTGTCTGTAAATAATTCGTCTCAGTATTTCGCCGGGCGGTGTGGCCGTGCGGTTAAAGGTGCTTCTGGAACCGCGTGACCGCTGTGGTCGCAGGTTCGAATCCTGCCTCGGGCATGGATGTGTGTGATGTCCTTAGGTTAGTTAGGTTTAATTAGTTCTAAGTTCTAGGCGACTGATGACCTCAGAAGTTAAGTCGCATAGTGCTCAGAGCCATTTGAACCATTTTTTCTCAGTATTTCGCCACCATGACATATTAAAGTGACTGAAACTTGTATGAGCCAGCATTCTTTGAAATTGAGATTATTAAATTTCTTTTTAGGTCTCAGGGTATTGGAGTGTCACTTTTATCTTCCATACTAGGTGGAATAGTTTTATCATGGCGTCTTGTCGCAAGGATCTCTGACTAGCAGGTCTAGTTTGATATATGTGCATCAGGTAGCCTACTGTGGCCTCATTTACGGACAATCCCGGAATTAGCCTGAAGAAATTTAGGAAACTCGCACTATACACATATTGTTTCATAAAATATCACTATATACACTATCAGCTGATGTCAGGGTTACAGCGACGATGTCTGTTTCCATTTTGTGTATAGCGATTTCCTGTTTGCTAGCCTGAAGAAACAGGCTCACCGTCCCTCAACAATGAGTGACACGCTGAGCTCAGAAAGGGAATAACGTCGTACACTGTACAGCTTTGAGAATAAGTTTTTCCAAAAAAGAAAAATAATAAGGAAGAGTAGTGTGAAAGTGGTATATGAAATAATATATCTTTTAATATCTATATTATTTATACAGTGTGTGTTACCTTTTCTACCAGACCACTAGTCTATGTTGTTTAAGTAATCCTTCAATGTACTGGAAGTATAGTTTAACGCGCACTTTTTAACTGCCTTTTTAAATAACGTTTATAACTTTTATTTTGTGATATTTTTGGAAGAAAATACTGTTTGAGATGTTTGTTTATTCGTTCCTATGAACTGTAAGTTCAATCTATCTCTTGTTCCATAGACTTGGACAGAGATATTTGTGCAGTAATTATCAATGTTGGTTTTGATGCGAATAGCTGGCCGGTAAATTTACTCACATGATGAAGTTAAAATCCAAAATGTTTCCAACGGATCTTTACAATGATTACTATTTTCTGCTATTATTCTCATTGCCCTTTTCTGTAGTTCCAAAACTGTGCTAGTATTTTCTGAATTTATTCCCCAGGAAAGAATTCCACAGGTAAGAAGTCTGTGTGCACATGAACAGTATGTACCTAAATGACACCGGCTCTTGCACACTGATGGCAGGAGTCTGAGGGCGTAACACACTGATGACATTCTATTCGTGTTTACCGCACATCATCCTATAACTTTTGTGTTAGTTACTCTTCCTATGGCGGGTCCATCTACAATTAATTTAACGATGCCATTTTCCGTCCAAGTTTCACGGCCCTCTAGATATTCCTTCGATCTTTCTTGCTTTCGTTCTTTGTGTAGTAGAGGATTGCCCTCTAAGCTCTTGAAGATGTGATTCTATTTTGTCTAAACTTCACTACAATTTTCCTGTAGATTTTCTAGTTACGCACGCTCCTACGGCCTTGTATTTTTAGTCTAACCGTACCTGCTCCTTGTATTTTTATCAGTTTGTTTCTCTGCTGCTTCCACTATTTTAAGCTGCTGTAAGCAACCCATTCCTTTTCTACTGTATGCGTTTGCACTGTTGCTACCAGTCGTTGCATAATCTGCCTTTGAAATTCCAACAACGTCTGTTTCTCTCAATTTATCCATGACTTGTTTTCCTTTGATATGTACGGCGGCGCCAGAAGCGCAATAACAACGTAGCCCAAGTGAACAATTAGAGGAAATTTACTGGAAAAGGCGCATTAACTAAATGTTCCCCTTCGAGTACGTTTTTTTTACATTGACAATGCGCAATTAACTCTTATCTGTGCCTAACTGACACAGTAATTGTCTGTTGAGCTAAAGGCCCCAAGTAAATATCAGATTTAATGCCCGAATTTACTTTGGACGAAAATTCAATGACTCACCCATGATGACGACCAGTACCAAAGTCCACAAATATCAGTGGTGCAAAGGCCGTATCTACGTGATGCAAGGTGGCGGTGCTGGTAGCTCCGCAAGACTCACGTTTCTGGCTCGAGTAATGGGTCGTGGATCCTGATGGTTCCTTAGCTCTGAATGCGGAACCACTACTGCAGTCTGTGCCTTCCTCAGATAAATCGAAGCACAGAACTCCGTGGCACACCCTAGGCGCCAGTCTAAATACCATGCAGGTATCATGATACAGCAGGGTTTATTTAGGGCCATTTGACCCCACGTAAGCAAGTAGGTTGACAGGTCCAGGGACCTCTCGTGGTACCCACGCTGCTGCCTGGTGGCTTGGTGGTCTCGCAAAACTTATCGGCCGATGTCTGCTGAACCGGTCCTTGCGACTCCACTACACGGTCCTCCCCTTTGACTCCAGTGTATGGTTGGCTGCTATGTGATAGGTGAATTACACCGATGTAGCATCCATAATTTCATTATATAAAATGCATGTTTGTCCATCTGTCTTTTTTTTTTTTGTACCCAAATATCGACCGATTTCAGTCTTGGACCATCTTCACGGATAAAGGTTAAATTGTTTAAGCCACAACATTACATTTGTCATTATTTAAATAATGTGTAGCGCATGTCATAAATATCAACATACGACACAGGTCTTTTAGAAGTAATCATACTAATACCATGTGTACACAGAGTACTGCTGCATTTTTTAAATTTCTAACTGAAAAGCCAAATACCAACTGTCATAGATATAGTCTTGAAAATAATTTAGTAATTATTTATTTTGGTTGAATTTCCAAAAATGCTGAAATACGATCTTTATCGTTTTCTGACCGAGAATCCGAATACCAATTTTCGTTGGTCTACTTTACAATTGCCTTAATGGAGACATTAAAAAAAAAGTTTGTCCCCTGTTCCATCCCGTTGGAGTTGTAATTTCGGAAAATTCTTTCTTAAACATCGCCTACAGTATAAGATCCACACCTTCTGCTGATTTCAAGCTTATGTCCTTAGCGGTTTGGGCTGGGCGACAATGAGCCAGTCAGTCAGTCAGCCAGGACATTATCTTTTATATAGAGAGATACACAAATCATTACCCACCGAAACAATGATCAAGGAATTCATCTGACTACGAAATTAGACAGCGATATCAATTAACTTAGTTTATTACATGTAAAAACAAAAGAAATGTACAACTTTGAACATGGCTGACGTTTGTAGCAACCGTATACATAAATTTGAAAAATATGCAAAAAACCAGCCAACCGGTTGCAAAGGTTTTCTATATACCTTGACCAGGTTTCATCACCTCTAAGAGTGACTTCATCACAAGGTAAGGTAATTACCTAAAATGAATATGTCAGATTAAATTCTTATCTAATAAAAGTTACATTAATGTAAACGAGTGTAAAACAAATAGTACTTACATGAAGAACATATCGTCAAAGATGTACAGTGATTTAAGAGCTGAGTTTCTCAACTCATACATTAAAATATAAAACATAATGTTCTTCAAAAGGTCAAACATTAAAACATAAGTAACACCGGTGCGATGTGAAAAGGCTGACTGTGTGGTAACTAGTCACGCTGCCATTAAACGTAATGTAGGGTGCGCCACAAGCGGGCCACTAGTAACGTGAGCAAAACAATTTTGTATATTACACATTTTCTGAAGTAAATCACACGTATAGCCAATATAGCTTTTAACAAAAATTAATTTTACAAATTATTGAGTAACATTTATAAATGAGCTTCAAACGGGATAAAATAGTACAAAGTTCGCTACGTTTTACGTAGCACACGTTGAACCAGAGTTAAATACGACTGAAATTACATTCGTAATGAAGAACAACAGTTCATCATATGACACAAAATTTGAAAAGAAAGCTTGCATAACTAGGCACAGAGGTCATCTGGTAATGAGCGTAGCTTAAAAGAAATGGATTAAAAATCATTGGAAATAATAAGCTAATGCCTTGGTAAACCTGGATCAGGAATCTGGAATGTAACTCAGGTGAACACACCTCTGTATAAAATATTTACATTCGCAGAAGTCTTAACATGATTGTTGAAGGACTGTTCATACAGGCAGAAAATACTACAGAAGGATATGCTTGCCCTGCATCTACTGCTGGAGTTGAAAGAATGCTGAATCACTAACTGCAAACTGGTCTTCAGCATGAAGACTGAAATTTCTGAACGTCGTTAAAGATAGCTGGACTTTCCCTACAGTTCACCTCACTGTTGCGTCTGAATCTCACCACACTCAATCCTCAGATGGTGGCTAAAGTGGCTGCAAACTCAGTCGCTGACTCTGTACTGGCAGCTTGCGTCTAAGTTCAGCTCAGATGGGTGAGAGCCTCTGCTCGCAGACAAGTCTGCAGCAGTCGTCTAGATGTGAAGTCCGCCCTTTGAGAACCTCGCCAGAGAAATAATTTTCTGCAGTTCTACTCCGATAAGGAAAACTCGATTCTCTGCGTTTTCTGGCGTCATGTAATTTTGATCGGCTGAATGGTAAACTGATAAATACTAGGAGTGCAGGCCAGTAAGAAGTTGTCTTACAAGATGCTGGTCTCCCTTCCTCACTCGCATTTCACATGGTTAACCAGTTACGAAATCTGTTAGAATTGGCGCTCTAAAACGTCTGCTCTCTCTGTCTGCGTTTGTCGCTCGGTAAGGTGGGATCTCTGCAAACACAGCTGCACTGTTTAATCCAACTCGTAAATTATTTCTAACAACCAATGGTCCCTGCTTTACATTTTCTTAAACCTCCGTTAGGTACGTGACACTAACACGTATAGGTGCGTGGTCTACATTCGTAGATCAAGATTTACAGGGTGATCAAAAAGTCAGTATAGATTTGAAAACTTAATAAACCACGGAATAATGTAGATAGAGATGTAAAAATTGACACACAGTGTCTCGCGATATTCAAAAGAGCACTAAAATTTCCGAACCCATTGCATTTTTAAGATGTTATCTTAACAGCCCATGGTTTTTGGTGAATTTTGCCTGCCTCCAGATTTTCCAACATAGCAGTTCTTCTGGGACTCTGCTAAGAACGACAGTTATTCCCCCGACCGCACACCGCTAACCAATCAAAGTATCTTGTTCCTACTAGTCGTGGAGATGTAATACGGATTATAACTTTGATTAGCCAGTGTCAAGGCAGTTGTCCTCAAAGTAATGTCTGGCCCAAATGTCTGGTGTGGTCCTTGGCATGTGTGCGGGCGGCATTTCTGTGAATTCTGCTGGGGGCTGGCTCCCGCCTGTTAGGCAACCCCTACAGCTTGTTGTCTCGTCCACAGCCAGGTGCAGCCTGGTTTCATAGTAGCATCTCAATTAGTTATAAATGCAGATTAATATAGGAAATTGTAATCTAGGTAACTAAGTATTGACAATCACTGGTACTTATACATATCTTATTTTTTGGTGGAAGGTGACTTTATTCAGATTTGATTTGACTCCTCTTTAGGGTTCTACACAAGTGAGCAGGAAAGTTTGGGAAAAAGGAACTCTCACATTATATCACAGCTTTCTGCTCTTTCCACTTTATGTAGTAGCTGCTGCTGAACTCAGAATTCATATAGTATACGTGCATTAAAGGAATTTGTCCAGACTAGGCACTGGGATTATGTGTTAACCATTGGCAATGTTCGTTTGGACAACGATAGTATTTTGCCAAGGCTACACATCATCATTTATTGTGTTCCTTACCAATGTAATAAGTAATTATGCACTCATTCATTTCCTTCCTGGCATAAAAGGGTAATTTTATTTATTAAACAAATCAAATTCATCAAGAGTACTACCTTATAACTAATTCAATCATATTTTAAAATTAAGTTTACAATTCGTATTCCTATCTTGACTCTTATTCACACTCATTGACTCTATGAAGAATGTATTGTTACTTTCCTTACTCATTCATTCACTGATAGATTAGGCTCACTCATACTTATTCATTCTTTAAATGTTAATTAATTATTCCTTCTAAACTAAAACCAGTCTTACAATTTCACTCATACATCCTTTTTACAAATATATGTGTTAAAGTACTATAAACATGGCAAAATAAACCTGAAAGTACATCGTCACACAATAACATATACAGCGCAAGCTACAAATGAATCTCAAGAAATGTATATGCAACAGCTTACGTGACACAAAAATCCAAACAAAACTTAAGACATATGCAATTCACAAAATTCAACTTCGGTGCTGAGTTCACATTTGTGTCACTGTGCACAAAAATAGTGTACATATCTATAAATAGTGATACAACAGGTGTGGTCAAACAGTAAGTAAATAGTAATACAAAAATGGTGAAGTCAAACATTATATCGCAGGTGTGCTCCTGATAAAATAAAATAGCTAAAACAGGTTAAAACAACGAAAATATTAGAGTAACGACCATAGTTTTCGTATTCCTTTTAATCAAAACTTACACATTAGTCTGCATTATAAAAAAAGTATGAAACACAAAATATCTTAAATTCTCCCAGTAAGAAAGAACACACAAAATATTAACCTCGGTTTGAGGTACAAAACTAGTTCGTTACACGAGATTGACGTGGTAACAGGTTTGGTACGAGTAGCGTGGAATTAGTTCGTGTGTCCAACGTTCACAGTAACAAGAATAGTGGGTTGACGCACCGTAACATCTTGTAGTTTGTCGAGAAGGCCAACTACTTGTGTGGAACACAATTTCCTTTCTCTCTGTTCACACACATTATGAAATCGTTAGTTCAAGTTTTCATCATACTGGCGACCGTAATTTATCTTAAAAGATTCAAGTTATTGACGTGGTCACAGCTGTCCACGCTTGGTTTTGGGTACATGCACAAGAACAAAGCCATAATAATGTATTTTCCTTGCTTGACAGTCTCCCATGACACATCGAAATTGCATGGTTTAGTGTCTTTTCACTTATCTAACATTGTGAATCGTGATAAGTATTTATTTAAGAACTGATCTCCTCTCAATCGACAACACATTTCACTTCGTTCACAAGGTTCTACATTAAAGTCAAAACTGTGTGTCCTACCTGAATAACATCTTGAAAATTGTGCGCTCTTGTTGCTCTCACAGTTCACTGTGTATAAAGCAGGTACATCTATCACATGAGCAACACATAATGGTTTGTTGACAGTAGCTACGTGCAGTCCCCACGTGATATTATCGTTTTGTACTTGGAGACAGAGCTGCTGGAGCGTTTTGTAAAGACTACTGTCAATGCCAGTCAGAATCCGGAGTTTCGCCGATACCGTGTGACTGTAGAGATGGGCAAGCTGGACTTGCATATCCAACAATTCTGAGTATTATAACTACTCTTTCTCCCCGTTGGGATGGAATCGGCTTTGTCTAAGACTCTGATACTGCACCCAGTTACGGTAAAATGAGGTAATGCGAGCTTTGACATTTGTCCACAGTGTCAAAGGAAATCCTTCTCGAATGTTTTAATTTGATATTCCAGACAGGTGACTTTCTCACTCTTGGAGAGAGACAGTTTTGACTCCTCTCTTCAAATGAGGAAAGGACCGCACAAAAAATGGCTCTGAGCACTATGGGACTTAACATCTGTGGTCATCAGTCCCCTAGAACTTAGAACTACTTAAACCTAACTAACCTAAGGACATCACACACATCCATGCCCGAGGCAGGATTCGAACCTGCGACCGTAGCAGTCCCGCGGTTCCGGATTGCGCGCCTAGAACCACTAGACCACCGCGGCCGGCAGGACCGCACATGTTCCAGCAGTTACCAGAGTATCGCCTTACCGAACTTTGTTGGAAAGACCCTGCTGGAACGAATGATTAACTGTCATCTATTCTGGCTATAGAGGTAAGGGAGCTCCTACCCACGTCTATCTGCTTCCCAGCTGTCAACTGCAATAGCTTGTACATCATCTTTCGAAGTTGTTGAGGCAAGTCAGTCACATTGCTCATGGGGGCCTATCTGTGAATGGATACCTTGTAAACTGTATCTCCAACTTGACAGCTTCCCAATAAGCTAATGCTAACGTCATGGCATCATATTGGCACAAAACACAACCTCGCCCTACTTCCAGTTGTAAAACAGGGTATGTATGGGGTTGTAACACATTGAGATTCAGTTGGAAAGACTTTGCTAACAACCAAATATTGTAGAATAAAAGCTTCAATGAAATCGACAGAAATCCTTGATAATTATCACAAAAAGAACAGTGTTCTGCCGAGGCTTAAGTCATTAAAAGGGGCACAGTACAAAATAATGAAATAAATCAGGAAATATTTTTCTATAATAATCTTATTCGGTCCTGGGGACAGACAAGTGAGGCATCAACCAGAAACAGGTATCACAATACAACCCTGTGACTTTATAAGCAGGCATCCAGAATAACACCATACATTAAAACCCATGAGCTGCGATAAGAAGAGACACAGTCTAGTATCACCAGACTCCACCATCTACCAATCTGGTACTACAGACAACACAGCCACACAGAGCTACCTAACACACTGACATGTTGTTGTTGTTGTGGTCTTCAGTCCTGAGACTGGTTTGATGCAGCTCTCCATGCTACTCTATCCTGTGCAAGCTTTTTCATCTCCCAGTACTTACTGCAACCTACATCCTTCTGAATCTGCTTAGTGTATTCATCTCTTGGTCTCCCCCTACGATTTTTACCCTCCACGCTGCCCTCCAATACTAAATTGGTGATCCCTTGATGCCTCAGAACATGTCCTACCAACCGATCCCTTCTTCTGGTCAAGTTGTGCCACAAACTTCTCTTCTCCCCAATCCTATTCAATACTTCCTCATTAGTTATGTGATCCACCCATCTAATCTTCAGCATTCTTCTGTAGCACCACATTTCGAAAGCTTCTATTCTCTTCTTGTCCAAACTATTTATCGTCCATGTTTCACTTCCATACATGGCTACACTCCATACGAATACTTTCAGAAATGACTTCCTGACACTTAAATCAATACTGGATGTTAACAAATTTCTCTTCTTCAGAAACGCTTTCCTCGCCATTGCCAGCCTACATTTTATATCCTCTCTACTTCGACCATCATCAGTTATTTTGCTGCCCAAATAGCAAAACTCCTTTACTACTTTAAGTGCCTCATTTCCTAATCTAATTCCCTCAGCATCACCCGACTTAATTAGACTACATTCCATTATCCTTGTTTTGCTTTTGTTGATGTTCATCTTATATCCTCCTTTCAAGACACTATCCATTCCATTCAACTGCTCTTCCAAGTCCTTTGCTGTCTCTGACAGAATTACAATGTCATCGGCGAACCTCAAAGTTTTTATTTCTTCTCCATGAATTTTAATACCCACTCCGAATTTTTCTTTTGTTTCCTTTACTGCTTGCTCAATATACAGATTGAACAACATCGGGGACAGGCTACAACCCTGTCTTACTCCCTTCCCAACCACTGCTTCCCTTTCATGTCCCTCGACTCTTATAACTGCCATCTGGTTTCTGTACAAATTGTAAATAGCCTTTCGCTCCCTGTATTTTACCCCTGCCACCTTTAGAATTTGAAAGAGAGTATTCCAGTCAACATTGTCAAAAGCTTTCTCTAAGTCTACAAATGCTAGAAACGTAGGTTTGCCTTTCCTTAATCTTTCTTCTAAGATAAGTCGTAAGGTCAGTATTGCCTCACGTGTTCCAGTATTTCTGCGGAATCCAAACTGATCTTCCCCGAGGTTGGCTTCTACTAGTTTTTCCATTCGTCTGTAAAGAATTCGTGTTAGTATTTTGCAGCTGTGACTTATTAAGCTGATAATTCGGTAATTTTCACATCTGTCAACACCTGCTTTCTTTGGGATTGGAATTATTATATTCTTCTTGAAGTCTGAGGGTATTTCGCCTGTTTCATACATCTTGCTCACCAGATGGTAGAGTTTTGTCAGGACTGGCTCTCCCACGGCCGTCAGTAGTTCCAATGGAATATTGTCTACTCCGGGGGCCTTGTTTCGACTCACGTCTTTCAGTGCTCTGTCAAACTCTTCACGCAGTATCGTATCTCCCATTTCATCTTCATCTACATCCTTTTCCATTTCCATAATATTGTCCTCAAGTACATCGCCCTTGTATAGACTCTCTATATACTCCTTCCACCTTTCTGCTTTCCCTTCTTTGCTTAGAACTGGGTTACCATCTGAGCTCTTGATATTCATACAAGTCGTTCTCTTATCTCCAAAGGTCTCTTTAATTTTCCTGTAGGCGGTATCTATCTTACCCCTAGTGAGATAGGCCTCTACATCCTTACATTTGTCCTCTAGCCATCCCTGCTTAGCCATTTTGCACTTCCTGTCGATATCATTTTTGAGACGTTTGTATTCCTTTTTGCCTGTTTCACTTACTGCATTTTTATATTTTCTCCTTTCATCAATTAAATTCAATATTTCTTCTGTTACCCAAGGATTTCTACTAGCCCTCGTCTTTTTACCTACTTGATCCTCTGCTGCCTTCACTACTTCATCCCTCAAAGCTACCCATTCTTCTTCTACTGTATTTATTTCCCCCATTCCTGTCAATTGCTCCCTTATGCTCTCCCTGAATCTCTGTACAACCTCTGGTTCTTTTAGTTTATCCAGGACCCATCTCCTTAAATTCCCACCTTTTTGCAGTTTCTTCAGTTTTAATCTACAGGTCATAACCAATAGATTGTGATCAGAGTCCACATCTACCCCTGGAAATGTCTTACAATTTAAAACCTGGTTCCTAAATCTCTGTCTTACCATTATATAATCTATCTGAAACCTTTTAGTATCTCCAGGGTTCTTCCATGTATACAACCTTCTTTCATGATTCTTAAACCAAGTGTTAGTTATGATTATGTTGTGCTCTGTGCAAAATTCTACCAGGCGGCTTCCTCTTTCATTTCTGTCCCCCAATCCATATTCACCTACTATGTTTCCTTCTCTCCCTTTTCCTACACTCGAATTCCAGTCACCCATGACTATTAAATTTTCGTCTCCCTTCACTACCTGAATAATTTCTTTTATTTCATCATACATTTCTTCAATTTCTTCGTCATCTGCAGAGCTAGTTGGCATATAAACTTGTACTACTGTAGTAGGTGTGGGCTTCGTATCTATCTTGGCCACAATAATGCGTTCACTATGCTGTTTGTAGTAGCTTACCCGCATTCCTATTTTCCTATTCATTATTAAACCTACTCCTGCATTACCCCTATTTGATTTTGTGTTTATAACCCTGTAGTCACCTGACCAGAAGTCTTGTTCCTCCTGCCACCGAACTTCACTAATTCCCACTATATCTAACTGCAACATATCCATTTCCCTTTTTAAATTTTCTAACCTACCTGCCCGATTAAGGGATCTGACATTCCACGCTCCGATCCGTAGAACGCCAGTTTTCTTTCTCCTGATAACGACATCCTCTTGAGTAGTCCCCGCCCGGAGATCCGAATGGGGGACTATTTTACCTCCGGAATATTTTACCCAAGAGGACGCCATCATCATGTAATCATACAGTAAAGCTGCATGCCCTCGGGAAAAATTACGGCTGTAGTTTCCCCTTGCTTTCAGCCGTTCGCAGTACCAGCACAGCAAGGCCGTTTTGGTTATTGTTACAAGGCCAGATCAGTCAATCATCCAGACTGTTGCCCTTGCAACTACTGAAAAGGCTGCTGCCCCTCTTCAGGAACCACACGTTTGTCTGGTCTCTCAACAGATACCCCTCCGTTGTGGTTGCACCTACGGTACGGCTATCTGTATCGCTGAGGCACGCAAGCCTCCCCACCAACGGCAAGGTCCATGGTTCATGGGGGGGTCATACTGACAAAGGAAAGCAAAAAAGTGCAGAAATTGTTATAGGTATATACGATGATTGAATCTTCTGCACGAATACAAAAAACACATCTCAGAAAAACGCTCTTATGCACCATGGCCTATACTGTGAAGTACAGGCTTCACAACTAGTAATGGCTACAACATATTTGAAAATGCCACAACAGGTACCAGCTGGCTTCAACTACTTCCCTACACGCCACACAAACTTCACATTGCGAAAAACTGTCAGTTTCTCGCCAATAGATGTGCGTCGTAAATGAACAACACTTGTTGTCACTACATTTCCGCCATAACTAAACTCTTTAGTGTCCGTTGTCTCTGACTGTAGGCTGCCATCTTCTTCTGAAGACTGAGAGAAGACCATGTCTACTCACGCCTTCTGCGTGAATAAAAAAATCACAATTCTGTTAAACCTCTCTCCTATGCACCACGGTCTAGGCTTGCAGTATAGACTTCACAACTTATAATAGCTGTAACATACTTCAAATCAGTGCAATAGACACAAGCTGACTTCACTACTTCGGTACCTGCCGCACACTAACATCACATTGCGAATACCTGTCAGTTGCCTGCCAATAGATGTGGGTCATAAAACGCATAGCACATGGTATCCCGTACACGTCTGCAACAATTAAACTGTTCACAGTTCTTCTTCTCTGGCTGTGGACTGCTGTCTTCTTCTGGACACCAGGAAAGGACACCATCCACTGTCCAAATAGGCAGTGTCTACATACAGCATGGCCATGCCCTGTATTGACCAATACAACCACCTCCCAGTCTCTTACCCTTTGCATTTCACTTGCTGGCCGTCCTTCAAAATGTCGCTTGTGGTTACTACTTGTGCCAGCAACACCAAACCCGAAACAAGTGTGACCAGCACTCCAACGCAGCCCAGCACCGCCCACAACCTGTCAGCTGAAGGACACTATGGCCTCTGGCAGTGGCCCAAGCTGTTATATCAGCTTCTCCTCCGTAACATTGACTGGCATCTTTAGGGCCAGCCCTCCAACAGATAACCCCATCAGTCGTGTCAATGCCTGGATCCTGGCAGTATGTCACAGGATTGTCAGCTGCTTCCATGGTGGCCACGACCAGATGATTTAGAGCTTACGTCTCCATACAGCAGACTGCCCACCGCTGAATCGTATTCCCTCAGAAAAGCTCAGAAAGATGCTGCTGCTGACCTCACATTGCCGAACGTGCCCTCTAACAAGAATCACAAGCACCGGACTCACGCAAGCGCGACAAGAAGGGCTGGTGGTAAGAGAGACACGCCTTCTAATTCAATTTCACCGCTCATACTGAAGCGGTGAGTAAGCCTGATGAACAAAATCATTACTCTACCCAGTTATGTTCATAAACTACCAATGAGAACAATAAGAATTAGTTGTAACACAACCTAACTCAGGTCGTGGGATACTCTGCGAATGCTTGAACTCGCAGACTATCGCTCACTACCCCAGGATGGGTCAAATGTAGAATATTTCGTCGGTAGATGGGACCTTTTTGTACCGAGTGGTTTTAGTTACAGTGTAGCTACTCACATAGGTCCAGCGTGGGCTGTAATTCCCATATATCAACGAAACTTAGTAGATACTTTAGTGTATTAATATGGAACCGATTTACTCTGAAAAAAAAGAAAAACACAAAAAATACAAAAAGTATTTGTTTCAGTTTTGGCCGCCAGGTGAAAAGCTGGCCCTGCGAATGAAAGAAAGGCATATAGAAATGATGCCATATGTAAGGAATCAGGAATCAGGATGTGGGCACGAAAGCTAAAACAAGTGTGAAAAGCATAACGTTGATTCTATTATTGACAGGCGCTCACACAATTTACTCAATACGAGCATCGGAGACGTCGACGAGATGCAGCATCCGTAAAACGAATTGATCAACAGTTGCGTAGGGTAATATTAAGCAGATCTTTCACCGGATAAGCGACATGAAGTGTTGCCCCATCGTGCATGAAATCACTGGTTTCTACAGAGTTGCGCACTTCCAGAGCAAGAATCTCGTATTGTAAAAGGAGTACAGATGTCACGATACCCCTGACAGGTCTTCCGAGTGTAATCTCTTCAAAAAAGAACGGACCGAAAATAAAGATGCTTGTGAACCACACCACTCAGTTATATATGATGACAGCAATGGCTCATAATGAAGAACACGCGGTTTAACAGTACCCTAAATTCATCAGTTCTGTATATTCACTACAGCCTGTAGTGAAGAATCTCCTCCATTACGTCGCAGAATATTTTCAGCCACATATCATCAACTCAGATCCATACCTCAACGTTGCTATGGATCATGATGTACAGCTACTGCACCGTCTGCATCTTGTATGGGTACAGCTGTAAAATAGACCGCAGAACATTCCATACTGTTGATCATGGTATGGATAATTCTTGATGACACTGCACGAGCCCTGGCACAACCGGGGCACATGCAGCATGGTCAGTTTCAGCAGCAGCAACGTTGTCAGTAACTTCCACTGGGATAGGACGCCTTCCTCTTCCAAGTGCCACACAATGCTCACCTGTGTCTTCGCATTTCATTATCATCTTTTTGAGACCAGTTAATGGCATCAGTGCTCTCCTCAGACATTTCAGTTGCCGATACTCTCTCAAGGCAGCACTGTAATTGCTGCCTTCACGTCAGACAGTTTCATAAACAGATCACAGTCTGTCTTCTCGATAGCTACACTGTTCTCTCGTGTTATGGCTTGTCAGTTAACAGCGTGGATCTCATTCCGTCATATAAATAGTGTACAGTGCCACATCTTCACCTGTTTTTGAGCGTAAATTGATTCAGAATGAACGCGTTAGCATAAGTATTAAGTTTCCTTGCCATACAATAAATACAACCTACACTGGACCTGCGTGAGTAGCTGCACTTCAATTATAAGCATCTGAAATTTGCAGGTCGAGGTATGGTAGTTAAAATTTGGGATATGTTCACTCCGTCTCCAATTACAGAGAAATAAAGCAGTGATGTGTTGGCTGAAGAAAGAAGAAGATCATGAAGAATAATATTTAACTGCAATGTGTGGCACAAGCAAGCAGCTAATTTAAAATTAGCACCCCTGCTGTGACAGAAGCAACAGGCTGATGTGCAGATCAATTGTTTTCTTCCAAACGTAAAACGGAGGGACAATGAGGCACCTGAATCCCTCAAGAGGCTTGACACATCTCTTGATGAGTCACTGATCTTATGTCATCTACTATCATCGAATCAGCTGAAGGCAGCGTGATCAAACAGTCCACTGTGTACTACAGCTTCATTGTATCCAAAGTGCATAATATTTCGGTAATCAGCCATATCGCCATCGTCAGGTGTGCTGAGCTCATGAGGACACATGTCCAACCAACATCCCCTGCTCCCACGAGCCGCTCACTCCACGTTCAGCTCCTATGGCTGCATATAAGCGGTCGCGTGGACGCTAGCTTATAGCATTAATGTAAGTTGTCAGTCGGCCCTGGTCACAAGGTCGTTGTGTTTGCCCGTTAGGCTCACACAGCTGTAGAGGGCAGACAGAGCAGCCCCTTGGCGAGACAGGTCTCCAGGAGAACAATGCTGCTATACCCGCATTGGCGCCAGTCCAAGGCTGGACTGGGGGCGATGGACTGAAGGGACGCATCTACACAGTGGAATCGTTAATTGGGCATTGTGCGCAGGGTCACGCATAATAAAAATTCACATGTTTTCGTGTTCACCGATACTGCAGATAGGCCTGTGACCAGTTTCATCAGCTGCCTCGGTTGTATAAGAAACTCCGGCATCTGAGAAACGTTTAGTGATAGAATCCTGTTACACCTCATAAGTATAACTAACAACCTCCAAGGCACAGGCGATTTAGATAACGATATTTAAGATTGTATCTGTTCATTGTTGCTGCAGGAAGCGATGCAACTTCGGAGAGAAACATCTTCCCTCCCCGAAAAAACTTAAAAAAGCCAGTAATTGAAGGTTTCTTCTTTCTCCAGAGACGCAGGTTTCTGAATTCTTGCCCTGGTTCGACAGGAGTTTGTGCTGTCATGTGGGAGGGGAGTTTTGGCGCCTCTACAGCCTGGTGATTGGCTCAAGATGGCGTGAATTCGGTATCGTTCGTGCACTGTGCGGCAAAACGGATTATTTCTTCTGAAGAGGTGCGAAGCACTCTGGTGCTCGACTTTGGTCTGGTGAGAGAACACTTCTTTTCGATGCTCTGGCATATGTGGTTCGTGCTTGGGACCTGTCCTGAGGCTGACTTCACTTGCGAGCAGTTTGGACTGTGGTGAAGTTCTTACTGTACCGACAGTGTGACTTCAAATGCCTCCGACTTCTCGTTTGCCCAGGGGACACTTATTCATTTTTGGTTTACGTCTTGACGTTCGGTGTCCTTGTGCGCTCTGTCATATAAGTGAGCCAAATTGGTCCTTGGTACGACCAGCGAACGGGTGTGTGACACACTGAAATCTACCATGATTTCAGTGCTCTGGTAGAGACTAAATTGCGATCCGTCTGCCTGATCACTAGACCGTGAGAGTTTTGCATTTCTTTCGTGACCGCGATCGATTCACAGGCGGCGCCTCACGGATCGCCTCCGCCGCACACATCACGCCAGCTGCGAGTTACACTGCCACACGAAGCAAACAGGGTAACGTACTGCTGCTCCGGCCCTTGTCAGGGCGTACAGATCTCAATCGCCACTTGCTCTCAGCTGCACCTATATAAACTTCTGTAGATTTGAACAATCAAAGTCTGCTAAGCGTCAGATCAATTTAGATTGCGTTATCCACATTTTTAGGGCCAGACTACTTGACTCACTTCTGCTATCCAGGATCCTTGTACATTGTGGTCACTTATTAGTTGTTTACCGTATCCAATCATAACTTGTTTAGCATAATTTATGTCTGTCTTTGTTTCGGGAAAATAAATATTGTTAGTAAACTAAATTTTGCATACATTTTCAATCATTTTATATAACCACCCCACGGGTTAACTTTCAAGTCTTCTCAACTAAATTGTTCTGGTTTTCAAGCCTTGCTAAGATTTTAGCCCCAATCTCGGTTGATGAGATCGTCCTTGGTCGAATTTTTATGGCCTCTCCATCGCTAAGGAGTACCGACGTACCAGGATCTTGGCAAAGACGTCCAAATACTTGGACAGAGTCGTTAGAGAGTTCATAGAAATTCGCAGCAGGGACGATCTCATCAACCAAGATTGCGACTATAGTCTTGTCAAGACTTGGGAAGCGGCACTGAGTCTAATTAAAAAGACTCAGCAAACAATACGATGTGGCGACCGGTGCGGATAGAGAACTTATATCAACGATTTTACAGAGGCCGACGGTTGTGTCTCAACGGCCGCTGACGCTACTAATCGACAGTACATCCGAGGACTGTTCGATCAACAAATACACCGGGAGAAACAGAAGAATTGCATCTATCATGACTTGTCTGAGATTCTCAGTGAAGTGCCTTGCGGATGTTTCATCGAACAACCTTCAAACTATTTCTATACCGTTACAATCTCGAACAGCGCGCGGGGAAAACGAACACTTAACTCTTTCTGTGCCAGCTCTGATTGTCTTGTTTTACTACGATGATAATTCCTCCCTATGTAGGTGTGCGTCAATAAAATATTTTCGTATTTGATGGAGGAAGTTGGTACGGTATCAATAGTTTTCTGGCAATCTAGAAATATGGAATCAATCTGAGATCCCGACAGAATTCATTACTTCGTTCGAATGAAGAGCTAAAAATATTTCACAAGAACGATATTTTCTGGATCGGTCAAATGGCTCTGAGCATTATGGGACTCAACATCTTAGGTCATAAGTCCCCTAGAACTTAGAACTACTTTAACCTAACTAACCTAAGGACATCACACACACCCATGCCCGAGGCAGGATTCGAACCTGCGACCGTAGCAGTCCCGCGGTTCCGGACTGCAGCGCCAGAACAGCTAGACCACCGCGGCCGGCCTGGATCCGTCCTATGTGCCCACAGACAGTTTTCTTAGAGGTAGTTCACAATGTTCTATGACAGTATATGTTCCAAACTCCTATAGCAGATCCACGTCAGTGATGTTGGTCTGTAATTCGGTGAATTACTTCTATTTCTTTTCTTGAATATTGGTGTGACCAGAGAGACTATCCCGTCTTTAGGTAGGGATCTTTCCTCGAGCGAACAGTTGTATATGATTGGCAAGTATGGAATAGCTGTATCAGCTTACTATGAAAGAATCCTAATTTGTATGCAGTCACAACCCTCGGAATGTGCCTGTAATAAAGAAAGCCATCCAGTACATACTACCTGGATATGTCCGCTGTATGGTGATATTTTTGATAGCGTTTGGCAGCAACTGAATCAAAACGGAAGACTATGTCGGGGGAATATTGCTTTGCGAGACAACAATCATGGGCAATATCTTTTACGTGAATTCATTAAAGGCTTGAGTAGTACGTCATCTTGTGGATGAAGCCCTGTCCGCTGAACGACGAAAGGTTGCAACAAAAGTTTGGAAAGAAACGCAGCGAAGACAACCGAGGTCAACAGTTTCTGCTGCTCGACAGCCAAGGGTACACCATCGGTGATCATAACAATACCAATAAAACTGGGGTGACACGGGCGAGCATGTGGTTAAGATCACGATAACACGATGCTCCTCGGAGCAACGAAGTCGTCCCTTGCAAACAGAAGGCTAGCAAACGTCTTCAATTCGGCTTCCTCTTTCATTCCTAAGCCCTCGTCCCTATTCACCTACTTCATTTTCGTCGCTTCCTTTTTCTATTATCTAATTTCTGTCCCCAATGACTGTTAAATTTTCATTTCCCTTAACTATGTAAATAATTTCTTTGATCTCTTCACACATTTCTTCAATGTCTTCATCATCCCCGGAGCTAGGTGGCATATAAACTTGTGCTACTCTGGCAAGCGTGAGCAACGTGTCAGCCTTGACTACATAGTTTCATACTGTAGCACAAAAAGTTTTATCTCAAATATGTATGTCAAATACTAGCATTTTATGAAACACACTCACACATTTTCATAAATGCCTGTTTCACATGTTAGCACCAAAAATTTTATATCTAACACCGTATTGTTACTAAATTTCGTAACACACGCACGTATTTTCATAAATCATTGCTTTATACTCCCCCACGAAAACTTTTTGTCAAATACTGTACTTCAGATTCTGTTCAGTCTCTGAATTTCGTCACACACACACGCAGAGAGAAATTTAAGAGCCCATGGCGAAATTAGTAATGAATATGTCTTGTAATCTGAATCACTCACACACAAATTAAAATTGGACTTTTTTTGGGTTTATAAGAATCTTTAAACATTATAGTTCAAAATTTTCGTAAAGGAGAAATGGGAGGGATGACTAAAACATGGTGTTTACATTTTTTTTTTCCTGAAATGCCACCCACAATGCCAAAGCTACTGGAGGGGTACGTTGTGGAATGTGGCAGACTAAAACTCGTGCCTTTACCGTTTACAATCTATTTCACAATAGCTATATGCTTATCACTGACAGACAGTAGGGAAACACATGAAATGCGTGAAATGTATTCACAGTTGCGAATATGAACAACCATCAGCCGTATAGTGGAACGACAACAATGTTCAAAATGTTCAAATGTGTGTGAAATCTTATGGGACTTAACTGCTGAGGTCATCAGTCCCAAGCTTACACACTACTTAACCTAAATTATCCTGGACAAACACACACACCCATGTCCGAGGGAGGAGTCGAACCTCCGCCGGGATCATCCGCACAGTCCATGACTGCAGCGCCCTAGACCGCACGGCTAAATGGTTCAAATGGCTCTGAGCACTATGGAACTCAACTGCTGTGGTCATCAGTCCCCTAGAACTTAGGACTACTTAAACCTACCTAACCTAAGGACATCACACACATCCATGTCCGAGGCAGGATTCGAACCTGCGACCGTAGCAGCAGCACGGATCCGGACTGGAGCGCCTAGAACCGCACGGTCACCGCGGCCGGCGCTCGGCTAATCCCGCGCGGCCGACAACAATGTCTCCCCTATATGGGAATAGACATAATTGATTTACGAGTGCAGGTTGTAGACGACATATGAAAATTTGGGTCTGGCTGTGAAGCATGATTGGATAGCCAGATGGTAAGGGGACCAGTTGATATAACCGGGAAATCCAGGCTCGAGTCCCGTTCCGGCATGAATTTTCATTCTCGCAACTGCGAATATGTTTGATGCACTTCATAATGGCTGTAATAGCCGTAGTGCCGCAGATCTATCCGAAGGAACACTGCATCGTACTCGAGAACAACACAGGCACTGCAATATTGTATTTATCCGCCTCTACCGAGCAAGCGGCTTCCAAATAAAATGTCTCTCCTGTAAAGAAATATACGTAATGGATGTACGAGTGCAGATTGTAAACACATGGTTGACAATATACGCCTGCGAAGCATGCACGGATGGCCAAAGTCATGAAGGTGACTACTAACGATAAGCGGGAAATCTACATCTACATACATGCTCCACAAGCCATTGTACGGTGCGAGGCGGAGGGTACCATTTACCACAACAAGTCGTTTTCTTTCCTGTTCCACTCGCAGACAGAGACAGAGGAAAGCGACTGTCTATATGCCTCCGTATGAGCCTCCATTTCTCAGTCCCTACGCGAAATGTATGTTGGCGGCAGTAGGATAGTTCCACAGTCAGTTTCAAATACCACTTCTCTACACTTTCTCAGTAGTGTTCTTCGAAATGAATGGTTTCTTCCCTCCAGAGATTTCCACTTGAGTTCCCGAAGCATATCAGCAACACTTGCTGCCGATCGAACCTACCGGTAACAAATCTAGTGGCTCGCCTCTGAATTGTTTCGATATCTTCTTTCACTCCGACCTGTCCCAAACTCTCGACAAGTACTCAAGAACAGGTCGCACTAGCGTTCTATGTGCGGCCTTCTTTACAGATGAACCACACTTTCCAAAATTCTTCCACTAAACGGAAGTCTTCGCTACCACAAACCTCACTTGCACGTTCCATTTCATATCGCTTCGCAACGTTACGCCCAGATGTTTAAACGACCTAACTGTGTCAAGAAACACATTAATAATGATGTATCTGAAAATTACGGGTTGCTTTTCCTACTCATCCGCATTAACTTACAATTTTCAACATTAAGAACCACCTGCCATTCATCATACCAACTAGAAATTTTATCTACGTCATCTTGTATCACTGTATAGTCACTTATCTTCGACACCTTCCTGTACACCACATTATAATCAGCGAACAACCACAGATTATCTGTCTGCCAGATAATTATGTACACAGAAAATAGCAACGGCCCTATCACACTTCGCTGGGACACTCCTGATGTTACCCCAACCTCCGATGAAGAAGTAAGTGTTCGAGCCAGTCACACATCTGGGAGCCTATTCCGCATGCACCTACTTTCGTTAACGGTCTGCAGTGGGGTACCGTGTCGAATGCTTTTCCTAAATCTAGAAATATGCAATCTGCCCGTTGTCCATCATCCATAGTTCACAGTATACCATGTGTGAAAAGATCGCACGAGCGATGCTTTCTAAATCTGTGGGCTGATTTCGTGGACATGAGCTTTTCTATCCCTTGGAAATTTATTATATTCTAAAGCAGAATATGCTTCAGAATTCTGCAGCAAAGCGATATTAAAGATATTGGTCTGTAATTTTGGGGGTCCGTTCTTTTACCCTTCTTATGCACAAGAGTCACCATCATTTTTTTCCAGTCATTTGGTACTTTGCGTTGGTCAGGAGATTCGTGATAAATGAAAGCTACGTAAGGCGCCAATGACGTGGAGTATTCTTTGTAAAACCGAACTGGTATCCGAGTCTCGGTCAAGCATGAATTTTCATTGTCTTCATTCCGTTATACAGCTGATAGCTGTTTACGTTCGCAGCAGCGAACACGTTTTACATATTTCATGACGACTCTAATCGCAGCAGTGACTGTTCCTTAGTCCACGTGCGCATGTCTGAAGGAACATTGCATGAACAACACAGCCACTGAAATATCGTTAAGATCATAGAAGGGAAACAAGTTGCAGAGCATACTAGTGGAGGATCAAGTTATTTATTGTACTTGAAACAAAGTTCATCAATTGCAGAAATAAATAATTAGGAAGTAGTATTGTGTCAGCTATAACAGAGCATTTTGTGTTACTAGATTCCAACTTGTAGGAAACCAATGACTTGACAGAAATAATTTGTGTAATAATGAATACAGCCTGTTTAGAAACTAGAGGTAAAAAGCTACAAAACAAATAAGTAAAATCATGATGTTATCACATAAATGCATTCCAATGTCTTCCTGTTGCAATACAGGGAGTTCTAGAAAGCACTCACAAAAAAGGAGAAGAAAAAAGATCCAGTTGAGAGCAACTTTTTCTCTACCGAGTGAGCGGCGAAATAGATTTGAGATTCATGCTGCACTGTGAACACAATGAAATAGACTTTCTCATTCTGGCAGTGTCAGTATCGTAAAAAAATTGACATTAATTCTTAGAGAACTCATGTTGGGTGATGCAGTAGTTTGCAAGAGGAGAGAAGATAAAATTCCAGTTCTGGTATCCTGCATTAATCTTTCCGTGGTTAACCTACGTTGTTTCAGATGAATATGGTTCGGTGCCTTGAAAAAACCACTATCGATTCAGTACTGTTCAACTTTTCGTAGCCACTTGTTGATGCATCGTTAAGCAAACGTGGACCATAGATCCCGAACAAAAACCAAGAGGCGATTCTTCACTGCCGCTTCTTTCGCTCTCTGTTACGATGTCGCTGTCAAATGAGGAGCTACACTCCATCGATATCTTTCTTTTCTTGTTATGAACCAAGTACATGTATAGCACCATCAGTGAACAACAAGTGTTCGAAATAACCTGCACCTGTTCTACTTAAATCGAAAGAAAAATCTGGACAGTGCGAGCTACTATCAGATGTAAGAGCGTGTGCGTTTGTGCTACAGATAACGTAACGAGGAGATCTCGGGCATTTCACATGATAACGTTTCTTTATCATTCGTGTACTGTTAGACTATTTAATATCTATGTCACCAATAGTTCTCTTTTTGGTGAAAAATATTCTTGTTTTGGGCGATGCATTGTAACATATTGATTTTCATTGGCAGTATGAGTCATCGTGAGCACCAGCACTAAAGACCTCACTAGGAATTAAAGACGGCAGCTTCTGTAATGTTGTGTAACAATAGTCAACATGTGGTAATATTAAACAGTTTTACTAATTTCACACAATTGCTCGCCTAAAAACGACCCCAGCAGCGCAAACACAAAGCGCAAGGTTTTACTCGGTGTTTAAAGAAGGAAAGTATGTATTTCTATGGGGCGTAATACTGGTTAAATCTTAAGAAGAGTCGTGTAAACAAGTCTGAAGCCAACTACTTTTTGAGAAGTGGGCCGTTTTGTTTGTATCAAGAATGTATTGCAGTCAGTATTGCAGGCGTATTATTTAGGTTCTTTGCGAACTTATTATTGGCTGTGGTATTCATGTCAATTATAGTAACAACAACGGTCTCCAAATCAGCTATTCCTCACTTATCGTACGTAGATTATACTAGCTTTGAAACAAGTTTGGTTATAGCATGCAGTGTGAACGACGTAAACACTGAAATACAGATAAAATATACGGACTGCAGAGGTATGCTTCAATACATTCGCTGTCTTCTTCCTGCGTGTGGTGGAACGCAGTTCTGTTACCAGAATCCTCCTCTCTTCCCTGTTTCTTTCAAGAATGACACAACGGAAGAATGATTGTTAATAAAACTCAGTATTAGTTGTACTTTCTCTGATATTTTCGTCGTGGCCACTTCGCGAGATTAGATATATATATAATAAACTACTGGCCATTAAAATTGCTACACCAAGAAGAAATGCAGATAATAAACGGGTATTCATTGGACAAATATATTATACTAGAAGTGACATGTGATTACATTTTCACGCAATTTGGGTGCATAGATCCTGAGAAATCAGTACGCCGAACAACCACCTCTGGCCCTAATAAACGGCATTGATACGGCTGGGCATTGAGTCAAACAGAGCTTCGATGGTGTGTACAGGTACAGCTGCCCATGCAGCTTCAACACGATACCACACTTCAGTTACTGGCGTATTGTGACGAGTCAGTTGCCCGGCCACCATTGACCAGACGTTTTCAGTTGGTGAGAGATCTGGAGAACGTGCTGGCCAGGGCAGCAGTCGAATATTTTCTGTATCCAGAAAGGCCCGTACAGGACCTGCAACATGCGGTCGTGCATTATCCTGCCGAAATGTAGGGTTTCGCAGGGATCGAATGATGGGTAGAGCAACGGGTCGTATCACATCTGAAATCTAACGTCCACTGTTCAAAGTACCGTCAATGCGAACAAGAGGTGACCGAGACGTGTAACCAATGGCACCCCATACCATCACGCCAGGTGATACGCCATTATGGCGATGACGAATACACGCTTCCAATGTGCGTGCACCGCGATGTCACCAAACACGGATGCGACCATCATGATGCTGTAAACAGAACCTGTATTCATCCGAAAAAACGACGTTTAGCCATTCGTGCACCCAGGTTCGTCGTTGAGTACACCATCGCAGGCGCTCCTGTCTGTGATGCAGCGTCAGGGTAACCGCAGCCATGGTCGAGCTGATAGTCCATGCTGCTGCAAACGTCGTCGAACTGTTCGTGCAGATGGCCGTTGTCTTGCAAACGTCCCAATCTGTTGACTCAGGGATCGAGACGTGGCTGCACGATCTGTTACAGCCACGCGGATAAAATGCTTGTCATCTCGACTGCTAGTGATACGAGGCCGTTGGGATCCAGCACGGCTTTCCGTATTACCCTCCTGAACCCACCGATTCCATATTCTGCTAACAGTCATTGGATCTCGACCAACGTGAGCAATAATGTCGCAATACGATAAACCGCAATTTCGATAGGCTACAATCCGACCTTTATCAAAGTCGAAAACGTGATGGTACCCATTTCCCCTCCTTACACGAGGCATCACAACAACGTCTCACCAGGCAACGCCGGTCAACGGCTGTTTGTGTATGAGAAATCGGTTGGAAACTTTCCTCATGTCAGCACGTTGTAGGTGTTGCCAACGGCGACAACTTTGTGTGAATGTTCTGAAAAGCTAATCATTTGCATATCACAGTATCTTTTTCCTGTAGGTTAAATTTCGCGTCTGTAGCACGTCATCTTCGTGTGTAACAATTTTAATGGCCAGTAGTGTAGGAAGTAGTGTGTTGCCCGGCTCTTCTTCTAACTACGCTCTAAAAATCTCAATGTATCTCCCTATGCTGAATAGTGCCTCTTTTGTAGCATCTGCCACTGAAGTTTGTGCAGCATTTCGATAACGCTGTCGCGCCGACTGGACGATCCAGTGACAAATCGTGACGCTCTTCATTGGATTTTGTGTGCGTCTTCTGTTAATCCAAGTTAGTAATGGTCTCAGATTGACGAACATTGTTCAAGGGACATTCGAAAAAAGGTTTTGTGGGCTATTTATGTAAATAAATTATAATTCCTTAAGGTCAACCCAATTTATCTCAGCTTGACATATGGGTACCGTAGTTTTGGTTTTACGTCGTGATTCTCCTTTAGGTCGCTTCGGATGTTGCAACTAGGTATATTAATTTAGTTGTTATTTAGTGTAATTTGTCGCCAGTGCTGTAATCGAAGAGTGGTTTATCTCGTCACCTATTTATGTGCTATACTTTAAATTTATTCACATTTAGAGTCAACGGCAACACCCTACGATACGCTTCAAATCTTCCTCGCCACGATACAGTCTTCTGGAGTTACAACATTCTTGAGACAACAGCAGCGTCCACGAACAGTATAATGGAGCTTCTGACGTTATCCGCCAGGTAATTTACAAATACAGGGCTATTCAAAAAGAAGGAACAGGTTTCAAACTACAAAAGATAGAAACACAATTCCAACGTTCCCGGAAAGTGAAAAGTTCAGTGTGAGCACCTTGCGTTACACTACAAATATCAAAATGGTTGCTCATAATTCCAACGTTCCCGGAAAGTGAAAAGTTCAGTGTGAGCACCTTGCGTACACTACAAATATCAAAATGGTGGCTCATTTCCTGCCACACACGAGAGACGCCTAAGACTTTCAAGACTATGAGGTATAGGGGGAGGGCGTGGGTGGTAATCCCATAGGTAAAAGTCAGAGGTGCGCGGCCTGGAGACCTAGGAGGCCACTGGCGATGAACGTCATCTTCTGCTCCTGCTCTTACAATGCAACGTCCCAGACCTTACGTTTTACAGAGGAGATTTTCATTCTCAAAAATCTCCTACTGATATAATAAAACTCCCATATCCTGCGGCAGTTTGACGTCAACGATCTTCTCTTTCTTCCTTGTTTTTTCCGTTTCTCGTCAGGGTCAGCACTTTTATATGGTATATGTAACCTGAAAGTGCAGAGGAGAGAAAACGAAAGGAAAGGGAACGGATTAATGACGTCAGCTGCACCTGGAAATTACGCGGAATCAGCGGCGGTGAGTGAAAATACGTGCCGGACTGGGGTTCGTACCTGGAAGCGCGTGCTCAATACGCAGGTGCGTTGACCACTGCGTCACCCGGGACACAGCAGTCGCCGCCACTGTGCGGATTACCTCGGCGCGCCTCACGGCCGACCCACATTCCCACCGAGTGCCACCTGTCCTCAGTCCCTGTCCATATCCTCCATGCTCTGTACTCAGACTGTCGCACGAGGTCGGATGTACTTGTGCCTCCACACTGAAGAAGGTTGCTCCATTGCTCATCTAGGCAAATCAATCTTATCAATGTGTGCTGTCTGTTCTTTCGAACGTGTCCGAGAGAACAGATACCTCTCATTCACAAAATAGTTATATGGGTTTTAGCACTGTTAGTAGCAGTTGGTTGCTGGATGCCCTTCGTGACACCACCATACCCTCCGGGAACAGGAGTGTACTCTATATGTCTGCGCCTAGAGTAAATCTCACGTTCAAATATGAGGACGTTTTATAAATGTTTCCGTAGCATGTATCTGAGGCGGGACGTGGGTAGTTGCCCAATGTTTACCTAACTGGATGTTGCTAAGCGCCTAAAACAACATCCAGGCTGGTCAGCTCACCAGTACTCGTCGCTAATCCGCAAGGAGGATATGATTTGGGGCAGGCTCCTATCACAGCATCCCGGAAGCAGCGCGTTAACTCTAGTGATGGCGCTTATTGCTGAAACACCTGGTTTTCGGTTATATCTGTATGTGCTAAAACCGCCACTCCACAACATAAATGGATTAGGAGACATGATAATCATTCCTGCAGGCACTTGTATAATAGACTGCACATTGAAGGGAGAAATTATGTCTTTGATACGGAAGTAGTATGAAAACGTAGACGGAATTTTGATATCATCCTGGGGAACGATTTCCTAATTCGCTATCAGGCTGTGATAGATTATAGAACGCGCACAGTTCGTTTCAGTGATATAGTACACTGTCCAGTCAGTGCTCTGTGCAATGCATCTCATTCGCGAGGAACCTGTGAAGCGAGGCGTACCTGACAAGCTCCAACTGAACCGTGTTCATAGACGTTGAAAACTATCACACATCTAACACTTAGTGGTAGAATAGGGAAAGTTCTCTAGTTTGAAGTCAAAGACCGGCTAGCGTCGAGATCGGACTTTCTGGTCGCCCCGCTCGTCCAGAATGACTTTCTCGACAGGTTGCAGATCCATGTTGCAGGATAGGTCTAAGTAGACTCAAAGTAGAAGGGAACAGTTTTCAAATACCTGTGTGAATTGAAAATTTTTGTCAGTGGGACCTATAAATCCTGCATGGTTCAGTACTAGCAAGTGGCGAAGAAGTTACGGAAACAGAAGTTTCGAAGAAGAAACAGTGTCAAGAGAAAAAATGTAAGCAGTTACCTGTGAGGAAGGTCAGTGCACTAGCACTTTCAATAAGAAATCAGTTGAAAGAGAAGTTGGCACATTTGTCAGTGCCAGAGCAAAATCTTTTTCATCCAGTTTTAGAGGAATATCCTTGGTTATTCGAGGAAATGGAATATTTGCCGGAAACTGTCCTCACACAACACGAAATTCCCACGGGAGTCGATAGACCAATAGCACATAAGTCGTATCGTTTATCCTATCAATTGCAATCTGTTGTTGAAGATAAGATTCAACAACAAATGGCTGCAGGGATCATTCAACCCTCTGCAAGCCCATTGGCAGTCCAATAGTCATTGTGCCAAAGAAATCAATCAGTGGGTAGAAAACCTATCTTCCAGGTGTCAATATGGGAGCGGTAAACAAGGTTACCACACCGGACACTTACCCTCTACCACGTGTCGACGGGACCTTAGACAGATTAGGAAACTGCTAATACCTTACCATCCTGCATATGCTTTCTGGATATCATCAGATTCCGACTGCATCAAGAGTTACACCAAAAACTACTTTCGTGGGTCCATCTGGACTGTATGAACTCTAATGCATGCCTTTTGGTCCAAGAAATGCGTTTGTGACTTTTCAAAGATTTGTGGACTTGATATTGAGAAGTTTAAAGTTTGCTATGTATCTTGTGTATTTAGACGACATCGTAATTTTTGCAAAAACAATTAAAGAGCAGACTGAAATATTAAGAAATGTATTGTCTAGATTGAAAAGTGCACACTTGAGTTTAAAACTAGAAAGGTGTTCTTTCGCACAGTCACAGATTCAGTACGTGGGGCACATCATTAGTTCAGGTGGAGTTAAGCCGGATCCTAGGGTAACTGAAGCAGTGGATAATTTTCTAACCCTAAGAAATGTTATAGAATTACAACCCTTCCTAGGTGTAGCCACCTACAATAGGGGTTTTGTGCAGGATTATTGTACTATAGCAAAGCCATTAACAAAATTACTAAAGAAAGACGAATATTTGAATGGAAAAATGAGTACAAAGCAGCAATGAGGAAAATTAAAGAAATTTTGACTAGCTCACCTTTGCTAATATTTCCAGATTTTGAAAAAAGCTTTTATTCTTCGACGGACGCATCAGGCTACGCTGACAGAGCTGTTTTAAGTCAGGAGTTTAATGGTGAGGAAAGACCAACTGGTTACGCCTGCAAACAAATCAACTCAGCAGAAATTAATTACGGTATTACAGAGAAGGAGCTGCTGGCTCTCATGTTTGGAGTAAAGTACTTTAAGTGTTACTTGTATGGATGTCAGTTCACTGTGGTTATGGTGCACGCTGCTTTAGTATGGATGTTAAGTTTAAAACTCACCAGTAATCTTTGACTAGATGGGCATTAAAATTATTAGTCCATGATTACACAGTTCGGCATAACACTGGCCTCCTGCACAAAAATGCCAACGGCGTAAGCTGAGAGGTTTGAGTTGTCCAGACAGATGACGTTTCCATAGAAGAATTTAAAGAATCGCAAGACAGAGATGTGGAATGCCACTGGTATGCATCAATCTCTGATTTTGTTGCAGGAGGTGGTATACTATATCCAAGACCCCGTTGGGTAACAGAGCAGTAAAACCTAAAGAATTGTAACAATAAATAACAGCACAATGTGATGACAGTTTACAGGTCTGCCATAATGGGCGACGATCCACAAATGCAAGAATAGCCTCAAATTACTGGTGGAGAGGTCGACAAACCGATTTTCAGAAGTATATACAAAACTGTCTGCCTTATGTGCAAAGAGTGCCTCTACCAGGGAGTAAAGTTCCTTTACAAACATTACCAGATGCATCGAAACCGGATTGTGGTCTTGCGTATCTGTGGCCCATTTCCACAAGGTACCAAGAATACATATGGTACTTAGTTTCGGTACCACTTTCCGATATGACCGCTGAAACTGTTGCTTGCACCTTTGCCGAACTTGCTATTGCCGTTCGGAATTCCTGAAGCAATACCTACCGAACAAGACTCCAATTTTATATCAGCACTGTTTGCACAAATTTATAAAATGTTACAAATAAAAAAAAATTGCGAGTTATGCCCTTTCGCCCTAAATACAACAGGTGCCTTGAGTGAGAGCACAAATATATTGTGCAAATGCTATCGTATTATGTACAGCATACGACAGTCATGTTCATGAGGCAAAGGGATGCTCCGTGTACGAAGTAGTCTTTGGGGGACCAATGAATTCAACTTTTGAGATTGACAAGCTGCCCCTTGACGTCAATTTAGGCGAATTGAAACCGCTAACCCGCCATCTCAAAGCCATATGGAACCAAGATGTCATAGTAATTTCAAAGCCACATAAAAACACCTAGAATGCAGCAACAGACGAACTACACTCCCTCAATATAAACCTGGTCATCTGGATTGCTCCGAAATGCCGTGGTAAAACAGGGGCGAACTAAGAGGTTCACTCCTCGGTACGAATGCCCCTTCCCTCTATTGTGTAGCAGCTCCACGGTGAACGCAAAATTCAATTACAATAGTACACTTTGATTGGCTAAAGCCATATCACGACACTGTGCTGCCTCAAGCAGCACCGCCTGCTTATACCCGAAAATCGTGCCGACAAAGCAGCCAAAGAAGAAAGACAGAGTGTTCCCAGCACGTCCTCTTTACACTTCAAGATACAAGCATCCCTATGCCCTGAGGTCCAGCTACTAAATGAGAAAGATGTAGTGATAAGAATGTCACAAGAGGACAGGAAAGATAATCTTTTAATTACTTGGTTATATCTGTAAAATGTATTAACTGGACAGAATTGAGTGGAACAGAGATGCATGCGGATCCACTAAAACAAAAACAAAAAAAAAAAAAAAAACGTGCAGGGGTTGCTTGTGCTCTTTTATGTTTCTAGTTGTGTCAAATTATCCTATTAGTTGTAGTAGCTAGAGCAGAAGAAAATGATGATTCAAGTCATGACAAGTAGTCAACTGTTCTAGTTGTGAAAAATTTCTATCAATTACAGGGAAATCTGTAGGTATGAGTAAGTTTTCGAAGCAGGAGTCACAAGTTGGACATTGTCTACCACTTACACTTGGTCATGCACGGAGAAGCTAAAGAGAATAAGTTTGCATAATGCAACACTGTAAGTGGGATAGACGGAAATGTAGCAAAATGCCTCTCAAATGATTAATCCATTTCTAAGAAACGCAAGTCACTGCATGTGTTAGATACATGTGAAGAACCAAGTTATGCTCCACTCGAAAGTTGGTCATTTCACTCAGTATTATTAGTACCGCTGGATAGCTTGAGACACACGAGACACAAAAATCTCGCGTTTACAAGGAACAACTGTTACTAGTAAACACATGTCTTACCTCTATCTACCATACTTCATGCATAGGGCAGCTCTGTCTCTTAACAAGTATTAAGAGATGTTTTTTCAGCCAGTAATTTATTCTGACATGAGAAAGTTGCTGCGTATATCTACACAAACTGTAATAAAAATGTAACACGTTACACATTGCCAATTTCATGTCAACCAATGTTGTTTACACGAAGATGAAATACTTCATTAAAATAGCTAACTTTCATACAACGTTTAGAACTTACACGAGTTGAGTTAGAACCATACTTTCAAACAAAGCCATGACTTATTTTACACTCAGATTTCGCATACTGAGCAGTAATACAATCCCTTTAATGTTCAAGATTATTGATTATTATCTGGTAATAAGGATAATTTATTATAAAACAGGAAAATAATAAACATAAGATCATTTTTGTCAGCTTAGAATCAACAGGGCCATAGGAGTGTCTCTAAAGATTTCTGCACTGTAGAAACATGTACCGACTGCCTGGTAAACGTCTTTGCACCCTCCTGATAGGAAATGTTAACGAAGCTACAATTCGAAAATCTTAGCTGCTCCGATGAGCAACGCCATATCGTCTCCCGCGTCGGAGGTTCGAATGGGCGCCGGCTCCTCACCACTTCTTTGTTGGCAAGCGGCGGCCATCACTCTGCCGTCGTGCGGCTCCCACCTGTATGGCCATGTGTCCGCTTGCTGTTTACCACCTCCACTCGAACGCTACCGTACTAAGCTGAGCATACCGGAAGATTATTTCTCTTCATAACATACCCACTGTATCCCAGATTAGCAAAGAATTATTAAAACAGAAAGTTAAAACATTAAATTCATTATCAACTAAACGGTTATGCACTTCCTTAATGGCTTAAACAAGTCCAATGTTAGAGCGCTCGGAGCTCACCTGAAAACATTCTGCATGAACTGCTACATCAACCATAGTGTGCAAACTAATGCTAATAGCTTTCAGTAGATTAAGGAAAATATTTCTGGTTTATCACACAACCTGACTCCGTTGTGTGACTGAAGAAGCAGAACCATAAATGATGTAGTTTTAAGTAAACGCAAGTCCCATTAGCAAGTTCAGTTAACACTTCCCGGCAGATATTGCCGTCCTATCTGTCACTGTAGCAGGGGTGGTAAACGTATATTCTTACTTTAGCAAGTACTCGCGACGATATGTATTTCCGTGGAATTCCGTGCAATGCGTGTGAGAGAGAAACAATATAATACTCCAGTAATATCAAATCCTGCCTGAGTAAACTTACTCAGATCTCAAACTAAGCAGAAATTTCACATTAAGATACAAATATTGTGAAATTCTATTCAAGATATGATGTCATACTCGTTATTGATCGTCTTAATTTAAATTTCATTCAAATTAGAGAGAGAACTGCCATTTATTTTGTAGCTGAAATCATGGTATGAGGAACTGAGCATTTAAAAGTAACTACGCACAACCAGTTTATCAAGCTGCAGCATTCCCAGCCGGGTCATTACGTCACAAAACGTAATTGAAGTAAATTACGGGTTTTGCATATGTAACGATGAAAGAAAACTCTGGAGCAATACAAATCAAAATTGAATCTACCACTGCGCCAACGAGCCAGATACATTTTCCAGCGCATGAATATGGTCCGCCATAAAGGCACTGGACGAGCAGCTCGCACTTCGGAAGTACGCTCGCTGCCGACGCGACACTGTGTAATCTCCCCACGGAAAATTACCCTCTACCACGCAATAATTAATAATGGTCAATCAGATCATCCATATTTATTCACTTTTTAAAAGTATCTGATCGGATTTTCTAGTAATATATGCGCCGACAGCTCGTCGACGCCAAGGTATTTTTCTAGTACGTTTATTCTTTGGAATAACAGAGATACATAGATGTATTCTCCATGGTTATTATAGACGGGTAAGAAGGACAGCTTCGGAAATATCTGTTGGAAGATTGACGGGCTTCTAAAAGAGACATACACTCCTGGAAATTGAAATAAGAACACCGTGAATTCATTGTCCCAGGAAGGGGAAACTTTATTGACACATTCCTGGGGTCAGATACATCACATGATCACACTGACAGAATCACAGGCACATAGACACAGGCAACAGAGCATGCACAATGTCGGCACTAGTACAGTGTATATCCACCTTTCGCAGCAATGCAGGCTGCTATTCTCCCATGGAGACGATCGTAGAGATGCTGGATGTAGTCCTGTGGAACGGCTTGCCATGCCATTTCCACCTGGCGCCTCAGTTGGACCAGCGTTCGTGCTGGACGTGCAAACCGCGTGAGACGACGCTTCATCCAGTCCCAAACATGCTCAATGGGGGACAGATCCGGAGGTCTTGCTGGCCAGGGTAGTTGACTTACACCTTCTAGAGCACGTTGGGTGGCACGGGATACATGCGGACGTGCATTGTCCTGTTGGAACAGCAAGTTCCCTTGCCGGTCTAGGAATGGTAGAACGATGGGTTCGATGACGGTTTGGATGTACCGTGCACTATTCAGTGTCCCCTCGACGATCACCAGTGGTGTACGGCCAGTGTAGGAGATCGCTCCCCACACCATGATGCCGGGTGTTGGCCCTGTGTGCCTCGGTCGTATGCAGTCCTGATTGTGGCGCTCACCTGCACGGCGCCAAACACGCATACGACCATCATTGACACCAAGGCAGAAGCGACTCTCATCGCTGAAGACGACACGTCTCCATTCGTCCCTCCATTCACGCCTGTCGCGACACCACTGGAGGCGGGCTGCACGATGTTGGGGCGTGAGCGGAAGACGGCCTAACGGTGTGAGGGTTCGTAGCCCAGCTTCATGGAGACGGTTGCGAATGGTCCTCGCCGATACCCCAGGAGCAACAGTGTCCCTAATTTGCTGGGAAGTGGCGGTGCGGTCTCCTACGGCAATGCGTAGGATCCTACGGTCTTGGCGTGCATCCGTGCGTCGCTGCGGTCCGGTCCCAGGTCGACGGGCACGTGCACCTTCCGCCGACCACTGGCGACAACATCGATGTACTGTGGAGACCTCACGCCCCACGTGTTGAGCAATTCGGCGGTACGTCCACCCGGCCTCCCGCATGCCCACTATACGCCCTCGCTCAAAGTCCGTCAACTGCACATACGGTTCACGTCCATGCTGTCGCGGCATGCTACCAGTGTTAAAGACTGCGATGGAGCTCCGTACGCCACGGCAAACTGGCTGACACTGACGGCGGCGGTGCACAAATGCTGCGCAGCTAGCGCCATTCGACGGCCAACACCGCGGTTCCTGGTGTGTCCGCTGTGCCGTGCGTGTGATCATTGCTTGTACAGCCCTCTCGCAGTGTCCGGAGCAAGTATGGTGGGTCTGACACACCGGTGTCAATGTGTTCTTTTTTCCATTTCCAGGAGTGTATTTGCTTTTCTTCTCGCTAAAGCGAGCTATTAACGTTTGTGCCACTAGCGGGTTATTTGAAGAGAGAGAAAGACTGTAAACGCAAATTAAGTAAGACTTGGAATCAACAGAAAACGGAACATGTAATGGAGATGGATTGAATATACCCTTTTATTCTAGAGTGAATGACGAATGAGTTCTCTGTCTGAATCATTGATGATTGTCTTGGCCCTGTAATTAGTGGGGAAGTTTCAGCTGTGACGAAGAGAGCCTGCAGTCACCGAGTTCTTATAAAATCGTCCAAAAAGGCTTCGTCCACATCTGAAATTCTAAATCTATCGTAAAATGAACGAATTGTTCAAACGATCGATTTTCCCAACTGAATGCAGCGCTTAACAATAATAACAAATGTAAAGATCTTTTCCAGCAAGCCAGCCGCTGAATACTAAGACGAAGGGCTCCACCAGAGATTCTATTGGGCTGATTTCACGTAAATGAAATATTATATTTAAAACTGTACATAGATAAAGGACAGAGAGAGAGAGAGAGAGAGAGAGAGAGAGAGAGAGAGCGAATGAAATTCGAGAAAATACTCAGAATCCTCCATTAGTATAATTGTTTGCCTGTCTTATCACGGATCAGCCTAAAGATAAAACAGGAGGCCCTAACTTTATTGTACCGATTTATGTGTGAGAGTGAAGGGGTAATAAAGGCGACAGATACACCTCTGTACAGACAAAACATTACACCAAGTTAGCGGCAAGCTGCATTCACATATATTCATCAGTCAGTAATATAGATATAAAGATATTCTCCCAATAACATTATATAATTCATTATAATGGCCAATCCGTGACAGGACACGTTTTTGGACGTTGTTAAAATAATTTTGTTCTCTGTTTCATGTGAACTACGACGAGCCAACTTAACTGACGCTTGGAAAAGAGAGGAAATACTCGCAGTCAAATTAAGTGGATCTACAAATAAGAACATAAGACAAGACGCCGGGCGCCGAGAAAAGGCCAGATTTATAATTTTAATATTAAAGCTTGCTAGTGTACATGAAGTATACGCTTTTCTGTTTAGTATTATTGGATATTTGAATATTGATTAATTGTGCTCATGCTAGATGTAGTTTGATTGACCTGCCCCAGTTGCATTTATCTGTATAAGTACAGTAAGAAAGTAGCCACAGAAGTACTCTCGTGTGAAGGGAGATATAAATATAGTGATAGTAGAACATTTATATGGTTTTAACTAGGGCAATGTTGAAGATGAGTCAAGCAGAGCAGAGCAGCACGCAACAGCCTTCAGCTGTTAGCACTGATAATAATGATGTAGTAAGAAGTGCTGTAGAACCGATCGCTACAGATAGCGCAATAGAACGCCCGGTAGACACGGCTGGAGATGTAACAGCAAGTACGCAACATGGATTAGATCCATTGGTAATTATCATGAGACAGATGCAGATGATAACCGAGAGCATGAATAATCTGAAATTAATGCGAAATTCGCCTCAGTTACTGAAGGGCAAAATGATTTGAATACAAAATTAGCCTCAGTTACTGAAGGGCAGGAAAATTTGAAAATCGACATTAACGCGAAGTTAGCCTCAGTTACGGAAGGGCAGGAAAATCTGAAAGCTGAGGTTAAGCAGCAGTTACAAGACAGTTTTTCCGAATTAGAGCAGCGGATAGAGACGAAGACCAAGGAACTCAAAGATCAGGCCGAAGAGACGGAACGAAAATTAACTGCACAAATAGAATTGGTGAAAGCTCAATGTGAGGAATCTACTCACCGCGTACGTGTAGAAATGAAGGAGTATGTGGCTATTAAGATAGATACCGTACGGGAACAGGTGGAAATGGTTCCGCAATTAGTACAAAAGCAAGATGCCATGTCATGTGCAATTGCGCAACTTCCTGAATTGGCACGTACGCAGACTAACCTAAAGGAAAGTGTTGAACATCTGACAGAACGTCAAGACGTTATAGACCACCAAATTAATGTGTTAACGGGTAAATTATCCGAAATCACATTAGAAAACAAAAGGCTAATTTGTGAAAACGTTGAGAAAAATGTTAAAACAGCATTCCAGAGTTTATCTGGCAAACAGGAAGAGAGTTTGTTTGCGAAAGGACTTGAGGACGTGCGACAGCAGTTAGGTGCTGATTTAGAGCATTGGAAACAAACGATAGAAGAGTCGATGCGCGTTTCACAACAAGGCTCAGAACAAATGAATACAGGCCAGCAGCAGAAGTTGGCAGCGACTATAGAGCCAGTTACTGCACATTCGCATACGATACCGACTCGTGTAAGTAACTCAAACATTATATAATTCATTATAACTGGATTCTGCTCACTATAGCACATACCACTGCCATCACGCCACAGCGACTGCGCCGAGCCTCACTTAGCTACAGCATCCAGCACCTTTACACAACGCAGTTAGAAAACTTTGCAGTACAGCCGCAGCCTTCCCTTTATACATACTGATTTTACCAAACACAGTTATTCATGTTTTTACAAAATATATACAGAAATTCGTGCTGCAAATTTTTGGCAAAACGTCGATTTTGAAGATACAGCCTCTCACGACACCGTAATGCCGGATGGAGTTTCACGGCCATTCAGCCTCGGGCTCTTTCGACTCGAAGGGACCATCTGTTATTAGTCAAGGCATTGTCTACAAGCTCCAAGCTTGCGACTAAAACGCACAACTTTTAGTTTTGAGGTACTGAGATTGTAACAAGATACGTAGTTTTCAGTGAGCCGTACTGCGGCTCGCGTTGGTGCTGTTTGTAGGTTTCCACTCTTTCTCGGAGGGCAGACTGTATCGTTTAGTTGGAATGGTTGCTGTTGTTTGTCTTCTTCTCGTGTTGACTGGCGCCACTCGGTTTCGCAAGCTTGTCCTGCCGCTAGTGGCAGCAGCGGCGGTTATAGGTATGTAGTAACTGTTGCCCTATCTTTGGGGCGACGTCTTTGTTTTTCTGTGTTGTGTGAATGTGGGAGTTCGGTTGGGGACTCAGCACGCCTTAGGATGAGTTCATTTTAATCCAAGTAGAGAAACCTCCACTATTGTGATACCTCGCGATTCTCCAGTGACTTGGGTACGTGTTGCTGCTCGTAGTGTCGCCGAGGCGAAGAGCGGCGAGCGGAGTGTTTGGGGGAAGCAGATCTGATTTTCCTCGACTTCTTATTACGATATACTGCGTCTAACGTGTTACAATTTGTTTAGTTCAACCAGCGGTAATTTTTCTTGCCTGGTGGCCGCTAACGCCACAGGTACCTGCCCTGTGTGATGACCTCAACCCACAGGAAAAATAATTATCAAAATCTGAACTGTGAAATCATCCAAAATTCTAGTTGCAAAACCACACTCTTTGTTATACTTCTCAATTGGTTACGATCCCACTTTGTTTATGAACTGAAAATTCTAATATTCGCGAGAAACTGTTCTTAAATTAACCTGAACCGATAAAATTGTGTATATATTCTCTGAGACTTCAAAGACATCTAAGACAATATCTGAAAGGAATTAGAAAAAGTGAAAAAATTTCGTGAATCATACACAATACTGTTAACAATCGCATGAACACTGGAGGGTTTCACCATACATGTTTATTTATTTATTGTTCCGTGGGACCACATTAAGGAGAAGTCTCCATGGTCATGGAACGAGTCAATACATAAAATTATAACACGATTGTAGAAACAGATAAAATGAAATATAAGAAACACATTCAGTTGTAGATTGTAGAAACAGATAAAATGAAATATAAGAAACATATTCAGGCGACACGTCGTTAGTTTAAATAAAGAAAATCAAGAATGTAACACTGGAATTTGCTTAATTTTTTAGCTCTTCCAGGAGCTCCTCGACAGAATAGAAGGAGTGAGCTATGAGGAAACTCTTCAGTTTAGACTTAAAAGCGTTTGGACTACTGCTAAGATTTTTGAGTTCAAATGGATGCAGCAGAATACTGCACTCTTTTCTGCACAAGAGTCAAGGAAGTGCATTCCACAAGCAGATTTGATTTCTGCCTAGTATTAACTGAGTGAAAGCTGCTAACTCTTGGGAATAAGCTAATATTGCTAACAACAAACGACATTAAAGAAAATATATACTGTGAGGGCAATGTCAAAATTCCCAGACTATTGAATAGGGGTCGACAAGAGGTTTTCGAACTTACACCACACATAGCTCGAACAGCCCGTTTTTGAGCCAAAAATACCCTTTTTGAATCAGAAGAATTACCCCAAAAAAATAATACCATATGACATAAGCGTATGAAAATATGCGAAGTAGACTACTTTTCGTGTTGAAATGTCACTTATTTCAGATACTGTTCTAATGGTAAATAAAGCGGCATTTAGTTTCTGAACAAGATCCTGAACATGGGCTTTCCACAACAGCTTACTATCTATCCGTACGCCTAGGAACTTGAACTGTTCCGTCTCGCTTATAACATGCCCATTCTGTCTGATTAAAATATCAGTTCTTGTTGAATTGTGAGTTAGAAACTGTAAAAACTGAGTCTTACTGTGATTTAGCATCAAATTATTTTCCACAAGCCATGAACTTATTTCATGAATTACATTATTTGATATTGTTTCAATATTACACACAAGATCCTTCACTACCAAGCTGGTGTCATCAGCAAACAGAAATATTTTTGAATCACCTGTAATACTAGAAGGCATATCATTTATATAAATAAGAAACAGCAGTGGCTCCCGCACCGATCCTTGGGGAACACCCCACTTAACAGTGCCCCATTGGGACTGAACATCATTACCACTCTCAATATTGCGGAGAATTACCTTCTGCTTTCTGTTCTTAAAGTAAGAGGCGAACCAATTGTAAGCTACCCCCCTTACTCCATAATGTTCCAACTTCTGCAGTAATATTTTGTGGTCAACACAGTGAAAAGCCTTCGTTAAATCAAAGAAAACACCTAACGTTCGCAACCTTTTATTTAATCCGTCCAAAACCTCACAGAGAAAAGAGACTATAGCATTTTCAGTTGTTAAGCCATTTCTAAAACCAAACTGTACATTTGACAGCAAATTATGGGAATTTAAATGCTGCAGTAACCTTGTATATACAACCTTCTCGATAACTTTAGGAAACACCGATGGCAGAGAAATAGGTCTATAATTATCAACATTATCCCTGTCTCCCTTTTTATAAAGTGGCTTCACTACCGAGTACTTTATTCGGTCAGGAAACCGACCACTCCTAAAGGAAAAGTTACAGATATGGCCAAGTACTGGGCTAACATACATGGAACAATACTTCAGCATTCTGCTAGATACCCCGTCATATCCATGAGAGTTCTTGGTCTTTAGTGATTTAATTATTAACTCAATCTCCCTCTTGTCAGTATCATGGAGGAGCATTTCAGTTAACAGTCTCGGAACCCTTTTTTCTGCGAGCGCTATATGATTCCCTGTTGGGACTAGGTTTCTATTTACTTCACCTGCTATATTCAGAAAGTGATTATTAAATACTGTACATATATGTGACTTATCAGTAACACAGACATTCCCACTATGCACTGATTATATATCCTCGACCTGTCTCTGCAGACCAGCCACTTCCTTTACGACTGACCATATGGTTTTAATTTTATCCTGAGACTTAGCTATTCTATCTGCATACCACATACTTTTTGCCTTCCTAATAACTTTTTTAAGCACCTTACAATATTGTTTGTAATGGGCTACTGCATTTAGATTGTGACTGTTTCTAACGTTTTGATATAATTGCCACTTTGTTCTACAAGATATTCTTATACCTTTAGTCAGCCACCCAGGCTGCCTGTTTGTGCTAGTACCCTGTTTTGAACTTTCTAACGGAAAGCAACTTTCAAAGAGCACGGGAAAAGTCTTGAGGAAAGCATTATATTTATCGTCTACTGTACCAGCACTATAAACATCTTGCCACTCTTGTTCCTTGATAAGGTTTACAAAAGTCTCTACAGCAACTGGATCAGCTTTCCTAAAAAGTTGGTAACTATATTTAACGTGCTGCAGCACAAAAATCTTTTAGACTTAAAATTTGTGCATCATGATCTGAAAGGCCATTCACCATTTTGCTAACAGAATGCCCTTCTAGTAATGACGAATGAACAAAAATATTGTCTATGGTTGTTCTACTGTTCCCTTGCACTCTCGTTGGAAAGAATACGGTTTGCATAAGATTATATGAATTAAGGAGGTCTACCAGCATCGTTTTCCTTACACAACCACTTATATAATTTATATTGAAGTCACCCACATTTGAGTATAACCAGTGTCTCCTAATACTACGCAGCAATACAATATCAAAAAACTTTTATTACTGGGTAAACTGTCACTACGTGATTTGACAGCTGACATTTATAATTCCCGCTCACGTCAGGAAAAGCACCAATACCGGAATAGCAGCTTTTACATTATTGGTCAGAACGCAAGCAATTATGGCAGTCGCCGTAATTTTCGCGCGAAGCCATATTTCGCGACAAAATACTCTTATTAGTTACTGTCATATATCTAGTCTCATAACAATACATAAAACTACATAAAATAACTACAATAATTTTGACATGCAAGGAGAATTAGTCCTAATGAGAGGAAGAAGTTTATATTTACTGGTGTTTCAACAATGACTACCAGGCAACTTTTAATTCACTGATTGTAATTTTATTTTCGTTAGCAGAAATCAAACAAACTAAACAAAGAATTTAATTCAACAGAGTCTGTAACTCTTACACTTTTAATAGAGAAAGAACGTTTCTAGGTCAGGGGATAGCGTTCAGCGAAATCCCTGAACTTTTTGTTGCATACGAAGCGTTTCGTTAGGCAGCACGATGTCGGCGGGTTACGATGATGAGGGCAGGATACAGACAGTTCCGCTGGTTAATCTTCTCCGGCGAAACGCAAATAAAGTTCCGGCACAGCTGTATCATTAACCCCGTGGTGATTAACAAACCACAAGACGCCAGTATACGAACGTTGTTGACATGTCCTCTCTTTCAAAGTACATGTCGTGGACATCGCTCGTTTTTACACTTTATGCACTATCCGTGACGCTATTGTCCATAATTACACGGTTCGTCACATTCATATAGTCTTAGCCACAAATACACAGTTCATAGAATTGTTCATGTATGTGAAACACACCGTAAACAATGTCCACTCTGTTCTCGCATTTCAAACTTCGACAACGTCACTGAAAACCATTTATATTGCACAGTTAGTTAGTCTTCACTCTCATGGCTTGATAGAATGTGATATTCAACAGTTCCACCACCCAAAACCAATACCAGCAAAGTTCATTCGAATAAAGGCACAGTTCGTGTCGGCCACAACAAAGTAATGTTAGCGGCACTTTCACAGTCCGGTTTATTTGTTCTTAAAGTTCGCTGGCGATGGCATTACATACCGAAGTGGTAAAGAGAATTAAAAATCTGATAGTTCGATATCACTGTCCATACAATTACGTATGCTTTTCATGGAACACAGTACTATTTTTCCCGCGCACGCTTCACAGACACGCCATCCACCATCCCCTCTACTATGCAACAACCTTTCAACTCTCGATATCACTATCGCTGTCCCTTGTCTATAGGTGTTATATAGTTATCGTAAATTACATAAACCTTTATAAATGTTATTGACTGCATTTTTCACAATTAATAATATTCAAAAAGAGAACTTTAGAAACTTTACCACAGGTACAATGCTAGAAACATATTTATCCATTGGCAAACGAAATAATCACAATTACATCTTTACATTTAAAAACCACAGTAGAATGTTACATAATCGCAATTAGAAATGCCCATATGAACAAAAGGAAAAGAATAGAAATCCAATGAAAATCACGAAAAAAATTTTTATACGCGTAATTAGCAATGCCTTCACACCGGGGGGTAAGTGTATGTAACTGCTGTCCGGTAAGGCGTGTAGTTTTGCCAGCTTTCTTGATTGTAGGCCAGTTGGTGATTCTTCTACTCTGGTGGTAGTGATTTCTTTCTCGTTCCGGGCGCTCTAAGCACTGTATTTTGGGGACGTAGTGCAGATGGCTGGTTCCGGCTTTGGCGTATTGTTCCATCGTTGCATTTGGTTTATCGGACGTCAGGTATCTTCAGCAAGATTGTCATTGGTCATTCGTTATATTTCCACTAATTTGAGTTACCATCTTATGAAGTGAATGCAACTCTTGGCTGCCTATCTCATTTCTCGCGTAAGTGTTTGTTGCCGGACCTTCTTAGAGGTCGATTCCTGGAGCACCGTCTGTGGCCTCTTGGTTCTTGTAAGACATGTGTGTTCTAAAAGGAGATCTGATCGCCAGTAGTTCAGTGTAATGCTCCTTCATTCCACGCCTTATGTGGCTATAATCTGCCTCAGTACACTTTAACGAACTTATGTACTGGTCCTTGTGTTTTATTATTTTTTTTATTACAATACCTTTTAATGCCTACATTAAAGGTTGCACATGTCTAGTTAATAGTTCTAGTCACCTTTCGCAATAAATCCAGCAGTGTAGCGTTTAGTGGATGTTAAGGGTTGTGTTACAAAGTTTACCATCATCTTATTTCACCCGCTTGGTGATCAGTTGCTTGTTTTTTTAATTAACCTTTGCTTTTCTATTTGCTGTTTTACAGCAGGTTTCTAAATTTTTTTATTATTGCTGTTCCTGGCGTGTAAGGCCGTCAGCCGTGATTGTCGTCATTTGCCTTAAAATTCTAATTTGGTATCTGTATTTTAACAGTAAGCCTTAAAACCTTATTTACTGCCATTCCTGGCGTCTGATGCCTTCTACTGTGCTTGTGGCGACTCAGCTTTAATATTTCGATATCTGTAGGTTATAAATTGTAGCGAGTTCTTAAGCAATTCTTACTTTATTGCCATTCTTGGCGTGTAAGTCCTTCAGTCGTGATTGTGCTCACTTGCCGTAAATTTCCAATTTGGTACATGTATTTACGCAGCAAGCCTTTAAAACCTTATTTACTGCTATTCCTGGCGTCTGATGCCTTCTTCTGTGTTTGTGGCGACTTGCGTTTAATATTTCAATACCTAATTTGTAAGTTGCAGCGAGTTTTAAACAATTCTTACTTTATTGCCATTCTTGGCGTGTAAGGCCTTCTGCCCAGATCACAGTGACTTGCTTTTAAAACATTATCTGCTGTATCTGTATTTAATGGTGATTTGTTAAACTGTAACTCGCTGAAAACACTATTATTTACACAGTTGTTTATTCCTTCATTAATAACGTGTGGTATTTTCATTTATTATTGAGTGTCAAATTACTGATTTAAAATAAATTGTGTGTAACCGTAAAAGGCAACCAATAGTAACTGATTACGGCCCCGTACACAATCGTAACCGAATCCTGCCTTCCCTTGACTACCAGGTTTCATTGAGACTTCAAGGTAAGTTCGTCACTGGAAAATCATATGCTGCTTTCTGCGAATATCTTCAATGCGGCGCAACTGTCGTCGGGATATTGAAGGTAGGTTGAAGAAATCACCAGAAAGTCCGACAATGATCGCTTACTGGAATAAGGATTGCAAGGAAAAAGAAACGAAACACATAATAGAAGATGATCAATGAATATATCATACCAGTATTAAAGCATTTGCGAGAGCCAAACATTGTTAAGAAGATCATGTCTTGGTAACAAGTAGAAGTAATACTGGAATTCATGACGCACTAAGTTATAGGCAGAACCGTGGGGCTCACACTGCTCAATACTTTCACGTGAAACCTATAAGCAGAAGCACATGACAACATAGATATCGAGAGAAAGGTTATCGTAGCAGCCCCTGCAGTAGCTACTGGAAATATATGTGAAAATGTATATTGAGTTTAGCGTAAGATTCTGGAGCTGCACCGGCAAGGTTTTGTATTTTATTATGCATTTGTGTGTTTTATCTGATAGTTTACCCCCTCTCTCTGAGCTTGCCTCCCCACTTTGAAGGGTAGTTTTGTTTTTATTTTATTGTGTCATGTATAAAACTGTTCAATGCAGTTACAGGAGGCTCAAACTGATCTATTGGGAAATAGAACATATGGATATTTCATATTATTTCAACTTTATTGATTTGAAGATAGCAGTCGAGGGAAACAACAGATACGAGGGCATACCTCCTTATGGAGATATTGTAAACAATTATTTGCTCTCACTGAGAGACTTGTACGCAGAGCACTTTATGCAACAAATACTTTTCGCCTTGAATCCACGTAGAATGTGTGTGCCATGATACGTGTTACTTCACCAATTCGGTGCAGTAGCAATCCCCAGTAAAACAGGAGATATAAAAAGATTAGCCCCTGAGAACTGGTAACAGATACCTGCACTAACATACATAGCGGATCAGTGTCACTAAAGGTGGCGCCAAAAGTTGTATGGCGTATGCCAAAACAAGACGCACCGGCCTGCAACGAACTCTTGAGTGGCCACGCCACTACGCCCTTGGACAGCCGGAAACGCAGAAACGCGTAATATATCGATCGACGTGAGACTATGCACCTGTTGATTTCTACGGTGGACCGAGTAAGCCTGTATTGATTGTGACGACACGGTTATTTATGCTACTCACGGGGCACTGTACATGTGCGTCCGTTCTGCTGGAATTGCCAATTAGCACCCATGACCGCATCTTGGTGCAGTTAATTTTTTGACCGTCCCGCTTTTATCAGTTACCCTGTTGTCAGCTCTATTATGTATTTCTTTTTTCTGTGTCTGAGGAGCTAGCCGGATTAATCGGGACCCTGCACAGTTAGTGAGATTATCACATTATTTTCCACCCACCTTATACCGAGGTATCGTTCCTGTTTTGATGCCGTGATCCATCTCACTTTCTCAGTGTTTTGTCGTAAGGCGTCAACGGTGTCCTACTAGATTAACCAAGTACATTACTTAAATGTCAGAAAGTGAAACTCTACGAAGATATTGAACGCTTTGCACCTCGGTAACGCATGCCTCACCTTAAGGGATAGAAATAAAACTTTGCTGCTTGTCGGCTGTGGCAATCTGTGTTCCTTCATCGCTACGTTTGCTTCCTTACACATTTCTGAATGACACACTCAGAATTATTCCAATAGAGTAGTCATTTGAAGCGTTACGTCTGTGTCTGTAGCTCTAGTGGCCACTGGCTTCTTTGTATGCAATTTGGATAAATATGGGTACCGCAAATCCCGCGAATCGCCACCACAGGTTGTACGAAATCCACAGCCAGACGGTGAATACCGTGCGTAACGTCTGAAGAGTCACACTTCACAGGCACGGCCCTACCAGTTAGTTAAGCTGTAGAGTTTTTTATAACTGTGTACTCAAGTTTTATGCAAATTTGGTAAAAACAATTTTATTGGCAAGTAGTTGTCAGATCTCGGGAATAAAAACAAACTAGCTATTTTTAATGAAAACGTTTGATGCCTGGTTTGTTCAGCTGCCCGTTACGCCTCCTAGAGGAGCAGTCTGCAGTTAAATCTATCTCTTGCCGTAAGTTTAACCCATGATTATTGTTAGTAACTTGAGCCTCCATTGACGCTATTCCCGCCTGCGAGAGTTGCAGTGGCTGGTACCTGACAAGCTCTCATTCGGACAGCCGGCACTCTAGCGACGTGGAGTCCGGGTCGGTATTACAGAGCCCAGGTGACCATGCAGTTCGGCTCAGCTGCAGCCCAGGTGGTCGCCGCCACCGCGCCCACCACCGCCTTGGCTCCACGCACGCAGTCCACTACTGGCCGTTGCACCGACTCCGGCTGATTCGCCAAGTGTGTATAAAAAAAGACATTAACCATATTAATAGAAACTTCCAATGAACAGCAACTCAAATGACACCACTGGATAATGATACTGTAAGGTAAATTCTCGTACTTTATACTCTCTGTCCCTGCTGCATATTTCATAATAAGTTTTTTTTTAAAAAAAGTTTTTGTGTGTTTTGGTTCATATGGATCTGAGCACTATGGGACTTAACATCTCAGGTCATCAGTTCCCTAGAACTTAGAACTACTTAAACCTAACTAACCTAATGACATCACACACATCCATGCCCGAGGCAGGATTCGATTCTGCGACCGTAGCAGTCGCGCGGTTCCGGACTGAAGCGTCTAGAACCGCCCGGTCACCGCGGCCGGATGAGTGTTTTGAATCGGTCATTAAGAGTGAATAGTGTCAGCCACTGTCACAATCACAAACCCCTAACCGGTTCTCACTCGATGGGGAAGGATTAGTAATGGTAAAAGTTTTTATTGTATTCTTCCTCCTTGATTGTAACTTAGCCTCAGGCAGTGGCGTGATCAGTTACGTAAACTACTCCGCTATGACGCTGATCTAGGGACGCCAACTTTCTGTCACAAATCCGCCAATGGGAAGATGGAGAGCCGTCACGTGAGGTACGCAAGACAGTCAGCGACTTAGCGGCCACAACATCGGGTAGCTCTCTTGCCTCCCAGCTTCCTTTCTATACGTGTACGCCAGTCCTTCCCATGCGCCGTTCACTCTTCGGCCGTAGCCAGTTTTCGTGAGTACTTTACCGCCTAATGTTTGTCCTTGCGAATAAAACCCATTTTTCTCTGAATCCTAGAAGTCCTTATTTTACGTGTAAGAGAAACATCCCGGATGCCCACTTGAGCCCCTGATACTATCCTCACATGCACAACTGACTATCCGTTCTTCAACTCCGGAAAGATTGATAATCTCAGAGCAGGAAAACTTACATTCTTATGTAATTGAAAAAGTTATGAAAATATCTTAAATAATGCAGTTTTCCCAGGCAGAGTGATACAGGCTGACACTCACGCATGTGAAATATAGTTGTTCTTAGGGAAATCGAATGTGAAGTGAAGACCCATCTCAGTTCCAGAGTGTGGGCAGGTGATGGACTTGTTATTTCTCGCCAGAAACAGTAATTATTACAGAATGGAAGACCCAGAGCATGATAAAAATAAAGTTATTGAACAGTTTTACATTCATCAGTAGTACAACTTCTGATTTAGCAGAAGTACAGTTTCACGTCCCACCTGCAGTCGCCTGCATGGCTACAATGTAGTTTCACTCTCTGCATTAAACTGAATAGAAAAACGTTTCGAAGTGTTACGAATGAAATACCTTAGTTTATACAACACCTTGAACCCGGACCTATTAGACTAATTTGACGAACTTATAGCACTGCAGAGAGGACGAATTTCCATGCTAAGAATGTTCTAGCATATCCAACAGTACCGCGTAGATAACATTATAACATCACGGCTCTAAGTGATACGACCACCAGTGTTGCCGTGGTTCTAGTAGCAGTTTGTTTACTCTACTTTTGCTTTAAATATAAAACTGTCCATCCCGGTGACTTACTGGCACATCAGATACCTTTCGAGTGGCTTACTAATGTAAATAAGCATTAAAGGTACAAAGTAATTAAACTGTTAATTTATGTTATCACATAAGGAGTAAACTAAGATAGCACAGGGTTAGACCAGATGAATTCAATGGATGAAAACTAGGAAGCAGTGTCATAGAATTAAGAAGCCAAGCCAAACAAAAACATTGCGGTTCAGCTCTCATGAATAGCCAAATAATAAAATATGTATTGTGTACAACTGTCAATGTAAAACGTGTATAATGAGATTGTTTCTGAAGGGGAGCAGAATTTTGCTACAAAGAATGCAATTCAGCATGAACAAAAACTATTTTTACGGTTTTTGCCTGACAAGCACAGAGCTTAAATAAACAGGCTCGAATGCAATGTCTCAGTTGAAATGTAAATCAGGAAAGAAAACAAAAGAGCAGCCTATCATTCGTCTAATAATGTCAGTTACAAGAAAACAGACAGACAGCCTGATGCACATCACTGCTGCGGACTTCTGTTGCTGACATCTTTGCTGCCATTGATGAGAAGATCTGAGTGCCTTCTATCAACGACCCACTGGGGGTCAGTTAACGGTATCCTGCGAGCTGCTGACCTCACACCTTCCGGGAGAGCTGCACTTGTCCTGCGCCCTGGCTGTGCTTGTGCTACCAGTGTCTTGGCCATATCTTGTTGGGAGCCCAGGGCATACTTCTGCATGACTACTGCCGTACCATGCAGAACTGTTGGCCGCTGAGCAGGGTGCAAACTGTTATGACCATGAGAGCACGTTGGTGCTCTGGTTTGCCAAGCTGTTAGAATCCCGGCTGGACGGGAAACCCCTGCAGACCTGTGGGTCGGCATCCTGCACGACACCACCTCTGCTGACTATGCACTCCTTTTCCACGCCAAGCATCATTGACACCTACACATTCGGGAATGTCATCAGCTCCCAGCCACACGTGCTACTTTGTTGTCATCAGTATACACCACAGGTAAACTATGTTGCATTGTATAAATCCCGACACTAAATACTGTACTCATAGCCAACACCGTCTTACAGTCGCCCTTGGGCGTGCTACTGGACCACAATCCCACATTTGGGGCTTCGCATTCTTCTCACGTAGACCTAGATTCCGTGGGTTTCCACAATAGTATACCATTTGTCTGTAGAAATCAGAAACCACAGTCAATATGCTGCGCTGTGAAGATACCTTGCGGAAAGCGTGACGCGCCCAAAAATGCAGAACGCCCAGAAATGCTATCGGGCGGAATTATCAATTATCCTGCTGCGCGACAACGCCCGCCCTCCCCCCCCCCCCCCCCCCTTCCTTACACTGCCAATCGGGCGAGGGCTACATTAAAGTAGTTTGAATGGGGAACACTGCAACATCCAGTGTCCAGCTCGGATCTTCCACCATGTAATTTTCACATCTTTGGCGACTTTATAAGACAGACATGTGTGGATGTCAGTTTCTGTCTGATAGGAAAGTGCACGAGCGCCAGGAGCTGTGGATGTGTCAACGGTTGTCCGGTTTCTACGAAACAGGAACTGATCGTCTCATCTTCCAGTGAGATAAATGTCTTAACGCGTGTAGTGATTACCTCTGAATGGAACCATTCCGTAGTCCTGTTGTGGCGGTTGTTCGGTTTTCATTTGAATTCCTCATACATATCGTAGTCGTATGCATCTCTTATCAATTCCTAATACACCAACAGAAAAAAAGACATCGCATTCTCCGTTAGAAGATTGGGAAAGGAAGATGAAATCTTAAGGTTGAAAAATGTGCTCTCCACGAGACCGTCTAAAAATCTGTGGTTGAAAGAATTCCAGGTGGCATGCTGCACAATAAGGTGACGAAACGGAGAGACGAGGAGTACCTTAGTGCAGTTCTAGGTTGCCAAATGTTCATTTTATCGGCCAGTTTGCGGATGTTTTCTGGCGGTTTCCGACTTTCACCTAGTCGTGTATGGGCCCCTGTGCTGCACGGTGGCTGACCAAGCCATAGAAATGTAGCTTCCTAAACACATTTTGTTGGACTAGAGTTAACATATAAATAATGCAATAAATCCATGAAAGTGAACGAAAGCGTTTTATAAATAAACAAAATAATATTGTTGGCACTGAGGACCAATAAGCCTTTTTTAAAGTTTGTTTCCTGTTGTGCCATATCGACGGGTATTAATGTGGCGTATTTGCTGATATTCAACTGGGTTTACTCAATCATTCAATTTTTTTAAATATTTTAATTATGAGTTTCAACCTAACATAACTGCGTGAGTATCAGTAAATTATAATAAATAATTTAATCACATGTGGATGTAATTTCAGATCGTTGGATCAAAAGGGTTGAGCCATTTACACATTAACAACTAAATGGGTGTATTTTACGTACCGTATTAAATATGCTTATCGTTTCGATACCAAAGCATTCACCTTAAAAATACTAAGTAGGTAACTAAAAAAGAATCGAGATACTTTAAGTTATACATCATCCTTCTCAGATTTATTTTCAGGAGAAAGGCACGATTTCAGTCTCACCGAATCAGTTACAAAAGAGCTGTCAATTTTTGAATCATACTCCCTCTTGCTAAAACTTCTATAGACTCCCATGCCCCAAACACTGTGTTTTGTGGCACGATGGTATAATGTGTTCATCCTAACGGATTGTAAAAGTGATTCCTCTATCACTGTCATCGGCAATAAGAAGGCACTCAGACGGCACCATGTGTTTTGACTCTGTGGGCAGTAAATGTGATGATTTCAGAGTCAAACAATTTCTGCAATATTCGTTTCTAGTCTATAACCATGTCCCCCTAATCCACTGATGAATGCCGGGTTGGGGATTTTCTCTGCCCGGGGAATGGGTGTTTGTGTTGTCCTCATCATTTCATCATCATCATTCGTGATAGTGGCTGAATTGGATTGTGTAAAAATTGGGACTTTGTACGGGCGCTGATGACCGCGCAGTTTATCGCCTCACAAACCAAACATCATCACAAACCAAACATCACTGATGAATGTGTACTAGTGTTGAAGAGCTTCAACCATTTGGACGGTGTCGCACTGTGGGCCTAAGGAAAGCTTGATTGATGTGTCGACTGATTACTGGACATAATGACTTTCAGCAATGGTATGTGGAACATTCCCACACCCGCGGACCAGGTTCTGGACGTCCACGCGGTACGGACGCAGGTCTAGATCAGCGACCAGCAGTGGCCGATCGACTTCCTGACGCTTAAATCTGTACTCAATGTTAACAAATTTCCCTTCTTCAGAAACGCTTTCCTTGCCATTGCCAGTTCACATTTTATATCCTCTCTACTTCGTCCATCATCAGTTATTTTGCTCCCCAAATAGCAAAACTCCTTTACTACTTCAAGCCTCTCATTTCCTAATCTAATTCCCTCAGCATCACCCGACTTCATTCGATTATATTCCATTGTCCTCGTTTTGCTTTTGTTGATGTTCACCTTATATCCTTCTTGCAAGACTCTGTCCACTCCGTACAACTGCTCTTACAAGTCCTTTGCTGTCTCTGACAGAATTACAATGTCATCGGCGAATCTCAAAGTTTTTATTTCTCCTCCATGGATTTTAATGCCTACTCCGAATTTTTCTTTTGTTTCCTTTACTGCTTGCTCAATATACAGATTGAATAACATCAGGGAGAGGCTACGACCCTGTCTCACTCCCTTCCCAACCACTGCTTCCCTTTCATGCCCCTCGACTCTTATAACTGCCATCTGGTTTCTGTACGAATTGTAAATAGCCTTTCGGTCCCTGTTTGACACCTTGCCACCTTCAGAATTTGAAAGAGAGTATTCCAGTCAACATTGTCAAAATCTTTCTCTAAGTCTACAAATGATGGAAACGTAGGTTTGGCGTTCCTTAATCTATTTTTTAAGACAAGTCGTAGGGTCAGTATTGCCTCATGGGTTCCAGCACTTCTATGGAATCCAAACTGATCTTCCCCGAGGTCGGCTTCTACCAGTTTTTCCATTCGTCTGTAAAGAACTGGAGTTAGTATTTTGCAGCTGTGTCTTATTAAACTGATAGTTCGGTAATTTTCACATCTGTCAACACCTGCTTTCTTTGGGATTGGAATTATTATATTCTTCTTGAAGTCTGAGGGTATTTCGCCTGTCTCATACATCTTGCTCACCAGATGGTAGAGTTTTGTCAGGACTGGCTCTCCCAAGGCTGTCAGTAGTTCTAATGGAATGTTGTCTATTCCATGGGCCTTGTTTCAACTCAGGTCTTTCAGTGCTCTGTCAAACTCTTCACGCAATATCATATCTCCCATTTCATCTTCAACTACATCCTCTTCCATTTCCTTAATATTGTCCTCAAGTACATCGCCCTTGTATAGACACTCTATATACTCCTTCCACCTTTCTGATTTCCCTTCTTTGCTTAGAACTGGGTTTGCATCTGAGCTGTTGATATTCATGCAAGTGGTTTCTTTTCTCCAAAGGTCTCTTTAATTTTCCTGTAGGCCGTATCTATCTTACCCCTCGTGAGATAAGCCTCTAAAACCGTACATTTGTCCTCTAGCCATCCCTGCTTAGCCATTTTACACTTCCTGTCGATCTCATTTTTGAGACGTTTGTATTCCATTTTGCCTGCTTAATTTACTGCATTTTTATATTTTCTCCTTTCATCAATTAATTTCAACTTTTCTTCTGTTGTCCAAGGATTTCTACTAGCCCTCGTCTTCTTACCTACTTGATCCTCTGCTGCCTTCACTACCTCATTCCGCAAAGCTACACATTCTTCTTCTACTGTATTTATTTCCCAACTTCCTGTCAGTTGTTTCCTTATGCTTTCCCTGAATCTCTGTATAACCTCTGGTTTAGTCAGTTTATCCAGGTCCCATCTCCTTACATTCCGACCTTTTTGCAGTTTCTTCAGTTTTAATCTACAGTTCGTAGTCAATAGATTGTAGTCAGAGTCCACATCTGCCCCTGGAAATGTCTTACAATTTAAAACCTGGTTCCTAAATCTCTGTCTTACCATTATATAATCTGTCTGATACCTTCTAGTATCTCCAGGCTTCTTCCATGTATACACTCTTCTTTCATGATTCTTGAACCAACTGTTAGCTATGATTAAATTATGCTCTGTGCAAAATTCTACCAGGCGGCTTCCTCTTTCATTTCTTACCCCCAATCTATATTCACCTAATACGTTTCCTTCTTTCTATTTTCCTACTATCGAATTTCAGTCACCCATGACTATTAAATTTTTTTCCCTTAACTGTCTGAATAATTTATTTTATCTCATCATACATTTCATCAATTTCTTCGTCATCTGCAGAGGTAGTTGGCATATAAACTTGTACTACTGTAGTAGGCGTGGGCTTCGTGTCTATCTTGGCCACAATAATGTGTTCACTATGCTGTTTGTAGTAGCTTACCCACACTCCTATTTTTTATTCATTATTAAATCTACTCATGCATTCCTCCTATTTGATTTTGTATTTATAACCCTGTATTCCCTGACCAAAAGTCTTGTTCCTCCTGCCACCGAACTTCACTAATTCCCACTATATATAACTTTAACCTATCCATCGACCTTTTTAAATTTTCTGACCGACCTGCCCAATTAAGGGATCTGACATTCTACGCTCCAATCCATAGAACGCCAGTTTTCTTTCTCCTGATAACGACTTCCTCTTGAGTAGTCCCCGCCCGGAGATCCTAATGGGGGACTATTTTACCACCGGAATTGTTATGTCTGCCACAGACGCCCCCTGCCAGGCAGGCTACACTCAAGACACCCCGGTGTACCATATAACATACACAAGCACTTGCAGGCACAACCAAGAGGAAAACTATTCTTCAAAACAAACAGAACTTTCTAGAGACTAATGTGAACCTTTTTCTGCAGAGGTCGCCGCACAGATACAGGGAAAGTTGGAGTACTCTGCCGGCCTCTGCTGGCTTTATAAGGCCAGTACAGCAGCAGTACAGCCAGTTCCTCACTGAGCTAGGACCAGCTCCGATGGACCTCACCGACACTCTTGATGAATGATCATCTATAAGTTATTTGTTTTTTGTGTATGTAGTGATTGATCGAGAAGTGTAGTTCAGTTTCAATAAACGACATTATACTGAGTGTTCTACAATACTGGGTATTGTTCAGTGGCGACGCTCCGATGGACCTCACCGACACTCTTGATGAATGATCATCTATAAGTTATTTGTTTTTTGTGTATGTAGTGATTGATCGAGAAGTGTAGTTCAGTTTCAATAAACGACATTATACTGAGTGTTCTACAATACTGGGTATTGTTCAGTGGCGACGAGTATAGTAGAACGAACCGACGAACATCATGATTACGACAGGAGCCCCTATGGAATGGCAACAATTCTTCAAGGACTTCTGGACCAGTTCTGGGAAACTCAGACACAACTGGTTGCCGAAATCCGAAGCCTCCACCGCCCCGCGACGCCACTGCCGTCCCAAGCACTCAACGATGAAGTTGAAGAATGGGAAACATACGAACGACGTATCCGGCAACACTTCACGATTCATCAAGTCACCCAAGAAGACAGGAAGCACACCTTTTTCTTGGAACCAATCGAAGATGTACTTCCTGCTCACGAACTGCAGCCGCTAGACCCCGACTCCCTCACCTTCACCTCCATCTGTGCGACGTTAAATGCCTACTACAAACGCCAATATCATGTACTCGCAGCCCGCGTCGAGTTCTACCAATGCTGGAAGAAACCCGAGCAAACCTAAAGCCAGTGGGCCGCCGAGCTGCAAGGTCTCAGCAGGAGATGTATGTTTGACACACATCTTTCCAAAGAATCATACGCTCATGACATGGTGCGTGACCACTTGATACAGGCAGCGCTAGACACCGCTTTACGCCATGACGCCGTCAAGTTAGAAGACCTGTCCCTCGAGTAGGTCATAAAACTAGCCTGTAAGTTAGAAATTTCTACAGCCGCCGATCGTCGACTGGAATCCTGGGCAGATGTAGCAGCAATCCGTGACGAGCCACGGCAGACACCGAAGACGTCGCAGCAATCCAGGGCTCAACACCGCGCTCCTACCGCCGCCGCTGTCGGAGACCGCCATCCACAACAAGACGCCGAGTCGCACCATCCCGGCTGGAGCCAGAAGCCACTGCAGCCACAACCCAACCAGCAACGTCGTCGGTGGGATCGACTCCGCCTGCCCTCCTGCCCCACCTGCTGTTCAACACATGACAGAGAAGAACGCCCAGACCGCTGGCCGCAACGCACACACTGCGGCAGGGAAGGCCATTTAGCGCCCGTTTGTCGCGCAGAAACCACCACTCCAGCAGCCGCCAGCCCAGGCCATATCCAGATGGATTGAACAACACCCCAATGGACGTCAACCAGGTAGACAACTCCTCGACATCAAAAATTTTTATATACGTCACTATCAATGACAAGCCTCTGTGTCTGCAAGTCGACGCAGGCACAGCAGTCTCCTTGATTAATTACACTTCATCTGCCAAAATTGGTTCACCACCCCTCTCTCCAGCCCCTAAGCGCCTACTGGCGTACAATAAAGAAGAGATAGCTCTCCTTGAACAATTCACGGCTCAAGTCAGGTACAAATCGGTTCACCATCCTATCACGTTTCTGGTTGTCAACAGTTCCTCCGCAGCAGACTTATTCGGACTGGACGCCTTCCGCTTATTCGGATTTTGCATTATGGACGATGTTCACCTAGTGTCTCAGCACGTTTCTTTTCCTGAAGTTGATGCACTCTGTAATGAATTCCAGGACCTGTTTTCACCAGGCATACGCTGTGCCAAGGACTTTGAGGCCTCGCTCCAACTCCGTCCCGCCGCACGGCCCCGCTACTTCCAGGCACGCCAGGTACTAGTTTCACTACAACAGCCGCTGAAAGAAGAACTCCAACGTCTTCAGGATGAAGGGGTTCTCTAGCCCGTGCAGTTGAGCTTGTGGTCCACACCCTTAGTCAACATGCAGAAGCCAGGCCGCCGCCTTCGCCTCTGTGGTGACTTTAAGTCTACAGTCAACCCACAGCTTCTCGTGGATGGTTATCCCCTTTCACGACCGGCAGATCTTTTTCGCAAATTGGCAGGGGGCTCCTACTTTACCAAAATCGACCTAGCAGAAGCATATCTCCAAATTCCTCTTGATCTTTCCTCCCATAAATACACTGTTATAAATACTCCTTTCAGCCTCTTCCAACTAAACCGACTCACGTTCGGTTTAGCCAGAGCTCCTGCAATCTTTCAAAGATACCTTGAACAACTTCTCACTGATATCCCGGGCTGTATAAATTACATTGACGACATAGTCGTCACGGGGTCCTCCCCCGAAGAGCACATAGCGAAGCTTTGCCTCCTCTTCCTCCACTTTCGAACTGCAGGTGTGAAATGTAATATTTCTAAATGTTCATTTTTCCAACAATCTATTTCCTATCTGGGTGATATCATTTTCCAGAACGGCATTTCTCCATCTTTCTCTCATATCGACGCCATTAACAACCTGACCCGTCCCTGGAACCTTCGTCAGTTGAAATTCTTCTTGGGAAAAATTTCGTATTACAAGAAATTCGTTCCTTCTGAAGCTCAAGCTGTACCACTGAAACGTCCCCTTTGAACAATAATACATGACTGTGCATAAACTGACACACAATATTTTTAGCGCAACGCAATCTGACTTTCAATAATCCCTACAAAAGAATGGCCCTGACTAACATTAACCTATACCTTTCACAAATCACTTACCTCACCAAAAATATTCGTTACTCGAACTGCCGGCCGAAGTGGCCGTGCGGTTAAAGGCGCTGCAGTCTGGAACCGCAAGACCGCTACAGTCGCAGGTTCGAATCCTGCCTCGGGCATGGATGTTTGTGATGTCCTTAGGTTAGTTAGGTTTAACTAGCTCTAAGTTCTAGGGGACTAATGACCTCAGCAGTTGAGTCCCATAGTGCTCAGAGCCATTTGAACCATTTTTTTTACTCGAACTACTGCAATACAGCGAGCGCCACTACTGTCAGCTAAATAAAAGATTCAAACTACTGAAGGCACTAACTACTCATAGGCATAGTTAGCAAATGAAAGATTTTGATAGAGAACAAACAATGTATTTACCTTAATAGTGTTCAAAAGTCAATATATATATATATATATATATATATATATATATATATATATATATATATATATATATAGCAGTTCATGACATCCAGTCTTACAAATTTCAGAACTCCGCCATTTCTCTCCTCACATCCACCACTGCTGGCGGCTCACCTCCAACTGTGCAACGCTACGCGCTGTTGACAGCCAACTGCCCAACACTACAATGGCCAACAACAATGCAAACCAGCCACAGAGTGCACAACCAGTGATTTTCATACAGAGCGCTGCGTAGCGTTACCAATATAAAAACCTAAACAGCCTACTTACATAGCCCCCATGCTCCCCACAAAAAAATTTTACGAATTGTTTTGGGTTGTGGCCAATACAGATTTGAAAAAAAATTTCATAATTAAGATAACAAAGAAATCAAATGCACACACTTATTGATAAAATGTTGGTCAAAAGCTAAAATTTTCTCACAGTCCATAAAGACAGTCCTGATCATTGATCACAGTAAAACTGCAGTGTTTTTTTTTTCCTCAAAGTCTGAGCAGTAAAAGAGAATGCACACGGAAGTAGTGGATTTCCATGCAGTCTTGAAGAAGTAGTGTTGTCCTTCCAATGGAAAGACAGTGCTGACTCTTGACATGCAGACAGCTAATGGGCCACAACAGAGCAAACCCACAGCAGAGTCAGTCGAAGTTTTGAAGAATATTGGTAGGTAGGTCATCACAGAGCAGACCCACTGTAGTCCTGGTAGAGTATATGGTATTGGTGGGCCATCAGAGGTGCGGACCCACTGCAGTCCTTGTAGAAATAATGGTATTGGTGGGCCATCAAAGATGTAGACCCACTGTAGTCCTTGTAGAGACGGCCAGCAGCTATCTGTTGCGACTGTGCAGGTGCACAATCACCATCAAAGAGTCTTGCGGAGAATATAGCAAGTGCATAAACCACTCACAAACCACTCACAAAGTTTTTGGAATTGTCCTTTGAACCAGCAGTGCTGTTAATCAGTCCCTTGCTGAATTATTAACACATGTCCAAACACTAACAGTCCTCTTTTTTTCACGTATTGTGCATATACTATGACCAATAGAAATATGTGCAATGAAATGAATGCTTACAAGTTACTTAATTTGATGAACTGGTGTCAATTACAATTTTATAACATAAGAATACAATAACAAAGGTACAAAATACATCATTAAAGAACATGACAATACAGATAACATTTGTAGTAATACAGGCTTTACAAAAGAATCGAAATAACATATACATCAGTGTTACAGGAATTATGACATAAGTAAATACATAAAAGATCAGAATACCTTTTGAAACATCACCTTCACATATCAGCAACAAAACAGAATAAATAATGTTTAAACATCTTTACAAAGTAAATGACATATTATCAGAAAAATTCTACAATGTAACTCTCATCAGATAAACACATAAAGACAGGAAGAACACAAATATACAAGAGTACACAAACACATAGCGGAATAACAGAAAGGGAAAGGACAGGGTTTGTTTTACTGCAGTATCTTGCAAACAAAACTTTCTTTACTTCTTGGAGATCTCCCTTCGTTCTTCATTATTTCAAAAGTGCTATTTATACCTGCTTTCTGTACTTTTTTCATAAAACTTCTCAATGCATTTCTTCCAATTCATCGCAACTCATTCTCTTATATAGTCTACCCCTCTTAAGCTAACTTATAGCTACTGAGCTCAGATGCTAAACTAAGGGACGAGGCAATGCAGCAGCACAAAACAATTAACACAGACAGCAATGACAAAAAATGCAAATTGGCAAAGCACGTAGCAGTAAATCTGAATTAACAGAGAAAATGCAACATTACAACTAATATGAGCCAATGTGCAGCAACAAGAAAAATAAATCAGTAGTAAAACTGGCTTAACAGAGTAATACAACGTGAAATTCAGTAGCACTATGCCTGGCACACAGCAGCAGCAAATGCAATAACTTATACCTAAACATGACAAAGCTCAAGCAGAAAAAATAGCACACTAAAGACAACAATGCAGATAAGGGAAATGTCTATTCACATCTTAATGTCTATGTAATTAAAGTGGTGCACCACAACTTATTCTACCATAAAAATTACCAAGTACTTGAAAAGTAAATTATGTATGAAGTTACTGTTATTAGACCCTTCTTACTGTTCTTTCCTTTCCAAGTGCTCCCTTTTTTTTCTTTTTCTTTTTTTTTTTTTTTGAAGAATGTGGATCATAAAATTATTATCTAACAGATCTGTTGACAGAAAGTGTTCACACTAGCAAATGCATTTAATTTAATTTTATAAAAGCATTGATCCAACACACCTGGAAAACAGATATCAAATAAAATAAGCAACTATGTACAAAGTAAAGCATAAAATAATCATTCAGTAGTCATGAGGCATTTCATAAGTTAGTAGAATTTCTCTCAATTCTCGTAGAAAGACACCTGTCATAATCAGGTGTGTAGATGTACGAATATTTCACATCAATTCATAAGCATTTCAGTAAGTAGCACAAAGTATGAGTAATCATATGTTTTCAAGTAATGAGCATGTCATATTTGCGATGCTTTCTACAAAGGAATGTCAATAGCCAGGTTAATGGTCTCTTTTTTTTCTCCACCTGTGCCTCTGAAAGACACACACTAATGGCTTATTCCCAGGCAACTATCGCACAGCTGGTTGCCCACCACACAATACGTGAAGGTCACTTCACTTTCCTACTGAAATATTTATGACAGCAGTTTGTGCTACAGTGACAGTATCATATAAAAAATTTCACAGGTCGAGAATTTGCATTACAAATGTGTAGAAACAAAATCCTATAAATACAACGGTGACCAAAAAATTTTCTGCGGTATTATGATACATTCACACATGTACACACATTTCATAATTCTAAAGTACGATTCTTGGTTTCCAACATCCTTTTCCACAAATCAGAGTCCCTAACCACTACTCATTATTCCTTACCTTATTATACATATACATATTCATCGACACTTCTTCAATATTTCATCATAAGAAATACATAGCATAATAAAATTCCTCATATACGGTAGCATCATCTTATTGATCATAAACATACCTCAACAGCATAATACATATCGTCTTCATAATAATATCATAACATCTCAGTCAATTCTCAAAATCACCGTAGCTTCCTCCAATAATTTCAAAACCTAAGAAAAATTCTCTGCTCATTTCAATAGTGTCATCTACCTCAAACGTACTTTAAAATCATGATCCCATACCAAATACATCATTCAGAGCTCTCATAGTATCACAATGGTTCTGATAAAATATGAACAGTTCACAAAGTACAGACGAAATACAATTTCATAAGTGTGAAGTTATCCAGCTGTGTAATTGCGTAAATATCTGTCACTGACGTAGTAAAAAAGATTTGTTTCTCTGTTAAATAATCAGATAGCTGTGTAATTCTGTGTTAGAGAAATATGGTACCGATGTGTCAAGTTGTATAAGCAAATACCGTATTAGCTAGGGCTCCTTGTGCCAGCCACACAGTACACAATGCAGGCATGTACCCCCTGAGGATTAATGTAATTATATCCTCAGATGTGACAGATTACAGCAATGGAAGGAAATGTATCACAGAAAACCTTTGTATCATTGTACTTCAAATATCTTTAAAAATAAATGTTTTAAGTACAAAATTAATCACTCAAATACGTGTACTGTAGCGCTAAACAGTGCGTCTTGTTGTAAGACAATCTCTGTGGAAGTGTCGTAGTTATCGTCCTTCGAAAGCTAAGTTCTGCAGAAGTCAATGTACTTATCTCATGATAAACAAAAGTGAAATGCTTTGCGTTTAGATATCTTAGTTATTACGCTTATTGCCGTGATGAAGAAAGTACTGTGCTGTAACGTATTGTTGTGCTACAGAAAAGGCTGTCTCGTTGTAGCTATACCACAAAAGTTACTACTAAAACATGTTTTACTTTCCAGAATAATTCAGAAAAACTGTGCAGATATAAAACAGACATGCGCAAAAGCAATAATATAAATTGTGTCACTCATTAAAAAAACCAGATTATCTCTCAATAAGCGGTTTAACATGTGAAGTGTGGTGCATTCCTTTACTCAGAGTTTTAACTTGAACGCAATTATCATGTGGTATACGTCAGTAAAGAATACTGGAATTTTTCTCAAGGTTAGCTTATGTTATTTTTCTCTGAGCCAGCATGTGGCTGCCTGCAGTGCGAGTCATTGTCTGTCTCTTTCTTGGCGCGCGTCGTTATTGGGATTAGGAAACCTAACTTCTACAAATTCACCTTGCCAAGAGGGCCCTGCCCTGTTTGAACCACGCCAATTTTGGTTAAATTCTGGTCTGTTGTTATGTCGGTAGTTTACATAGTTTCTTTTTTGTCGGTTTTGTGGTGGAGAATCTCTCCCTGAATGGTAACTGCACGGTGGACTGTTGCGTCTGAAGTTATTCGGTCTCCCTTGATAATAATTATTTTGGTTCCCATATTGTCTGTTTCTCTGATTGTCTCTGTGATAGTCATTACCGCAGAGAAGTGATCTTTCCCTGTAATTATTACTACTCTGCCAATGGTTGTCATACGGGTGATGTCTGTTTTGGTCACGATTTACGTTGTAAGAATAGCCTTGTCGTGTCCATTTATTATTTCTGTCATCGCGGAATTGTGACGGATGTGACCTGTAATTGTTGTGCTCCTGTTTTCGCGTTCTGCGATTGTCAGTATCAATTTCCAATTCTTTGTAATAGTCCCTGAAAAGCTTCAATGTCGTCTTTGCAACGTCCTGGCAAACCAAAATGTCTCAAATGTTCAGGCAATTTGATTAAGCAAATGCGGATGAGTTCTGAAGGGCTGTAAGGGTTTGACAGGTACTGATTCTTGTGCAACATGTCTTCAAAATATTTCACAAGACTGGAAAATTCAGATTGTTTGAAATGTTTCATCATTATGATGCTATGTTTTACTCGGTCTTGTGTAGCTTGAGACCAATATGCTGAGAGGAAGGCATGATAAAATTCTCCTTCACTGTGACAATCGTGAATGACCGATCGCACTCTTACAGCTGGTTCATTCTCTAAGTAGCCACACATAGATTCTAATCTATGCTCTAATGACCAGTTGGAAGGAAAGCAATGAGAGAATTGATGAAGCCACGCTTGTGGATGAATGTCGTTGCCAGAATTCTTAAATGTTTTGAATTTACGTGTAGTAATGAACAGCTTATAGTCAAAATCATCGTGTCTGCGAGTAGCATATCGGTCATTGTTACGTCGTGTCGGCGGTTCCATCTCAAAATGCGGTGCACCTTGCCAATTTCTTTCATAATTTCCGAAATGCGCTGTGTTATTATTTTGTGACTTTTCCGTATTTCTAGGTCCCTCTTCCCGTGTTGGAGCGCGAGTGTCCTCTGAAATATCTAATTTTTGTATTACTTGTGCCAACTGATCTTGTACTTCCCGGATTTCTCTTTTGTGTTGCGTATTAATTTGATTCTGATTTTGTTTGAATTTCTTAATTTGTTCATACTCTTTTGTGTCAGTGATGGCTACAGGTCTTGTGTCATTCAGATCATCATCTACCTTTGCAGATAAGTTAGCGAACTGATCCGAAAGTTCGGCTACTTTCTCTTATAGTGTACTTATTTCCTCAGTGTGTTCTTCTGAACCAAGTTTCAGAGTGTCAGTTTGTGTTGAAATCGTATCTACTGTGTCCTTTAAGTTTTCCTGAGTTTTTGCAAGTAGCGTAACTGAATCGGTAGATGCAACTGAGTCAATTTTAGCCCACAAGGTTCAAAATGTCTCTGAGCACTATGGGACTCAACTTCTGAGGTCATTAGTCCCCTAGAACTTAGAACTACTTAAACCTAACCAACCTAAGGACATCACACACATCCATGCCCGAGGCAGGATTCGAACCTGCGACCGTAGCGGTCTCGCGGTTCCAGATAGCCCATAAGGTCACATGATTTTCATGAACAATGGTTTACAGTTCTTTTATGGCTGCTTCGTGATTCTGTAATGAATTTTCATGTCGCGAAAAAATAGGTTGAAAATGCTCACAAATTTGTGTTTTATCGTCATTACAGACTTTTTGACATTTCGATTCAATGTTATGTAACACTCAGTAGTTAAATCTTCACGTGTTTGTTCAAGTGTGGTGTCTAACTTTTGAAGCTTTTGCTGTGTTTGTCTCTGATTTTGTCCCATTGTGTCTAACTTTTGAAGCTTTTGCTGTGTTTGTCTCTGATTTTGTTCCATTGTGTTTAACTTTTGAAGATTTTGTTGCATTGTGTCTAACTTTTGAAGCTTTTGTCCCATTTGTTGCATTAATTGTAATAACAATGCACTGGTGTTTGAAACGTGTTCCTCAGTGCTATTCGGCAATGCATTTGATCCGGCAATATTCGCATTTTGAAAAGCAGAAAATGTGTCTTGACTTATTTGAGAAAACGGCGAGGACGCCAAACCTGAATCTACACTATTTGCAAGATTGTGTCCTGTCATTTCGGATTCCTGAGGCAAGCTGTTGCCGACCGATCGATCGATAATGCTTCCCTGTTCACTAATTGTTTCACTGCCTACACCATTATTTGCAGCCCGCTCCATTTCCCTATGCACAATTACCAAATTACCAGTTTGAACATTAGTTAATTCATTACTCGGCGGCGTTAACACACTGCTTTCGTCTTCACTGTAATTTCTCAGTTTACTTTGGAGCCTAGTATTACGTTTTTCACACGCCATTATCGTCACAATATTTCACACGACAACACAGAAAAGCACAATTTGAAGAGAAAAATAAGAAAACACATTAACATAGCATTGAAAATAATATCTCGTTAATTGCAAGCACAGCTGCGAAATACTTGGTACAAATCTACATGCATGCCACGACTGTTTTACTGTACAAGAATGAAAAACTACATCCACAAAGGAAATTCTCTCTACAATTACGCGCTAGCAATAAACAAAGGCTGCACTAATTACACAAACTACATGAAAAAATCAGAAGATTCCAGTGAGGTATCCTCGGCTAAGGGTCGAAGTATGAAACGTCCCCTTTGAACAATTATACATGACTGTGCATAAACTGACACACAATATTTTTAGCGCAACGCATACTGACTTTGAATAATCCCTGCAAAAGAATGGATCTGACTAACATTAACCTATACCTTTCACAAATCACCTCACCAAAAATCTTCGTTACTCGAACTACTGCAATACAGCGAGCACCACTACTGCCAGCTAAATAAAAGATTCAAACTACTGAAGGCACTAACTACTGATAGGCATAGTTAGCAAATGAAAGATTTTGATAGAGAACAAACAATGTATTTACCTTAATAGTGTTCCAAAGTCATAATATATATAGCAGTTAATGACATCCAGTCTTATAAATTTCAAAACTCCGCCATTTCTCTCCTCACATCCACCACTGCTGGCGGCTCACCTCCAACTGCGCAACGCTACGCGCTGTTAACAGCCAACTGCCCAACACTACAATGGCCAACAACAATACAAACCACCACAGACTGCACACAGCACAGCCAGTGATTTTCATACAGAGCGCTACGTGGCGTTACCAATAAAAAAACCTAAACTGCCTACTTACACTATCTCTGCCGCAAAAAATGTCCCATTCTGTTGGACCCCAGTCTGCAAGACCGCCTTCCATACCCTCAAACAGCAGCTCCAATCCACTGCGTGTCTCATGCCTTATGACCCAAATCTTCCTTTGATACTTACTACGGTCGCCTCTGAGTATGGTGTGCGAGCCGTCCTGCCCCACAAACAGCCGGGTGGCACAGAGCACCCCATAGCATACATCTCAAATGCTCTCTCCACAGCACAAATCAAATATTTCCAAATCGAGAAAGAAGAACTTGCCATTGTTTTTGCCTGTTCCAAGATCTATCCCTTTCGCTATGGCAAGTCCTTTCACTTTATTACTGATCGCAAACCGCTTCTCTCTTTATTTGCGCCTTCCATGCGATTACCGACCAAAACATCCCAAAGTCTCCAGTGTTGGGCGTTGTTCCTATCCCAATTTCGCTACACCATGCATTTCCATACCACCTCCCAGCACGCCAATGCGGTCGCCTTGTCGTGTCTACCACAAGGTACGGACCCTGCTTTTGACCAGCTGGTCCTCCTCGTTTTTCAGATTGATGATGCAGTCCAAGAGGTCCTGAAGGCATTTCCCGTTTCGACTGTCAAAGTAGCCACCGCAGAAGATTCCCTTCTCAGAGACGCCCAGAACCACGTTCTTCATTGTTGGCCATCCTCGTCGCCTCCTCAGGATCAACGCCACTTCCGGTTGTGTTATTCCATCCGACACCAGCTTTCGGTGGTGGATGGAGTCCTCCTTTGCTTAGAGCAGAACCAAGGGTCATCATTCCGAGATCCCTGCAGCTGACGATCCTCCACATTCTGCACCAACTGCATTGGGGGACTGATCACACCAAATCTCTCGCAAGAAGGCGTGTTTTCTGGATCAGCCTCACGTCTGACACCACAGAGATGGTGCAGCGCTGTACCGTCTGTGCCCAACAATTGCCCCGTCCCCCCAAAAAATTCCTTCCCTGGCCTATGCCGAACGGTCCCTGGGAACACATCCACCTTGACTTCACAGGACCATTTCTGGGCCACCAATGGCTCCAAGTCACAGAAGCATTTTCCCATTTCCTGTACATCGTTCGGTGTTCAGCAATCACCATGCACGTTACCTTATCAGCCCTCGCAAAATATCTTGCTTGGAAGGATTACCGAAAGCCATAGTCGCCGGCCGGAGTGGCCGAGCGGTTCTAGGCGCTACAGTCTGGAACCGCGCGACCGCTATGGTCGCAGGTTCGAATCCTGCCTCGGGCATTGATGTGTGTGATGTCCTTAAGTTAGTTAGGTTTAAGTAGTTCTAAGTTCTAGGGGACTGATGACCTGTGAAGTTAAGTCCCATAGTGCTCAGAGCCATTTGAAAGCCATAGTCACAGACAATGGACCACAATTTCGAAGCCAGGAATTCCTCTCCTTTTGCACTGACAACAGCATCCAGCATCTTCTCACCCTGCCCTTCCATCCCCAATCTAATGGGGAAGTGGAACACCTGGTCAGAACTTTCAAGACACAAATGCTCAAATATACCAAAGATCACTCCCTTGAAGAGGCTCTGACACTATTCCTCAGTTTATATCGAGCCACTCTGATAGGGGACAAAAGCCCAGCGAAAGCACTTCATGGCCACCAACCCAGGACCCTCCTACATCTTCTCTGCCGAGAATTCAGATACCTCGTGGACAGTCCTGGTTCTTCCCTGCCTCATTCATCTGGACCTGAGGTTTTGGCATTAAAGCAGGTTGGCTGCCCGCCATCATCCAGCGTTCCCGGGGTCACGAACTTTTTGATGTCATCTTCGATGGCCACATAGTCCGTCGCCATCGAAATCAATTGCGTCCTCACTACCCTGCGACACCTGCACTGCACCCTACGACATGGACCACCGCCACATCTACAACCCATTGCGGACCACCTACACAGACCTCTTCACTAATGCCATCTACTCGTTGCATGGGTGACATTTCAGGGCATCAGTCGCCGCCACCACCAACACAGCAGCCACAACCGACTGACCAGCTGTCCGGCCCCTCTTTGGCACCTCCCCAACAGCCGATGGCCACCGAAGAAGACGAACCGACGCCACTGGTCCCACCCATGCCGCCATCACAACCAGTACGCAGGTCAGCCCGCATCGCAGGACGTATAGAACAATATTCTCCAAGAGGCAGCCTCCACAGCCTCCTCCAGGGAGCTGCAGCCACAGATCTCCATGATGTAGCAACTATCGATCTTTCGCGCAGCTCCCTCCCCCCTCCCCCCCCCCCCTAGAAGGGTGGTATGTTACGTCTGCTACAGACTGCCCCTGACAGGTAGACTACACTCAAGACACCCCTGTGTCATACACAAGCACTTGCAGACGCAACCAAGAGGAAAACAATTCTTCAAAACAAACAGAACTTGCTAGAGACTAATGGGAACCTTTTTCTGCAGAGGTCACCTCACAGATACAGGGAAAGTTGGAGTACTCCGCTGGCCTCCACCGGCTTTATAAGGCCAGCGCAGCAGCAGTACAGTCAGTTCCTCGCCGAGCTAGGACCAGCTCTGACAGACCTCACCGACACTCTTGATGAATGATCATCTATAAGTTATTTGTTTTTGTGTGTATGTAGTGAGTGTTCGAGAAGTGTGGTTCAGTTTCAATAAACGACATTATACTGAGAGTTCTAAAATACTGAGTACTCTTCAGGAATATTTTACCCAAGAGGACGCCATCATAATTTATCCATACAGTAAAGCTGCATGTCCTCAGGAAAAATTACGGCTGTAGTTTCCCCTTGCTTTCAGCCGTTCGCAGTACCAGCACAGCAAGACCGTTTTGGTTAGTGTTTCAAGGCCAGATCAGTCAATCATCCATACTGTTGCCCCTGCAACTACTGAAAAGGCTGCTGCCTCTCTTCAGGAGCTACTCGTTTGTCTGGCCTGTATTTTTTGCATGTTAAGGCTGTATGAAATCCATCAAATGGCATTCAGACAGTAATTAGTGCGGTAAAATCATCCATTACCCACTTCTTACGAGTGATATTTTAGTTTTAATAAGAATAATAACTTTAGATAAATGTGCTTTTGTCCTGTGAAGTCCTGAAAAACCCCCAGGTCACTGTCAAGCGGCTGTATGACCTACAGGCAAGAGATAAAAGTAAACATCTAAACATTGAATTTTATTTCTGTAATTCAGTGAAGGGTACAGTAAAAATGTCATTCCTCTATACTTTTGCGAGACCTAAGCCGTGCTCGTCAAATGACACAAAATATCGCAAACCTTCTGATAGAAAGTGTTCGGTACACTATTCTAGTGGCTTTCACGTCAGAGACATTCGCCGAAAGTTTTTGAGATCTTCATATATATCCACAGTTGACATGCCACATGAGGAGAAGCGAGTGGTGTGCTGAGTAGGAGTTCCTGAAAAATGTGGGAGAAGAACTACAGCTGTTGGAAGCATCAACTGCCTACTGCTAATCTACCACTTGCACAAGATTTCATGCCTTAACGGCACAGAAACAGTGGATCCCAAGTCAGAGCACTCAAAGTCTGCGTTTCACATATTTCATTTTTGTTAACTGCGAGGGGAATTTGCAATAGAAAAGTAATAAACAAAGTACTCGTGTGTGGGAAGGCATGAATCTTCAATCGAGAAGAATGAAATGTTCACTTTGTTATCAATGATTAGCTAAGAAGTATGGGCGACTGACCTGTACGACCGTGCATTTCATTACACACATTTTAGGATAACAAAACAAACCGTTGTCGTTGCTTCGTGTGTATGACGTTTACTGCTGAAGAATAGATTTATAATGACCTTCTTTCTGTTGGGGCATCTTCGGAATGAAATTCAGAACAGAGAACTGATTACATCCAGAAAACAAAATGGTAATGCGAATCACTAATAATCCTGAAGTCGAGAGTGAAGCCTCCGAAACGTGATGTGGGGGACAATGGTAGTACTGATATAGATAAACGTTTTGCTTTATATTTCATCTCATAACCAATCGCTGTTTCCAAACCAAAGTCCAACATGGATGACTTACGTTATGTGTTGCTTATACCGCTCTTCAGTTGTGGCAGTTGGGTTGCCTAATATCCAGGTACTAGTCACATAGAAGAACGTAAACATTAAAATGTTAGACCTGTTGTGTAACACAATGATTGTACAAAAATTGATAAAATTCGATAACGGGTATTTTCGCGCCGTTTTGCTAGGTAAATGATACCGTCGGAGTTTTTCGCGGAAGGTAGACTTGCAAATAAAATTCTCAGTTCCCATTATTTTTCGTCGTCATCTGTCAAAGTCGCTTTATTAAGTGTCGCTCCATGGACGATGCACTATGCTGTGGTGGGTGGCTTGCGTTCCTAAACGATACAGATAGCTAGCTATACCATAGGTGCATCCACAATGGACGATTGTCTGTTGAGAGCCCAGACAGACATGTGGTTTCTGAAGAGGGGCAACGGCCTTTTTAGTACCTGCAGGGATAACGGTATGGCTGATTGACTAATCTGCCCTTGTAACACCAGCCAACATGGCGTTGCTGGTACTGCGAACGGCTGTAACCGATGGGAAAGTACAGCCACTAGTTTTCCTGAAGAGTTGCAGCTCTACTGTAGGGTTAAATGATGATGGAACCCTCTAGGCTAAAATATTCCGGAGATAAAATAGTCCCTCATTCAGATCTCAGAGAGGATACTACTCAGGAGGTTGTCGTCATGAAAAACAAAATTTCCATTCTACGAGTCAGGGCGCGGAATGTTCGGTTCCTTAATCGGCTAGGTAGGATAGAAAATTTTAAAAGTGGAACTTATCGTCAAGTGAGTACAGGGTTATCACTACAAAATCAAATAGGGGTAACACAGGAGTAGGTCTAATAATGAAAAAGAGAATAGCAATTTGAGTAAGCTATTATGAGCACTGTATTTATTGTCGTAGCCGAGACTGACACAAAGCCAATGCCAGCTACAACAGTGCGAGTTGACATGCCAACTAGCTCCACAGGCGATGAAGAGATTGAAAGAATGTATGATTTCATAAAATAAATTATTCCGATAGTTAAAGGATATAAAAATTTAATTGTGATATGTGACTAGAACTCGGTACTAAGAAGAACAAGAGAAGGAAAAATAATACGAGGGTTGGAACTTTAATCGGGGCAACTATTTATGTACAGCTCGTGCAAAACAGATAGGTGATTCAGAGTTTTACTGAGCTTTAAAGTAGTCACCAGCATTGTGTATAACCCGTTGCCAGCGATTTGGAAGTCGTAGGATACTCTTTGCAGTACCAGTTGTGTTGACAGTTCGAGCGGCGCAGCCTATTGCCCGACGAATTTGTAGCAGTTCTGAAGCGAATGCCGTGAAGTGTTTCCTTCAGTTTAGAAATCGAGTTGAACTCAAGAGAGCTTAAGTCAGACGAGTGCAGTAGGTGGTATAGCATTTAGGAGCCCCATCAGTCAAACAAACCAGTAACAGCATGCACTGTACGTGGATGAGAATTGTCCTGTAAAATGATGGTCAAGTCCTGCAGAAAGTGTCATCACTTCTTTCTCTAAACTGGTCGTAGGTTGTGTTCCAAAACTGATCAGCATAGAAACAGAAGTGATGACACTTTCTGCAGGACCAGACCATCATTATGCAGGACAATGCTCATGTAACTGTGTACGTGCATAAGAAACAACGTTCTGTAATCGAAAACACGCATTCCAAGAGTTCTTCCAAATATGGAGCATCGTCACCTCCATTATGACAACGCCAGAACACGCACTACCGCTGCTACACCTGCAAGAATCCGACGCCTTAGGTTCACTGTCATCGACCATCCTCCATACAGTCCCGCCTTCACCTCATCCGATTTTCATCCATTTCCAAAACTTAAAGAATACCTTCGAGGACATCATTTTGACAGTGATGAAATTATGGATGCAGAGGTGAGGTTGTGACTCCGTTAAAGTCAGGCACTATAGTGACGGTATCAAGAAACTGGTGTCTCTTTGCGAGAACTGTGTCCATCGCCTGGGTGACTACGTTGAAAAATAAATATGTAGACGTGAAGAGTAAAGACACAGGCTATTAGCAAAATTTATTTTTTAAAAAAGGAAGCTTTAAGAATATTCGCACGAAAATTTAGAGGCATTACTTTTCGGGATGCCCTTGCATGTTTGAGTCATTACAGACGAAGTAGCCAAGTTATATAAAAACACAGATATCCAGATCACTCTTGTCATCATAGACAAATGAAGGAAGAAGCATGTGGATGAATTCTCACAATCACCAGGATAACTTGGAAAATCAGGGCTCTGTATATTAACATCCAGTCATTACAACAAATCCTACACTAAAAAAGTATCCGAATTCTGTCTTCGAATCGCTTTCTTTTAAATTCATATGACCGGTTTCGGGCCAGCTGCCAACCTTCAGATCTATTACAAAAATTATTTAATTATTATAGCTGGTTCAAATTACAAATGGTTTAAAATTCAAGTTTAGGAAGCTCCGAGATTCGTAAGAAACTAGTTATAATACAAATTTGGGCAACATAGCACTTATTACAAATAGAGTGGCCTGTCTAACGTGGAAATGAAAGTTCACTGCCATAAGTAATACACTAGCGTGTTGGGCGTTCAAATTTTTTTGAAGAAACCTGGATGGTGCTACACCTACAGTGTTGAAATGCGACTTATATTTGCAGCGCATGTGAAAGATAACAAACGTGAGATTAGATGATGATGATGATGTTTGGTTTGTGAGGGTGAGATTAGAGCAACAAGCGAACAAATGTAAGAGCTACAGGGCGCTCTGACAAGTTGTTATTTTAACGTGCTGGAGCGACTAGATACTTACGCCCACCAAGAAAGAACGAGAGAAACTGTTTAATGAGCAAAGTGACTTTATACATAGTAACAGTTGCGAAATTCTCAAAAATTTGTTATAGTCATGCTTTTGGACGAGGAGACACGCCGTACTAAATACCAGCTGCAGCATCCCTCAACATACTGTCGGCGGCGTAGTGGACACGGCAGAGGGCTGGGGAAAATTCATCGTGGTGTGGTGTTCGGCCGGATGCTTTAGTGTTTCTGCAACCGCTAAATAAGAGGAAGAGAAGAGAACATTGGAATTTTGTATGTATATTTTAAAGTTTTTAATTACATCAAAGCCTTACTTTTTTATATGTGGTCGGGAACATTTTTATATATGAATTATTTCAGACTACAGAGGGCACTCTTGAGCGCTACTAGCTCTATGTTCACCAAATGGATGAACATATTTTTGGAATGTTTCAGAATTCTTTTAAGGTTTTTAATAGCAGTATTACCCTCATCGATGTTTCATTTGTTACATTAGGAACATATTTTATATATTACATCAATCCACATACGCACTTTAGAGCGCTACAAACTTTGCGTTAGTTAGAAGCCCTATAAAAAATATCAGGTTTTTTATAATCGTACTATAAAGTTTTTTTAAATATTTTAATACAGTAGAATTCCACTGCAGTTTTTCATGATATACTTAAGAGTTTTATAAGTTACATCATGCCACTCTCTACAAATAGAGGGCGCATTTCAGTGCTTTATGTGTTGCACCAATCAGGTTTCTTAAATTTTTTTATAAAGCCGCAGTAGGTGAATGAATGGCTGTTTATGCCAGTGAACTTTCAGTTCCATTTTCGGCAGGTTACTCTGTAACTACAACAAATGGTATATTGCCCAAATTTGCATTATACCGGTAACTAATTTGTTACGAATCTTGGAGCTTCCTAAACTTAAAGTTTAAACCTTTTGTAAATCGAACCATTTGTAACTATAATTTTTTAATAGATATGAAGATGGGCAGCTAGGCGAAACCGTCAAACAGAAATAAAGGAAAGCGAGCCGAAGACAGAATTTGGATACTTATTTATAAAATAAGGTACTTGGTAACTACATGAAGATGAATTTATCTAGTTTTGTCAAAGTACTGCATTGCCCAAGCGGAATAAAAATTTAAGATTCTCTTTAAAGAACACACGATTGTTTCGAACATGATAAACGTAAGTAGTGTAACATTCAGGGTGATTCAACTGCACCTGCATATTGGTTTTAAGCAACCTGCAACGCCTTCGGAAACCATGCGCAAGATTCTCATATAATCTCGATTGCTACGCGCTAACTGTTAGTTCTAACGGTTTCCCTATAGTGAGGGACATAATGTGAAAATCTTGCTTCTACTATCTGAAGACGTTGTGAGTTGCATAAAACCCGTAGATAGGAGCAGCAAAATCACGGACGAAACAGGATAGTATTGCAGTAGACAACTATCTTAATGTCCTGTATACGTCAGAGAAGAGCCAGAAACGGATATCTTGGAGGATATAGGAAGATTCACACATGGCCAAAACTATGATTCTGAACGAAATTAGAGTTACGAAACTCATATTTCATCAGCAACTTCAATTCAGTACCGATAAAATATAAAACGAGTAAGAATTAAGAATAGTTGCTGATTAACACAGCCAGCCGTAATTGCTTTTAAAGCAGTTCACTTCAACTCTATAACCAATTTTGGGCTATCATGCCTGTCTTCAGATGGTAAACATTTCCAGTTACATTGACTTTTGATCAGCGGCATGTCGTAATTGAACATATATACCCACTTTGTTGCATTTTTAAAAAACACCTTAAAGTGCCTGCATTTACTCAGACATAAGGTGAAACGATTGTATATTTTGTTGTGGTCCTTACGGCTTTCTAGGTCGATGTATAAGCTGTTCCATCGCAAACAGCGTACGTAATGCAAATAAGTTAGAGGCACGCATCATAATATTCTTAATGTAAGTTTTGACGTCACAAAATTTAGAATATTTATCAGTCAGTATTCCAGAAATAACAGTGTAATTCTTTAAAATTGCTTTTATACCGTCAATTTTATCTGTACGAATCAGAGCCTTACTGTAATATATATCGGTGACCACATCGCAGTCCCAACAGCAAGCAGTGCTGAAAACACTGAAAGTGACTGACAACACCAGTAGCACCAGTAAAATCAAACATAGCTCTCTTTTGACAGTCTTCTTGTTTCTCCTGAACAATAAAGTTGATTGTGATTTCGTGTTTGGAAAGTCCTTTCCAGGTTTATGAACAGTGAGCAACAACATCCAAGGAGCATTAGCAATGGAGGTAACTAAAAACACCATAAGAAGACGATAACTTCATATTAACAAAGTCAGGGAATATTTTAAAAAATGTTATGTTAACAGCAGACTAACATAAGAACTGAACATACGTTAATATTAGATCATCCTTTTTTCACCACAGGATGACCGCAGCACCTACTGTGTACAGGCTGCACAGAAGAATTTTAATACCTGTATCTTTCTGTAATCTTGTACGACACCGTTAAGTCAAAACCTAATCATACATTTAAAGCATATTCATATATAACGTAATGGCGCACACAATTTTCGTTTGTATATTTGTCGAAATTCTCAAGTAAATCAGTTTGAACTATTGTAACGTATGCATCAATGTTCTTCCAATGTAACAAATAAGCCCATCTGGTACTTGCGTAAGGATCTGTTTGTACGAACGTTTTTATTTCCTTTCGTAGTAATGCTGAAATTGCAAGTTATTTTTGTAGTAAGTTCTCTCAAAGTTAAGCATCACAAAGATTAGAATGTGTAAAAAAAAACAACAACAAAAATATTTAACCATTTCATTAGGCCTCTAAGAGAACTGCACTGATTAGGCAGAAATGTTGTTTGCTGTAAGAGTATCGTGCAGTAATACTGTGGCTGTCTGGCAAGGTGGCGATGTGTGTGCTTGAAATTCTGTGATGTGAGAACACATTATCTGAAAGAAAATCGTAGCACGACATAATTACAGAAGCGATATATTAGCAAGGGAAGAAGAAATTTATTACCGCGGATGACGAGATGTAAACGGATTAGAAAGATTCCTAAGTGTGTGAAAAAATAAGAGTATTATAAAGTGCAGCGTCTCAATGACTAGTTTCGCATTTATTTTATATAAATTCATCAAGATAGTCCGTTAAACTTGTTTTCTTTTATTCTACGACCTGTCTTCGTAAATGAGAATTATATTTGCTACTTGAACTCGTGTAAAGTTGCTACATGAAAATATCTTTGCCATTGCAGTAAAAACAGCGGATTTCATTATCTTCACAGCATATTTTATTATAATAGCAGTGTTGCCTATGAATGGGTAGTAATATAGACTCATTGCATCTGTGCACGTACTTATTATTGTTCGCCATATGATTATATTTTGTCGTTTTCTAAGCTTTGCGTTCATTAGTCTTTCTTTTATTATGGCTATAAGAGTCCATCTTTTTCTATTTTTTAATGTAAATTCCTATTTCAAAACTCTGCAAAACACCTCACCTGAGATTGTACAATTACATGCGCTTTCAGTAAATTTGTTGTAAGACGGTGTTGAGTAATCAGATGCATTTTCGCGCTCATCTCGCAGTATATCAGGGTAATTAAATAATAAATCACGACGGCCGTACGCGCCGACAGTAGCCTTCAGGACAATAGTTAATTTTGTAGTGACTCTTGCATTTCGACATCAGTAAATTGGGGCTGTTGCCTGAGATTAGAAAATTTGAACAGGTAGCAACAAAAGTGTCTGACATGTCATTGGAGATGCCGTGGCAAAATAGCATAGCGGGAACAAAACGGGTAGGCCGGGACAACAGGGCAGTAGCCAGTGTAATAAAACCATAAGTTCTTTAATGAAAAAGGAAATTGTAACGAAATGAATTACAAAGCAAGTTTGCTCGCAGATGTAGAAGACGAACAGGAGTGTGACTGTTTTGGTGGAGGGGAAATGACGTTTCCACTAACGGAGCAAAAGTGTCCAGTTACTGTAAAGACAAATTTGGAAACTTGGAAACGAGTCAAAACAGTGAAATCAGTCAACGGACAAAAGGAATATTAGCTATGAGTGCGTAATGAAACAGTCAGTCAAACGGTATATTAAGTGAGAAAATCCAATCGTCGAACATTTCTCTAGTGTCTTTATAAAACAATGAATTGGAAATTTTGCAGCGGGAACTAGGTACATTAAACGGAAACACGAAAACCATGTGTTAAAGGTTCGACACATTAGAAGGCTAAGTAGATCACTAGATAAAAGCTGTAGATGAATAACTTAGGGTAAATCAAATCGAAGTTCGCACAGCGCTTACTCAGTACGTAAACTTCGGGAACAAGTTGATGCAGTGCAGTTCAGCAACAATGAATTTAGAAACACGAGTTGATAAAAAGATAGATAACAATGTATTTGTTTTCAGAGCAGATGTTTACAGATGAAAGAGACCTTTGAGGATTTCCGTAAACGTGCAGCTATAAGAACTAAAGGTCTAAGAGGCACAAAAGTTTTAAGACTCTCACGGCCAAAATTTCAGAAGTGGTAGAGAAGTTGAAATACAGTCGTCAGCTAATAAATATTTTTTTCGAATGATTTCTTGAAGCCCTCAGCTGCCATTATCTTTATTTCTTGTACGATTGTAAAATTTCGGACTTAGGACATTTTCAAGTATCTAAAACGAAAGTTTCATACATTGGATACATTAGTGACACTTGTGATTTTGATGTAGGAAACAAGTCATATCTGTAGGTATACTAGGCGCATTTTAACTTACATTATGGATGAATTTTTGTATCAGATTATGTCATAGAAATCTTTGCTCCTATGACATCATGTTATGCTCATAAACTAGTTCCAGATGTTCACGCTATTTTAAGAGCACGTTACTTTAGAGCAGTTGTTTCAAAGCTCTTATACATAACGTACATAGGAAGATTATAATTAATTTACAGAAATTTGCTATTTAACCTGCATATGCCTGTTCTCAGTTGTATTTAATTTCCTTTCTGTAACTTATGCAATATTTGAAGTGATCCATCTATATTTGGTATTTTGTGGTTGGTGTCTTTTAAGTGTGCAGCAAATGTGGATGGGTTGTTGTCGTGTGTTCTTTAAATCGTTGTCGTGTGTTCTTTAAATCAGTTAATTTTGTAGATTCCTGATTGCTAAAACTGTTCTGATATACGTGGTATGTGTCTCAACAATCGGTTTATATTGTTAGTGGTTCTGTAACTGGTACATAATTTTATATCCTTGGAACATAGAGCAATTTTGTCGGAAATAATAGCTAGATACGGCCGTAAAAGAACTTTATTTTTTCTGTGCTTCGTTTAACGGTAATTAAATATAACTGAGAACGAAAGCGTACGCAGGTTAAATAGCAAATTTCTGTAACATAATTATAATCTTCCGAAGTACGTTATATATAAGAGCTTCGCAACAACTTCGCTGAAGTAGCGTGCTCCTACAATGGCGTGAAAACGTTGGTCCTATTTATGAGCGTAACATGATGTCATAGGAGCAACGACGTAGATGACATAGTCAGTTACTAAAAACTCATACATAAAGTAGGTTATTATGCGCCCATTATATCTACAGATATGATCTGCTTTCTACATCAAAATCAAAAGTGTCACTAATGTATTCAGTGTATGAATACTATACTGTACTATATACTATAAAATGGCCTACTATAAATACTATAAAATGGCCTACGGCCGAAATTTTACAATCGTACAGGAAATAAAGAAAATGGCAGATGAAGGCTTCAAGAAATCATTCATCGCAGCTGCGGACCCCATAGCACTGAAAATTATGTAATCAATATCTTTCCGCTTACAGAAGCATGTTACAGGATTATTGGAACTGATGTCGAAACATTAGAATCCAAGGAAATCCAACATCCAGCAAATTTCGTAGGACGATGATTCAACCAGCGTATCCTGAAACAGACAAAATCGAAAACTCCTAACAGAGACTTACAGGCAGCAGGTACAGTTATTAAAAAAATAAAAAAAAAGATCACCGGCCGGCTGTTGCTGACGCTAAGTCAGAGTTATTCACTTCAAGTGGCCAATAAAAAAGACGATCGCCCCTTAGAATTCTAAGTCCAGTTATATGCACGATCTGAAAACACCGTAGAATGACAAAGTGTTGATATTTCCTCGAGAGGTTACAATGCAGGAACTGCTGGTGGTCTACTGGTAAACATCGCGGAATGTAGCCACGCAGTCACGAGATAGAATTCACTCCATTCCTTTTTTTTTTTTTTAATCGCATTTCGTTTGCATATACATCTACATCTACATGATTACTCTGCTATTGACAATAAAGTGCCTGGGAGAGGGTTCAATGAACCACCTTCAAGCTACCTCTCTACCGTTCCACTCTCGAACGGCACGCAGGATAAACGAGCACCTAAATTTTTCTGTGCAAGCTCTGATTTCTCTTCTTTTATCTTATTTTATCTCCCTACGTAGGTGGGTGCCAACAGAATGTTTTCGCAATCGGAGCAGAAAACTGGTGATTGAAATTTCATGAGAAGATCCCGTCGCAACGAAAAACGCCTTGGTTTTAATGATTGCCACTACAATTCATGTATCATGTCTGTGACACTATCTCCCCTATTTCGCGGTAATACAAAACGAGATGCCCTTTTTCGATGTCATCCGTCAGTCCCAACTGATGCGGATCCCACACGGCACAGCAATACTCCAGAATAAGGCGGACAAGCGTGGTGTAAGCAGTCTCTTTAGTAGACCTGTTGAACCTTCTAAGTATTTTGCCAATGAATCGCAGTCTTTGGTTTGCTCTACCCACAACATTATTTATGTGATCGTTCCAATTTATTTGTAATTGTAATCCCTAAGTATTTAGTTGAATCTACAGCCTTCGGATTTGTGTGAGTTATCGCGTAACCGAAATTTAGGTTATTTCTTTCAGTACTCATGTGAATAACGTCACACTTTCCTTATTCTGGGTCAATTGCCACTTTTCGTACCATTCAGATATCTTACCTAAATAATTTTGCAAATCGTTTTGATCATCTGATGATTTTACAAGACGGTAAATGACAGCATCATCTGCAAACAATCTAAGACGGCTACTCCGATTGTCTCCTACGTCGTTAATATAGATCAGGGACAATAGAGGGCCTATAACACTTCCTTGGGGAACGCAGAATATTACTTCTGTTTTACTCAATGACTTTCCGTCTACTACTACGAACTGTGACCTTTCTGACAGAAAATCGCGTATCCAGTAGCAGAACTGAGGAGATGCTCCGTAGGCATGCAGTCTGGTTAGAAGACGCTTGTGTGGAACGGTGTCGAAAGCCTTCTGGAAATCTAAAAATATGGAATCAATTTCAAATCCCCTGTCGGTAGCTCTTATTACTTCATGAGTATAAAGAGCTAGGTGTGCTTCACAAGAACGATATTTTCTGAAACCGTGCGAAGTGTCAATACATCGTTTTCTTCGAGGTACTTCATAATGTTCGAATACCGTATATGTTCCAAAACCCTACTGCAAATCGTTAGTGATATGGGTCTTGTCCATTATAATTATCCGGGCTGTTATGCCGTGGTCGGTTGATGAATTCTGAGGTGATTCCCAACGTTTCGTCTCCGACTGCGGGAGACATCTTCAAGGGGGTCCGTAGCTTGATGGAAGGTCCAACAAACACACTGGCTCGCTACTGACTGCCGCTAAATTCCGTGTCCGCGCGCCCCCGCGCCGCGGCGTGACGTCACGTGTTTTGAAAACGTCAGTGCAATTGGCCGCTGTCCGTTGCCGTCGATCGCCGTTGCCATCACCCTGTAGTGGACGAGTGGTACACATCTTCTTTAACACCGGCATCCATATACCGTTAAATTTGACGCCCTCCTCCTTTCGGTTGAAATTATTTGGGTGTTTAGCGATTTCGATTGCCTCCCTGTAGAGCCTTTCGTAGTATCCGCTCGTGGCCGCTAGTACTTGCGTCTCCTCGAAACGAATATTGTGGTTCCCTGGCTGGAAAGCATGCTCCGCAACAGCTGATCGTTCCGTTTCTCCTCTTCTACAATTTCCCTTGTGCTCTTCCAAACTTTTAGAAACAGTTCTTTTGGTGGTACCCACATAAACATCACCACAGCTGCATGGGATCCTATACACTCCAGATTTTTCCAATTGTTTGCGAGCGTCCTTGGCAGGCCTAAGGTATTCCTGTATCTTCCTGGTGGGCTTGTAAATTACGGTAATATTCCGCTTCGTCAAGATCCTCCCTATTCTTTCCGTTACATTTTTAACAAACGGCAGGAAAACCTTAGGTTTTGCAGTAGCCTGTACGTCAGTATGATTTCTGCGTGGCTGCCTCAACGCACGTTTTATTTCGGCGGACGAATATCCGTTCTTCGTTAGTGCATTGTGGAGATGTTCCATCTCAGCGTCGAGCAACTCAGGTTCACAAATATTTCTAGCTCTGTCCGCTAACGTCTTGATAACACCCCGCTTCTGTTGTGGGTGGTGGTTCGAATCCCGGTGCAAATAACGGTCCGTGTGCGTGGGTTTGCAGTACACTGAGTGGCCCAAACTACCATTATCATTTCTAAACACAAGCACATCGAGGAAATGTAGTTTGCCGTCTACCTCCTCCTCCATAGTAAACTGAATTCTTGGGTTTATGCTGTTCAGATGTTCGTGGAACCGACTTAGTTCCTCCCTACCATGTCTCCACAACACAAACGTGTCATCCACGTATCGGAACCATACATTTGGTTTCTTGCTGGCAGTACCTAAGGCCTGTTCTTCGAATTTCTCCATAAAGAAGTTTGCAATTACGGGACTTAGGGGGCTTCCCATAGCCACGCCATCCGCTTGCTCATAAAACTGTTCATTCCACTTGAAGTATGTGGTCGTCAAACAACACTTAAACAGCTCTAAAATATCGGCAGGAAAAATTCGATCCAGCTGTTCCAATACATCATTAAGTGGAACCATGGTAAACAGCGATACCACATCGAAGCTGACCAATACGTCCTCCGGCTGGACCACTATGCCATTCAATCTGCTGATGAAATGTGTCGAATTCTTTATATACGAGTCCGAACGGCCCACATGTGGTTTTAACAGCGTAGTCAAAAACTTGGCTAACGAGTAGGTGGGCGAACCAATGGCACTTAGTATCGGTCTTAACGGAACATTTTCTTTATGAATTTTGGGCAATCCATAAAGCCTCGGTGGTAGCGCAACCGAACTGCAGAGACCTTTCTGTACACTCTCGTCAATGGAGGACGTTTTTATTAACCGCGACACAGTTCTGAGAACGTTGTTAGTGGGGTCCTTATTCAGCTTCCTATATGCTTGCGGATCCAGTAGATCCGTAATTTTTCTCTGATAGTCGGCCACATCCATAACCACCGTTGCGCTTCCTTTGTCAGCTGGGAGAACCAAAATACTATCGTCGTCATTCAGGAGTTTTAAAGCTCTTCTCTCACCCACGGTTATATTACTTTTCGACGGTTTTGCATTGGCTAATATTCTCACTGTTTCTATACGGATTTTATCAGCTGTTACAGAATCTACACTGCGAATTCCTGCTTCTACATTGGCTATAATTTCTTCCGTGGGCACAAAACTCGGACTAACAGCAAAATTTCCTCCCTTGGCAAGCACAGATGTCTCATCGTCAGATAACGAACGTTTGGACAAATTGATAACGGTCCGGGAAACGTCTAAATGCCGAACAGTCTGATTAGGTAGCAAATTATCAAACTTCTTCTTCTGTCTACTAGGCGTCGTCAACATACGCTTCCCCATGGTATCATGCAGTAGTCTATCAATTTTATCCCAGTCACCGCTGCACAGTTTATTACTGATCGTAATATGGAGAGACATTAACTTACAGTTTGTGCTTGCCAAGTCCCGTCGGGTCTGCTGAATGCGCTCTCGTAGTAAGGCCTCCTCAGTCCGTTTGAAAATGCGTTGTGCCTTTCCCGAATAGAACAGTCGCTTTATCTTCAGAAACTTCGGTATAACGCCGACGGCTCTGCAACGAGACAGGAATGTGAGGGAACACAAAAGCTGCACTCTCTTCTTCTGGGGTCCTTCCAGGCGTCGCACTTCTCTTGACATCTCCTCGCCGTAGAGGCGTCTGATACTAAAATGTAAACTTTCACGGCCGGAAATATCATGTCCATTATAATTATCCGGGCTGTTATGCCGTGGTCGGTTGATGAATTCTGAGGTGATACCCAACGTTTTAGTATATGATATAGGTCTGTAATTCAGCGGATTACTCCTACTTCCCTTTTTGGGTATTGGTGTGATTTGAGCAATTTTCCAGGCTTAGGTACGGATCTATCTGTGAGCGAGTGGTTATATACAGGGTGGTCCATTGATCGTGACCGGGCCAAATATCTCACGAAATAAGCGTCAAACGAAAAAACTACAAAGTACGAAACTTGTCTAGCTTGAAGGGGGAAACCAAATGGCGCTATGGCTGGCCCGCTAGATGGCGCTGCCATAGGTCAAACGGATATCAACTGCGTTTCTTAAATAGGAAAACTCATTTTTATTACATATTCGTGTAGTACGTAAAGAAATATGAATGTTTTAGTTGGACCACTTTTTTCGCTTTGTGACAGATGGCGCTGTAATAGTCCCAAACATATGGCTCACAGTTTTAGACGAACAGTTGGTAACAGGTAGTTTTTTTAAATTAAAATACAGAACGTAGGTACGTTTGCACATTTTATTTCGGTTGCTCCAATGTGATACATGTACCACTATCTGCATATGTGTGTACCGCAACCCCATGACTTTTGTCACCTCACTGTATGTTGAAGCGTACAAGAAGTTGACGTTGTCAGTGTAGCATTATCGAGTGTGTACGGCGTTCATGGAACATTTCTTTGAATCTATCTCGGAGTTGTTAAAATAAATAAATTGCGATAGGGACTAAGAATAGCGTTGGAGTAGTTGTTTACCATGTTCGGTGAATTGCAGCGTTGCTGGTTTTTCTATTTAAATAGTTATCTGTTTAATTATAAGAAGTTTTATCAGAGGCAGAAAATATAAGTCATCTGATAGTCGGCACCTACGGTGTGTATTCAATACTGCACATACGACATCGTCTGCACAGGTTCCGGCATCGAAGAAGAAAGGTACGTTGCAGCCAGATACCCGCGTCCTGTAAAATGTGATGTTTAGATATCTAAATACTTTCACCTCTGAATGGCGGAAGTATCATATTTTGGATACATAAAAAAGCCAATAATCTTTCACAAAATAGTGAATGGGAATATGCAATTTCCTGTTGTTGCATCGAAATGAGATGGCTTGTGTCATGCTGATAACCTCATAGAAATTCGTTGAGTGCTTAGTATCTGAAAACTGAACGGCTTAGTAGTCCTTAGATGGTGCTCCACGGCCATTCTTTCCGTCCAACAAGAAGATAAAACAACTATTTCGTACAAAGAGAGTGTGTTGTGTTGAGAAAGTATGCTATATAGTCAATCAGAAAAGAAATGAGGCTGGTGACTTTAACAAAGAAATGTTTGCGGCGGTGTACATATAGATCTTCATCTGCACGTTGCAAGTCACTTGGTGACCACTGTCACGTCCCCAGTTTCCTGTTCCAGTCGCGAATGGAGCTCGAAAGTAATGACTCTAGGAAAGCTACCGTGTGAGCTCATATCTTTGTGATTTACCTGCATGGTCATTTCGCGAGAAATACATAGGAGGATGTAATACATTGTTTGCTTCTCAGGGAAGCTATGCCTTCTGAATTTTAATTGTGGTGCACAGCGCCTCTCTTGTACCGTCTGCCACTGGAGTTGGGTCTACACATCGATGACGCTTTCACACTTACAGAGGGAATCTGTGAGGAAATGTGCTGCTCGTCTTTGGACCTTGTCTATTTCATTTATCAATCATATCTGGTAAGAATCCCAGACTGGAGAGCCACATTGAAGTAACTCTCGAACGAGGATTCGGCACGCTACCCTTTTTCCCGGGTCCATCACACTTCGTGAGGTTTCTTCAAATGGGTCTATGTAAGGCAGCGGCCTTTCCAACGATTAGTTTTGTTGTGCGACTGTTTTTGAGCTTTATGCTGTGTCACGTTCCTTCAGAATCCGTAAACTGAGTGTCGGTGGATGAGTAACGTACTACAGCTGTGTCCGTAAGCTCCGCTGAGAAGCAAAACGGGCCACTATCACGTGCATTATATGGAAAATGATTCTCGGAAAAGTTTTGAGCCATGGAAAGAAGGAATGTGCACCATTATGGATTCGGGTGAAACCTAATTTGAAGTGCCATTGTGTACCTTTTGATAAGTACTATGTTTACAGCCGCAGTCTCGTTACTTTTTTGTAAGACCTGGCAAGATATATTATCCTTTGGAGCGCAGGAATACGTCTGTAATAATCTGGTTACATTCTGATACTTAGCTGATCGATTTTTTGGGACTTCTTAGTTTTCAGTTTTTTGTGAGCCTCTATGTAGCTCGAATCTCTCTAGTTATACTTTCATAGACTTTTTGCACAGTATACGTCTCAGGAAATATTATATTGGCTGACTATTCTAAGAATGGTTTCTTGGATCCAAAAACAATCGGCAGTAATATCAAACAGAAAACAGTTCGTTATTAACGTGAATATCCCGAATAGTCTCCTCTATGATTGTCAGCCATGCTACGCTAACAACCTTCATAGTACTGAACAGACAGGTCCATGTGATAACATCAGATGCACTAATGGAAAAAAAAGTTACAACACGAAACCATAATTAATGTAGTGTAGCGAAATTTCTGGAAAATATTTGTCTAGGTAACACAAGTAAGCGATTAAAATTACGAGGCCACAGGTTAATGTCAGCGCGAGATAAACGATTGCATATGTGAAACATTGGTACATTAATAACCTGTGAAATCTGCCAGAATGTTGAATCCAAGCCTGGAAACGTATATCCATTGTGTTGTACAGATGCCGTATATCAGTTTGTGGGATGGAGTTCCATGCCTGTTGCAGTTGGTCGGCCAACACAGGTACGATTAATGCTATGTGTGGATTACGCTGGAGCTGTCGTCCGTTGGTGTCCCATACGTGCTCTATTATAGACAGATCTGGTGATAGAGCGGGTGAAGGCAACGCGTTGACACTCTGTAGAGCGTGTTGGGTTACAACTGCGATATGTAGGCGAGCGTTATCGTGTTGGAAAACTGTTCGTTCATGAATGGCAGCACAACAGGAAGAATCTCCAGATTCTCATCTACATCTACATCTACATGGATACTATGCAAATCACATTTAAATGCCAGGCAGAGGGTTCATCGAACCACCTTCACAATTCTCTATTATTCCAACCTCGTATAGCGCGCTATATCTTTCCGTACGAGCTCTGAATTGCCTTATTTTATCTTGGTGATCGTTCCTCCCTATGTAGGTCGGTGTCAACAAAATATTTTTGCATTCTGTGACACTCTCTCTCATACTTCGCGATAATACAAAGCGTGCTAGCTTTCTTTGAACTTTTTCGATGTACTCCTTCAGTCCTATCTGGTAAGGATCCCACACCGCGCAGCAGTATTCTAAAAGAGGACGTACAAATTTGCAGTCAGAGTGAGTGAGATAACCACGAGAGTGCTCCAATTGTCATACTAAATCACATTCCAGACTGAAATTCCAGGTGTAGGTCCAGTGTGTCTACCACGCAGATAGGTTGGTTGCACGCCCTCACCTGGCCTCATTTTAACCAACACACGGCCATCACCGGCACCGAGGTAGAATCAGATTTCATCAGAAAACACGACAGCTCTCCACCCCGCCCTCCATATGAGCTCTCGTTTGACACCACTGAAGTCGAAAATGGCGGTGGTTTGGAATCATTGGAATGCACTCTACAGGGTGTCGGGTTCGGAGCTATCCTTGAACTAACCGATTTGTAATAGTTCGTTGTGTCTCTGCGATGTCAACTGCAACTCATATCGATGCTGGACATGCAGTACGATGCGCCAGAGCCATACACCGAACACGATGGTCTTCCCTCTCGGTAATGCCACGTGGCGTCCGGCGCCTGGTCTTCTCGCGACCGTAGATTCTCGTGTGCACCGCTGCCATCAACCATGTACTATTGCTACTTTCCTGCCACGTCTCTCTGCAGATCGCAGAGGGAACATCCAGTCCCTCGTAGCCTTATTAAACCACCTAGTTCAAACACAATGAGGTGTTGATAATGATGCCTTTGTCGTCTTAAACACATTTTTGAATAACAAAACTCACCAGGTCCAGTCTCAAAGATAAACTAACACTCACGACCGGTACAGCGTGCATTTACAACAAACCTGATGTGCATGCTCGTAAGGGTGCTACTAGCGCCACTTTTATGGGACTGGCACGAAATTGTAATGGATATAATCTTTCAGGTGTAGAAACTATCATTTATGTCGTACAACTCTTCTGGGTGTAGCGACTTTTTTCCATCATGTACATTGATGCGACTGCTAAATTTCACACTCATTAATGGCACCGTATCGATGGATGATAACAGTCAATTGTTGTCGAAATTGCTTTGGATTTCGGGATTCGGGAATACTTATAGAATTAAAGAACGCTGCCATTAGCTTTCTATTACGACTAAAATGTCTTGTTAGAAAATACTGATATAAACCTAACTTCAGATACTGGAAATTCTTGGGGTTCGAGTCTGATTAGCTGCCGCTCACGGGCGATGCCTTCTTTCCCTTTTGTCTCCGACTGAGCTATCCAGGCGCGACTCACAACCCGCTCACATCTCTCATCCTCAAGGACCACCGTCCTACTGCGAGCTGTGAGGCGGGTCGTGTGTTGTGCCTGGATCGCTCAATCGGTAGAAACGTTCGGTAAAGACATTGCTAGCGGATTTCGCGGGCTGTGGTTCAAGTCTCAGTACGTCACGCAATTTAAATCTGGTAGCACAGTTTTAATCTGCCAGGAAGTCAAACATCAATACACACTCCGCTGTAGACTGAAAATTTCATTCTGGAAACATCCTCTAGGCTGTGGCTAAGCCATATCTCCGCGATATTCTTCAAGTAGTGCTAATGTTGCAAGGTTCGCTAGAGAGCTTCTGAGAAGTTTGGAAGGTTGGAGATGTACTGGAGACAGTAAAGCTATGAGGACGTATCATGTGTCGCACTTGGGTAGCCCACTTCGTGGAGCACTTGCCGCAGAGGGCGAAGGTCCCGAACTCCAGTCCCAGTCCGGCACTCAGTTTTCATCTCCGACAAATATTCATTATGTGACCTGTTCTGCCGAGTGCGCAATTTAATGGACAGAGGGCTTAGCCAGTAAGGATTCGCAAACCTTAATTTGTTGGTCGGAAAATATGTGATTTATGTCCCTGTCGCACACTAGGAAAAATTTCGTGAGTTATGTTATCTGTTCGAATAATTCCACGCTGTTTCTGCCATTAGTCTAAACAGGTTATTTCCTGCTTCATGGATACTTATTGATTAACGTATGTGCACTCCATTCTTCGTGGAGCTGACACATATTACGCCGATTTTATGTCTCTCAGGACACAGGCTAGAAGCTGAGGTCTTAAATCGTCTTACTATGGCAGCTGGATCTAATCTTGTCTGAATTTTCGAAACTATCCACAATCATGGAAGTGTTTCAGTTCGGAATAGAGATCAAGACCTCACTGCCTTTTTCTTTAAAAACAGTGTCAACTGCTCCTCGTAAATATCTTTATTCAACAGTACCCAGGATAATGTTTACTTGCTTCAAAACTTTATTATATTCTTGACCTGTTTGTTCAGTAGTGTCTGTATATCCATTTTCTCACTGCATTCTTGACAACCTTGTTCAATATAACGTACATTTCTATTTTAGAATTAATTTGTTGAAGTATCTGAAAGATAGAATTTCTACTAAATCAAAGTAATAAGTCTTCGTTTCATATTCTCATTAATTTCGATCTCAATAGACCTCGTTAACGGAGTGGAAGCTTCGATTCTCTAGTTCATCATGGTGTTATGAATTACTAAATTACTTTGTTCCCATAACGTCGTTATTTCTCAAAATCCCTGACTCATCAACTGCTATATTTCCACTCACATGTGCTTTCAGAATTACGCTAGAATTACCTTGTACTTCTGTCATTTCGAGTAGAGTGTGCGGTAACGATGCCTACAACGCCTAGCCACTTCTAGTTATTTCATTTTATAAAAAATAAGGAAAAGAAACCGTACTTAAGTATCAATAAACTGCTCCTCTTAAGCTTTGCCTTGAATTGCAGTTGATGGATCTCTGTGCATTTACGGGGAGTAGCAGCCACAAGGTTGCAGCAAGGAGACTGAATGCCGTAACATCCAAACCCAACAAAAATAAACGCAAAATACATCTGTTTAAGAAAAGCAGATAAAAGTCTTTGATTCCTCCCTAAGAGATAGTGCCAAATCCTTACAATCTACGTAAGTGTAGGTGAGGTTTAAATTCAAAGAAATAGTATCAACAGCTCTTGAGAGATATATACCAGGTAATCTAACAAGAGATGGTACTGATCCCACATTGTACATAAAAAAGGTCACAACACTGTTGCAAAGGTAACGAAAGAATCATGCCGAATTTGATAAAACGCAAAAACTCTAAGATTGGTAAATATCTGCAAAAGGTCGATATTTAACGCAAACATAAGTCGAGATGCTTTTAATAGTTTCCATAACGAAACTCTTACTCGAAATCTGACAGAAAATTCGGAGATTCTGGTCGTTAAGTACAGTACACCTGCGGAAAGATTCAATCAATACCTTCACCGTGCGATAACAACGGTGATGTTACCGATGACAATCACACTAAAGTGGAGTTACTAAACTCAGTTTTCCGAAATTCCTTCACCAAGGAAGACGAAGTAAATATCTCGGAACTCGAATCAAGAAGAACTACCTACATGAGCTACTTATAAATATGATAAAGGCAGACTGTATCCCAGTGAGGTTCCTGATACAACAGCTCCCCCCTCGAAAGATACGTAGCTAAAAACTGTAAAGTTGCACAAGCCACACAAATACCCAAGAAAGGAAATGGGAGTAATCCGCTGAATGAAAGGCCCATGTCCTAACATCGATTTGCAGTAGGATTCTAGAATACATACTGTTTTCGAACATTATGAGTTCCATTGAAGAAAACAATTTGTTCAAGAACAGGAAACACGGATTTAGATAATATCGGTCTTGTGAAACACAAGTGGCACTTCATTCTCACGAAGTACTGATTGCTTTCGACGGGGAATGCCAAACTGATTGTGTATTTTTATATTTCCAGAAGGCTTTTGACACCGTTCTTTACAAGGGACTTCAAATCAAATTGTGTTCCTACTGAGTGTCACTTCATCTTTGCGAATGGATTCGTGATTTCCTCATAAAAATGACAGTTCGTAGTAATCGACGAAAAATCAGATAGTAACACAGAAGTACTATCAGGCTTTTCCCAAGGAATTGTTATAGGCCCTCTACTGTTCCTGATCTAGGAAGGTGAGTCAAATGAAAACCTTAAATATTTTTTAAAATACACTACTGGCCATTAAAATTGCTACACCACGAAGATGACGTGCTACAGACGCGTTATTTAACCGACAGGAAGAAGATGCTGTGATATGTAAATGGTTAGCTTTCCAGAGTATTCACACAAGGTTGGCGCCGGTGGCGACACCTACAACGTGCTGACATAAGGAAAGTTTCCAACCGATTTCTCATACACAAACAGCCGTTGACCGGCGTTGCCTGGTGAAACGTTGTTGTGATGCCTCGTGTAAGGAGTAGAAATACGTACCATCACGTTTTCGTCTTTGATAAAGGTCGGATTGTAGCCTATCGCCATTGTGGTTTATCGTATCGCAACATTGCTGCTCGCGTTGGTCGAGATCCAATGACTATTAGCAGAATATGGAATCGGTGGGTTCAGGGGGGTAATACGGAACGCCGTGCTGGATCTCAACGGCCTTGTATCACTAGCAGGCATCTTATCCGCATGGCTGTAACGGATCGTGCAGCCACGTCTCGATCCCTGAATCAACAGATGGGGACGTTTACAAGACAACAACCATCTGCACTAACAGTTCGACGACGTTTGCAGCAGCATGGACTATCAGCTCGGAGACCACGGCTGCGGTTACCCTTGACGCTGCATCACAGACAGGAGCGCCTGCGATGGTGTACACAACGACGAACCTGGGTGCATGAATGGCAAAACGTCATTTTTTCGGATGAATCCAGGTTCTGTTTACAGCTTCATGATGGTCGCATCCGTGTTTGGCGACATCGCGGTGAACGCACATTGGAAGCGTGTATTCGTCATCGCCATACTGGCGTATCACCCGGCGTGATAGTATGGGGTGTCAGTGGTTACACGTCTCGGTCACCTCCTGTTCGCATTGACGGCACTTTGAATAGTGGACATTACATTTAAGATGTGATACGACCCGTGGCTCTACTCTTCATTCGATCCCTGCGAAACTCTACGTTTCAGCAGGATAATCCACGACCGCATGTTGCAGGTCCTGTACGGGCCTTTCTGGATACAGATAATGTTCGACTACTGCCCTAGCCAGCACATTCTCCAGATCTCTCACCAACTCAAAACGTCTGGTCAATGGTGGTCGAGCAACTAACTCGTCACAATACGCCAGTCACTACTCTTGATGAACTGTGGTATCGTGTTGAGGCTGCATGGGCAGCTGTACCTATACACGCCATCCAAACTCTGTTTGACCCAATGCCCAGGCGTATCAGGGCAGTTATTACGGCCAGAGGTGGTTGTTCTGGGTACTGATTTCTCAGGATCTATGCACCCAAACTGTGTGAAAATGTAATCACATGTCAGTTCTGGTATAATATATTTGTCCAATGAATACCCGTTTATCATCTGCATTTCTCGTTGGTGTAGCAATTTTAATGGCCAGTAGTGTTTATTTTTATTGTGCAGAAGTGGTACAAAGCTGTATCTTTTTTCAACATAATCTCCCTCACGTTCAATGTAAGTCCTCCAGCTCTTACAAAGTGAATAAATTACTTTTAAAAAATTCTTTTAGTAGTCCGCGTAACCACTCATGCACCGCGTGGCGTACTTCTTCAAAACGGAACTTCTTTCCTTCCATTGCCTCTTTGAGTGCTCCAAACATATGGAAATTACTTGGGGCAAGGTATGGTGAGTATGGTGGATGAGGAAGACATTCAAAATGCAGGTCTGTGATCGTTGCAACTGTTGTACGGGGCCTTGCACTGTCATGTTGCAAAGGGACAGCTGCTGACAGCAATCCAAGTCGATTTGATTTGATTGCAGGCCGCAGATGATTTTTTAGGAGATCTGTGTATGATTCAGTGGTGACTGCGGTCCCTATAGGCATGTAATGCTCCAATATGACGCCTTTTTCGTCCCAAAAGAGATTCAGCATAACCTTCCCTGCTGATGGTTCTTTTGGAAACTTCTTTGGTTTTGGTGATGAGGAATGGTGCCATTCCTTCTCTCTTCGTTTCCTGTTGCTGGAAGTGAACCCAGGTTTCGTCCCCAGTAACGATTCTTGCAAGCAAGCCATCACCTTCTCGTTCAAAGCGCCGAAGAAGTTCTTCACAAGCATCAAAACGTCGTTCTCTCATTTCAGGAGTCAGCTGCCGTGGCACCCATCTTGCAGACACTTTGTGAAACTGGAGCACATCATGCACAATGTGGTGGGCTGATCCATGACTAACCTGCAAACATACTGCAATATCATTCAGTGTCACTCGGCGGTTTTCCTTCACTATGGCTTCAACTGCTGCAATGTTCTGTGGAGTCACAACTCGTTGTACCTGACCTGGACGAGGAGCATCTTCCACTGAAGTCACATCATTTGCGAACTTCCTACTCTATTGGTTGACTTGCTGCTGTGACAGACATGCATCACCGTACTGAACCTTCATTCGTCGATGAATCTCAATAGGTTTCACACCTTCATGCGCGAAAACCTAATAACAGAACGCTATTCTTCCCTATTGCAAGTCGCAAGTGGGGTGGCCATGTTTATACTGGTACTGCGACGGTATGTGTGCATATGCAGTATGCTGCCACCTATATGCCATTCTGCACGCTGTTCGTAGCACGCTTACCAACTTACAGGATAACGGGGCGAAATTTCGATTTGTTATTACAAATTGAAAGTTTTCATTTGACTCACCCTAGTACATAAACGATTTAGGAGACACTATAAGCAGGCCTCTTAGATTTTTTGCAGATGATCCAGCCCTTTATAGTCTTATAAAGTCATCAGATGATCAAATCAAATTGCTGAACAATTTAGACAAGACACGTGTATGATACGAAAAGTGTCAACTGACTCTAAATAATGAAAATTTTGAAGTGGTTCACATGAGTAGTAAAAGGAATACACTAAATTTCAAAACTTCTTGACAGATTAAAACTGTGTGCTGGACCGAGGCTCGAGCTCAGGACCTTCGCCTTTCGCCGGCAAAGTGACGAGGTACTGCCGGAGGTGAAGCTGTGAGGACAGGTCTTAGAGTCGTGCTTGGGTAGCTCAGGCGGTAGAGCACTTGTCCCCGAAAAGTGAAGGTCCTGTGTTTGGGTCTCCGTCCTGCACATACTCTTCATCTGCCAGGAAGTTCCATATCAGCGCACTGTCCGCTGCAGAGCAAAAATTTCATTTCACGCTAAATTTTAGTTACAGGATACACAACACAAATATAAAAAAGCTGTACTTTCAGCTACATTACAACTACGAATAATTTAAATTGGATCAATCACATCGATGATGTGAGAAAAGGAAATCAAAGATAGAGATTTACTAGTAGAACACTTGAAAAGTACAACAGGGATTGTTCTTGCACCACCCTTGTGCGCCATGTTTTAGAAGACTGATGTGCGGTCTCCATATCAGAGAGGAGCAACGTAGGACACCGAAACAGTTAAAAGAAGGGCAGCTCGTTTCGTATTATGTATGTACTACGGACATGATACGTGAACTGGGGTGGAAATCATTAAAACAAATACGATTTTCATTGCGAGATGATCTTTTCTAGGAATTTCATTCGCTAACATTCTCCTCAGAGTGTAGAAATATTTTGTTGATGCCCACATACGTAGGAAATAATAATCGCGATAATAAAGTAAGAGAGATCAGGGCTCGCACGGAAAGATTTAAGGGCTCGTTCTTCCCGCGCGCTGTTAGATACTTGTTTTAGGAGTGCCAAAATGTGCTTTTCCCAGATTCACTTCTGATCAAGATAGACACCAAAAATTTTTGAAGTTTTCACCCTGGTTATTATTTTCCTCCATGTTGAGGCGTAGCACCTATACATGTTCACTATTGAGATAGGAGATCTGTAAATAGGTGTGCAGTATGAGTCACACGGAAGACAGAGGTCACTAGCTGATGGACACTGAGTGAGCTACAGTCAAAATACTGTCAATTTTATTTCCCGGTTTGTTTGTTTAAATTTCTAATTGTTTATTAATAACTAATATTATTGTGTTTAGTTATCATAATTTACTGTTCTGATTAAGTGACGAATTTTGATTGGTTTTGTAAATATGTATGGGGTTGAGCAGGTTTTATGTTGCTTTCCGATTGTCTGTGATGTTTATCTGCCAATCCGAAATTAGTATATTCGCACCTTTCTTTGGAAGTAGAAACTTGTTTTGTGTAGAGGGAGAGAGAGTAGAGTCGGGGGTTGGATATGTACTCCGTCGAAAATTATTGATATTGTGACATCACAGTACCAAAATGTTAGAGAAGTGCCGAAAAGTGTGGAAGCAAGTTCGATGTAAAGCACAGTGTGGAATTCGGAACATTTGGTGACATTTAAATAACTAATTCTGCGTGGTGTCTTACTTACTAGCGAACTCTAACACTTTGTTCCGTGAGACTGACATCAGCAACATCTGAGCGAACAATTCTGAAAGAAACAATTCGTTTGTAAACTTTCTTTGAAGAATGTTTCATAATTACCATACACTGGCTGCTATTATGAATGATGTGTGCATGTGAATTTTTCAAACTTTGTACAGCTTAGATTAGGGCTTGGTAGTAACTAGTGCCCGGAGACTTATAGTAATAGAAAGAAATATTATGCACATAAATATTTTCATTTACTTGTTCCTTCTGCCGACAAAACAATTTTATTGCGACTTGAGGTTATGATGTGTACAGCTGTTTTTTTTCTATACCTATTTCTAGCTGAAGCTACATGTCAGTAACTTCGAGAAGGTGAGCAGGTACGAAAGGCGCCCCAATGGTTTACTGTCATTGGTGGTGTAATACTTCTAGACGTGGAGAATTGAATATGTTGTAAATTTTTGTCATTGAAAGTGAGACCATTCACAGAAAATCAGTCAATAATACTTCAAGGAATATTGTTTACCATTGATTCTCTTGGCATATGTATGCTTTGACTGATTAAAATACTAGTGTCATTCCCAAAAAGAACTAATTATACATAAATTATAGATGGGAGATCGTTTACACGCATAAGGAAGAATAGCAAACATGAATTTGAGCTCTGGGGCCCTGATCTGTGGTTTTTCTGTGGTTAAATTAGCTAGATTACTAAGTAAAGCCACCTGCATTCTTCGTTCTTTTGGTTAGATATGCTATTATTCATTGTTCGGCTACACCAATAAAGCCTCAGTTTATGTAAAAAATTTGTGATTTACACAATCAGATGCCTTGGATAGGTCGCAGATAGTTGAAACTGCTGTCTTTTTCTTATTTTTGCTTGTAAATTTAGTAAGTGAATGTGTAATTCTCAGTTGGGTAAGCCTTAGGAACTCCAAACTGTGATTTAGTGAGCATAATATTGTTGCTCTGGTGAGATACTATTTTAATAATGCGTTACCTTCTCAAAAGTTTTAGAAAGCACAGTCAGTAGTGAAACAGTTTGGTAGTTATTGACATCTCCCCTTCATCTTCCTTGTAGACGTGTTTAACAGTGGCATGTTTCGATCTGTCTGGAAAAATGACTTAAGGACGAATTACATATTTCACATGTAACAGGTTTTAAATTGTAAGACATTTCCAGGGGCAGATGTGGACTCTGACCACAATCTATTGGTTATGACCTGTAGATTAAAACTGAAGAAACTGCAAAAAGGTGGGAATTTAAGGAGATGGGACCTGGATAAACTAAAAGAACCAGAGGTTGTACAGAGATTCAGGGAGAGCATAAGGGAGCAATTGACAGGAATGGGGGAAATAAATACAGTAGAAGAAGAATGGGTAGCTTTGAGGGATGAAGTAGTGAAGGCAGCAGAGGATCAAGTAGGTAAAAAGACGAGGGCTAGTAGAAATCCTTGGGTAACAGAAGAAATATTGAATTTAACTGATGCAAGGAGAAAATATAAAAATGCAGTAAGTGAAACAGGCAAAAAGGAATACAAACGTCTCAAAAATGAGATCGACAGGAAGTGCAAAATGGCTAAGCAGGGATGGCTAGAGGACAAATGTAAGGATGTAGAGGCCTATCTCACTAGGGGTAAGATAGATACCGCCTACAGGAAAATTAAAGAGACCTTTGGAGAAAGGAGAAACACTTGTATGAATATCAAGAGCTCAGATGGAAACCCAGTTCTAAGCAAAGAAGGGAAAGCAGAAAGGTGGAAGGAGTATATAGAGGGTCTATACAAGGGCGATGTACTTGAGGACAATATTATGGAAATGGAAGAGGATGTAGATGAAGATGAAATGGGAGATACGATACTGCGTGAAGAGTTTGACAGAGCACTGAAAGACCTGAGTCAAAACAAGACCCCCGGAGTAGACAATATTCCATTGGAACTACTGACGGCCGTGGGAGAGCCAGTCCTGACAAAACTCTACCATCTGGTGAGCAAGATGTATGAAACAGGCGAAATACCCTCAGACTTCAAGAAGAATATAATAATTCCAATCCCAAAGAAAGCAGGTGTTGACAGATGTGAAAATTACCGAACTATCAGCTTAATAAGTCACAGTTGCAAAATACTAACACGAATTCTTTACAGACGAATGGAAAAACTAGTAGAAGCCAACCTCGGGGAAGATCAGTTTGGATTCCGTAGAAACACTGGAACACGTGAGGCAATACTGACCTTACGACTTATCTTAGAAGAAAGATTAAGGAAAGGCAAACCTACGTTTCTAGCATTTGTAGACTTAGAGAAAGCTTTTGACAATGTTGACTGGAATACTCTCTTTCAAATTCTAAAGGTGGCAGGGATAAAATACAGGGAGCGAAAGGCTATTTACAATTTGTACAGAAACCAGATGGCAGTTATAAGAGTCGAGGGACATGAAAGGGACGCAGTTGTTGGGAAGGGAGTAAGACAGGGTTGTAGCCTCTCCCCGATGTTGTTCAATCTGTATATTGAGCAAGCAGTAAAGGAAACACAAGAAAAATTCGGAGTAGGTATTAAAATTCATGGAGAAGAAATAAAAACTTTGAGGTTCGCCGATGACATTGTAATTCTGTCAGAGACAGCAAAGGACTTGGAAGAGCAGTTGAATGGAATGGACAGTGTCTTGAAAGGAGGATATAAGATGAACATCAACAAAAGCAAAACAAGGATAATGGAATGTAGTCTAATTAAGTCGGGTGATGCTGAGGGAATTAGATTAGGAAATGAGGCACTTAAAGTAGTAAAGGAGTTTTGCTATTTGGGGAGCAAAATAACTGATGATGGTCGAAGTAGAGAGGATATAAAATGTAGGCTGGCAATGGCAAGGAAAGCGTTTCTGAAGAAGAGAAATTTGTTAACATCCTGTATTGATTTAAGTGTCAGGAAGTCATTTCTGAAAGTATTCGTATGGAGTGTAGCCATGTATGGAAGTGAAACATGGACGATAAATAGTTTGGACAAGAAGAGAATAGAAGCTTTCGAAATGTGGTGCTACAGAAGAATGCTGAAGATTAGATGGGTAGATCACATAACTAATGAGGAAGTATTGAATAGGATTGGGGAGAAGAGAAGTTTGTGGCACAACTTGACCAGAAGAAGGGATCGGTTGGTAGGACATGTTCTGAGGCATCAAGGGATCACCAATTTAGTATTGGAGGGCAGCGTGGAGGGTAAAAATCGTAGAGGGAGACCAAGAGATGAATACACTAAGCAGATTCAGAAGGATGTAGGTTGCAGTAGGTACTGGGAGATGAAAAAGCTTGCACAGGATAGAGTAGCATGGAGAGCTGCATCAAACCAGTCTCAGGACTGAAGACCACAACAACAACAACAACAACAACATGTAACAGGACTTGTTATATGGGAAAAATTCTTAAGTGTTCTGTTGGTAGCACGATAAAATACGTATGAACTTTTATTTTTGAGAGACTATATAATTTTTTCAGCTTCGAAGGAAGATGGGGATGCATACAGAGGAGGGAATGTCATGAGAGTTGCTTTTTCAGCATCCCATTGTGATTTTTCTCCTGAACCTTTCTACTAATTTAAATAAATGATTCTTGAATGTATCTACTACCCAAGTCCAATCATTTACAGCTTTCCAGTTTAATTCAGTAATAATGATATCCTGCTCTGGGGACTGTTGTCCTCTCTTTTGTTTCCCATACAGTCTTAAATTTGCTGCGGGAATTACTGATTTCTGGCATATTGCTGATGTTTCATGATTGTTTAATAGCTTTCCTTAGTAATATTGAGTATTTGTCGTAGTGTGCTGTCACTGCAGAAGCCTAACTCTACACTGCATAATGTGTTACTTTTGCTACATCAAGGTCATTTGCTTCTAAATCAGCAGAATTGTAACCAATGGCAGCATTAATTGTGTTAGAGTGTCTCCTTGACTTCTGTAAGCTTATGTATGACATTGTTGTTCCTGAGTTCCTTAAATGTCTGTTGTTTTGTTTGTTGTATCTTGGACAAGCCTATGTTATAATGGTGGCTGTGCCATCAAGTCGAATTAGTCTGCTTGTTTATCAAGTAAAAACGGCACATAGAAGTCTTCAAAAACTATTTTTCTGTGCAAAAGGTATGGAATTACAACTATCTATGTTCAGCCTGTGTTTTCTTTCCGTTTTCATGGGAAAATATCCCGAAATAGGAGTGTAGCGTTTATACTGCAACATGCAGTGAAAGTATTTTTTTAGTGTCTACAATAAATGTCAGATAGACTTATTTGTAGTTGTTTCATAGATAGAAAATTGCTATTTGAATCTAAATACAGTTATCACTTAGGTGGTAAGGTACTTCAAATGGAAGCAGCTACAAAGATCGCAAATGAAAGTTAGAGGAGGAAGATACTCTTGCCATCCTTGAGATTCCATCTGGAAGTGAAGATGATCTCTCATTTGATGACACAATTTCTGACTCAGCTGTAAACATAGATATAATAGAACGAGATTTTCACTCTGCAGCACCAGAGCTGTTCTCTGCTCCACCTACTGTGATATCGTAAAAATCTTTACACAAATTTTTGACATCCCCTGTCACCTGGCTAAGGCTGACACTTGGTTTCAGAAAACCTCTCGTCTGTCACCCAGTTCCTAGATTTTCCTGTACCATCAAGCCTACACCCATCCATATGCTACTACCTGGCAGCGAGACTGTTTTCCTCATATTCTCTTTTGGTACCGACATACACTTAGTTTCTTGGCTAGACGTCCGCTGCACCCTACTGTGACATATAGGTGAATGAGGCTCTTCCTGTTTTAGTCCAAGTAATAAATCAAGCTTATCAGATACTGTTGGCTCAATGTAGATAAACAAATTGCAATGCTGTTTCCATTTTTCCCATTACTTGTTATATTTACCCGTTTCCTAAAATCACTTTCCCCCTTCAGCCTTGTTAGTTCAAATTTTAAGTAACCTTGTTCACCTGAGGGCAAAACCTTTTCCTCCTGTTCAGCGATTCTCCTTTCTCTTTTTACCGAGTCTACAGTTTCATTCGAGTACCTCATTGAGTTCCCACACCATTACCATTACAGTGTCCTCAAAGGAACTGCAACCCACAATCTACATGTAATACTCTTTGTATGACTGTCCTACAGCAGCATTGACATTTACCGTAGATGGAAACACTGATTAAGTTTAAAAATGAAATTAAATCACTGAACACACTTTACACACATAAAGTTTCGTCTTTTACGAACCACAAAGGTTAGACTTACAGGTTAGCACTGTTCATTACTTCTTGTAATCTTTTGAAAGAAGTCTGGATTTGTTGTCTCTGGCCACTGCGCTGCCTTCTGTTAGTTCAATAGTGTCACTATTTTCTACACCCTGTTTTCTTGTTGAATTCACAGAGTCAGCCTTCTTTATCTATCAGAACATTTCGCCATCCACACTCTACGACATATTAAAATTACAGAAAAGAAACTTTAGAATCTAACTCTATCTCTTTACGTACATTCATTATTCTTGCAAGGTAAAAGTAAAAAAGAATCAGAATTTTTACGTCAGGGTAAAGTATGACCTGACACTGCCTACCTCTAGAATTAGTTTCGTAGTGCACGCGTTCTGACTTTTCTATTAAATATTTAAATTAGACTTCTTTTATATACATACGCACTTACATTTCTTCTGTTTACTTGCAGACTATGTACATCTGTTATTAGTAAAATATTTTTTTATATCATTGACTTCGTGGCTACAAAGCACATTCAGATAAAAGAAATGATTTTGAATCCAGGATCCTTGAAAATGTCCCGTGAACATTACATTGAAATATATTCATCCTCAGTCTTACACCTTACAAAATAATATTTGTCAGTACATATTCAGTCCGCTTATATATTTCAGATCACTGTATTAAAGGTAAGACTTTAAATACTTACAAAATATATACTATGCAGAAATTGTAGAAATCCAGAAACACTTTCTCAATAAATATTTTCTGTGTTACCTTCACATCTTCCAGCATATACGCACATATAGTCAAAACATGATTCCCCAAAGCAATAAAACATTTCCATAGCCATATAGACTACTTTTAAGGTTTTACTATGTTTCTTTATTCATAATATACCATTTTCATTTCTTTCCCTCTACTTGTATATGGATGCGTAATTATTCCTGAGACCCCTCTTCTCCTCGAAGTTTTTCGTAAGTACAAAATATATCCTTGTTTTGCTACTGCTCTCCTCCCATTACTCCCACATTTGCTCTTAAGTAATTTTAAAATGAGGTTATCTCTTACCTTAAATGCCGTCCTGGCCTCTTCTCTCGTTACAATGAGTATTGTTATCTACACTAAATTGCTACCTGTTCTTTTCATCGATTAATCTCACTTTCTATATTCTCTGCTGAAAACTGTATATAATAACTATCTAGTCTTTTTAAAATAACCTTATAGTCTACTGTATACCAACATTCATTTCTCTACAATAAGTATTTAGTTTTCTGATAATTTATTTTGACACAAAATCAAGATAATAAATATTTCTTCTGTTTAAAACATCTATAGGGCACTTAATACTAAATGCAATTCCCTCTCAGTGAATGAGAAGAACATCTTATTTCTCCTAATCTGGAAACTCCCTCTTACCTTCCTTCATTTCCTCTCTGTGCCTGCTCGGTGTTCTATTGATTGCTGTGCCAAAGGAAAAGACCTTCTGTCCAGTTCTTTTATACTATCCTCGGTTTTTGTACAGGCTCTTGCATAACCACTCTACATTAATAAAATGTTCGCACTCTTCTTTGGTAAAACCAACATCATTGACTAAAATACAGATCATTAGTGCTAAATTTACACATGACTATTGGCAAATTTACTGCTTTTCCTTTTATTCACTCCTCAAATATGTAATCCTGTCACTGGATTTCAAAATCCATCTGGCGTTCACATGCTGTCCCAAAATTCTCCTTGAACTAGGCTAATAGTATTACCTCAGTCTAGTATGATAATGGTGTTCAGATTATTAATCATCCCCTTTAATGGTCATAGACCATTCCATCTTGAATGATTTCATCGCTTCTACGTTTTCATCATTTTTTTGTCAACTTTGTTTCTTATATGGTCTTGTTTCACCCATATCAAGTTCATTGATTTGTTCTTTTGCCTTTTACATCGAATCCTTAAACCTCATTGACTACGCGATCCTGTCATTCGACATACTTTCTCATATACACTGAGGTGGCAAAAGTCGTGATTCCTCTTAATATCGTGTCGGACCTCCTTTTTTCCGGCTTAGAGCTGCAGCTGGAAGTGACACTGATTCTACAAGTCGTCGGAAGTCTCCTGCAGAAATACTGAGTCATGCTGCTTCTACAGCTGTCCGCAATTACGAAAGTGTTGCAGGTGCAACATGTTTGGCACTATCTGATCTCTCAATTATGTTCCATAAAAATTCGATGGGCGACCAAATTATTCTCTAGAATTCTCCAGAATTTTCTTCGAACCAATTGTGAACTATTGTGGCCTGGTAACATGACACCGTTGTTTGGGAACATCAAGTCCATGAATGGCTGCAAATGGTCTCCAAGGGCCGATCATAACCATTTCCAGTCAGTGATTGGTTCAGTCGGACCAGAGGACCCAGTGCATCTCATGTAAACACAGCCCACACCATTGTGGAACCACCAACATCTTGCACAGTGCTTTGTTGACATCTTGGGTTCATGGTTTCTTGCAGTCTGCGCCACACGTGAAATCTACCATCAGCTCTTACCAACTGAAATCGGGACTCACTTGACCAGCTCACGATTTTCCGTTCGTCTAAAGTTCAACAGATTTGGTCACGAGCTTAGAGGAGGCATTGCTGGCGATGTGCCATTAGTAAAGGCACTCGCGTCGGTCGTATGTTGCCATAGGCCATCAACGCCAAATTTAGCCGTCTTTCCTAGCGGATCCTTTCATTGTACATCCCACATTGATTTCTGTGGTTATTTCTGGAGTACTGCTTGTCCGTTAGCCCTGACAACTCTACGCAAACAGCGCCGCTCTAGGTCGTTAAACGAAGGCCGTTGGGCACTGCGTAATCCGTGGTGAGAGATAATGAATGAAATTTGCTAATTTCGGCACACTCTTGACACAGTGGATCACGGAATTTTGAATTCCCTAACGGTTTCCGAAATGTAATGTCCAATGTGTCTAGTTTCAACTGACATTCCGCGTTGAAATTCTGTTAATTAGCGTCGTGTGGCCATAATCACAGCGGAAACCTTTCATATGAATCACCTGTTTACAAATGACTGCTCCGCCAGTGTACTGCCCTTTTACACCCTGTGCACGCAATACTATCGCTAGCTGTATGTGTATGTACCGTTGTCCCATGAATATAGTTTCCTCTCTGTATTTGATAGTGTTCTGGCGTAACCACTAGCACAACAACGAAGATGAAGAACGCAAGAGAAGAGAAGGCGGTGAGATGACGGCAGCCAATAGCGCGCTGACCAGGACGCCACCACGATACGAACGGCATCTAGCCGAAGTGAATATAAGCGCCACTCCTGGTAGCCTCAGCCGAATGTTAGTGAACAGTATTCACCGACCTTTAGCAGGGCCTAGCAGAGAGTGCCACGGTAGCAATTAGTAATGATTTGTATCAATTGCTTACTTGTCTATAGCGAAGAACGTTACTGTTTCTATGTCGCCCAACTTTTGCGACTACTCCTTGTAAATCCCAAAGTTAAGTATTGTCAAATCTGCTTTATTGAAATAACCCTACTGTTGTTATTTGTTTGAATTATTGTGTAGTATTCCGAGAACGCAGCATCCCTCAGGCACCCTACACGAGACGAGTGGACAAGGCCCCACATTTGGCGACGAGGCGCCATCTGTGAATCGATCGCGACCACGACAGAAATGCAAAAATCTCACGATCTAGCGGTCAGGTAGACGGATCGCAATTTACTCTCTATCAGAACCCTGAAATGATGGTAGATTTCAGTATGTAACACACCCGTTCGCTGGTCGTACCGAGGAACAATTGGGCTCACTTATACGACAGAGCGCACAAGAATGCCAAACGTCAAGACGTAAACCTAAAACGAATAAGTATGCCCTCGGCAAACGAGTTGTCCGAGACGTTTGAAGTCACACTGTCGATACAGTAAGAACTTCACCTTCTATATCTACATCTATATCATACTGCGCAAGCACCTAATGGTGTGTGGCGGAGGGTACTTTCGGTACCACCATCTGATTCCTCCAACCCTGTTCCACTCGCGAATATTGCGTGGGAAGAATGATTGTCGGTGAGCCTCTGTATTGGTTCTAATTCCTCGAATTTTCTCCTCGTTCTCAATACGAGAGATATATGTGGGGGGAAGTAATATGATGTCTGACTCCTCCTTTCCCGGGTTCGATTCCCGGCGGGGTCAGGGATTTTCTCTGCCTCGTGATGGCTGGGTGTTGTGTGCTGTCCTTAGGTTAGTTAGGTTTAAGTAGTTCTAAGTTCTAGGGGACTGATGACCATAGATGTTAAGTCCCATAGTGCTCAGAGCCATTTGACTCCTCCTGACAAGTGCTGTCCCGAGATTTCAGTAGTAAATCTCTCCGTGATGCACAACGTCTTTCTCGTAACGTCTGCCAGTGGAGTTTGTTTAGCGTTTCCGTAACGCTCTCTCGGCAGCTAAACGATCACGTGATGAAACGCGCTGCTCTTCGTGGGATCATCTCTATCTCCTCTATCAGTTCTACCTGATAGGGATCCCAGATAGATGAACAATACTCAAGAATCGGGCGAACAAGCGCCTTATAAGCCCCTTCTTTCGTGGATGAGTTACATTTCCTTAAGATTCTTCCGATGAATCTGAGTCTTGTGCCTGCTTTTCCCACTATCTGTTTTATATGGTCATTCCACTTATGGGCGCTCTGGATAGTTACGTCTAGATATTTTACGGCAGACACTGTCTCCAGCTGTTTGTCATCAATAGTGAAGCTCTATAGTAGTGGATTTCGTTTTCTATGTATGCACAATATGTTACATTTATTTACGTTCAGGGTCAACTGCCAGTGTCTGCATCATTCATCAATTCTCTGCAGGTCGTTCTGCAAATTATTACTATCTTCTAGTGTTGCTACTTTAGTATAAACAACTGCATCTTCTGAGAGAAGCCTTAAGGAGCATCCGACGCTTTCTACTAGATCATTTATATGTATTGTGAACAGCAACGGTCCTATCACACTTCCCTGTGGTATTCCGGATATTGCCTTTACCTCTGTCGATTTATTACCGTTAAGAGCGACGTGTTGAGTTCTGTCTGCAAGAAAGTCTTGAATCAAATCGCAGGTCAGCTCCGATACTCTGTAAGCTCGTATTTTTTTCATTAAACGGCAGTGCGGGGCGCTGTCAAATGCCTTACTGAAGTCAAAGAACACGGCATCAGCCTGAGCGCCGTTGTCCACTGAACTGTGGATCTCATGGAGGAACAGAGCGAGCTAAATTTCGCAGGATCTCTGTTTGCGGAATCCATTTTGTTTTTTATAGAGTTGATGTTCACTTACCAAAAACGTCATAATTATTGAGCATAAAACGTGTTCCATAATTCTACAACAGATTGACGTCAACGATATAGCTCTATAATTGTGTGGATCTGTCTTACGCCTGTTCTTGGAAACGGGAATAACATGCGCTCTTTTCCAGTCGTTAGGTAGCTTTTGTTGTTCAGGCGATCTACGATAAATTACTGCTAGAAAGGGGGCAAGTTCTTTCGCATAATCTTTATAGAATCTTTTAGGTATCTCATCTGGTCCAGAAGCCTTTCCACTACTACCCGATTGTAGCTGCTTTTCAGTTCCGCGATCGGTCATCTCAGTATCTGCCATTTCGACGTTCACACGACGATTTAAAGGAGGGACAGTGTTACGATCTTCCGGGGTGAAACAACTTCGGAAGACCGAATTCAGTATTTCGGCCTTCTCTCTGTTATCTTCCGTTTCGGTGGGCGGTGTGGTCGCTGAGAGAATGAATAGATGATTTTGACTCACCCACTGATTTTACATACAACCAAAACCTCTTACGGTTTGTACTCAGGTCGGTTGACAACGTCTTACTTTCTAAATCATTGAACGCTTATCTCATTATTCCCCTTATGCTCATTTTCGCTTCATTTAGGTTTTGTTTGCCAGCTAGGATTTTACTTCTCTTGAATCTGAGACGAAGTGCTCTTTGTTTACGTAGCGCTTTTCTAACACGGCTATTAAACCATAGTGGATCTTTCCCATCCCTTAAAATCTTACTCGGAACATTCTTGCTTAGGGCATATTGAACGATGCCTTTGAATTTTTTTCATTTGTTCTCCATATCTTCCTCCTCATCACCGAATATTTGATGCTGGCTGCTGAGATATTCTGAAATTTGTATCTGGTCAGTCTTGCTGAGCCAATATATCATCCCACCTTTCTTAACATTCATTGTAGCATCCGTCGTCATAGATGCTGTCACAGCCTTCCTCTTCCTCTACGTTAACTGATTCGATAAGTTCAGGTCTGTTTGTTGCCAACTCTCACGAGTTGATTCTCTATCTGCTCAAGGTAATTTTCGGACAAGACATCCAGTACAATGCCACACATTCCCTGTCTCTGGCACCAGTTTTGATGGCATAACACTCCCAATCTATAACTAGCATGTTGGAGTCACCCCATATTACAAGGACATGATCAGGACAATTACTAATGATATTCTGCAAGCTCTGTCTGAAGCGCTTTGGAACTACAGATACTGAGCCAGGTGGTCTATAAAGGCATCCGATCACCATTTTTTACCGTTCTTTGATACTCAGTTTCGCCCAGATTAATTCACATTCGGAATCCGTGATAACCTCGCCCGATTTTATCTAATCTTTTACTGCAATAAACACGCCACCACCAATGGTGACTAACCTATCCTTACGATAATCATTCCAGTCTGAACTTAGGATTTCGTTGTCATTGACGTCTGCCTTCAACCAGCTTTCTGTTCCCAGTAATAACTGTGCATTATAACCTTCAATAAGCGATACTAATTTGGGACCTTTCCTCGGATGCTCCTGCAGTTTACTAAACTCATATTAATTTTTTCTATCTTTGATCTGCGAAGACCAAGATTCTCTGAGGCTGCTGCGGCTGATTTAACAGGCAAATTGTGTTTTCTCCCAAGGGAGGGGTCCTCTAAACTAAAAAAGCCCCATGTGCACGCCACAGGTACTCCACTACCCAAGTAGCCGCTTTCTGCGTGTAGTGCATACCTGACCTATTAAGGGGAACCTTACAATTCTTTACCCGATAGCGTAGGTCGAGAAATTCGTATCCGATAGCCTCTGGTTTAGACCTGCCACTCCAAACCAGAGCACCGCGATGAACTCTTGGTAAAATGCTACAAATAGACAGCTCAGCCTGCACCCTGCCTGCATTGCTAGTTGCCTTCACCAAAGCAGCAAGCCGCAGAAAGGGGCCGAGGATGGCCTCAGAACCGAAGCGGCAGGCATCATTCGTACCGACATGTGCTACTACATGCAGCCGGTTGCACACAGTGTGCTCGACAGCCGCCTGTAGGGCCTCCATCACATCATGGATGGGACCTTCCGGCAAACATACCGAATGCACACTGTAATTCTTTCTCGCCTTGCCTTCTATCTCCCTAAGGGTCTCCATCACCCACCTAACACTGTAGCTCCCAATGACAACCATACCCACTCTCTGTACGTGTCTGGACTGGGCAGGAGAATCGACCGCTGGCCCAACAAGGGAGGCATCCTGTGCTGGCTCAGAGCTATCGTCAACGCTGGGAAGCACCTCGTACCCGTTGCTAAGACGTAGGGAGCCGACCACACAGCCTGCTCCCTCTTTCTCCTTCCACCCAGTGACACGCGAACCCACTCTGGAGTGAAGACGGACCGGTCAGATGTTGCGTATCGGAAGCCACAGAGATGTCCGGGCAACCTGGCGATTCCAGTGACACCAAAAGTTTGTAGGTATCGTCACTGGCGCCCCGACGTCACCGCAGCTTCGAGCATTAGCGAGAAGCTTGTAGACGGTAGCCAACGCAGCTTTCATCTGTTTACGGACAGCAGCCAGCTCTCCTTGTGTCCGCTCACAACAAGCACAGTCCCTAGCGATATCATACTTTGTATAAAATAGATATGAGGTCTCAAATGAGGTCTAAGTTTGAAAATATACCAAAGGAGAAAAAAGTAACACTAACAGTTGGCGTGCAGATTTCTCACTGGATTCTGAGACTCCCAGCTATTAAACAGTAACAAATATCTCTGCATGGATAATTTACATTAGGAAGCCGCCCTTCACAAGGATATTCACAAGAATTAAGCAAAAACAAAAAATACGATTAATTTTCTAACCACTAGTCTACACAGTAAAATACACACATACAGTTCACTTATTTTACAGAGGCATTTGAAGAAAAAACAATCATTAAATTAATTTACCGTTTATCACACAAGTGCTGCTGGTGCTATGCTGCACGTTCTCTTGGCTCAGTGGCTCTCCAGTCTGACTACTTGCAAATGAAGTCAGTCTCAGGACATGTTCCAAGCACCAACCACACATGCCAGAGCTTCGACCAGAAGACCACTTCTAGACCGTAGTCCAGAACCCGAGTGCCCTACACCTCTCCAGATAAAAAAATTCCGTTTTTACGCATCGTGGAAGAACGATACCAACTTCACCACATCTTGAGCCAATCACAGGGTCTTAGAGGCGTTTAATCTCCCCTCCTACACGACAGCACAAACGCATGTCGAACCAGCGCAAGAGTAAAGAAACCTGCATCTCTGGAAAAAAACAATTACTGGCTTTTTTAAGTTTCCGTGGAGGGAGAAGGTGTTTTCGTCTGAAGTTGCGTCGCTTCCTGCGGCAACAAACAAACAGATAAATCTTAAAGATCTTTATATAAATCGCCTGTGCCTTGGAGCTTGTTAGTCCTAGCTATGAGGTGTAATAAAGATTCTATCTCTAAACGTTTCTCAGACGCTGGAGTTTCTTATACAACTGAGGTGGTCGATGGAAGTGGGTCACAGGCCTATTTGCAGTATTGGCAAACACGAAATCTTTTCAATTTTTTTATATGTGGTTCTGCACACAATGCAGGTATAGCGGCATTGTTCTGCTGGAGACCTGTCTCACCTAGGTGCTGCTCTGTCTGTCCTGTACGTCTGTGGCAAGATTTACTGATGGATGGGCTCACCACCAATTGCTGTCAACTTCCAACATGCCATTTCTACAAACTTTTTTTTTTTGGTCATCAGTCTACTGACTGGTTTGAAGCGGCCCGCCACAAATTCCTTTCCTGTGCTAACCTCTTCATCTCAGAATAGCACTTGCAACCTACGTCCTCAATTATTTGCTTGACGTATTCCAATCTCTGTCTTCCTCTACAGCTTTTGCCCTCTACAGCTCCCTCTAGTGCCATGGAAGTCATTCCTTCATGTCTTAGCAGATGTGCTATCATCCTGTCCCTGCTCCTTATCAGTGTTTTCCACATATTCCTTTCCTCTGCGATTCTGCGTAGAACCTCCTCATTCCTTACGTTATCAGTCCACATAATTTTCAACATTCTTCTATAGCACCACATCTCAAATGCTTCGATGCTCTTCTGTTCCGGTTTTCCCACAGTCCATGTTTCACTACCATACAATGCTGTACTCCAGACGTACATCCTCAGAAATTTCTTCCTCAAATTAAGGCCAGTATTTGATATTAGTAGACTTCTCTTGGCCAGAAATGCCTTTTTTGCCATAGCGAGTCTGCTTTTGATGTCCTCCTTGCTCCGTCCGTCATTGGTTATTTTACTGCCTAGGTAGTAGAATTACTTAACTTCATTGACTTCGTGACCATCAATCTTGATGTTAAGTTTCTCGCTGTTCTCATTTCTACTACTTCTCATTACCGTCGTCTTTCTCCGATTTACTCTCAAATTATACTGTGTACTCATTAGACTGTTCATTCCGTTCAGCAGATCATTTAATTCTTCTTCACTTTCACTCAGGATAGCAATGTCATCAGCGAATCGTACCACTGATATCCTTTCAGCTTGTATTTTAATTCCACTCCCGAACCTTTCTTTTATTTCCATCATTGCTTCCTCGATGTACGGATTGAAGAGTAGGGGCGAAAGGCTACAGCCTTGTCTTACACCCTTCTTAATACGAGCACTTCGTTCTTGATCGTCCACTCTTATTATTCCCTCTTGGATGTTCTACATATTGTATATGACCCGTCTCTCCCTATAGCTTACCCCTACTTTTTTCAGAATCTCGAACAGCTTGCACCATTTTATATTGTCGAACGCTTTTTCCAGGTCGACAGATCCGATGAAAGTGTCTTGATTTTTCTTTAGCCTTGCTTCCATTATTAGCCGTAACGTCAGAATTGCCTCTCTCGCCCCTTTACTTTTCCTAAAGCCAAACTGATCGTCACCTAGCGCATTCTCAATTTTCTTTTCCATTCTTCTGTATATTATTCTTGTAAGCAGCTTCGATGCATGAGCTGTTAAGCTGATTGTGCGATAATTCTCGCACTTGTCAGCTCTTGCCGTCTTCGGAATTGTGTGGATGATGCTTTTCCGAAATGATTTTAGAAATTCTGATGGAATGTTATCTATCCTTTCTGCCTTATTTGACCGTAAGTCCTCCGAAGCTCTTTTAAATTCCGATTCTAATACTGGATCCCCTATCTCTTCTAAATCGACTCCTGTTTCTTCTTCTATCACATCAGACAAATCTTCACCCTCATAGAGGCTTTCAATGTATTCTTTTCACCTATCTGCTCTCTCCTCTGCATTTAACAGTGGAATTCCCGTTGCACTCTTAACGTTACCACCGTTGCTTTTAATGTCACCAAAGGTTGTTTTGACTTTACTGTATGCTGAGTCTGTCCTTCCGACAATTATATCTTTTTCGATGTCTTCACATTTTTCCTGCAGCCATTTCGTCTTAGCTTCCCTGCACTTCCTATTTATTTCATTCCTCAGCGACTTGTATTTCTGTATTTCTGATTTTCCCGGAACATGTTTGTACTTCCTCCTTTCATCAATCAACTGAAGCATTTCTTCTGTTACCCGTGGTTTCTTCGCAGCTACCTTCCTTGTACCTATGTTTTCCTTCCCTTTTTAGAGATGTCCATTCCTCTTCAACTGTACTGCCTACTGCGCTATTCCCTATTGCTGTATCTATAGAGTTAGAGAACTTCAAACGTATCTCGTCATTCCTTAGTACTTCCGTATCCCACTTCTTTGCGTATTGATTCTTCCTGACTAATGTCTTGAACTTCAGCCTACTCTTCATCACTACTATATTGTGATCTGAGTCTATATCTGCTCCTGGGTACGCCTTACAATCCAGTATCTGATTTCGGAATCTCTGTCTGACCATGATGTAATCTAATTGAAATCTTCCCGTATCTCCCGGCCTTTTCCAAGTATACCTCCTCCTCTTGTGAGTCTTGAACAGGGTATTCGCTATTACTAGCTGAAACTTGTTACAGAACTCAATTAGTCTTTCTCCTCTTTCATTCGTTGCCCCTAGCCCATATTCTCCTGTAACGTTTTCGTCTACTCCTTCCCCAACAACTGCATTCCAGTCGCCCATGACTATTAGATTTTCATCCCCCTTTACATACTGCATTACCCTTTCAATATCCTCATACACTTTCTCTATCTGTTCATCTTCAGCTTGCGACGTCGGCATGTATACCTGAACTATCGTTGTCGGTGTTGGTCTGCTGTCGATTCTGATTAGAACAACCCGGTCACTGAACTGTTCACAGTAACACACCCTCTGCCCTACCTTCCTATTCATAACGAATCCTACATCTGTTATACCATTTTCTGGTGCTGTTGATATTACCCGATACTCATCTGACCAGAAATCCCTGTCTTCCCTCCACTTCACTTCACTGATCCCTACTATATCTAGATTGAGCCTTTGCATTTCCCTTTTCATATTTACTAGTTTCCCTACCACGTTCAAGCTTCTGACATTCCACGCCCCTACTCGTAGAACGTTATCCTTTCGTTGATTATTCAATCTTTTCCTCATGGTAACCTCCCCCTTGGCAGTCCCCTCCCGGAGATTCGAATGGGGGACTATTCCGGAATCTTTTGCCAATGGAGAGATCATCATGACACTTCTTCAATTACAGGCCACATGTCCTGTGGATACACGTTACGTGTCTTTAATGCAGTGGTTTCCATTGCCTTCTGCATCCTCATGTCGTTGATCATTGCTGATTCTTCCGCCTTTAGGGGCGATTTTCCACCCCTAGGACAAGAGACTGCCCTGAACCTCTATCCGCTCCTCCGCCCTCTTTGACAAGGCCATTGGCAGGATGAGGCTGACTTCTTAAGAACCATAAAAATACCTCATGCCTTTAGTACCCTACCAGGCTCTATCAACGTCTGCTCAGGCCATTAACTTTCTAGCGTCTCACTCAAGGTGCGTAACGTTGTAACAAAATCTTTGATAATTATTTGTGCATGAAAAATAGATGAGTGGATAACTTGCCTCTCCCAGTGTTAATTTTCATGCTGGGTGTATTTGGAACAACAGATCTTTTCAACCAAAAGTCATACTTAACAACCATCTGTCGGCCTGCGCATATCACTTTCCTTCCTTCTTACTCACTACAGTTTGGACGCAAGTAGATGCCGGCCAGAGTGGCCGTGCGGTTCTAGGCGCTGCAGTCTGGAACCGAGCGACCGCTACGGTCGCAGGTCCGAATCCTGCCTCGGGCATGGATGTGTGTGATGTCCTTAGGTTGGTTAGGTGTAATTAGTTCTAAGTTCTAAGCGACTGATGACCTCAGAATTTAAGTCGCATTGTGCTCAGAGCCATTTGAACGGAAGTAGATAACATGTGTTTTGCATACGTGTTGATTACCCTTTCCACACAACATGTTTGTTTTATTGTCATTGCATGAACGAAAGAACTTACAGCATGCATATTTAGTAGAGTTTCTTGTTGATACTGATTTAACCACACCTACCACCCCTTCAGGGTATTGGATGCTCCTGACCATTCTCAGAGATTTTTCTGTTCTTGGAAAATGTTTCCTTGATGCTATGAGTTCTGTAACCAGTTACTTTCCAAATTCCTCCAAAATTATTTTCATTCTAGAAGGAGTGCTAGTTCTGCAAGGTTCGCAGAAGAGCTTCTGTGAAGTTTGGAAGGTAGGAGACGAGGTACTGGCAGAATTGAAGCTGTGAGGACTGGTCATGAGTCGTGCATGGGTAGCTCAGTCGATAGAGCACTTGCCCGCGAAAGGCAAAGGTCCCGACTTCGAGTCTCGGTTTGGCACGCAGTTTTATTCTGCCAGGAAGTTTCATATCAGCGCACACTCCGCTGCAGAGTGAAAATCTCATTCTATATTCATTGAAGTTTACAGGACATATACACTATAAGCAGCAACACCAATAACATTCTAGAAAACTATCATGGGCCATCTATTGGTTTTTCGGTTGTATGTATACGTACCTGTTAGATGATCGAGTGTGTCTGCAGCACCTTTGGTTGAATTATAATCTAAAATCATTTATGGCTTCTTATCACCAGTGTCACATATTTCCCCACTATGGTGGAGAGTGCTCATTAGTACAACATTGTTATTTCTCTTAGAAATATGATTGACCACCGCAGTGTCGTTTGTGATGTAAAATGAACAGCTATGAACCTGCATTTTCGTGATATTTTGTGGATGATCTGGCTTATTTTTATGTATGGTTCCTAACATTGTCAGTTTTCTTTTCAGGAGCTGCTGTCTAAAATTGTATGACGTAAAAAAGTTGTCATGTTTACATTCTGAACGCACAAATGAGAGGTATAATCAGCAACTACTCTTATTCCCAAATTGTTTCTCGCTGCCGCTCCACTCCCTTTTCCTGTTTAAATTTGTTCTTTCAGTACACATGAAGATTACTGACACACAGAGTTCATACCTTGATACCATATTTTGCCGGTTTGCTTGGGATGAAGGGCAACAGGCACATTCGATATTTCTACATTTGCGGAAAGCATTTGACACGGTGCCTCATTGCAGGCTGTTAACAAAGGTATGAGCATATGGAATAAGTTCAC